>NC_080108.1:2738333-3342500 GCF_950005125.1 Chionomys nivalis
GATGCCCCACCTGAGTTTTAGGGGGCCCTGTGAAATGAATCTATGGCTTGTTTGGGTTCTTGTTTCAAAGCTATTACTCACTGACCAAGGGGTTGAAAAGAGAAAGGCTTCCAAGTATGAAGAGGGCTTTGTACGCACACATGGGAGGAGGGAGTGGGTGCCGGTCCGGAGCCTGGCCTTAGCTCCTCCTTCCCTGGCTGTGGATTAGGCCATTTCTCATGCATTGAGGGGTGGAATTTATTTACCCATTCAACAAATGTGAACTCCCACAGCTGGGGGCAGTGTGCTGGGGTGCAG
Organism: Chionomys nivalis; assembly: GCF_950005125.1. NCBI lineage: Eukaryota > Metazoa > Chordata > Mammalia > Rodentia > Cricetidae > Chionomys > Chionomys nivalis. The sequence goes on from NC_080108.1 coordinate 2,738,631, forward strand.
GGATAGAGGTGCCTCTGTTTCAAGAAAGCTCCGCCCTTTTTGGGGCGAAGGCGGCCACACGCCTGGCAGCACTTCCTCCTCTCATCCTAGCGTCACTGAAGTAGATGAAAAGGTTTGTTTTTCTTTTTTCTTTTGAGGTCTGGCCGTGTGGCACAGACTGGCCTCGACTCGCGATCTTCCTCTCTCAGACTCCTGGCTGCAGGCATTTTCATTTGCGGCACACAGTCACCGAGAAACGGAACAAGTGCCGCTGGCTCGGGTGTGAGCCGAGCCGGGTCCAGACTTCCTCTCCTTGACTTCAAGCCAGCTCTCGTTCCTCTCTGTCTTAAGTTGCCTGTCACAAGTTTGCTTTCAACATAATGTTTTTTTTTTTTTTTAATTTTGTGCCAAAAATAGCCAACGAATATCACATTCTAGTCATTGCCAGTAGGTTCGCCTCTGTCATCAGTCAAATAAGATGAACCTGTTCTGCTGGTGGGAGGCGGTCAGGGAGCTTCGTGTGACTACACTGGCTTCCTGTTAAGGAGGCAGGGGGCACCGCGTTCCAGAAGACTGAGCCACACCTTCACAAAAGCGTCCTGACTATAGTTATGGGAGGGTTCAGGCGTGACCCTATCACCTCCATTTTGCCTGGCCGCTTCTCCTCCCTAGCACTTAGTGCAGTTCCGCGTTTCACACTGGGAAATATGGCGTAAAATGCAGTCATACGATGGCTCCATCAGCCTTGCAGCATCTTGGTTACAGGTACATGCCACAGGATGGAAGGGTGGCTGAGAACACAAGAGGCCAGTCCTCCTGCCTGACAGAGACCAAACGTGGATTGTCTGGGCTCTGCTGGCATGCCTCCATGGCCAAGCAGGTGATCTTCTCTTCCAGCTCTGGCTAGAAAAAGACTTTTCACTGGAAGAGCAGGCTCGTAACGTTGCAGTTTGCTGAGGAAGCTTTCAGACTCAGGTCATTTGGAACACCAGGGGAAAGGCCTGGATCCGAGACCTGGCACTCGGAAGCCTGTTCTGTCCTTGGCCTCAGGTGACTGGACATAACCTTCAAGTGCGTCAGATCAATTTCCAGGATGATTTTTGCCCCAACCTGGCCACTTAAATGCTATTTAATTAAATTTAGTCCCAGCTAGGAGCATATCATGTGCAGGGCACCCTACTTACAGGCAAGCCATTTCACCTCCGTGCACCTCAGTTTCCTCCTCTGTGAAGTAAAGCCCTTTTGGTGCAGCTTCTCTTGGGAAAGAGAAGTGCTTTGTGGACCATGAAGCGATTTATCCACTCGGGCATCGCTAAGCTGGCTGTCCTGTCTGTGAGGTCCATGCTACCTGGAGCCACCAAAGCACTGGCCACCATGTCTGTTTACCTGCGGCTCTGTCTCAGCAGCCTTCCCAAGGATGGATGTGTGGACTTTATATTCACGGAGTCCATCTCTGGGACTGGCATATTATTTAACAGAGCTTTCAAATGTCAGAGTTTGGGAGAATATAATACACAGAATGATTTATAAATAATAGGGAAAAAAAACCATTTTTGTGCCGAGGATAGAATCTAGGGCTTTATGCATACTTGGTGTGTACTTGAGACAGTCCATGAATGGTAAAAATTGGTTTCTCAGTTTTGGATGCTGCTAAGTCCAAGAACAAGGTACAAGTTCATTAAATACCTGTTGAGACACTACGAATTATTACATCAGCTTTCCATGGTGGTAAACAATATCTGCTGTAAGTTCTTATGAAGAGAGATTATGATAGAGGTTTTGTAGTCAGGGAGATAGCCTAGTGGCAGGGTGTTTGCTTAGCATGTGCGAAGCCCTGGTTCAATCCTCAATAATAAAGTTTCTTTAGACTGGATGTGGTGGTACAGTTGTATAATCCTGGCACACAGGATCTAAGGCAGGGGGATTGTCTCTTGGAGGCAAGCCGAGGCTCTGATTGAATTCGAGGTCAACTTGGGCTACATAGCAGGTTCTTGTCTCAAAGTTTCCTTTTCTGTGGGGCCTGTGGTAAGTGTACTGTATCACGGAAGGTGTACATGTCAGAGTGGAGAGTCACATCCCAAGTCAGGAAGAAAGAGAAGATGGGGTGGTGGTTCCCAGGGGTTCTCAGAGAGTGGCACTATTAGGAGGCATAGCCTTGTTGGAGGAAGGCAGTGGGCTTTGAGGTTTCAGATGCTTAAGCCAGGCCCAGTGGCTCACTGTCCCTTCCTGCTGGCTGCAGATCCAGATGTAGAACTCTCGGCTCCCTCTCTGGCACCGTGTCTGCCTGCATGCCGCCATGTTGCACCATGACGAAAATGGATTAAACCTTTAAACTGTAAGCCAACCCCAACTAAATGTTTTCCTTTATAAGAGCTGCCGTGGTTATGATGTCTCTTCACAGCAATAGATACTCTAAGATAGACAGATAGACAGACAGACAAATAGAGGGAGATAGACCCACAGTTATTTTCAGTGAACTAAGGACCTCGCACCACCACTCATCTCTTAAAGCCTCCATCCTGGGAAGCTAGCCTTTAATTCATGCACCTTTGGGGAATTCATCATCCAAGCTGCTCATTCCCTGCTCATACACGGCCATCTTTTCCCTGTGCTCTCAGGTGGTAGGAAGGGCAAGAGTGTCCTCTACAGTCCCCTTTCTAAGGCAGACTGTGTGTGTGTGTGGGGGGGGGGACTCACATAACAGAAAGATGGGTTTGGAGTACTCTAGGCTACCAGCTAACCCGAAAATGGTAACAGAGGCTTAGAAGAGCCCTGGGCACTGGGGGCGGGGCAGAGGTCAGATGCGCAAGGTTCAGACTCACTGCCCGTGAGACTAGCTGGCAGCACCACTTTCAGAGCTGTTTGGTCACCTTGGTTCAGGTGGGACCCGGGAGCTATGGGTACGCAGTGATCCCCTGGGCTCCACTGATCAGCCTTCTCGGGGGTGACTCTGTCACCAGGCTACCTCCGCTGCTCGGCCTTGCTACACTGACCCAGAGGTTCTGAAGGAGACTGAGGGCACCCAGCTGTCTGGGCAGATGGAGCTGTTAAAGGTCCAATCCTTGGGACCTGGAAACCAGCCTGGTTTCTCCCTCTGATAGATCTGTTGTCAAGGTTTTTTTGTTTCGCTCTGGGAAATGATTACAGGGTCTCGTGTCCCTGCCAACCACTGCCACCAGCCCCGAGCCCCTGGATGCCCAGGCAGTCACAGATGGTCAGTGTGGACTGCAGTCCAGGGAGGGAGCTGACCTTGGCTAATACCCCCTTCAAAGAGCCTGTTGGGAATAATTCATGAAAGGAAGCTGGCACTGGGTAAATTCTAATAAATGCCGCGATTCAGGCCACACAGTGACTAATAAAACATTGTGGGGATGGCCGAATCTGGGCCGCACCGAGGGTGTCAGGTGACAGAATGCTGCTGGCCTTCACTGGGGGCACGCCTGACGCAGTGGTCATCCAGGTGCCTCGGAGTTCCCATCGGCACCTTTCCTGATCGTGTGCTGCACGTAAGGGAATAGAGAGCGGGCAGGGCTGCCGCCTCAGCAGCGGTGGAGTTCAGCTGACTGCGGGCGAGCTCCCTCTGGGAGTGAGGGGCTCAGAACAGCCCACCCCTGCTCCTGCCCCACTCCCACATCCTTGGCGATGGAACCACCCACACTGCTCCAGGCTCCTCCTCTCTCACCTTCGCTGGGCAGCTGGCTGACCTCACCTGTGAGCCTGATCCCATCACTCCTCCAGGCAGCGGCCATGTGGGAGGTCCACGGGCCCTCAGCACTCTCCTGCCAACCCTCAGTGCACGCCTGTCAATTCCATCAAGGGCTAACCCACTTTCTGCCACCCATAAGGCTACACCGCATTCCCGCGGCAGGTACGCAGCTGTTTCCAGGCTGGTTAGCTAACTGCCTACACCGCGGTCCCCTGTAACTACTGAGAAGCTGTGTTCCAGGACCAGCTGGAATTCCTACCACCTCTTTCAAGGTACTTGGGGCATGGGTGTTAACCCAGTGAGGAAACAAATCAGAGGAACTCAGTCAGGGCCAGAGATCTAACAGTACATAGTGGAGCTAGTTCCAGCCCGGGGCCCCCTTTGGAAGCAGACACAAAGTAACTGTCATGTATGGTTTATTCTCACATTCGTTATTTGTGTGCTCCTCACAACTGTCCTGTGAGGTAGGTAGGTAGGGTTATGTGTTACTGTTCGCCCATTTCGCAGATGAAGAAATGGAGGTGGCTCAGTGAGGCGAGTGACCTGCAGAGTCACGTAGTGTGTTAGTGGCTTCACAGGCTCTGCACTTGCTCTAAGGTCAGCTGTTGAATTAGGAAGCACCAAACGGATGAAGAAAAAAAGTGGGGGCAGTGTTGATTTCGGAGGGTTTTTCCCCCTTGACTTATTTGACCATGATCACAGCTTCTATTGTCCGGATTGCGTTTTCTGAAGAACTTTCTCGAGTACCACTGGTGCAGTGACTCCACAGCCACGGGGAGACTCCTGGCTCCTGCCGGCTTCGCTGAAGCAGGGAAAGGCCTTTGTTGCCTCAGGACCAGGTTTTGTCTATAACTATGAAAACGCCTCATGCACAAGGTGTAACCATGGAAACCCTTTGCTCTGTTCACCCCTGGATCCTGTTCCCGGCTTCCCTGGCTGTGTCTGGCGTGTGTCTTCAGCAGGGAAGATTCGAAGCTGTAGTCACTGCAGGGATGACTCACAATGTGCGGCTCCTGTTGGGGAGTAGCAGTCTGGCGTTTCTAGCCCTTCATGTGTCCTCGGCAGGCCCACAGGTAGTTATGACGGGGAAGGCTGCTTTCTTAGGAGGAGTGGTAGGGGCTGGACACTCACTCCAGGGCACTCTGGTGGTACAGAGCTGTACTCCCTGCCGAACACCGTGTTCCCAAACCCCGTATCTCCCCAGTCAGCGGTCTTCCAGCCAGACATGATCAGGAACATCTTGAGCCATGGCTGGTAGGGAAGGCTGATGAACTGGGGGGCCATGAACAAGGATAGAAAGGAGCTAATTTTGCTAATGACAAATTGCAAAGGGAGGCTGAGTTCTGAGTAATGGTACCGTCAAAGTGTCTAGTCAAAGCAAGGACGTACGTCTGTGTGAAGAGGAAGACCTAGTGGGACAGACTGTCAACACTGAAAGAGCTTCCTGATAACCAGCAGGGCTCAGCCTTGGTAGGAGCTGCCCTGGGTAGTGAGCTTTCTGTCACCAAGGGTGTGCAAGTTGGCAAAGGTGATCCCTCGCAGGTACTCAAGGAGAGGCACTCGTCCCCAAATGTACTGGGGTGTCCTAGAGAAGGGGAAGAACTAAAAGCTTCTGGATTATTTTCCAACCCTGAGAGTTCATAATATATTGGTTTAAACTGTTGAGTGTCGCTTCCAATTCACGGGACAAGGGCTAGGAAAGTCAAGCAATAGGCAGGGTGGTGACGTGTCTTTCAGCATCCTGACTCCAATACTATCGCATCTTTGCAGGGAAAGCAACCAGTTTCTGAAGCCAAGAACCCTTCATTCAGCCTCTTCGGAAGGGTCGTTCCCTCCCGCTGAAGCCTAGACACGCATCCTCTAGGCCACAGCACAGCTCAGCTTTCTCCCTGAGTGGAATCACAAAGGGTTCTGGGAACATACTGCATTCCGCATCACCCACACACGGGCAAAGGTGTCATGGTACCTGGACGCACCCCCCAGGACAAAGAGCAGGTGTGACAGGAGTCGCTGCACGTTATGTCCTAGGAAACGCAAAGGAGCCTCTGGTTCCCGCCCTCCCCCTGGGCAGCCAGGGCTCTCTCTGGAGATGGGGAAGCGAGGCACTGACTGGGGTATGGTGAGAACCCGTGAGCCCACTGCTCCTCCTTTGTCCCAGCCAGAGGGTTCTGTGGGCGCCTCCTGTGTGCATCAGCTGACTTCTCATTTGTCATAGTAAACTACCCACTGCCAGATCAACATAGCAAGAAGAGGTGGTTTCGTTTGGAGGACACGTGGATTCCCGAAGGTGGACTTCATCATGCGGAATCAAGCCCTGCTATGCAATTAATACAGATTAGTGTAGGTCCCCGCCTCGTGCCTGGTGAGACCCTCCTCAAAGCCAGGCTGGCTCCTCCCCCGTGTGGCGGGGGTCTTTCTACCTGTACCGTATCAACCGGATGATCTTATTGTTCATGAAGTCCAGAGCGTGCGGATGGGAAGAGTCGATGCAGAATCCATCGCTCAGGGCGATCTTCAGCATCTCCTCCACGAAGACCTGGAAGCTGTTGATCTGCTTGTTGGCGGGCACCACCCACAGCCTTTTGAGGTTCTGCTTGGTGTACTCCTCCTCTGGGAGGCCTTCCACATTGGCCACCCAGTCCAGAGTGAGGTGGTTGGGGTCCTGCAAGTGGCTGGTGATGGAGGAGAGGTTGCCGTTGGAACAGTAGAAGAGCTTGGAGCCCAGGAGCTTGAGGAAGAGGCAGGAGGTGCTGAAGATGTTGGCGTTGAACACCTCCATGCTGGAGGACGACAGGCTGTAGATCTGAGGCGCCTCCCGCACGGTGAAGTGGACCGTCTGCACGCGCTGCTTCAGGGTGATGTTGAGCATGGCGTTCTTCTCGGCCTTGGAGAGCTCCACCTCCTTCTCCTGCAGGGCCTCGATCAGGGGCTGGACCTGGTAGAAGTCAGCTTCCCTGCGGAGCAGGCCCATCTCCTGGAAGTCCTCCGGCAGGTCCAGGTGGGAGGTCCGCAGGAAGTTGAGGATATAGCGGAAGACTTTGCCATCGCGGTCGATGAAGCAGTTGCCCTGGCTGTCCTTCTTGGTGGGTATCTTCCCGCTGAACATGGCGCCCAGCATGGAGTCGGGGAAGCTGGTCAAGGTGGCCAGGGAGGTTGTGTAGAGCTTCCCCCCGACATTCAGTGTGATGGGGTCAGACATGGTAGGAGGCCAGGTGCCTGGAAACAGTTCTGGATGTGTAAAATGAGAAATCCTAAATTAGTAAATTAAAATAAAAATTAAATTATGATCTAACCATATCTGCATAGTCACACTCCTTAACTCATAATTACAGGCCAAGCCTCGCTGAGGGTGAAATGTATTAATGCCTGATGAATGGTTGATAACAGCTGCATATTAGACTCACAAGGGAAGAAAAACACACACATGTGCACACACACACAGACAGACACACAGACACCCGTGTCCTAGAACTCATAAGAATTTTTGGAAAAGCCTCCTTGGTGATTTCAAAAGCTCAGTAAGGCTGGAGAGCCACTGGTCTGTGGACGAAAAGAACACATGCCTGGGCTGAGAGCTCCCTGAATTCTTTTATGAATATTAATTTGCACACATAACAGGCCTATCATCTTTGGACAAAGACGGTGTCATCACCCATTCATCTGGGTCAGGCTTTATTCCTGGCTTAGAGAAGTGAGTGCTTTGGCAGGATTCAAACTCAAGGTTCTTTTTTTGTGAAAGAAAAATTTGTAAATGACTCAGGCTAGAGAGGTCATTCTTTGTAGCCGTTAACAGATGCTTTGTGCTGGGCTCGGTATTCTCACCGCATCAGCGCTGATATGAAATGAACTATTTTCCTCTTCCAATTCACAAATAATTGTAACTGGTGCCATCTCCACCTAACTGCAGAGCTACCCTGGATCACTGGCGTCCACATGACGGTCCTTTTTCGACCCCTCCCCCACACCGAGCCACTCTGCCATGAAGATGCTCTTCTCGGTCCTCATCCTGAAGCTGACTGCAGAGCAGTGCTGCTCCCGAAGGCGGTCTCCCCACTCCTTAAAAACACCCTTGGTTAGAGATGGCTCAGCAGACAGAGCATTCACTGCCCTTGCTGAGGACCGGGGTTCAATTCTCAGCACCCACATGGCTGCTAACAACTACTTGTAACTCCCGTTCCAGAGGTTCTGACGCCCTCCTCTGGCTCCTGAGGGCACTGCATGCTTGTGGTGTACAGATGTACATGGCAGGCAGAATATTCATACATAGCAAATAAAAATAAGTAAAGTGTTTTTGAAAGACGATAAAAACACCCTCACTGCCTCCCAGCCTCCAGCATCTAGGGCACTGGCCTCCTTTAACTGTAAGTCCTAGATCTAACATCTTTTTAAGGTTCTTGAGAGCACGAGCTACACCCACTTGGCTTCTACAGGAAACGTAGAGTGGATTCAGCAGTGCTACCCTGACAGTGGAGGTGGGGACACCGAAAAAGCCTCGGTGTTGCCCTACAGAGGAACCTAAGCTCGTGGGAGCTGGGGAGGGCAGACCACAGGCAGTGAAGTGGAGCTGGGAGAGACGAATCCAGGCACGAGAAACATCCTGCTAAGCATACAGGTCCATGGGGTGGGGTCAGCGGAGGCAGCACCCTTCTCTGTGCGGAGTGTATCTACACTGGGACCCCCTTTCTCTCCGGGGACGGGGCCAGGGTGGACAGAGATGCCCAGCTGCTTTGCCCATCAGTCCAATGGGGAAATTTTGATACTGCAGACAAGCATTGGCCATCTGGAATGTCTGAAGAGGAACCAGCCCACGGTGAAGTTACAAAACTCTTGGCAGAAATATGCAGCAGATGGGCTGTGAGACACTGGGGAGATCCAACGGGGCTGGGTGGCAAGCGGCTGTGGAAGGAAGGGGTGGTCAGCTTTGTTAGCAGCTGGGAACGGTGCTTGGGGCACACAGCCGAGTCAGGCAGGGGTGCGTCTCCACAGTAGGCTTGCTTTATGTCTCTCTATATATGTGTGCTTGCAGCCACACTATGCTTTTATGTCTATCTGTGTATGTGTGTTTGCTTCCACAGTAGGCTTGTCTCATTTCTCTGTGTGTATATGTGTGTGTGTTTTAAGATCTGTAAAACTTTTAACTCCAGATTAAAACAATGGCTCTGGAAAGATACAAACACATGGGCAACCTCCATTTTGACCTCATTGCCATCTTGGGTTAGAGTACCCACATGTGCTATTATTCTTTGATTTATTAAAATATTCCTTTTAATCTTCTTACATTTACCTGTATTGGTAAGCTGTAACTAACTGGGTAAAATACATGTCTAAATTTAGCTTATATGTCTAGTTTAAATATAGCAGGTAATGATGCCCAATTCTCAAGTGCCTTCACAGATCTGAGAGTATGGCATTTAACAAATGACATGCCAGCTCCCGAAGCATCCTATATGCATAGTTGCAAAAGACCTTCTGCCTTGAGGCTTGCCTTTGGGTATGGCAAAGCCACCCAACACAGCAAAAAGCGACCTTCCACCCCTTCAGCTTCCTGTACGCTACACCTGGAGGATCTGATTGTCTCATCCTGCAGATGCAGGCAGACTAAATCCCCTCCACCACCACAGGAAAAATCTTCGGGCCTCTTGTACTCAGCAGCTACTGGCAAGCACTACCTCTAAGGCTGGTGTTCTCCAAGGACTAAAGAGAGACTTGGGATTGCCTGTGTAGCGAAAAAAGCTGTCTCATTTCTGCTCATTTATCCCTTAGATCTGTCTAATGGCATTTGATGACTTTAGGCACTGGTAGCTCATTATCTCAATTGTTAAGTTTCCTGTTAACTACAGACAGGTGTGCCTCTTTCCCAGGCTTCAGAGTCCAGGACTAAGAGGATTCAGAGTTCTCAATTCCTTCAATTGTCTTCTAAAATGTTCCCGTTCCAGCTGTCTTACAGATACCTGCAGGTTCCTGGGAAAAGTTCTGCTGCTTTATCAGGAAATCTGGTCTGGTAAAAACAGTCTCCAGAGCATATTTTAACCCTTCCCATTTTATAGGTCACTACTGCTGTCTGGGTCTAGACCAACTTACAAAGGGCCCTCCAGACAACACCAAAACCTGCACCAGCTCCTGGGACTTCACCACTGGTACCTACCAATAAAATCTGGTTTTATCTGCTCTCGTGTTTCAGCTATTCACCTGAGCCTCTCCTCTACAACCAGGGCCCTGCTCTGTCCCGTTCTTTCTGGCAGTTAATGACTCTCCCCATGGCTAGCCCCGTTCACAGGGCCAACAATAACAATATTTTTTCTCCTAGCCACCTGCTTTTTTGTCTCCCTCGAGGAACAGCTGCCTGAGGTCTCCAGGATGACAGCAAACCAGATGCGTCTCCAGCCACACCTCTCGCTGAGCGTGAGCCCACCAACTCCCAGCTCTCCCCTCTCCCATGTCGCACCATGCCCCAAGAAGTAGCCAGACTTGAGTCTGCGCCCCTTTATCCAAAGAAAATGTGAAATGCTTGGTCAAAAGCATCATCTCAGCTCCTTAACACCCCTTTATACAAAAAGTCTGGATTGTTAGTCAGGGGGCTTCACCCCAACCCCTGGTATCCATTTATGGAATGTTGGGTGGAAAACTCCATTCCAAGCTCCCTCTCCTGGGAGTTGCCTCAGTCCAAACACCAAACGGTGACCCCCTCCCCAGGGAGGGTCAAGACCACTCCCACAGGCTATTTAGACTGCCCCCCAGAGAATGAACACGTGGTCTCCCCTTTTCCTCTCTGTGTTTTCCCAGGGGCCACCCAGGAGTATTGTCATCTATTAAACCTAGGTATCTTTTAATTTGGTCCAATGGGGATTAGTTGTGCTGGCGGAGAGGTTGGTCGTTTAAGAAAAATACTAACAGTGAGGAAATACTGGAGCAAACTAAGACCGAAAACCAGCTGGGCAAACTCCAAACTCTGCATCTCCATGTCTGATGTCAAAGCGCTCTCCACATCTCCAGCTCCATTCAGCTTTGCTGACTGCTGCACACTTCTCTCGCTTGGGCTGGTTCCACTCCGCGTTAGCAGCTCTCCTCGGCAGGTGTCCCACAGCTCTGGCACCTCCAACACCTTGGGTTCTCCAAGTGGTCCAGGCTCCATCTTCACAGCTTCGTGCAGTGGCCTCTCCACTAGGCCTCCCAGGGATGCCCCTGACACATGCCTGACCTCGGTGGCTTCATTCCACGATTCTTTTCTTCTGTCCTTAATTCTAAAGCCAGAACCACATGCCTGAAGCTGCCAAGTTCTGCTGCTTGCTGGGGCTGGAACATGGCTCCCTCCTTCAAATCCATCTTCATCTGTTTTCTGTTTTTCACTGTCTAAGCTTGGCCGTCTTTGAACTTGCTCTTTAGACCAGACTGGCCTCAAACTCAGAGATCTGCCAGCTTCTGCCTCCTCAGTGCTGGGACTAAAGGTGTGCACCCCACTACACCCTGCTCCTAATTTTTTCTTCAGTTTCTTTTCACAAGTTAGAAACTTAGCTGGGTGGGGTCTTGCCCTGGGGTCACCATTCCCTTTATCTCCTTGAATACAGTATTTAGCTTTATTCCACTTACTGGTACTCTTTTTTTTCTTAAAATTTACATTTTGTAATTTACCCTGCTCAGCTTGCTCCTTTTCATTATGAATTTTCATTAGAGTGACCACTAAAAACCACACGACAGAGTCTATACTAGGCTGTTTTGAGATTTCCTCTACCAATGGAATTAATTCAAAATTCTTCTCTTTAGCCTGAGGCAGACTTTTCAGACAAGGGCAAAAGACAGCTGCCTTCTTCACCAAAATATCACAAGAACGATCTGTAGGCAACATAGTAAAATTCTTCTCTGAATCCTCTTGAGTGAGCCCCCAGCAGTTTAAATGACCTTAGCACCTCTGTCTTCCATGTTCCTACAAGTGTGGCCCTTGAGCAGTGCTTAAAGCAGTCCACTGTTTTCATAATCCAAAGCACCAAAGTCCAAATTCCTCCAAACAAGCACATGGTCAGGCATATCACGGCACGACCTGACTCCTGCTTCCAACTTCTGTCTCAGGGTCCCTACTGCTGTGCAGAGACACCATGACCATAGCAATTCTTATAAGGAAAACACTTAACTGGAGCTCACTTACAACTTCAGAGGTTCAGTCCATTATCATCTGGGGGAGCGTGGTGGCATGCAGGCAGGCGTAGTGCTGGAGAACCAGCCAAGTGTCCTACATCTTGCAACAGGAAGTCAAACTGACAGTCACACTGAGGGAAGCAGAAGAGCTCTCATAGCCTGCTCCCACAGTGACACACCTCCTCCAGCAAGGCCACACCTCCCAACAGTGCACCTCCCTTGGGAGCGATTTTCTTTCAAACCACCAGACCCTCCATCTTTTCTCCTGTCAGCTTTTAAGGCCTAAACTAGGAGCCAGGGCATCTATAAGGCTCTGCTCAAGTTTCCCATGTTCAGAGCTCTCTGCTCATTGCGCATGGTGGTCGATACTTTTAATTCTAGCACTCAGGGAGGCAGAGACAGGAGGATCTCTGTGAGTTCAAGGCCAGTCTGGTCTGTAGAGTAAGGTCCAGGCCACACTGGGTTACATAGTGAGCTCCTGTCTGAACAAACAAACCAACTCTGTTCTGGGGGCTACAGTCCCGCTCGGGAGGCGGAGGCAGGCAGATCTCTTTGAGTTCGAGGCCAGCCTGGTCTAGAGGGAGAAGCAGGGCAGGCTCCAAAGCTACTGAGAAACCCTGTGAATCTGGACGTAAAGCTCTCAGCTCCAGGGCCAGGCCTGTCTGTGTGCACACCATACTCCTTGCTATGATGATGAATGAACACTCCAAAACCGTGAGCACGCCCCCAGTTAAACGCTTTCTTTGAGAGAAGTGTTGCAGCCAGACTGTGGAATCCTAGCACTCGGGAGGCAGACACAGGTGGATCTCTGTGAGATCAAGGCCAGCCTGGTCTAAGGGGTGAGTTCTAGGATGACAGCCAGGGCTACACAGAGAAACCCTGTCTTGAAAAATCATAAATAAATAAGTGTTGCTTTGGTCATGGCTCCCCTTCATAGCAGTAGAGCAGGGACTAAGGTGGGGTAACAGTGAAGGTCAGTGGTAGAGGACTTGCCTGGCATCTAAGGCCCTGAGTTCAGAAAGTGGTACTTTTTTTTTCTCTTTTGGATTTTATTTATTTATTTTATGCATAAGAGTGCTCTATCTGCACATACACCTTTATTCCAGAAGAGGGTATAGGATCCCAGATCCCACTGAAGATGGTCATGAGTCACCATGCAGCTGCTGGCGATCGAACTTAGGACCTCTGGAAGAGCAACTAGTGCTCTTAACCACTGAGCCACCTCTCCAGCCCAGAAAGTGGTGCTTAAGGGTCGAGTCATACAGCTCAGGAACATCTCCCAAATACATGCAGTGTTTCCAAGCCTAACACTACAGACTGACAAACTGGTAATGAGAGCCATAAGCAACAGAGGCATTAGCAGCCTCAAAAGGTCTAAAACCTCTTGAAGCATCTTGTTCAAATACCACTCGGCGACCTGCTTGGCGAACCAGCGGCTGTCGCCTATTGCTGGGCCTCACTTAACACTTGGCAACTCTTTACCCATTTTAATTAATTTTTTTCCATGTTTGGTGGCGGAGATCAGTCTAGGATCTCATGCGTGTCAGGCAAGCATTCTGTCACTGAGCTCCATCCTCAGCATTCGTATATTTAAAATTTTTTTTTTGTTTTGTTTTTGAAGACAGGGTTTCTCTATATAGCCCTGGCTGTCTTGGAACTCATTCTGTAGACCAGGCTAGGCTGGCCTTTAACTCACAGAGATCTGCTTGCCTTTGCCTCCTGAGTGCTGGGATTAAAGGCCTGCGCCACCAACGCCTGGCTCACATTTTTGCATTGTGGGAGATAAAACCCCTGACCTTGGGAATGCAAGAGTCTCTACTCCCCTGCTACATTCTCAGCCCTACTTTAATATGGAGTCTGTGGTGCTAAGTGATTCCCTCCAAGCCTTTACAAGCACACCTTGAGGGGGTCCAGGACACACCACCCTCAACACGACATGACCAGAATACGCCGTGTTCCTTTACATATACCGACTGTTCAGTTATTTTGAGAAAGTGCAGGCGTCAGAGCAGCTCTGGACAGATGTACTTGTAGAAGGGGGGGCTGCAAGTGCACAGGAAACTCATTAGGACCGAGAAGGGAGCCACTCAGAGATGGCTACGGTCACCTGAGACTTCCATCTGTTTAAGAAGCTAACTCACATTCATTACGCATCTCCTCCCCCCACTCTCCCATGATTCCCTACCACTGTCAGGAGATCAAGCTCTTCCTCCTTTCTGTAGCCCAGGATGCCGTAGAAACTTAATCGCAAATTCTTGGAGCCTCATCTCTGTGGACTCCCAAATGTGCACACGCTGGCCAAAATGGGCTTCCCCCGTTCGTCTGCTTTAGCCGTCCTAGGCATCTAAGGCCCATTTTTCTTTCCTACAATACTCTCACCCCCTCCAGTTTGTAGGCAAGGGAAACTGAGGCTCAGAGAGGGTAGGTCGCATCTAGTCAGTGGAGGAGCTGAGATCTGAATCCGATCCTGAACCTCACACTTCTCAGTTTCCTCCGTCACAGGATGAATGTATTCCCCGGTACGCAATGAAAGCAGAGATGCCCACGTCCTCACGCTCTGTATACACCAGCGTGGAGTTCTGCCCACTGACGCCTGAGGACAGGGGGACAAAGTCCCAGGATGACGAACAGTGCCTGCACAATGCAGGTCCACTAAGCCTTTCCCCAGCAACCCAGATCTTTCAAGGCCAGATTGGAAAGGTAAACGAAGCAAACTGAATCAGGAAATAGAAGTTCCAAGCAACAGCCCTGTGTGTGAATGAACAGTTCTCTCATGAAAGTTTGCCTAATCACTTAAAACACAGGAAAAAAAAACAAAACAAACCAAAACAACAACAACAAAAGAAAACAAAAACAAAAGCCCAGCCTCACTCCCTCTCTGGGCCAACCACAGGCATCAAACCAGGAGATGGCAGCACCGTGATCCTTAAGGCACAAGTGGGGCAGTGGGCCGGGGTGCCCCAACTGGCCCTGTGGGAAGGGGCAATTTCAGTTCAGGGCCCGAAAAACATCACCTGCAACCTTTAACTAAGATCCCTGAGATAGAAACCTTTAAGATGCTCCATAGGAGCTGTGCTCAGCACGAAGGAAAGTATGGTTGTAGGTGCGTCAAATATAGTGGCCTCTTTAAGATCGGAAAGACTACATCAAGGGAAGTATTACCTTCACTTTACAAAGGGGGAAACTGAGGCTCAGGAGAGTAGGTGGCAGCAAAGCAGTGGCAGGCTGAGTGTGGCGGCTACTCCGTCAGCAGGGTGTGCACTCTGCAGCCTTTGCCCCGTAGGTGTTTCCACATCGGCCACCTCAACTTGACTGAACTATAACAGGCTCAGAGCCATGGGAGGCATTGTCCTGAAGATTAGGTCACTAAAACGGCACAGCGGCAGCATGGTTATCATCCTGGTTGTGAAGACAGCTACCTAAGACCACACACCGAGAGGAGGCTGGGCCAGATTTCCAAAGAAGGGCTCCTGAGCCTATGCCCTGGCCAATACCAGAAGCCACAGTGAAACAGAGTTTCAATAAAGCTGTGATGCTTCTGAGAGGAAATCCAAGGATATTGATGAATTGATTGATTGTGGTGCTAGAGCTCAAACTAGGACCCTATCGATGCTAGGCAACGCTGTATTAGTGAGATACTGAGCTCAAAACAGAAGATACTAAGGCTGTCCTCAAATGACAGTAAGGGCTGGAGATGTGACAACCAGAAGCCTACAGATAATAATCCCCTCCTCCTGCTTAAGTCACTCATTCATTCTAGAGCCTAGAAATGGTATGTAATCCATGCACACTTGCACGGGTCTTTCTGGACGTCTCCGACAAGAGGAACCACGGGCTTCCTGGAGGAATGGATAGCTCCTGGATTTTAAAGGAAAGTTCCAGGTAAGCCCGGAATTTCCTTTGCCAGATAACGAAGAACAAAGACTAATAAGTTCATGTCAGAAGAATATGGGAGCTGGTAGCAAGGACAGGTTTAGGATAATCTGAGTATCAAAAATAAAAACAGTGATAGATTTCAGCACACTGGATTTTTTTAATGGGTCCATAATCTTACCACAGAAAGAAAAAACGGGTGAGGGGGAACAGGGAGCGAGAAAGAAGGTGCACCAGGCAGGTGGGAGGGCCTGGTCCAGACTTCGTTCCTTTTCCTGTGGCTGTGATAAACTATCCTGACTGTCTAGACCATTGCTCAAGGTACAGCCCAGCGTCGTGTGTGTCAAGGGCAGCACTGGGTTGCAGCCCAACACATGACCACACTGAGGAGGCACGGCACATGGTCACACTGCACCCGGTCACGAGACAGAGGGAAACAAGTGCTCACGGCTGCCCAGTTCCCTTCCTCCATTTATACAGAAAGAGGTAGGTCCCACCCACAGGTTTTAATCCCAGCACTTGGGAGGAGGCAGAGGCAGGTGGATCTCTGAGTTCGAGGCCAGCCTGGTCTAAAAGTGACCAGTACGGCTAAGGCTACATAGTGAGACCCTGTCTTGAAGAAACTGAAAAGCCGAGTCTTGTGGTAGTTGGAGTGAGAATGTCCGCAGTAGGCTCGGATGTTTGAATACTTGGTCTCCAGTTGGTGGTGGTGTCTGGGTAGGTTTAGGAGGTCTGGCCTGGCTGGAGGAATAATATGTCACTGGGGGCGGGCTTTGAGGTTTTAGGAGTCATGCATTCTCTGCTTCCGACTTGCAGTTCAAGATGTGAGTTCTCAGCTGTTCCTACTTAGTCCTCTGGATAGACTCAAACACACTCTTAAATTGCCTTGGTCACAACAAAAATAATCCAGATAATCTCCCATGGCACGACCAGAGACCCACCTCCAAGGTGATTGTAGATTCTATCTGGTGCACAATTACCACTAGCCATCCCGGGGATTCAGGCCTGTTTCCCCAGCACTTGGGAGGAAGAGGAAGGGAGAGCAGAAGCTCAAGGCCAGCCTGGTCCACAGGAGACCCTGTCTCAACCTACTCTTCCACCCCAAATGAACACGAACTAATATAGAAGGAATGGGAGAATTAGAAAAATACCGTTTTGCAGCCTTCCGTGTTACAGTTCAGGCGAAGGTCATCAATGGGCGTGGATGGAAGGAACGCACTGTAAGACAGAGGTTCTCAACTGTCCTAACGCTGTGACCCTTCAATACCGCTCCTCACGTCGTGGTGACCCCGCCAATAAAGTATCTTCATCGCTACAGCATAACTATAATTTTGCTGCTGTTATGAACCGTAATGTGAATGTGTTTCCTGATGGTCTTAGGTGACCCCATGAAACGGTTGTTCAGCCCCCAAAGGGGTCAAGACCCACAGTTGAGATCCGCTGGTCTAGAGAATTGTGTTACAGACATTTTCCCTATTGCCATGGAGACATTATACGGTTATGATATTAACTATTAACCAAATGCCTCATAGAGGCCCCTGATATGTGCTTTCCAGAGTGATGGAATCAGAAGCACACATTACCAAAAAGGCAGAAACAAAAATAGCCAGGACCCAATCACTAATGGACTAATCAAGTATACACAAAAGGTAAGACGGCTCTTCTCAGATTATTTATTTGCTCAGAGAGACGCTAACAAACGCGGTATGTGGGCTGGAGGGGGGGGGACTGCATCTGATTGCTAAAGGCAACAACTAAGATTTTCGGTGAAGGGAAATCTGTAAAAATGTAGTATCAACCGCTAATTTGGTAACTGTTATGTAGCAGAATGCCACTATTTTGAGACGGGTGCATATCGGAGAATTTAAGAAAAAGTTTTTTTTTTTTTCCCTCTAGGCAAGGTCTCACTACTCACTATGTACCCCAGGCTGGCCTAGAAGCAATCTTTCTGCTCAGCGTCCCAAATGCTGGGATCACAGGCATGTGCCACCATGCTTGGCTAGGATATTCATCCTCTTCCTCCCTCTCTCAGTTCACTCTTCCCATTTCCGTCCCCTTTTGTGTGTCAGGCTTTCATAGAGCTGCCCTGCCCGCGCAGTCTGGAGCTCTGGGGCTCAAGCGATCCTCACGTCCCCACCTCCTGAGCGGCCCAGACTACAGGAACAAGCTGCCCAGCCTGGCTTGTAGTTAAAGTAGCTGGGAGACGTGTGTGTGTCTGAGAAGCAAACGTGGCCAAGCATGAGCAGGTGAGTGCAGGCTGTTCTTGGAACTTGTCATAGGTTTGGCATTTGGAGGCTAAGATAGTGAGCGAGGTCCAGAGTTGGGGGAGTCGTTGAGGGGGAGATGTCCCATGGGAACAGCCTGATGTCTTCCACACTGGGATCCAGGCTTTGAGATATGGCTGCCTGGGAATGTTTCTGCTACTTCCTCCTGAGCCTAGAATCTGCTGCTGTTACGTGGCCAGAGTGCGTTGAGTGTAGGCGGTAAGAACCAGTGGGGCAGAGCTGGAGAGATAGCTCAGTGGTTAAGAGCACTGTCTGCCCTTCCAAAGGTCAAAAGTTCAATTCTTGGCCGGGCGATGGTGGCGCACGCCTTTAATCCCAGCACTTGGGAGGCAGAGGCAGGCAGATCTCTGTGAGTTCGAGACCAGCCTGGTCTACAAGAGCTAGTTCCAGGACAGGCTCCAAAAGCCACAGAGAAACCCTGTCTCGAAAAACCAAAAAAAAAAAAAAAAAATAACCAGTGGGACTTTTAGGGGTCGAGGACAGTGTATGGTTTTTGGCTGGAGTCAAGTTTGCTGTAGGTTCTGCCGTGTCCTAGCTGTGTAGCCAGTGGTCAGTTCCCAGGGAAGACTGCGATCATGAAAACCGGAACAGGAATAATAAGGGTTACAGCTGACTCAGCATTTCCAACTGCTAATGCTCAGCTCTACGAATCTCATAGGCGAATCAGACTCTCTCTTTCCTTCTCTCAGGACAGGGTTTCTCTATGTAGCCCCAGCCGTCCTGGAACTCAAGAGATCCACCTGCCTCTGCCTCCCGAATGCTGGGATTAAGGAGTGCGCCACCTCGGCCCGGAGAAACAGATGTTCTCGGTGCTCTGCTTTATAGACCACGGCAGGCCATCTCCTTCCTCTGTAACTTGGCTTCTGTCATCCCCTATGCCAGGAATTCAAAGAGAAAAATCCCACTTCGCAGCCGTCATCGCACATGGAATTCCTGTCTTCCTCTTCTTTGGCTCCTAACACCTTCCCTCCGCGCATCATTAGCACAGCTAACCTAAGTAGATTGGTGCCTGGCCTCTCTGTGGCTGGGAAGCCCCTCTCTACACCCAGAAACAGGCTGGGCAGGGACTGGAAGCAGAGTACACTTTTTTTTCTTACTTTGTTTAGTTTGAACCATTTCCATCTTCCCTGACAGACTTATTTACCAACAGGAATATTTATTTCCCTGTCTTGGAGATAAATATTTTTAAAACACTTCATTTTGAAATACTTGAATTTTCTGTTTGGAATCAAAGTCCTGGGACAAGGTCTCTCTGACTGCTGGGCTGTCAGGCAATGAAGACTCCATTGTGGAGGGGAGTGGGCAGGGCACTGGGCACATTTCAAAGATGACAGCGTTCCAAGTGTCTACTGGTCAACTAGCAGCTTCCCCACCTAACACAGTTAGGTCACCAGCTTATGGACTTTGGCTGAGAGTTGGGCAGACTTCACCTTCACCCTGCACACCCAACAGCTGTATCCAACCTGTAAGAGGCCATAGGACCAACTTAGCAAGAGAGGACAGGTACTTTCTAGACTCAGTTCACACAAGGGACCCTGGACTCTGTGACCATCAGCGCAGCGGGGGAGGTGGGAGCAGGCTGGAAGAAGAAAGCACCAAGCCAGATGCGATTTCCCTGCTTGTACAGAAATGCTTTGTTAAAGATGGTGCAGACTCTCAACAACCATGCAGAACTTTCCTTAGCCATATTGGCTCGCTCTCCTGCTTTGTAACCACCTCCTTTAACGCCTTGCATCAGTGATAATGAGAAACAAAGGGCTTTCAAATCCCTCCAGCCTGAAGACACTGTAGGAGGGTTGCCTTCTAGCTCTGCGCGTGGAGGAAGCACTACTTTGGCAGGGTAGATCAGAAGGTTTATTTCTTCCCTACACTCCCAGACCCAACCTGTTTCCCCGGCCTGCAGAAAAAGGCTGGGTCGTTGAAGGCGTTTGCGGCGAGTAACTTATTACCCATGTTCCTCAAATGGAAACGGATGAGGCGAAGCCTTTGCGGGATGCGAGAGTCGACTGAGTTTTTGTGTGACGCACTAAGCACCGAGGATGGGCTCTTTATTTCTTAGTCACATGGAAAGAACGGTGCTGTGTCCATCCACGGGTCCACAGCTCAACCACACGCCCTGGGGTAGCCAGAGCTGGAAGGGGGTCCCTGTCATCCCTGTGGTTCGCCCTGCGCTCCTTCACCTGACCCAGCACCCTACTCCTGGGCGCTGCAACCCGACCCTTCGGGGATCAGACAGACTAGACGCCCCTGCTCATCTGCAGATCCCGCCCCTCTCCCTACCCACCCAAAGCTCCTCCCACAGAGCGCCCTTCCCCAGCCCCGTCCCCCCCCTCCAGCTCCGTCCACCCCCCCCCCACCAAACGCGCCCCTCCCCCGCGGCCAAGGGCGGGGCCACCCCACTTCACTGATGAGACCATCGAGGCGGCAACAGATGACATTTCACGGCGGGACAGGTGCCCTGCGGGCCCCACTACGCGTCTGCTGGGTCCCGAGCTCCCCCTCACCCCCGGCGCACCGCACCCACCTCCAGCCCTCGCTCCGCAGCCTCCCCTCCAGCCAGCGCAGCTTCGCCAGGGGGTGGGCCAGGCGGGGGCAGGGGCGGGGCATCCCGGGCCGCGCGCTGGCCGCCGGGACTTGTAGTCCCCCTGATGGAGCCTCGCGACGCCTCGCGCGCCCGCCCGGACTCCACCTCCCAGGAGGCAACGCAGGGAGCCGGCTCGCGACTGGCCCGCCCCACCCACCCTCGGGCCAGCTGGCCTTAAAGGGGACGCGGCCCGAGTGGCCGCCCGCGGGGGTAGCCCCCGCTTTGGCTCCGCCCCGTTCCCGCACCTCGCCCTTCCCCCCCCTCCGCTCCGTCCCGCAGCCCAGCGACCGCGCAGCAGAGTTTCACTGTCCGGGTCCATCTGGGGTTATGCGGAGCGGGGTGGGTGGAGTTGGACATCACGGTGGCAGCAGCATCCCTGAGGTCTGGGACCCCCCTGGAGGGGAGAGGAGGACCCGCCCTGACCTCGCCTGGCCCAGCCTAGTCCAGCCTGGCCCGAGCGCCCCGCCCAGGAGTGGGCTCTGAGGTAAGGCCTGCTGAAGTCCAGGAGGTAAGGGGGCCCTGGGTGTGAGTGCTGGTGGAAGGGGTGGGGGGCAGACAGTGTTTGCACCCTGATGTTTCCAGGGCCCCATACTTACCTACAGGGTTCTGAGAGCAGGAGAATGGGAGGTGGGAGGTCTAGGATCTTCTGGGCCTTGCTGTGTGACCTTGGGCTAGTACTGCCCCTCTCTGAGCCCTAACCATCTTCATCCACTGAGTATAGAGGTGGGCCAGCTCCCGCCCCCTTCAGTACTGAGAGCACACACACCTAGTATCACGAAGCCTGGCAATCTTTTTGCGGAGAAACCCCAACCTCAGTCCGGGATGGGCAGTGGTGCGATGACGGAAGGGAGAGGAGGGGACCCCAGAGAGAGTACAAACCAAGGACCCGGAGAGGCTGCCTGGTCGTCTTAGCTTCACGGAATCTGGATCCCTTGACAACCCTTGCAGATTGGACAACCGAAGCGTAAACCCGTGTCCCCCCCTCCCAGAAAGCCCGGATTGGGAGCGGGGGCTGGGTTAGTCAGGGGTAGTTCTGGAGGCAGGGGTTGAGTGTGGCCAGTCCTGTCATCTTCCGTCTTCTCTCTCATTCCTCTTCAGTAATAGGGCACTTGCTTGTCCCCAGCAAAACCCTTGCTCGGGGCCAGACAAGGCCTCCTAGGAGGAAGGGTGCCGTCAGGGCTGCCTTGGTCAGGCACTAAGTTAAAAAGCGGTCATTCAGCAGCTCAGGGACCCCAAGGTGCCCCCAGGAAGCCCTGGCACCCATGGAAGGAAGTCAGGGTGTGGGGTGTGAGTGTGAGGGGCCGAGAGAAGGTGAATTCCCCCATCCCTAGCACAGGGCAGGGACCTGCTGACCCTCCCTCCCCCTTTGGAGGCCATCTGGGAACAGCTGCCCTAGGGGCTAACTAGGAACAGGGTTTTTAATTCTGCTTCTCCGTCTTGCTTGTGTGGACCATTTCTGGAGTGGCTAGGGGCTCTTTCAGTCTTGTCCTGCGGCCTCAGTGGGGAGTCTCACAGATGCTCAAGGGCTGTGGACAAGGCCCAGGCAGGGGAAGCTACTTCCCTGGTCACATCCTTGATTTTATCTCACGTTGCTGTCGCGCGTCTCTCATCAATAGCTAGGCACACCTTCACGGTCACCTCTGTCCATCCTGGGCGCGTGTACACAACAGGATTGGATCTACTTCCTACAGCATCAGGCCCTAGCCAGGTGGGTGAGAGAGCGTGCCGGAGTCAGACTGCAGAGAGTGAAGAAGCCAAGGCGGCCTTGGAGCCAGACCTCTGAGACTCGCTCTGTGGAGGGACAGGGAATGGCCTGCAAACTGGGCATTGCGGGATGAGTCAGAACCAGCCAGGAGAGAAGAGGCCAGCCCTTTCCAATAGAGAGGACACCAGCAAAACAAAACAAAACAAAACACAAACCCTTCTCAAATTTCCATCTACGCCCTGTATCAGTGTTGTGTCTCCCAGACAGCCCCAGCGCCTGGCTTTCAAGTATGGGTTTTGTCGGAGGGGGCTAGTGGCCTTGAAGTTCTGCATAGCCAGGCAAGAAGGAACTTTTCAGAAATGAGGTTCATCTGACGGCATTGCTGGGAGAGTTGGGCCCAGAGAGAGGCTGAGGAGGTGATGAAGGCTGAGCTAATCACTAGGGGTCTTGGTCTCTGGTCTCTTTCTCCCTCTCCCTGTCCACAGCCCCCCAGGTGGTGATAGAGAGGAGCCAGGTCTGCCCAAGCGGAAGCAGGGAACTGTCAGCACACAGCTGAAAGGCCAGGGGTTATCCATGAAAAGGCCAAGGCCTCTGGGAGGGGTGTTGCTTCTCCCAGGCGGCCTGGAGCATACGGACAGAATGTGCCTGGGCACCCATTGCTGGCAGGGTGAGGACACAGCACAGGGCCTGGGCAAGGGCATCAGCCCTGGCTGGAAAAAGCCAAGGACTAAGTGACCATGCATCTTTCATTTGGGTTTCAGAGGCTGAGAGGTGAAGGAGTTGCTTCCTCCATAACCAAGACCATCATGATGGCTGTGTCTGGCTAAATTAAAAACTGCAACCCTCCAGGACTTGTGCCTTTAGTGGAGGATGGATCAGATGAGGAAGTGAGGTTTAGAAAACGACTGTCCTGGTCCAGGCGAGGGAAACAGATGAACTGATGTTGGGGAATTCCTAGAGGCAGCTGGCAGTGCGTGTTCCCTCCACGACAGAGGGCCAATGAGAGACTCATGGCTGCCCAAGCCACCATCTTTTCTTTTCTTCTTCTTTACACTGACCTAACCCTGGGAGTGGCAGACGCAGAACAGCTCCCATTTTCCAGAGAGAAAGCTGAGGTGCCGGTTCTGAAGCCTCTGCCCCGTCCCTGATGCTGCACTTGGTGTGGGACTGGCTGCCCTCGGAGCTTGTGTGGACACGCCATCCCTGCTGGGTAACCCAGCCTGCACCTCCGAGGGAGGTGGCCTACAGCTCTTTCCGGGGGTGGGGCGGGGGAAACGCCAGCTGATTCTGTGTCCTGGAAACGTGTCTCCCCTGCTCCCTATGCCTGTCCTCCTTCTCTGGTCTGCGACCGGGAGTCAGATAAAGTCAAAACCTCCGAAGCTCTTTTGCATGAATGCATCCAGGATATCGCGGAGTGGGCTTACTGGTAACCATGGTGACAGCTGACCCAACTGCTTGCGTAGGAGTTGGAGCAGGTAGCAGGGGTGGTGCTTTGTGGAGAGGCCAAAGACTTGAGGAAGGCTGGCTCCTGCGATTGGAACTTCGGGTGGCTGGAGGGCGGGGCTTCCAGCTGCCGAGTGCCGCCCACCCGAGGAAGTGTCAGGTAAATTGGCAGGGAATTGTGGGTGTTTGATTATTCGGTTTCTGTGGTTTAATCTAAGGCCATTTATCCCCATTTTTAAAATGAGAAAAGCAATATATATATATATTCCTTACTCAAGGTCACACAGTGCAGGTCTCCATTTCTACTTTGATTTTTTTTTTTTTTAAAAATCGTTTTCTAGAACCTTCCCTGGCTCCAGAATTCCATTTGTGCCTGCCCTTTGCCCTCACCCTCTATACATGATGCCAGAGTCTCATTGATTAAGGTTCCTTCTCAGCAGTGTGCGTGCTGGGCTTTCTTGGCAGCCAGGGTTAAGAAGCATGACCCACCCACTAGTCTACACTGCCTTGTTCTAGGCCCTGCCTAAGAAAGGGGGCCCAGGGTGATGGGGTGGGGGTGCCCTCCTGCTTTCTGTTAATTCTTCTTGTGGTGCTGGTGATCCAACCATGGCTTTCCCAGCCTCTAGGCTGGTCTCGAAAGGTCTACAGATCCCGCTTTGCACCGCCTGTTGCTCTCTTTAATCGCATCTGCTTCCACCGCTGGGCTTCGCCTCCTTAAGGACCCGGACTTTGCTTCCAAGGCAGCGGGAATTGATGTCTCTAGAGAATTTCCTCACATCTAGCACCACGCTAAGGGCGTCTTGGTTCCTTTTCATAGCCCAGAGAGTGAGAGGTTCAAGGGGCAGGGTAATCTTTCTGGTAACCAGAATGCATGCCAGATAGGCCTCTCAGAGTAAACATGGAATCTCACCTACCATCCTCCCGCTGCCTAACTGAGGAGGCCCTGGACATTTGCTTTTTCTAAGGTGAAATCATTATTTAAAGAGAACAATGAGAGCCGGCTTTGGTGGCTCACACCTGTAATTCATCACAGCCCTGAAGAGGCTGGGGGAGGACACCACGAGACTCAGGTCAGCCTCAGCTGCAAAGTAAAACCCCATCTAGAAGCAAAACATACAAACAAAATGAAAACAGATAAGCAAACACCAAGAAGCAGGCGTGGTAATTCATGCCTGCAATTTGAGCAACTGAAGGTGGGAGCGCTAGCCTAGGGTGCGTGAGGCCCTAGGTTCAATCCCATGATCAGACAAATGGAACTCCACAGTGAGATGCTAAGAGCACTTGGGCTAAAGGCCCTGTTGACTCTGAGGCGGCCAGGCTAGCATTTGGGGGCCACTGATCTGGGCTACAGTGTACCCTACAGCCACAAAACTCCAAAGATTCTAACTTGGTGTGGCAGATGCCAGCCACTGAGAAATAAGCTTGGTCCCTGTCCCAGGGAGCTTACACCCCGAGACAGACTTAAACAAAGGGGCCCCGGAGAGAGACATGCAGTAATTAATGACGGTGCACAGTTCAGTGGCAGGACACAGCAGTGCGGGTCTCCATAGAGCCTGGTGTGTAGTTGGTTCCAGAACAGCCCAGGTTCTGAGTCAAGTGTTCTGACCCCTTGTCCAGAAAATGTCTGGCTGTCCTTACTCAGCTGCAGTGGGAAGCTTTGGTGGTTTTCATGGACTCAGCAAATGAGGCAGCTACTGTGGGTTTTGCCTAGGATAGGATTATGCAGAGAAAGGGCCCTGCCTTCTCTTAGGTGCCAGCTAGATAAGGGTGGGCCAGCGGTACCTGTGAATATCAGCCTGAGACTCGGGAGCCAGACAGCTCAGTGTGCAGGGTGTTTATACTGCAGGGCAGCGAGGCCCTGACTTACCCAACACAAGCCTGCTGTGTGCTAAGCCACCTGCTAGGTGCTGGGAGGCAGATACACCTTGACTTCACTGGTGGGGAGGCGGACATCAGCCAGGGGCCGTAGAGGAGCCGGGCAGGGTGTTCTGAGGTCTGAAGCAGGGAGGGAGGTCCAGTGAGGCTGCTTGGAGCGCCCGCTAAGTCTCTTGGTTACTTTTCTATCGCGTGATAAGCGCCACAACCAAGGCAACTTGTAAAAGAAAGTGTTTAATTTGGACTTGATAGTTTCAGAGGGTTCGAGTTCACAATGGGTAAGCAAAGGCGTGGTAGCAGGAGCAGCTGAGAGCTCACATCTTGTTCCGTAATCAGGAGGCAGAGAAAGCTAACTTCTGAACCCCCAAGACCACACCTCCCACTTCTCAAATAGGCCTTTCCGTGGGAACCAGATATCCCGCCGCCAGCCTGTTGGGGGCCCGTTCTCATTCAAAGCACCACACCAAGCGAGGAGAGGAGGGGGTGAATGCATGTGACCGGAACATAGTGGACAAAGGGCAGGGGCTGAGACTGGAGAAGCAGGTAGGGCCCTGGGGTGAAGGGGTGTGGAGCTAGAATGGGTGGGAGGGTCAGTGAAGGCCATTGGGATGATAGGCTTCACCCGCGGCAGCTGGAGAGGGAACAGGCTTAGTCTAGAGTTTTCCAGGTGCACAAAAGCAGCCGGAGGGAGTGAGGGTTTCTTGCGGATCCCTTCTCAGGTGTAACAGTCAAGGTGAGGCGGTCACGGGGCAGAATTGAAGCAGCTGGTCACTGCATGCTCAGGAAGGCTAGGGCAATGGGGGCTGTGGTCCCGTCACTTTCTCCTCCCAGCCCAGAGGATGGTGGGTGGGTCTTTGATCTCAAATCAATCAAGATAACGCCCCACAGGTGGCCAGAGGCAGAAATCCCTCTCTGGTGTGTCCAGAAGCAGGTCTTGCAGGTGATTCTAGGTCCTATCAAATTAATAATAACGTAACTCACCGCGAGGGTGGTCTGGCAGGACCGGGAGTGGCTCACTTCGGAAAGGAAAAGCAGTTTGCCCGGTGTCTGATAGTGGTAGGGCCTTAGAGATGTGGTACAGCACTTTCCAAGAGAAGTTTCCAAACTTGTCGGTGATCTGCAAAAAGGGTCTTGGGCGGAGCCTAGTCCCCGCCCCGCCCCGCCCCATGTGGCTTTCCCAAGACTACTGCGTTTCTCAGGAGTGTCTGTAGTCACCAGAGAGGTGAGGAGAAGGCGCCCAGCAGCCAGAGCTGTTCCCAGGGGCTGGGCGGGTGCTAAAGATATTCGTGTGTGTGTGTGTGTGTGTGTGTGTGTGTGTGTGCCATTTTACAGGTTAGAAAACCGTGGCCCTTCTCCTGGCGTCAGCACCCAGGGATCTGGACCGGGGTGTGTGTCAGAGCGCCACCCTCTCTGCCCCCAGCCGCGTGTGGCCGTCATGGACAAGATCCTGGAGGCCGTGGTGACTTCGTCCTACCCCACGAGCGTGAAGCAAGGACTGGTGCGGCGCGTGCTGGAGGCGGCGCGGCAGCCCTTGGAGCGGGAGCAGTGCCTAGCGCTGCTGGCCCTGGGCGCGCGCCTCTACGTGAGTGGCACGGATGAGCTGCTGCGCCGCGTGGGCTGCCAGCTGCTGCACGTGGCGGGGCGCCACCACCCCGAGGTCTTCGCCGAGTTTTTCAGCGCGCGCCGCGTGCTGCGCCTGTTGCAGGGCGGCGCGGGCCCCCCCGGGGTGCGCGCTCTGGCCTGCGTGCAGCTGGGGCTGCAGCTGCTGCCGGACGGGCTGGCGCCCGAAGAGGTGTTCGCGGTACTGCGGCGCGAGGTGCTGCGCACCGTGTGCGAACGGCCCGGGCCCGCCATCTGCGCGCAGGTTGCTCGGCTGCTGGCGCGCCACCCGCGCTGCGTCCCCGACGGCGCGCACCGCCTGCTCTTCTGCCAGCAGCTGGTGCGGTGCCTCGGCCGCTTTCGCTGCCCGGCCGAGGGCGAGGAGGGCGCCGTGGAGTTCCTGGAGCAGGCCCAGCAGGTTAGCGGGCTCCTGGCGCAGCTGTGGCGCGCGCAGCCCGCCGCCATCCTGCCCTGCCTCAAGGAGCTGTTCGCCGTCATCTCCTGCACAGGTGCGTGTGCAGCCGGGGCTGGGGCGGGCACTCGGGCTGGACCTGGTGCGGGTTGCGCACGGCGGCGGACCGCGGCGCTCGGTTTTAGTGCGCAAATCTACCGCGGGCGTTTGCTGTGGGTATCATCGCGTGGTGGGGCTGGAAATGCGGGGAGCACGCTACGTGGGGCGGAAGATGAGATTAGTTTGGGAGGGCAGAATGTTGCCTGGGCTTTAGGGGCAGGAAGGCTTGGTCTGGAATCATTAGCATCTCACAGTGGGGGAGCTTGCAGGCGATATTTAAACTCAGGCTCTATCCTTTTTTATTTTTTATTTTATTTTTATTTCACGTATATGCGTGTTCTGCCTGTGTGTATGTTTGTGCACTTGCGTGTGTGCCTGGTCCGCTGAGATCAGAATAGGGCACTGATCCCTGGAAGCTAACGATGGTTGTGAGCCACCGTGTGGATGCGGGGGAACCGAACTCCGTTCTCAGCAAGAACAGCAAGAGTTAAACGCTGAGCCATTTCTCCAACCCCTGAACTCTTGACATCCAGTTGCCAGCCAGCAGTGGACCTTAGATTCTAGCGTGGATGACTGAGCTAAAGGCTGTGATTTTTCTGATCTTAGGGCTGTCGTGCGGGGGAGGGGGCAGGGAGGAGAGAGCCAGGGCCAGCCTCTGTACCACGGCCTGCCTCCTGTACAACTGCACAAGAGTTTGGCATTAAATGTGCCGTCTCGCATCCCCCACTTTGTGTAGCTGAACCTGGAATGTCCTTTCCTCCCAAGGCTAGTTCCAGGGCGTCTCTGCACGTTTGGTTGTCAGCTTATGCCAGTGAAGGGTTTTGAATGACTGTGTTAAATGGAATCAGAGGCTTTGATGCTGTAGGGGAGGGGAGGTGGCTCCATGTGCTATCTGCCTAAGTAGTGAGAGCAGGAGGGCATGGAGAGCTCAGGCTAGCCCTGTTCCAGAGGAAGAGCCGCCGTCCAGCGCCTTGGCCAGTGTGGTCCAGCACCTCCCGCTGGAGCTCATGGATGGTGTGGTCCGGAACCTCAGCAATGACGACAGTGTGACGGACTCCCAGATGCTGACTGCCATTAGCAGGTGGGTGCTGAGGTTAGTGGGTGCGGGTGGGCTTGTCCCCCACTTCTCTCTGAAGCTCTTGACTGTGGATGGGGACTCAGGCTCTCCGCGGTCAGAGGCCAGGCTCTCGTACCTGTTTGCTCATCTGTGAGTTCTACGGTCCTCCTCTGCTTGGCCTTGGGTTAGATGTAAAGGACAAAGTTCTGCCCCAGTGATCCCACCAGACTGCGTGCTAGCGTGTGACTCTGAACCCTCGGCCTCAGGTGCATGGTAGGATGAGATGATAAAGATAGGGCTGAAGGAGTGCCCCGGTAGTGAGGAGTGCTTGCCCCTGGGGACCTGAGTGCAAACACCCACCTCCTGGCATGGCTGTGCATACAAGTGACTTCAGGATTGAGGAGGCAGAGATGGGCAAATCCTGGGGCTTCCATGACCAGTCAGCTTCAGGCTCTTGGGAAACCCTGAAGACCAGTAATAGAGCAGGGCACCTGCTGTCTGTTAGATTCCGTACTGTAGGCGCACACGCACGTGAAGGCACACGCATGAAGACACGTGCACACACGGTGAAAGTAGTTTTTGGTGTACTTCATGAGTCTGGAAAATATAAACAGAGCTTGGGTGCTTTTTGACCCCCTGCATCTGTGTACGTTCCCCTCACTTGAATATCGTTACCCTGTGAGCTAGCTTACCCTGCCTGCCTTGTGACCTCTGACTAGGCGGCCTGTACTCCTCTCTTCAGGCCTTGGCCTGAGCAGCCGCACCGACCTGGGATGCCTCCCTCCGCTGTTCTTCTGGTACCTACGCACAGAGCACCATCTCCATAGGGTTCTCCTGGGTTCCTTGTCTTTAGTGGGTGAGGGTGCAGGCAGGAGAGGCTTGTCTTCCAGGCTTCTCAACTGTGTGACTTTGTTTCCCTTTCCTCAGCTCTAAACTGGTCATTCTTGGGCCCATCCAAGACTCTGCTGAGGATTAGGTCAAAGTGAGCCATCCTGAGGTGTAGCACAGCATCATGGGAACGTCTATCAGGGCCATTATTCTTTCTCACAGTGGTACCGTCAGCTCAGTATCTGAGATTGGTGCTGGTTCCTGAGCACTGACCACATACCAGCCCGTGCTCAGTGTGGCACACGATCCTGGGGGAGGGGGGAACTGCAGGGTCTAGCTGCTGCCCTCCTGTGTGATAGTTCTCAGGAGGGGGGTTGTCTCGATTTGCAGCTGAAGTCCAGGCTCAGAGGGAAAGTGGTTTGCCCTGGTCCCCAGCAGGGACTTGGTGGAGCCAGAGTTCTCAGCTCAGGCTGGAGCTCTTTGCCTGGATAGCCCGCAGTCCCTTCTCCCCCACGGTCCCGTACACTGGGTGAAAGGGTCTGGCTTCCCTCTGGAGGACTGGGAGCCATTTCTGCTGGGTGCGGGGCTCGTTTGCATTTTCCAGGAGTGTCGCTGTGTGGGTATGAGTCAGGACTTTATGGCCCGTCCCTGGGCGCCCTTACTCTGGCTTCTGGGCCTCCCCTGTCCCCTCCCCTGTGTCACTGTCATCCCCCTCACCAGGATGATCGACTGGGTGTCCTGGCCCCTGGGGAAGAATATTGACAAGTGGGTCATTGCCCTGCTGAAGGGCCTGGCTGCCGTGAAGAAGTTCAGCATCCTGATTGAGGTTTCGCTCGCCAAAATCGAGAAGGTTGGTGCCCCCTGTCCGAACCTGGGCTTGCGGCCTTTCCCACTGGTCTCTTCTGGGCGCAGTGCAGGTGTGGGATGCAGGGTCTTGGGGTCACTGTGTGACGGGGCTAATTCGCTGCTCCTCTCCGGGCCTCAAATCATAGCTCCATTACCTTGATCGCTTATCCCAGGGCATGTCTGCCCACCCATCGCTCGCCCAACCCTGGCTACCTGCTTTACCATGCATTGCTCCATTCAGCTCCGAGGCACGTCTGTCTGTGTTCTTGCGTCTGTTGTCAGCCTGTTGCTTCCACTCTACTGGGTCAGCTGTGGCCACGCTTGGCTTTGGGTAGTAGCCTGGGTCTGGGGACCCCTGACACAAGCTCTTTTCCAGGTCTTCTCTAAGCTGCTGTACCCCATTGTTCGGGGGGCCGCTCTGTCTGTCCTCAAGTACATGCTCCTGACTTTCCAGCACTCCCACGAGGCCTTCCACCTGGTAAGGGCCCCGCTGCGCTCTCCTCCACCCAAGACCTAGCGTGGTTTTCTGCTGGGAGACGGGAACTGGGACTTTTGAGGCCAAGCTCTGGGTCTTAGCACAGGAGGCTCAAGGCCCTCTTGTAGAGGTGGGACGCGGAAGCCAGAGGATGTGTGACTCCCACGAGCGCACTGTAGGGTGACAGGGCCTGGCTTGGTGACAGCTACAGTTCTTCAGGAGTCAGGAATTTGTTACAGGTGCTTGCTCTCCCAGCTCCCAGACAGGCCTGCCTTCTTGAGATAAAGAAATGGCGTTGGGGGCTGCAGAGATGGCTCAGAGGTTAAGAGCATTGCTTGCTCTTCCAAAGGTTCTGAGTTCAATTCCCAGCTACTACATGGTGGCTCACAACCATCTGTAATGAGGTCTGGCGCCCTCTTCTGGCCTTCATGCAAACACACAGACAGAATATTGTATACATAATAAATATTTTTTAAAAAAGAAACGGCGTTGGGGAGAGGGTCGGCAAGTCACTGGCCCTAGAGAATGCTGGACAGGGAGGGTTCCTGCCGAGTTGCTCTGACTCCCAAGTCCCTGTCCCTCCTGCCCTTTGTTGCCCACAGTACTCACTGGCCTGGCCCAGGCTCCCCTTCTTGTCCTCCAGGCTCTCCAG
The DNA here is from genome assembly GCF_950005125.1 of Chionomys nivalis. Classification (NCBI taxonomy): domain Eukaryota; kingdom Metazoa; phylum Chordata; class Mammalia; order Rodentia; family Cricetidae; genus Chionomys; species Chionomys nivalis. Next base: position 2,770,179 of record NC_080108.1, read on the forward strand.
CAAGGGGGCTCCCTCTGAGACCCTCACATTGGAGCTTTAGTTTCCACGGCTCCTGCACAGGGCAGTAACTTTGCACTTTCCAGTTTGTTGAGATGAGATCAGGACCAGGGATGAGAACCAAGTGTTGCTATGGTGACCTTAATCTGGGATGGGGTAAACCCCAAGGATGGTAGGGGAGGAATGAGGTGGTCCCTGTCTAGAGCCTTCCACGTGCGCACACTGGCTTCCTATTCCTGGCCCCGTGTTCCTGTGGCCCAACTCCCCATTATGACGTTTAAGGGGTGTGAAAATTGAAACTACCTAACACTGTGGAACTGAGTGGGCTTTGAACTGAGATGGACCTGAATCAGACACTATGAAATCCTGACAGATTAGAGAACCTATCTGGGCCCCAGGAGGCAGGGCTCAGTGGCAGCGCTCTTGCCTGGCACGCACAAGGCTCTGGCTTCTGTCTCCAGCACCACCAGCCACCCCCCACCCCCAGTCATATAACACAAACTAGGTGGTTATGCTCCTCAGCTCACTCAGGTGACTGACAGACGGTGTGAGTGGTTGCTGTGGCCGCAGGCTGGTTGGGTGAGGCTGACAGCTAACCCCCCAGCTGTGAGGAAGGAATTATTTATCTTGCTTTGCAGATAAAGAGACTGAGGCAGGGAGTCTTAGAGCTTGTGAGGAAGATGACTGTGTGGCGCTCAGCTCTACACAGTGAAGGAGGACACGGGTCACATGATGCCCCTTCCATCCGCCGAGACCCTCCACCCCCCCCCCCCCCCCCGCAGTCGAGCCGCAGATGGGTAGCCTGGCACACGCACTAACTCCCTTTTCTCTTGTAGCTTCTCCCTCACATTCCTCCCATAGTGGCCTCTCTAGTCAAGGAAGACTCGAACTCTGGGGCCAGCTGCCTGGAGCAGCTGGCAGAGCTGGTCCACTGCATGGTGTTTCGGTTCCCAGGCTTCCCAGATCTGTATGAGCCTGTTATGGAAGCCATCAAGGTGAGTGGACGGCCTTCTCGGAGGCTATACCGTGGCTTGGGAGCAGCTTCCATTACCTGAACCCTTGCTGCTTCTTGTCACCTCTCTGGGTCTCAAAGACTGCCTTCAGTGAGCCTTCCCTGGGCTAGTGTCCACCTCACGTCCTTCCTCAGGTTTCGGCAGGGCCTCTCAGTGACTCCTGCAGTACCAGCACTGTGTGTCACGTGCCTGTGTGTTCGGAGCGTTTCAGAACAGGGGTGACATAATAGGGCTAGGCTGGCGTCCTGCCCTCAGCCAAGCTGGGGACCCAGGCGCAAAGCAAACCAAGATGTCTTCCTGGAGGATTTTTGGAGCCCACTGGGGTAACAGACCTGCTTATAGGAAGTCTAATTCTAATCTAAGGACCATTGATACAGGGAGAGGGTGTGCGTGTGGGGGGGTGAAGGCCTCTTTCAGAGGCTCTGATGTGTGATGCTCACTCCCACAGCAGACCTGATGCCCAGGACACTTCTCTGCAGGACATCCGGGCATGTGTGTTCAGACAGAGACAGCTTTTTCATGTGTGTGTGTCTGTGTCCATATATGAAGAGACCAGAAGGAGGGCATCCGAATTCCCTAGAGCTGGAGACCAGTAGTTGGGAGCGGCCTCCTGCTGTGCACGTGGGAACTGCTAACCCTTGCAAGAGTAGCTCGTGCCTTTAACTGGTGAGCCATCTCTCCAGCCACATCTTTTAAAGGACAGAGCTGATCTTGCAAAAGAATTGAGGGGAAACCTCCAGGGAGCCCCAAAGGAAGAGAAAGCTGAGTTCTCAGATGGGGCCGAGGATAATGCCTTGGAGCCAGGGTTGGAGGATCAGTGACATGACCAACTTCAAGCACAGAGGGGCTAGAACTGGTGTCGAGAAGCCCCGATTAACCTCCGCTATCGAGTGGTACTATGAAGCCCCTCGAAAGCCAACAAAAAGGCTTCCATGTTGATAAGAATGGTCTAGGGGAAAAAAAATACATGCGGTTCAAAACAGAAATTGGGAAAACTTTTCTGGCCTGAACTTTTCTGGCCTGATGTAGACCCTAGGCGAGAAAAAAATAAAAAGGCATTTTGTAACCGCCAGGTTTAGGGGTTGAAAGTCAGACCACTTGGTGGTGTTGTGGGTATTGTTATCTGTGTAGGCATTGATTTAAAAAAGTATAAACTCACAATACCCAAGGGCTGTCTGGTAGACATAAAACAAGCCAGCAAAGTTAGGTTGTATTGTAGATGAGTTAATCTAGAAATTACTGTTGCTAAATCCTTCCCAGGAGCCAAAAGCTATGTCCGTTTGTCCCCCCCCCCCCTACGCCCCACTTCTCTCAAGACCCCAGTGACAAACCCAGGCACGAGTCTGCCAAAGTTCACTCCTGGGAACCAGTGACTTTATAGGCTTCTCTACAGAGCCTGGGAAAAGGGGCTATTGACAAGGTGTGGGTGATTCTCCTGTAACTCCACCTGGAAAGCCTTTACCACCCAGCAGAGATGAGTCCTTCTCTGTGGCCATACAGGTATAGCCCTCCTCTAGTCTTCCCTAACCGGTGTACTCTAGCCTCTCCTTAAGGCCATGTGCAGTTAAGGCAGAGGTGTCTACAACAGGTGGCGGGGGATGGGAGACTTCTGGAAAGCCTGGTGGAGTGGAGGAGAGCAGTGTGACTTTGACTATTAGGGTCTGGAAGGAAGACACTTCAGATATGCGTGGGAAGGGCCCACAGGTGGGAAAGTTGTGTATAGTTTGGTAATAGTGGTATGCAGGGGGCCTCAGAAAGGCCTTGAATCCAGGCAGAATCACTCTTCTTTGCTCAGTAGATCTGAGTTGCCCAGGCTGGCCTTGAACTTGTAGTTTTCCTTCAGCCACTACCCAAGTGGTTGGGATGACCGGCAGCTTTTTCTTTTCTGTTTAAAATAATGTCATCTGTGAGAGGTGACTGATGTAGCTGATAAATGATCCTGGGAAAGAATCAACAAGAATGTTAACCATGTGGTCAAGGGCTGCTGCCGTTGTTAGAGTGTGTGCTGGGTGGGGGCTCAGGCAATGCTAGCAAAGCTCTGCTGCCTTGGACTAATCTAGGGCTCTGTGCTCTGCCGGAAGGATGTGCCAGCTCATTTTATGTCAACCTGAAGCAAGTGTGGTGCTTGGAATAGGTAAGACCTGCATAGACTCGTGTTTGATGCTTAGCCAATAGGGTTTGGCACTCTTAGGAGGTGTGGCCTTGTTGGAGGAAGTGTGTCCCCTGTGAAGGCAGGCTTTGAGGTATCATACAGGCTCAAGCCACTCCCAATTATAGCATTCACTCTTGTCGGTACCTGTGGGTAGAGTTGTAGAACTCAGTTACCTCTCCTACGCTATATCGGCCTGGATACTGCCATGTTTCCCACCACGATGATAATGGATTAAACCTCTGAAACCGCAAACCAGCCCCAATTGAATGTTTTCCTTTATAAGAGTCGCCCTGGTCACGATGTCTCCTTATAGCAGCAGACAACCGAATTAAGACGCCACGGTAGAGTCATCAGAGAGGAGGGAGACTTCTTGAGAAAATGTCTTCAGAAGATCCCGTTGTAGACAAGCGTGTAGGCATTTTCTTAATTAGTGGTTGATGTGGGAGGTCCAGCCCCTTGTGGGTGGGGCCATCCCTGGGAAGGTGGGAGAGTGGTTCTGGGTTCTATAAGAAAACAGGCTGAGCAAGCCAGTTACCAGCACCCCTCCATGGCCTCTGCATCAGCCCCTGCCTCCAGTGTCTTTCCCTGCCTTAGTTCCTGTGCTGACCTCCTTCAGCGGATGTGGAAGTGTGAGCCAAGTGTGCCCTTTCCTTCCCAAGCTGCTATGGTCATGGTTTCCTCACAGCCACGAGAACCCTAACAAGGGCAGAAATTGGTGCCAGGATCGTGGGGCGTTGCTGTGACAGACCTGATCATGTTTTTAGGGGGACTGTGGAAGGACTTTAGGAACTTTGGTCAAGGAAAGTATTAAGAGCTTAATGAACTCTTCTGTGGGAACGGGAAAGAAAAGCCAGAAATTGTTGCTAGGAATGCTGACAGCGGAGCCTGGCTTGTGAAGGTCCAGAGGGAAGATTGGGAGTGGCTGCAGGACTCTCCGGGCCGTTGAATATTTGCTACTTTGAATTCAGATTCTGTGACATGATCAGTGATTGAGGTGAAATCTGGGAAGTGTTTCCTGAGAGTCAGTACACGGAAGCTGTTTGCCAGAGGTGGCCAACGTTGTACCTCATCCTGGCAGCTGAACTTGGTAGTGTAAGGGTCCCCCAGGTGGTACTGGTTTTGAAGGCATTAAGGGGGTCATGGACAGCAGCTGAGGCTTGGCGCTGAGAGGCCAGGAGAGGCCGCTGATGAAGGTGTTCCTTCAGGAGCAGTTAAAAGCCCAAGATAGAAGGGGTCATGCAGAGAATGCGGGGGCTCGGCGCCAGGAAGAGCGCCGGGGGGGGGGGCACTGTGAAAGCGAGGCCCAGTTGCAGCAGAGACCCCAGCATTCTGGAGGTGCCAGTATCTAGCTTGGGAGACCACCAGGAGCAGCACCAATGGTGGAGTGGAGCTAGCCGGCGCCTGGGAAGATAATCCGTTTGCTGCAGAGGGAGGAACCAGAGGCTGGCCCAAGCCCTTTGGGAGGAGTCTGGAAGATTGAGTGGATCCCAGACAGTGGATGTTAGAGTTTACATAATTGGAGTTTGGTTTTGATTTGATTGTAAATGTGCCCTGGTTCTTCCCTCTTGAAATAAGAAAGTATTTAACTAATTTTTGATTTTATAGGATTCCACAGTTGAGAGTTTGGATTTTAAAAGAGGCTTTGGATTTTTAAGAGAATTTTTAAAGTGGTTGATTTGTAAGACTGTGGGACTTATAAGTTTGAGAGTATCTTACAGTGTGATGTTAAAATTTGGGAAGGCACACGAAAGGAAAAGTTGTGGCTTAGTGGATGTGTTTGTGTCAAGTTGACAAAGCCAGTTACGCTGGCTCGTTTTATGTCAACTTGACCCAAACTGGAGTCAGCAGACTGAATCAGAGCCTTGCTAAGCACTCTCACCTGGTGTGGTGAGAGCTGGGGCTGGGACTGAGGTCTCGACACCACTAGATCTGGCTGGCGGCCAGTGCTATTGTGGCTTAGAGTATCACCCCTGGGCTCTGCCCACAGCAAACGTCAGTCGCCTAGTGTTCATGGGACTACACAGTCATTTGCTCTGCTGAATCCTAGTTTTTTCATCTCTGAGATGGGGATTGCTGCTTCAGACAGCACCTGAAAGACGGCATAGAAGGCCCACACGTCAGAATGAGACCCTGCGTGAGCTGTAAGCAGGGGCCCTGCAAACACCTTTCCAGATGCCTCTGAGTGTGTGCTTGGGGGAGGGGGGAGGAGCGGTGGAGTGGGTTCTGGTGACTTCCTGGAGGAAGTTGGCTCTGTAGCTACCCCTGTGTCTGCTGTTCCTCCCCAGGACCTCCACATTCCCAATGAGGACCGAATCAAGCAGCTGCTGGGGCAGGATGCCTGGACCTCACAGAAGAGCGAGCTGGCTGGCTTCTATCCCCGGCTCATGGCCAAGTCAGACACGGGCAAGATTGGCTTAATCAACCTGGGCAACACATGCTATGTGAACAGTGTCCTTCAGGCCTTGTTCATGGCTTCCGAGTAGGTGCTCTTCTGCTTTGCTTTTTCCCTCCCTCCCTCCCTCCCTCCCTCCCTCCCTCCCTCCCTCCCTCGACAGGTTCTTACTCTGTAGCCTAGGCAAGTCCGCCTCAGCCTCCTGAGTGTTCATATTGTGAAGCAGCTACCACATCTCCTCTTCTGCTATTAAGAAAGCGCAGTGTCCATCACCCAATCACCCATGGCTCCTGGTACACCTTGTGGCTTGCTTGCCACATTGGGCACCAGATGAAGATGGATGCTTAAAAGAAATCCCACACTGGCTCAGAATTGAGAATAATAGAGGGTTATTTATTGAGGAGTAGACTCATAAGTCACAAGTCTGCTGGAGCGGGGATCCCCAACCGAATCCCAAATCCTGCAGTCAGAAGAGGCCGGATGCTTGTTTTACATGGGCATAAATAGTATAAGGGGCCACGCCCAAGTGGGCGGGTAACTTAAAGGCTACTGGCTGTAGGATTTCCTAGAGCACCCCCAGGGCTCCGTCTTTGGCTCTGGGAAGAAGAGCTCTTTCTGGCGTCCCTTTGATCATCAGTCAGTTTCCTCTAAGCTGGGCACTGCTGTCCTTACTGCCTGCTGGGGTGAACTTTGTGTTCTGATTTCTGCAATGCCCACACACACACATTTTGCTGGAAAAATCTCTTATGATGTGAAGACGCTACAGCCCTCTGTGCTGCTCACTGTCTGCACCTAACCTTGTCTGAGACCTGCCATGGAGCGGAGCGCCGCGTGCTGCAGGCTGGGTGGTGGCTCTGAATGGAGCAATGTGGGACCTACCTGCTGTGAAGGAAGGCAGTGTGCTTCAGGGACAGTGGGTCTCAGGACACCCTGACCCCACAGGCTCCATGCAGTGTTCTCTTGTGCCAGGGAAACCCTCTTTTAGAATCTGCCTGGTTTGAGGGCAGAGGCTTACTTAACTCAGTGTGGCTCTGGGCCAGGGCCCTGAGCAGGGGCTACAGAAATGGGTTGAGGGCTGAGGTTGGGAGTGAACGGGTCCTTGTTATCGTGTAAGTGTGCCAGTGCTTGGGGTGATGCTGTACCCTCTGGGACGCCAGTGTGCCCACCTTCGAAAGCTGGCATGTTTGAGTCCTGGAGTCACGGGGTGTCGGAGCTGGAAGAGGGCAAGGGTCACCTTGTGGTCCTGTTTGTTATGTCCCAAGGCCATTGCAGAATTCATGGCCCCAGCAACACCAGACCAAGTTGTTCACCATCTACTCCCTGGTCTCTGGCCTCATCTGGAGCAAATGCCAGAGGCTCTGGGTGGCCAGGATAGGGAGTAGCGGCTCCCTGGGGCTTTGGCTTAACCCTGGTCTCCTGTTTCTTTTGAAGCTTTCGACACTGCGTGCTCCGCCTGACTGAGAACAACTCGCAGCCCCTGATGACCAAACTGCAGTGGCTGTTTGCCTTCCTGGAGCATAGTCAGGTGTGTGCTGGGCGCAGGTGTGGCGGGGCGTGGAGGCAGTGCCCGGTCCTGTCGACACTGTCCATGACTCCAGGACTTGCCTGGCTAGAAGCTCCCATTGTGTGGATTGAGCTGCTGAGCCCCAACCCCTGCTGTTGCCAGTTCATAGCCAGACTTCCAGGCCCTTTCAGTGTCCTGAAGCAGGGACTGCAGCTGGAGCCTCTTCCGGGCTGTGCCATACCAGCCCCCCCGCAGAGTTCAGTCCCTTGCACTAACACACTCTTGTCTGCTGACTGTGAATACCTCGGTTACCTGGGTCTCTGACCTGAGTATAGAACCCAAAGCCTGAGGCCAGGATTGCGGGAGAGCCTCTCTCTGGTGCTGGAAAGGGGAGAACAGACTGGGTGGGGGTTGATGGCTCATAGGAGGGGGCAAGGCCTTGGGAAGGTGTCATGGAGGAGGCCTCTTGTACCCTGGGGACCATTTTGGCAAAGTGGGGGATTAGGCAGAGAAAATGATGAACAAAGGCCAGGAGAGACTTATGTGGTCTGTGAGAGCAGAGCAGATTCCTAGAGAGTTATCACCAAAATGATGATACCCACTCCTGGATCTGTGGAATGGGATGTGGGTCAGGACCAGCTGGGAAGGGGAGGGTAGGGGGCTGACGTATTTGGAACATCGTCTTGATAGATTTCAGGGGCTGCCTGTTGCCAGGCATGGCTTGATCTCCTGACCCCACCTTTCACCTGTCCTAGAGGCCAGCCATCTCTCCCGAGAACTTCCTCTCCGCGTCCTGGACACCCTGGTTCAGCCCTGGAACCCAGCAGGACTGTTCGGAATATCTGAAGTACCTGCTGGATCGGTAAGAAATGCTGAGTGGGTCAGGAAGGTGTGGGTCCTGAGAACACTCGGGGCGGCAGCTCGTCCCTCTGAGCGGGGTTGGATCTTCTTGCTCTTCTGAAGGACAGAGAAGGTGTGGACCGTAGGTGTCCAAGGATGCTGAAGTGCGTGTGAAGCCTGGGAGGGGCTCTCAGTGTGTGCATGAGTGTGCTAACCCTCATCACACAGCTCTAGGGCCATCTTTATGTAGGCGTGTGCTAGGTGAGTGTGTCAACAGGGATGGGAATTGTTTTGGCAGGCTCTTCCATGTGTCTGAAGCATGGCGGGCAGTGTGCTGGAGGCCGACCTGTCTGTCGGTGTGTGCACTCCGCCTGTCGGTGTGTGCACTCCGCCTGTCGGTGTGTGCACTCCGCCTGTCGGTGTGTGCACTCCGCCTGTCGGTGTGTGCACTCCGCCTGTCGGTGTGTGCACTCCGCCTGTCGGTGTGTGCACCCTATTTCTCTGCTTGTTCCAGGCTTCACGAAGAGGAGAAAACCGGGACGAGGATCTGCCAGAAGCTCAAGCAGTCCAGCTTGCCCTCCCCACCGGAAGAACTCCCTAGCTCCCATGTGACATCTGTGGAGAAAATGTTTGGAGGCAAGATCGTGACTCGGATATGCTGTCTGCACTGCCTCAACGTTTCCTCTCGGGAGGAGGCCTTCACGGACCTCTCTCTGGCCTTCCCTCCTCCCGAGCGATGTCGCCAGCGCCGCCTGGGCTCCGTGATGCTCCCCACAGAGGATGTGCGAACCCAGGAGATGGCATTGACTCCCAGAACCCCGGCAACACAGAGGCAGAGGAAGCACTGTGTCACGGGGGATGCTCCCTGCACTGGGCTAGACATAGAAGGGCTGAGCATCACAGACACTGGTGGACAGAGTGGGCAGGAGGAGAAGGTGGAGAGGGAGCAGGCCGGGAAGGAGAAGGAGGCCGCGGAGGAGGAAGAAGAGGAGGAAGGAGCAAGGGAAGAGGAGAAAGAGCAGGGGGAAGAGAAGGAGAAAGAGAAAAAGGAAGATGAAAAGGAGAAGGAAGCCGAGAACGGCAAGGAGAAGGAAGGGGACAGCTTGGGTCCAGGGACCCACAGGGATGCCGCTGTCCCACCCAGGGAGCAGGTCTGTGGCCCTGAGGGTTCCCGCTCGGTACTGGACCTGGTCAACTACTTCCTGTCCCCGGAGAAGCTGACAGCCGAGAACCGTTACTACTGTGAGTCATGCGCCTCCCTCCAGGATGCGGAGAAGGTGGTGGAGCTGAGCCAGGGTCCGCGCTACCTCATTCTTACGCTACTGCGCTTCTCCTTCGACCTGCGCACCATGCGGCGCCGCAAGATCCTGGACGATGTCGCCATCCCCCTCTTGCTGCGCCTGCCGCTGGCCGGGGGCCAGGGCCAGGCTTACGACCTCTGTAGCGTGGTGGTGCACTCCGGGGTGTCCTCAGAGAGTGGCCACTACTACTGCTATGCCCGGGAGGGCGCTGCCCGGCCGAGCCCCGTCCTGGGGTCCACGGACAGGCCTGAGCCTGAGAACCAGTGGTACCTGTTCAATGACACCCGGGTGTCTTTCTCGTCCTTCGAGTCCGTCAGCAACGTCACCTCCTTTTTCCCCAAGGACACGGCCTATGTGCTCTTCTACCGCCAGAGGCCCAGGGAGGGGCTCGAGGCCGAGCCCAGCTCTCCCCGAGTCCGAGCAGAGCCCACCCTCCATAAGGACCTGATGGAGGCCATCTCCAAAGACAACGTCCTCTACCTGCAGGTGAGTCCTCTGCTGAGGGTCAGTAGAGCTCCGGACACCTGATGCCACGCCTGGGTGAGGACCTGGCCCAGCGCAGCCACCCACATAGGCCAGCTTGTTCTTCCGAGTCATCCTTAGTTTTAATCCATCCGCTCACTGGGCGCTTAGTGGGGGGATATGTTGGCGGCTGGAACGGCACACCCTTCACCTCAGGAGTGGACCCTGAATAACAGCACAGATTGATGCTCAAAGAGTGGGGTTAATGGGCAGGGACTGCTTCTGGGGCTCCTGGAGGGGCCACTTCTTCAGTGGCCTTCATGTCCCAGTTTTCTCCTTTGTCACTGCCTCAGGCTCCCTTATCAGAGTCCAAAGCCATGGGGCAGCCACACCGGCTCTGTGGGTCCTGCACCTACAGTTGGTGTTTCCTGTGAGGACCAGGAGGGCATGGGATACCAGCCTGCTTCCTCATTTGCTAGGCCCTGCAGCGGAGATGCGGCTTGGTGAAGTCTGAGAGAGGCTGATCTTATTTTAGCAGGGAAGGACCTGCTCATGGGCAGAAGATGGACCTCATACCCCAGGAGAGGCAGCAAGGGGCAGTTGGAGGGGTTTTCTTGAGGTCCCAGGCAGGCACTCAGCTGGTCATTATCTAGCGGTCATTGGAAGGAGAGTGTAGAGTCTGAATCTTAGACCTGAAGTTCTCCATCCTGCTCCTCTACAGGGACCAGTCCGGGAGGGGGAGGGGCCCGGAGCTGCTGACAGTGCTGTGCTCTGCCTACTTCCTGTCCTCATCTGTTTCCAGGAGCAGGAGAAGGAGGCCCGGAGCAGAGCGGCTTATATCTCTACACTCCCTGCCCCTCCACACTGGGGTCGGGGCTTTGATGAAGACAAAGACGAAGATGAAGGCTCTCCAGGGGGCTGCAACCCTGCAGGTGGCAATGGTGACTTCCACAGACTGGTCTTCTAACGGGAACTCCTGCCTGTGGGGGTGTCACAGTCAACCTCAAGAGTGGGCCAGGTGGGGCTCAGGGCCCGGGCAGAACACTCTGCCATCTGGGGTCTTAGGGAGCTGCGGAGGCAAGCCCAAGGCGAAGCAGGTCCTTTCGAGGGCGAGGAGGATGGAGAGGGACCATCTGGGGTGCCAGCCTACAGCTGAGGGTCATGGGGAAGCTGAAACCCAAAGCTCCTTGCGCAGCATCCTGTTAAAATGTTCCAGTCGGAACAGCCTGGATGAGCCCACTCTGGGCTTTGCCTCCCTGCAGGCCCAGGCAGCTCAGGAGCCGGGGTGGCGTCCCTTTGGTGTCCAGCATCTGGTAGCCCTTCCTTCTATTCTGGTTCCTTCACCCAGTTCTTCCTCGGTAGGAGAAAAAGCACAGCTCAAGTCAAGCCCTTGCACCAAGAAGGGGGGACTGTGTTCCCTCTGCCTGCCCTCTTGTTTCTTCAAGAGGGTCCTTAAAACGAGGTCTGTGGGTGCCTACACCCGCCGTGTGTTTGAGGCATTGGTGGAAGGCAGCATAGCACAGGATTGGAGGTAAGAGTCTTACCTGCACCCCATCCCCCAGGCAAGCCACTGGGAGAGCCCCGTCCCTCCCCTCCCCAGCCTGCCTCAGTGCCTGCGATGCTGCCAGTGCATCGCCGTCTAGTTAAGGTCCCGAGTCCTTACCCTACTGAAGACATTAGTCTGTCGGAAGCCATTGTCGTTTGAGGGAGCTAGCTGGCTTGGCTCCTCTGCTAGAATGTGCGGGCTGGGTAGATATGAACTGTGTGATACACACAACCTCATTGTGCCCCGAGACTACAGCCCTTCTCAGTGGAGAAGAAACCCGTGTTCTTAATAGGAATAAAACTCGCTTCTCTGGAGCCTGTGCAGGTTGCTGTTCTTCCAGCTTTAGCTGTGGCGTCTGCTATCCTCTGGGATGCTCTCCTGTGTCTTGCACCCCTCCCCCCCCAATAGGTAAGATGAGGATGTGCCCGTGACCTGGGGACTTTAGATGTAGCAAGGAGGTGCTTGGTTCTAAGGTCTTGGAGGCTCCGGAGCTGGCAGCCTCCTGGGGCAGAGAGAGCAAGGGTGTGGCTAGGGAGGCTTCACGGGATAACTTGGAGCAGGCTGGTTCGCCGGGTAAACACAGAAACTCAACAATGACTTTTCAGATTCCGAGAATTCTGAGCCACTGCCATCCTCTATCCCTTCTCTGAGGAGGTCATAGCCTGTGCCTGGCTAGACAAGGTGTGGGCTGGGACGAACTGGGAAGCAGGTCTCTGACACTCCAGAATCGACAGCTCTTTTTAAAAAGATTTTATTTTTTTTATTGTATGAATGTGTGTCCGAGTGTCTGTGTACCATGTCTGTGAGGAGGCCAGTAGAGGGCGCCAGCTCCCCTGGAATTGAAGGTACAGGTTGTTGGGAGCCACCTGAGGTGGGTGTTGGGAACCAAACGGCCGGCCGAGCCATCTCTCCAGTCCCAAAATCCAGCTCTGTCCTCGGGTTCCCATCACAATCTTGAAGCCGAAGAGGGACATGGGCAGCTGTGAGTACAGGGAGGGTCTGTGACCGGCCTGCACCCCACGTCCCCTTCCATGCTTACTCGTCCTCTTAGGAACAAAGCAGCTCAGAGGTCATGATGGGGCTGTGACAGGGCTTTCATGGGCTGCGGTGGAGGTTTTGGTCCAAATGCCGGACTCCCGAGCTGTCGGGGAAACTGATCGTCCTGCCCCTGCTTCAGCTTCTGGAGTGCTGGATTACAGATGTGCACAACCATTAATGCCAGATGCTGGTCTGAGAAAAGAGGGTCCGTCCCTGTCCCTGGCCTGGAAAAGTGCCCAGCCGTCGGCACGGAACAGAGTTGGGCACACCAGCTCCCGGGCCTGTTTGTCAGAGGTGTGGGCCTACGACAGCGTCGGTCTCAAGGCTGCCCAGGATGGGACAAGAGTAAGTTTCCGCACCCTGAAGACTGTCTCCAGCGGCCCACTCTGGGCGGCACTCCTAAAGGGCTTCACTGTCCTGCTCCTACATGATAGTAGAAAGGACCGGCCAGCTCCAGGCCTGTGACACCTGTAGTCACCGCCGCAAAAACACGACTCACTTGAACACGCTTCCCGCCCCACCCCCAGACCTCACACGATAAATACATGTTACAATTTCTTTGAAAACAGAATAAATTAATAACTTAAGTGATTAGGCACCAACAATGATTTGAAAAATTAAATGTCGATCTTAATGGGAACAAGAGACAAATGGAAGACTAAGTAAGCTTGCTTCTACTTCATTTTCTCTTCCCCACAGACACTGACAGTCCTGTGGGAAAGGGTTCTAAGTTTCAAGACACAAGTAGCCAATAGGTTACACAAGAACACACACCACCAGATACCACGACAGCACAAATCACCACTAGGCGCTCCTTTCAAGTCTGGCTGCTCCTGCCGGGTCCGGGGCCCAAATATGGCAAGTCCCAGAAAGATGGCCCTCTAAGGTTAGCCTGCTTCTCCACGCTTCACAGCCAGAGGCCCAGATGGAGAGAAGGAGCTATCTCTCAGCCTGCAAAACTCGGCTGTAGGGAGGGGAGGGGGCCATGGCTGGGACCATGGCCACTGGAAAATAGAGGGCCCAAAGGCAGACTGGACCCAAACCCATGTTCCAGTAGCTTCAAATGGTTGTGCTTCGGTTCTGGGAATGGGGCTGATCTTCATGGAGTCAAATACAGCTAGGGAGGGGTGGAGTTATTTAGCTAATGTTCTGTGTGCTGCCCTCCCCAATGACCCAGACCTTCAGAGGATCCCCCGGGTTATTTTTACAGCCACAGAGCATCAGCTGTGACTACCCCATGTCAGACTGGCAAGTCTCAAGGAGATGCCATCTCCTTCACAGAGGGCGGAGCTGGAGGAGTCCCTGCAGGACAGGACAGGTACTTGTGGGATCTATGCTAAGAGGTGATGAGTGGTTTTGATCTCAGTCCTTGACAGCCACCAGGAGAGGTGAACTTTGACCTTAGGCCAAAGGATTTTTTTTTTTTAATGGAATTGGCTTTTTCCTATTGGGGGTTGGAGGATGGGTTGGTAGGTATATTAGACATGGTTAGGAGTTGGAACCAGAGCAAGACTAACGAGACTTGGACACCAGATTCTGTCTTGATAAGTGGCAGCCAGTTCCACACTCAGCTCAGAACACGCACTCCGGGGTGGCTGCTGAGGCCGGGGATACCTGGACCTGCTGTGAGCTCCAGCAGTACCAGCCAGAGCTTGGTCACATGGGAGCCCCGTTGGAGAGTCTTAAAGGGTGCCATGAGAATCGGGGAAAGCTAGTACCCTGTAATCCAGTTCAGAGCAACCAACTGCAGCCCCCTCACTCAGGGGGACAGCACACACCTCTGCGGCTGGCTTCACACCTTCAAACACCTTCTGTTCTCTTCTGTCTTCTCTGGGACCCAGCCACACCTACCTTTCTGTAAGGCTCACTCTGCTCTCTCCCTGACACCTCTCTCCCCAGGGCACAGTCTTCCTCCCCGTCCTCTGTACTTTTAAATTCCTAATCATTGTCTTTTCTCACTGATTGTGACCTTGTTAGGTTTCATCTGTAGCACAGGGCTTGGTAGCCATTCCTAAATGACCCATCCTCGTGGGAGAAGAGGGCTGTTACTGAGGTGGGGAGGTAAGGTGTACCTCTGGTTTTAGAGGACAGTGGTCTGTTCATCTGGGACAGAATGAAATGCTGGTTTGCCCCGTTTGCTCAGAATTTCTTGAAGACCTGGTCAACAGCTTTCCACACAAACACATTCAGATCTCCCTGCCGTATCTTAGGAGCCTTAGGGAATGTCTGCTTCTCGTCCCTCTGATGCCGTGGGAGGATAGGGATACTCTCTACCATCCCTGCAGAGAAGGGAGCTGAGAAGATCTGGCCGGGCCCTTGGTCAGAGGTGCCTCTGTTGGGCACAAGCCATGACCCAGACCCTCGTGTGGCCCCTTCCCATCCTGCTTCTTGCTGCACTCCTGCAGGTGGCCTTGGGCTCGCTTGGGACACGCCTGCCTCCCCAGCCACCTCTGTACCCTCCTACCTCCTAGAAACCTGCTTTCTGTGCCATCGCTGCCACAGGGTCCCTGTGTTGCTCTGTGCCTACCACACTCCGTCCCAGGGTCCCCCTGCCTCACCCCTACTTTCTTTCCCACTCTGTCTCACTGTTCCATCAGGGCCAGGGAAGAACACTGCCTGTCCCCGAGTGGCAGAGTCCTTTAGCCCCGGCGTTTGTCACCTCAAGCCCTGTTCTTTGTTCCTGGTTGCCTGTCATCAAGTTTTCCTTCCTCCTGTCCTTCATCCTTAGCGTCTCCCAGTCTACAGCAGTGGTGTACCAGAACCTGATTCCTGGGTTCCACCCTGCAGGTGATCAGCTACCCTTCTGTGCCCGGGAACCTAATTTCTTTGTCACTCAAGGTGACTTCTGACCTTAATTATTCTTCCTGTGCCATCTTGTCTTTCCCTTGCCCCAAATGGCAAGGATGTGAAAGCCCACGTCTACTTTAGTCTGTTGGTCCTCGGCTCCCTGGTTAGCATCCTCGAGGGATGGAGAAGCGGCCCTGAGGTAGAGGGTAGAGAGCAGTGAGCAGACAGGAGACATGAGCCTGGCTCAGAGCCTCAGCCCTCCCCCTCTGAGTCCAAGCAGCAGAAATGGGTCCAAAGCAGGAGGCTATTTTTTTTCTTTTTTTTTTTTTTTTTTTGGCAACAGCTCCTAACTAAGGTGGCGGAGGCACAGCTAGTAGTATTGACAGAAGTCACGGGTGGACCCCAAGTGGCAGAGGCAGTGTCTCCATCAGGCCCTTGCCTCCAAGGGGGACGGGTCAGGATCCCTGACTTTGAGTGCTTTAAAGGCTGGAAGTGGCACAGAGGAGTGGAGGTGTGGGAAGGGACGGAGAAGGAGGTGGCAAAGGCCAGCGCTGAGCAGCCGCCTCGTGGCATCACAGCTTGGCACCCTTGGAAGGCTCTGAGGACTGCCGCACATCTGTCCACTCCTGCATGGTGTTCTGCAGGGCCTGCGTCTTCTCCTTGTCCACTTGGACGTAGTCTACCTTCTCGTCCGAGGTGACAGATGAGGTGGATGGCTGAGGGGACAAAAGGGACGGACTACAGGTTACCCAAGTGCCATTGAGGCTGGCGCTGTGAGTGGCCTCAAGGTCTTGTCTGCGCTCAATGTGGACTTCACAGTGCAATCTCATGTTGCAGGCACGAGGCCTGCTGGCACCTGCTGCCCAGGTTTCAGGGTAACCCCACCCACCACCCCTGGGCCCAGCCGCTGGCTCAGGCCTTGGCGAATGCCTCCATCCATCTTCCTTTGAAAGGAAAGGGCTGTGTTCCCACAAAAAGGGATAAGCGCTGGGCCTTAGAGCCCTCACAACATGCTGAGGGCAACTGTGTTGAAGGAGGCTTCCTCCTTGCTGTCTGGGCTGAAAATAGCTCTTGGCGAGGCTTTCCTGGGCCCTGAAGTCCCTTCCAAGGGTGCTGTGTCTTCTCCATCACAGCTCTTGGCCTCATCCAGACAGGTTTTTAAAGGGTGGGGAGACAGGACCTCCATGTCTTGGATTGTTCCCTGAGCACTCTGTGTGGGTGTATCCCACGGCAAGGAGACGGGCAGACTGAGGGGATTGGTGCCCTGCACCCCCTGTTAAGGGGCCAAGAGTCGTAGGAAATGTCCCTGGCATGGGTCTCCTAGTCCCCAACCTCCAATTACCTTGCGGTGAGGGCTCGGGGAGCCGGGCTGAAAGTCCAGGGCTAGGTAATCTACACTGCCGGTGCTCTTCTTGGGAGCCGGGCTGTTGGTGCCGCTGGGAACAGGGGACGCAGACACTGGGTTTTGCTGATACGGAGAGGAAAACTGGGTAAGTTCAACAGCCGAAACCATCACCTTGAAAATGTATCAGGGCGAGAGCTCCCGAGTCTACTGAGCTGTGCATGGTGACTTCTCATAGTCTCATTTAAGTCTTTGTGGCAGTCTGGGAGGTGGCTATCACTACTGTTGAAATCACTAAAGGCTAAAAACCTAGATTCAGGAAGGACAGCAAGTCAACCACACTGCCACGGCTGGTGTGGGATGAGAGCAGGGAATTTTTTTCTTTAAAAGAATGATTTATTTATTTTTCTTTTTTTGTGCATTGATATTTTTTGCCTGCATGTATGTCTGTGTGAGGGTGTCGGATCCCTTGGACTTAGAGTTAGTTACCCTGAGCCATCCCTCCAGCCCCCAGGGATGTTCTCTGACTACCCATGCACCTGGCCGCCTCTCTTTAGAGAGACTCGGGGCGATGCTTAGGTACTGCCTCCCCTGGAAGGCCCAACCTCAGTTTGCAGGTCCCTGACAAGCAACTCTGTCCCCCATGTGGTGATGTAGAGTTTCCTGTCACATCTGGCCACAAGCAGCAGGCACTTTCTGCTCTTCTCCACAGGGACCTGAGCAAGGTCCGACTGCAGGAAGAAGTGACAGTCCCATTTTAATGACTGATCTGTCCTGAATCTCCGCAGCCTCAGAGCTGTGCCCTTTTCGGGGACCGTCGTATCATGCCGTGTCTGTCTGTCTGTTTACGACTGCCACCATCACAGGGACTTATATACCTGCATGTTTCTCCAAGGGCACCAACCGTGGTATCACCTGAATTACAGTAGTGAGAGAAGCAGGCCACTGAGGGTTTTTAAGAGACAGATCTTCTTGGGGACAAAACTGCATCTTCCTTAAGGTGGATAATGACCCCCTTGTTTGACAGTCATACATCCAGGAAGGGTCTGCAGGGGGAGGCTAAGGCCATCCCGTGTAAGGCGGCCATGTCCTGAGCAGGAAGAACTGGGAGGCAGGGCCGGGAGCGCCTGAGTACTCACCATAGGGACATAGTTCTCCTCGCTGTCTCCCGAGTCTGTGCTGGTGATGCTTTGTGTGGAGATGGGGCGGCAATACTGGGAGGAGCTGGAGTTGAAGGAGTGGCTGTGGGGCAGAGAACAGAGTGAACCCCAAGAGTTGCACTTCTTACCTAGACCTGGACTGCCAGAGCTCTAAGATAGGGAAACTTAAAGCCATTTCTCCTTCATAGAGGAGGAAAACACTTCCTAATAGAGCGAGACAGATTAATAAAGCAGAAGATGATTGGCATCTGGGAAGACCCACCCTAAATGTGTGCAGTATCAGCCAAATAGGCTGGGGCTGGATGGAACAAAAGCAGCAGCCAGGAAGGGGTACAGCATTAGCATATACCCCGGTGTCCTGACTGCCCTGTAGCCATCACTCAGTACTGACACAAAGCTCCTGCTTCTATGGACACTTACTTGATCCTGGACCAAGACTTGGTGACAGGTGACTTGAAGGGGAGCTCATCGATGACAGCATTGTGTCTCAGGTCAAGGGGCGTTGGCTTTGCTACGGTAGCAACAGAGTTCAGGGATGAGTGACTGTGCTGAGTAGACACGGTTTTCATAACACAAGCACATTTACGAAGGCCACCAGTTTTATACAGGGGATTTGGTTTCAGGACTCCTGTAACTATCACAGTCCAGATACTCAAGTCCCTATCTACACATTCTCTACAGCTCGAGTCCTTTCCGTTGTATCTGCCGTAGGCAGACTCTCAGGATCCAGAATGGACTGGTGGATATGACAACAGATTCTCCCCAGGTTTGTGACTTTGTATAAAATCAAATTGTATCCAGAACAGAGACAGTCACAGTGACAGATACTGTTGATTTTAGACAGTTACAAAGATCACACTGAAGAAAAGTAAGCGGCACAATAAACCTCAGCGTCCAAGTGGGCTAGACACATGGGCAGCATCTCTGCCCAACTTCCTACTCTTCCCTATGAGTCCCCGCTGCTCAGCTAGGGCCAGCAGAAATCTAGTTTGGACATTTTCCTGAGCTCCATGCCGGGCATGGGTCGGCTGCTATAGCAGACCTGTGGTAGACCATGTGACACACCCTAGATGCTTTCCTTTGAAACAAATCCCAAGTCTGTGTGTATTATCTGCACACAGCCATACCCACTACGTCCAGTAGACGCCTAGTCTCTTTAAGACACAGAATAGGGGAAAGAATAGGCTTACCTTTCCGGTCGGGCTTGAGGTTGCGATTGACGGGGGGTGGCTGGATCTCACTTCCTCTGCTGGGGCCTCGATGGATAGGAAGGACAGTGGATGGGTAGCCAAGTGGGTCAAAGTGATGGGGCCCTGGGCTCATGGGGATGTAGACACTTTGGGAATTGTCCCCTGCTCGTTCCATAGCCAGCAGGGTAGAAGAACCTGGGTTCATGGGCACGTAGTTGTCATCAGAGCTGGTACTGTCTGATCTACCCACGATGGTCTTCCCTGGCTGAAAAAAAAAAAAAAAAAACAGGAAAAGACCTACTTGTAAGTAGTGAAAAGGTGAGACTCTGTTCCAGTTTGTTGGTTAGCTACCTGTTGAAGCTACACAGGAGACCTTGCTAAGACCAAATAAGGAGAGTGGGAACTGAGGTGAGCTGAGCTCTGCAAGCTCCTTCTTGCTTTCATGACCTCTTAGGAGCCATCTATAATTTCCGATAAGATTTAAGTACAAAACTCTGTGGATACTCAAGCCTATGGCTTGTGGCTAGGAATATTCTAATTACAGACGCCTAGCTAGTTCAGGCCAGAAATAGCTCAGGATTCACCACAGGTAAGTCAGTCTAGACCCTGGCCAGCACTCAGTGGTCCCGGGCTCATCCTGGACGCATAGGTCATAGCAGGTTGCAGGTAGAGCAGTCCCCAGACCTGCATACACAGTGCAGCAGCCCTAACGACAGCCATCCTCCAACTCTCACCCCATCATGCGACAGAGCACATCTGCCCGCACTGATCTTCTTCCCTGGCTTTGCAGCAGGCTAAGCCCTGATAGGCTTGCTTCCAACCTGGGCAGCTTTGGTCAACCCATTCCAGAGGCAGCCTGGGATCCTCATGGAAGCTGCCATCTCTTCTGCTGTGTCCCTGCTCGGCATGCCAGCTGCTGCTGGCGAGCAGGGCTGTCGCCTCAGAGGAAGGACCCTCTGCTATTGCATTCTAGGTATGTTTCAGGATCAGATGAGGGTACCATTCTCATTTGCCAGTAGACACCTCCCTAGGATGTTGGACTTTGACAAGTAGGCAGATCCTGAGGGAATTACCATCATTCTTCATGGGGTGTGGCTGCTTCTCTACCCTGACTGACCCAAGGGGCCCTGATCAAATCCCACCCTCTGGGAAAAGGTAAACATGCTCACTCACAGATTCGGCAGACCAGCTGGCGCTCTCCCCACTGCGTGTTGGGTACTCATAGGTCTCACAGGAAGAAGCTGTGAGGAAGGAAGATGGTTATACTCACACTGTCCCCCATGTTGACTCCCCTGTCCCTGTCCAGTGTGGCCATTCTCTTGATGTTCCCAGAGGTGCTGCTGTGTCTTTGAGGGACAGGGTGTTGCTTGCCACACACCCCTCTTGCTCTCAGATCTGTTGCAGTGGGGGTGCCTGCAGGGAGGGCCTCCTGACTTCAACCCTGGGTTCTCTTACCACCTCCACCTCTGGGAATACGTTAGTAACGGCACTGAGACTAACTACATGTTAGTTTTCTTTTCCCAGTGAGTGAGCTTTGAAAGGCAGAGGCACGCGTATGTGTGGTACAGCTCCACAGTACAGGGCGACTGCTCAGATAGCCTGACCGACTGCCGAGCTCTAAAGTGCCGCTGTCACATCAGGGGGGACGAGAAGGCTGTGCAAACTCTAGAGAGCTCACTGAACAGAGGGCATATGCAGCATAGATATGAGCGAGGATAGAACTTAGGGGTTCAGGTCAAAGTTCAGACTGCAACCAAAGCTGTTGCTATGGCATGAAAATACCCTGAAGGTAATTTCGTATTTTCTGTGAGTTTACATAGGTTTGGCTCAAAAAGTTTGCTAGTCCTTTAAATTTGTTTTTACATCTTTGACTTAGTTTCAAATAGTTTTATCTGAGCCTCCAAAATATCTCTAAGGCAGAGTCTGCTTCCCTTCTTCCAAGGTGGGGGTCACGCGGTCAGCTGGGCAGAGGATGAACTGCTAAGGGGACCGCATGGACGTTGCCTTAGTGTGGTCCTTAGGTTGAGCTTGGCTTAGGGGTGACCAAGGGTTCCCCATACACTGAGAACGCCTTGGCCACCTCCCCAGCCCTCTGTTCTCAGCCAGGGGATTGCACTGACCTCGGTGGAGTCGGCTGTTGTCCATTGCAGGGAGGGTATTGCGCCTGGGGATGGTAGCAGCTACGGATCTGCTATTTTCGCCGATGGGAGGTCTTTGCTGAGGGCTGCCCCACCGAGGTGTTTCTGACTGACTGGGCTTGGGGGGCCGGGGTGGGGGAGCTATGGCTGAGTCTCCAGGAGTGGCTACCGTCATAGCGTTGTGGTTCTTGTCCAGTGTGAATGTTCGAGGAATCTGGTAGGCTGAGAGGGGGGTGGTTGGAACATCCATATTGTCCACTAGGAGGTCTCCAAACTCCCGACACAAGGTGTTGCTGGGTGTCTTGAAGGTGTACACATCTTCATCTGTTTCGGACCCTGTGAGGCTGCCCTTGGTGTGGCTGTGTGAAGCCAGGCTACGGGGGAGGTCATAAGTACTGTCTTTGAATTCTGTGTTATGTCGGCTTGGCTTGGGGAGGCTGTAGAAGCCGTGGACTTGACCGCTGACCCCGTTGATACAGTGTCCATTGCCCTGGGCAATTTTTTGCACGGCCGTATCACTCTTCTGCCGTGTGCCCTGAGAGAAGCTGGCACTCCTGAAAGAGGGAAAGGGGGCAGTGAGAAGGGGGCAGAGGATGCCCGAAGCATGTGCGGCTAGTGGCGTGGGAATCCTGAGGCGTCAGACAGATCCGAGGTTGACCTAGTTCCTACCACGTGTTAACGTGTGATCTTGAGACTCTACTTTTGGCATCTCCAACACAGTGATTAAAACCATACTATGAAGATTATTTAGGAAGTCAGCGCTGGTATCTAGCATGTATATGCTCCAGCAATGTTAACCTTTGCGAACCTCCTGACTCCTGTGACTGTCCTTGGCAGGGAACAGGGTCCATTCCTGGGCCCCAGAGATAAAACTAAACCAGTCGTTTGAACTGCCACAGAACACACAAGGACAAAAGCGAGGAGACAGTGGCAGGTTGTGGGAGACAGCGAGTCATTTACTCTCTAAAAATACATACGTAAAGTGGGTTCTATTTGGGAGCTCTATTCAGGATAGAAACTGGTATTGTTTTTATTATTTTAAATGATGGTTGAGGGAAATAAAGGAATGGCAAAGAGGGCATCAGGTCCTAGCATTGCTACTGCCACACCCTGTGACCATCCATCATCAAGACAGTCTCCCTCATGTGACCGAGGAGGTCTCGGTGATGTCTGAGGGGCCACCTGAGTTTAACAAGAGTGTGGGTTCTGCGTAAGTGCTTTGAAGGGTGAGGTTTGAACAGCAGGGAGTCTCTCTCTCTCTCTCTCTCTCTCTCTCTCTCTCTCTCTCTCTCGCTCTCGATTCTTCTGAGGATATCATCTTGGTTGGGGTGGGGGAGAAAAGGGATCAACCCCTTCAGCAGTAATTCTCAGTCTTTTGTGGACCAGAGGTATCTTAGAAACCTAGTAATCCACCCTGGGAGCTCTTATCAGGATAAGGTGCAGGGAACACCCTCAGACCTGTGCGTTCTCAGGGGTCATTGGTGGGTCATTTGATTTCCCTTAGCTCTGCTGCTGCGGACTGGCGACAGATGTGCTCACCAGGTGGTGGTAGAAAATAGCACCCAGAAGAAAGACCGAAGAGGAACCAGGTGTGTGGGCCAGGTTCCTCTTACCAGCCACCCCCCCCGCCCCCAGGTTTCTATATCTCTCTCTTCCTCACCCTCTCTCTCCCTCTTTGTGTGTGTTTCTCCCATTCCAGTCAGTTCCAAACACATAACCAAGCCAGCAGCTAGGGCCCAGGACAGCTGAGCACCAGCGCTGAGGCAGGAGAATGGACAGCAGGTACAGAGTGTGTTCATATTGTCTTGTTACTGTCTTTGGATTTCCAGCCCTCGGCCAGATGTCCTCATTTGATTTGTTTATCTGACAAACACTGGCTGATGTCCTCCTTCCTGTCTAGGCCAGACAATGGATCCAGGGATGCCACCTGCCGTGTGCTTGGAAACCACTCTAGTCCAGTCTGAGTCTGCCTGGTGGTGGCGCTGCCGCCGCCGAGTGCCAGAAAGCCTTTCCTCCCAGGCAGTCCAGCTTGTGACACAGCTTGGCACATTTAAGGACCTACATGCTGCTCGGGGGCTGGAGGAAGCATGCCGAAGGTAAGGCAGGCAGACACTGCGTGATTTCATTCGTATGGAATCCAAATCACTAATCACACAGGAGCAGGATCACCACCATTACACACAATGGCAGCTGTCAATGTAAAAGGCTCAATTAGTTTGGTTTAGCTCTATAAAAATCTGGTAGTCCAGGGAGACTTCGAGCAGTGGCAGAGCATCATGAGGGTCCCGCAGTAACAACGGGCACATTCCAGAATGGACTGGTCCCCTTCCTGCCTTGACTCTCCGGTCTTGGGAAGCCAGAATTGAGGGGTTACCCATCCTGATCTCTGGTCACCTGCATCCTTCTGATACTCCCTAGACTAACCATCCAGATGTCATCAGTACAGTCTCAATGACTTAGGGCTGCACCCCAGCCTTTAGGTTTATTTCTGTCTTACGCTCTAGAGCGTCCTCATCAAATTTGCTATACATACTAGACCCCCACTGCCCCTGCCTCCCTAGTGCTGGGGTTATAGGCAAGTGCCACCATGCCCTGCTGACCTTTTCTTCTTTTGGTCTATCGTATTGAAATCTTTGTTCCTTCACGATTTTCCCCTGCCCAAGACAGGACTTTTCTGTGTAGCCTTGGTTTTCCTGGCACTAGTTCTGTAGATCAGGCAGGCCTAGAATTCAGAGATCCATCTGCCTCTGCCTCCCGCATGCTGGAATTAAACTAAGCCGAATGGTGCACGCCTTTATTTTTTTTTTTCAATAGTGCAGAACATTAAACCAGGGCCTCGTAAATGTTAGGTGAACGTTCTACTCTGAGCTGCACTCCTGGCCACAACCTTTCTCTTTATACACCATTAAGTTATGTTCCAGGTTTCCTCAGCCTCAGAGTCCTCCTCTGTATTCACAGAACTACAAACACAGCCCCTTGCCTATACTCCAGCTCTGGCCTCTAGCATAACAGAATCATTCCCTTTACAAAAGCAGAGTTGCTTCCCAGCTCCCACTTCCTTCTGCTGCTTCCACAGCCCCAGAACTTGCTTTGTAGATCAGGTTCTACTCTAGTTTATTGGCATCTTTTCTTTTTTTTTTTATCCTTAGTTAGTCTACCTAAAAGACTTAATTTTATTTAGCTTTTCAAAAACCCAATTCTTTAATGATCTCCTGTGGCTTTTCTCTTTTAGTCTATATTACAGGTCTGGTGTGAAATGACTCCATAGGCTTTTGTGTTTCATATTTGGTCCCCAAATGTTGATTCTGTTTTGGAAGAGTATGGGTCCTCTCGGGAGGAAATAAGTGGGGAGGGGGCAGACCTTGGGTGTCGTAAAATCGGCTTGCTTCCTGATCGACTGAGATGCGAAGAACAAGTTACACCATCTGCTTCTGCAGCTGAGGACAGAGCTGCCCACTGCCATGCCTTCCCTGCCATCATGGACTGTAGCCTTAGACCTTTCTAGAGCTTTGGGATTCTATAGTTTACGTTTAAGACGTTGTCCGCAATTGTGAGTTACACTCCTAGAGGCACAGTGTGGCATGGTTTATGCTCTTGGTGGAACTGGGATTCCTAAAATGCCCCTCAAAGTTTCTACACTACTCCTGAAGCTCACTGTTACCCCCTCTAATACACACTTGTAGAAACCATTGATTACAACATTTAGAGCCCTTTAAGACTATCTCCCAAATCTACCTTTAGTCTTTTCCTATATCCCTAATTTTCTTAGTGATGGGCCCACATTTTTACAGCTGCTTCTCCCCAAGTCTAGGCCTTTATAACCACCACAATATATGTGTGTGTATGTGCACGTGCACATACGTGCTTGTGCAGGTAAGTCCCATAGCACAGGTATGGAGGTCAGAACAACCACTGCAAGCTGATTCCCCCCCTGCCACCTTGTGGGATCTGGGGACTGAAATCAGGAAGTCAGGCCTGTGTGCAAGTGACTCTGCCCACTGACCCATCTTGCTGCTCCTTTGCCTTAGTTTTCAAAACGGGAATTATGCTTTACTAAATTAATTCAGGAACATGATTTGTAATCTGGACATGGTGGCAACTGAGAACTTATTTTGGCAAAGCTATGGGCTTGTTTCTTCTAACAGTGAGAATAAAGCTCATAAGAACAGGTATAGCTCTGGGCCGAGAATGTGTCCCAGAATGTTCTAAGATGATGGATACATTTCTATTCCTGTTGTCTAGTTACAGCCCTGTGTCACACAGAGTCACGTGGCACCTGAGGTATAGCTGGCTTTGACTATGTCACTGTGGCAGGCAGGATAAGATACCTCTTATGTTGTCTACTAGGGTGTCCCTAGAGAGCTAAATTGAAGAGGGAGGACTCAGCCCCTAACCTGTGCTTAAAGGGGTACCTTTCCCTGGGATGGGATCCTGGAGTGAATTGAACCGAGAGAGAGGGCTGAGCGTCAGGCATCCTGGTTTGATTGCCGTCAAACCAGCTGCTCCATGCTCCCATCACTGTGAGCCAGAGCAGACCCTTCCTCCTACAAGTTGCTTCTTACCAGGAGAAAAGTAATAATTGCAGACATAACAGAGCAATTGAATTAAAATTTCTCTCACTTAGCTAACGTAAGGTTACATGGACATGTCTGAGCAGTAGTTGCTCTCAGGAGCAGCACCACCCTAGAGCGGAGAGACAAGGAGTTGCCCAGCAGTGTTTTCTAGCTGAGCTCTTAAAGCCAGCAAGAAATTTGATTGTTACCCTGTAGTGCTGAAGCTTTATTCCCTGTTGCTTCTTCTTTCCAGACAGGGTTTCTCTGTGTAGCCCTGGCTGTCCCAGACCTCACTCTGTAGACCGGGCTGTCCTTGAACTCACAACTATCCTCCTGCCTCTGCTTCTGAGTGCTGGGATTGAAGGTGGGTGCCACCATCACCCTGATCCCTTAATGCTTCTTATACCCAAATCATTGCTAATAATAAGATAACGATGTTTTACTTCTTTGTCTTTAAAGCTGAAATCCAGGGACTGAGAAGCAACAGGACCCGAGTGACCACGATTCCCCTGTTGTCTCCTACCTCGCGTTCTCCGTCCTCCGGCTGATGCACTGGTGTAGGTAGAGATACTCCTGAGGCGCACTGGTGGACAAGGCTGGCTGGATGTGGCTCGACACGGGGGGCTCAAACGTGAACAGAGTGGGTTGGCTGGAGTGGGAAGGGGCGGAGGACTTCCTTTCTCGGAGCAGGTGCTGGCTGGAGCTGCTGAACTCAGCTGGAGAAGAGCGGGGACCGTGGCCGGCTGAAGAAAGGTTTCTCAGGGAGTCTGTGGAAAGAAGACCGAGCTCTGTGAGTGAAAGGAGGAAGGGAGCCGGGCGGTGGTGGCGCACGTCTTTGACCCAGCACTTGGGAGGCAGAGGCAGGCGGATCTCTGTGAGCTTGAGGCCAGCCTGGTTAGAGTGAGCTCCAGAAAACCAGAGCTACACAGAGAAACTCTGTCCCCAAAACAACCACAAAAACCTGAAGAAACAAAGGAAGTAAATAAGTCAAGGCGGGTTCCTGCTGTTACTACCCCTGGGAGCTTCTGGCTCTGCTGAAGGACACATTGCTTACCCAAGACTCACTGACTCAGTCTAGAATCTTTGTCTTTCTGTAATGAAGGCACATCCAAGCTGCCCTTCAGACTAGACCCTGCTCGTCCTGGTGCTCTTCCCTTTCTCTCCAAAGACAACTTGGTTCTCTGTTCCCTACTTTTCTCTGTCCACTGGCCCTTCTTTGTTTCTTCTTATCTCAAACTCTCCTCTGTTAGATTAGGAAGGAAGTGAGGTATTTGAGGACAGAAAAAGGCTTAGAGTACTACAGCCCGAGCTCAGAGCCTTATTCATGAGCTGGTTCTTTAAGCTTGGTCCTCGTTTCCTAGTCTGACCTACTTCCTGTGCTCTCTCCACACACAAGCAAAGCAGATGGAAGCATCCTTAGTCCCTGAGCATAGTGGCTTTTTTCTGTGATTCTTTGTTTCCCTTACACTGCTCCTTCGTCCTGGGTTTCATCTCTATACACTTCTAGCAAACTGATATGAAGACCTCAAGATCCCATGCAGATACTACATTCCCACAAAACCTTCTTGAACACTTTTTATTTCCTTTCTGGGTGCTGACAGGTTCCAGGGCACACTTCCTTCAGATCTCTGGTCACTGTGCTCTCTTGCTCTTGGTTTCTGAGAAGTGTGTCAGTGAGGTTATTGCTTATATAGTCCCAGCGTTTACCTACATTGATGGTTCTTAGTCCATGGTTATATAAGAAAAACCTTTGCTATTTAAAAATTCCAATAGTAAAACTCATGTTCTTAAGAAATACGGAATAAAGATATGAGTTCAGGTGATGTGCTAGCTAGGGAGGACCATTTTGGGGATGATGGCTTTCCAAGTTATCCAGATCCTATCGGAGGAGACAAGGTTCTTAGCTACTCTCTCTTCTGACCTATTTCAAGCTGCACCGTCCGCATGGCCCAGGGCAGGGTCACCGGCACATTAGTGCTCTACAGTGTTAATTACTCTCTGGTCACCCCCATACTGTCAGGGCAGGGGAGAGAAAGCCAGTGAGCCTCTGGGGAAAACTGCTCCAAAAGAGCCGTATTGATCTCCAAAATGAATTCCTATAACAGGTCTCCTAGTGACCTGGATGATGTTAACAGAATCAATGCATCTGTTACTCCATTAGGTTTGCGGAATGAACTCTCTAATGGTGGATGAGAGACGGTTTATACCAGGGACAGAGTGGTCATGGCACCGGGGGAGGAACACAGCTGTTCTGCTGAGAAGACACAGGGGAGGGATAAGAAGCCGCCCTCCGAGAAGGTTCTACACTCTCGGTTGACTTTCTGGCTTCCTCTTGCTCTGTCTACATCTTCATTCCTCTGGACCTCGTTCTAGCCTGTCCTGTGACGGATGGCAGCTCTCAGACCTCATCTCCAGCTCGGGTCGTCCTGGCTTCCTCCTGTACACCCCTACCTGCCACTGTATGTCCCGTCAGCTGCTTGAGATGAGCAACCTAAGCCAATCTCCTCTCCTCCCAGTCCAGTGCTTCCTGTCTCAGGGAAACACATCCACACCTTTCCCATCAGTCAGTTGGCCAAGCCAGCAGCTTGTCATCTTTATTCTGAAGGCAATGAGAAATCAGTAACTGTTACTGAAGAAGTAACGCTTTATTATCCTTTGTGTCTTATTTGTTTGGCCAACAAATATTAAGTCACATGATTCAGAAGGCATGACCCAAGGCCACGGCTGTTAGGAAAGGGTTGGAATCTCTGGCTTCAGAATAAAGATGCCTCGGTGTGACAACGAAAGGTATTTTGTAATTACCTGTATACTTTATCTTGTTGCTCAGTGCCTCCCTCACTCCTGCAGTGAATGATTGTTCCCTTTATTTGTGCACATGGACCAATCATCTTTGCCCAGCAGCCCTCTGCCTTCAGCGCAGACTGGAGTCAGTCTGTGACTCAGTTTATTCATTTGCCTCTCAGAGTCACAGGGAATTGGAAGACATCGACAAGCTTTCTTACCTTGATTTACTTATCTTACTCATTTAATTATGTTTGTGTTGGGGGCTGGATATGTATGCCACAGAGCATATGTGCCTACATACAGAGGATCTCTACATAGTGAGACAAAAACAGAACAGAACACCGATAAAACATCTCTGAATTATGTGGCTATCTCCTGGGAGCAGGCTTTCCTTCTACCGTGTGGATCTAGGGGTGGGGTGGTTAAATCAGGCTGTCAGACTTGGCATCAGATGCCTTTACCTGCTCAACCTTCTCACAGGCCTGAGACAGTCTTGACAGTGGGGTATACATAATCTCACATGCATGCTCCAACTGTTTCTGTCTCTCCAGCATTTTAACTGCCTGGGCACATTCAATACATATTTATTGAATAAGTAAAAAGATTTTCCCTGGCACACAAATCCAGATGTGTCTGTTCCTTGTGGTGAAGATCTGTACTCTATGTGTTAATAAGATGAAGCGGAGAGCCGGGATGAGCTGGGCCCTCTGTGAGACCACTGACGTTTCTATGTAGCTCTAGTCTGTAGATCTAGAAAAGCTCTGTTAAAGCTGGCTCACACCAACCCTGCAACTTCAAAAGAGCTCTGCCAGGCCTGACATTGTAGTTCATAACTGTAACAGCCCTGCAGAGTCCTGGACAGGGGAAGTACTGCAAGTCTGAGGGTAGCCTGCACTACATGAGTTCCAGTGAGATCCTGTCTTCAATACGAAACAAAGCATCAATAAGAGATATCTGCCCTGCGGTTTGGGAGATGGCTCAGGGGTTAAGAGCACTTGCTGTTCTCGTTGAGGACTGGGATTTGGCTCACCACTGTCTCTGGCTTCAGTTCCAGGGCATCTGACACCTTTGTCTGGTCTCCTTGGGCATCAGGCACTCGCAGTGTGCACATAAATTTGTCCCCATATGTCCCCAACTATATTCTAAATATTTGTCCTTCATACTCATGGATAAGTGTAGTCCTGATCCCTCATCAAGGAAATTTCTCTTTGCCACAGATGGAGACTATCATAGAAAACCACAACCAATCAGAATGTAGAGTTGTAGAGCCTGGTCTCAAGGGCTAGAAGTACAATACAAATTCTGCATCCAAGGCTTAGGGATCACTGCAGAAGAGGGGGTGGAGAGATTGTAAGAGCCAAAGGAACAGGGAGTTTGTCGCGAAATTATCTTCTAGGGATGTCAGAATCTACACTTATTAAGTCTCAACAACATGATTGTCTAAACAGGAGCTGAACAAGAAAAACAATATGCATGTTAACATGGATAGGGTGTGGGCAGAGCCAGGAAGGCTTCAGACCTACACAAAGAACCACAGGCAACTAAAGAATGCTAGAGCCAGAGAAGTCTTGCACAGGGAAGAGCACATCAATTGGTTATCCAATACCAAATGGCCTTTGAAAACAAAGGCGCCATTCAGACTGAGAAGATTGTATTTATGTATTTAGGAATCAAGATAAATATATGCAACAACAATGAAAAAAAGAGACCATGGATTTGAAAGAGAGCAAGAGGAAGGGAGAGAAGGGAGAAATGACAACTATGTTATAATCTCAAAAAAAGACAAAGCACGCACGTACCCGCACACATGCATACACACACACACACACACCAACATCCAATAACATACCAACACCCCTATAACATGACCTCAAAAAAAAATCGAATGAATCCCGAGTTTCATACAAGGTCTTGCTTGCTTTAGGAATAGTAATAATGATAATAATAATTAATAAAAACTAAATTCATATTACTGGAATAAGGTGTCCTCATTCTGGACACAGAAGGCCCAGTATCCCTGGAGCCCTTTGCTCATGGAAAGCAGCCTGTGCACCATCCAGGGCGTGCTGAGGAATGCTGTCCTCACTCTCCCCATTGGCTGCAGGCAGTGTATCAGCCAGCTTGGGGTCTGTGTTACTCTGCTTTGTTCCTTACAGCTGTTCTTTTTAGGCAGCAATGGTCTTTCGGTATTGGAGTGTGTTTTACATGCATGTTCTAGATAGGGCTTAGTAGTGATATGACTTAAGACTCCATAAGCACTCAGGGTCCTAGACTGTAATTAAAAATTTCAAAATTAGGGACTGGAGAGATGGCTCAGAGGTTAAGAGCACCGGCTGCTCTAATAGAGGTCCTAAGTTCAATTCCCAACATTCACATAGTGGCTCACAACCATCTGTAATGAGATCTGGTGCCCTCTTCTGGCGTGCGGGCAAACATGCAGGCAGAGTACTGGGTTGTAGGAGGAAGGCTGCTTGTTTGTCCCCAGTCGCTTTAGCCCCAGAATAATAATCACACAGAATCTGTATCAATTAAATCATTGCTTGGCCCATTAGCTCTAGCTTCTTATTGGCTAACTCTTACATCTTAATTTAACTCATCTTCATTAATCTGTGCATGACCATGAGGTTGTGGCCTACCAGCAAAGTTTCAACATGTCCGTCTCTGGTAGTGGCTTCATGTCGTCTCCCTGACTCAGCTCTTCTTTCTCCCCAGCATTCAGTTTGGTTTTTCATGCCTACTTTTTTGTTTTGCCCTGCTCTGCTATAGGCTCAAAGCAGTTCTTTATTAATCAGTGGTTTTTATAGCACACAGAGGGGAATCCCACATTACCGGGTACATAATGTTCTTTTTTAAAAAAAAATTTCAAAATTATATCCAAATACTTCACAGCACAAACTCTCCATGGGATGACATATCTAACAGAAAAGGATGCATCAAGTAAACAACTGAGAGGTTGGATTCCTTTTGTAACTGTGCCTCTGGTTTGCTATTTAACTCTCAGCAAGTAGGCTGCTTGCCTTTGATGGACCTTACCCACCTCAGCTGTGGAAAGTTACAAGTACCTCACACCCTACCACTAATTATTGAGGGTTGCCAAAAGGATAGAATTTCATACATACATGTTTCTGACAGCGCTATTGAAATCACCCACAATGGAGCTGGAGAGACGTCTTGGTGGTTAAGCGCATTGGCTGCTCTTGCGGAGGATCCTAGCACCAATGCTGTGACTCAAACCACCTGTAACTCCAGTTCCAGGGGCTCCAGCCATCTTCTGACCCTCCCAGGCACCGGGTGCACACACAGTGCACACGTTTACATGTCACATAAGGATACGTAAAACGTAAGGAGAAACAGCCCAAACTGCCCACTGACTAATGGGTGGCTAAATAAAACGCTGCAGTCCGCAAAGTAGAGTCACAGATGTATGCATGAATGAAATACTGACGCACAGCGTTCTGACGAACCCTCAGGACTTCGTAAAGGAAGTCAGTTAGAAGAGATGGAGACCACGCAGTGTAACTTCTGTGCAGGGTTTGGAAACCCAGATAAATCCCCAGACAGAGAAAGCAGGCGTAATGAATGCTTAAGACTGAGCAGGGGGTGGGGGTGGAGCAGTCAAAAGGGAGCATGACCGCTAAGGACTATGAGGTTGCTTGGGAACAATGAAATATTTAAAAATTAAGACTGTGGAGAGGGCTGCACATCCGTATAAACACACTAAAACCTGCTGGACTGTATATGTGATAGGCGAATTTAATGGTATATGAAATAAATCTCATTCAAGATTTAGACATACAGTTTGATAATTTCCCAACAAGCTAAATATACCTATCCCCTCCAAAAAGACCCAGCAGTCTCACATGTAGGTATATGTCCTAGCTAAATAAAAAATTATGTCTGTAAAATGAACTTATACAGAAATATGTTCAGGGCCAGTGAGACAGTTCAGTGTGTAAGGGTGCTTGCTGCCAGTGCTGGCTACCTGAGTTTCACAGCCAGGAACAAACTTTACCTATCGTTGTAGCCCAAAATATTAGGTACTAGATTGTCATGATGATTGAATAACTTGCATGCTTCAGATGGGTTATAAAAGACCATACGTGTCTGGGCACTGCTACGCATACCCTGGGATCCCGGGAGTTCAAGGTCATGCTTGACTAAGCAGTGAGCTTGAGGCCAGTCTGGGAAACATAGTGAGATTGTGTCTCAAATATCAGAACAAAACAACAGAAAACCAAACAAGACCACACACACTCATACAAATCCCTAGCAAACTATTAAATGTGGTCAGAGATCAATCGCATCTAATCATATGTTCCTGCCAGGCATAGAAGCTCCTGTCTACATTCCCAGCATTTGGGAGACTGAGGCAGGAAAAACAACTGTGAGGTCAAGGGCAAACCTGGGTTATGTGTGGATTCTAGGTTGGCCAAGGATACATAATGAGACCCTTTCTCAGAAAAAGGTGGGGAGGAAGTCATAGTGGCACACCCTTTTAACCCAGACATTAAGGAGGTAGAGGCAGAAAAATCATGATGTGTTTGATGTCACCCTGATTTACACAGCAAGTCCCAGGCCGGCCAGGATTGCATACTGAGAACCTGCCTCAAGACGCAAGGTTCATCCGACCTTTATTTTTTCCTTATTTCCTTTCTGAAGTGAAAACTGAGCATGTGGTAGACACCCGTCCTCACGAAAGTGGTACATACTTGACTAAGAGACCTTGCCCCTTTTCCATTTTCGTCATCCCGTGCCCCCTCCTTTACTCCCCTTCACCCCGTAATTACAGCAGGGCAATACGACTTGGAGACCCGAGCGAGCTGGAAAATCCTTTCCAGACAGTGACCTTCACGTCTGGACAGCAGTCAGTTCACTCAGACCCCAAGTCTGGTTCCACAGGCATCTGACTGAGGTCACGCCCAGTTTGGAGCTGGGAGGATAATGCCTGGCCTACAATCCCCATGCTATGTGGCTGTTGTTGTCAGAGTCGAGGTCAGAGTGTGAAGCAGACCATGCACAGATAGAAAATGTTTGCAACGTTTGTTTTTATTGCCTGGAACCTTTGGAGAGAAGAAAATAAGGTACAAAGGAAAAACGTGACAGAACGTATGGCTGGGATGTTTTCAGTATGAGATGGACATGCTGTTTCGGTGATGTGTCCTGGGTCGTTAGGAAGGTCAGCTACAGGGAAAGAAGGGAGGTTTCCAGACTCCTGGCCTGGCTTCTATCTCTAAGTCTAGACTAAAGATAACGGCTGCAAATGTCTGGGTCAGTTTGTTTTCTTTTAAGCAGGGTTTTATTTTTTCCTTTTCTTCCTGGCTTCTTTTTACGGTTCTACAGAATCACTCCCCTTCCTTTTCACAACCACCCCTGGGAAAGCTGCCCAGCATGCAAGAACTCCTCCCACCGCCCTGCAAAACTGCAGTGCAGGAAAGCTCAGAGGGTGTCAGGGGAGGAGCTCTGAGCTCTGCCCAGGCCGGGCCAGCCATCAACAGGCTGGTGATAACGGCAGGAAAGGAGACCTGGCAGGGGTTTCTGGAAAAGATGACTGTCCATATAACGACCAGTTCCCTTATCTGAATGCCCTTGTTATCTCTATTCCTTTTCTCCAAACAATCCGCATCCCTAAAAGTCTCAGTGCGTCTCAAAATCCAGACCCAGGGAGACCAAAATACTGGAGACGAGTCTGGACCCAAAGCCTGTCTCTGCTAACCCTGAGCTCCGTGGCTTGGGCGTGGAAGGATTCGAGATCATCTTGTAGGATGCATTTGGCACATCCCTTCTTATTGGGAGACTTCAAGAGGGCCAAGAGGGATGAGCTGGATGTATGGATGGCAGCTACCCTAGATGCTCCATGGGGAACTACTGAGGACAGAGAGCCAACAGCATCTACAAATGAACACTACCATTTACCCATCACTTACTAAGTACTCCTCGTCACCCTGTGAGGACGAGCTCTTCCGGCTTCCTGCAAAGACATGGGTTTGGTTCTCAGCACCACACTGGGCAGCCTACAATGGCGCATAATTCCAGGCCGGGTGATTTGACACCTCTGCCTCTTCAAGCACTTGTGGTCATGTTCCCACACATGTGCCCAAGCCACAGAGCTCAGAAAGTTCAATGAAGGAACAAATGCCTCCAAACCTTTTCTCTGTATCACTGAAATTATAAAGCTAATTCCCAAGCAGCAGGATCCAAGTCCTAAGATCTAAACTCTGAAATCACTTCGCTTTTGCTCTGGACAAAACATTTAATGTTGTTATATGAGGCCTCACATCCCTCACGGCCATGCCAAATGCTGAGGAGTCTCCGCAGAGTTCTCTGAGAGGAAAGAGAGGAACTAGAATGTTTGCTTCATTGTGTTTTCAATGCTGAGGATCAAACCCAGGGCCTGATACATGCACTACTGATCAGCAGCACCACTCAGTTGATAAAAAGCAATAATTTAATTTTCAATAAACCGTTGGTTTTTATTTCAAGAAGTGGGTTGGTAGAGGGGAGCTTCTAAAGGTCTAGCAAGAGGTAACAGTCGATGGAAGAGTTTTAAAGACAGAACAGGTAGAGGATCCTAAGAGCAGATGCTCCTATGATAAAGCTCACTAGAAAAACAGACGGGTTAGACAAGAGGGAAGGGCGAGGCTGGGTTGACAGTTCCAGGTCATTTGAACTCACAACCACAAGCTCGATGTAATTGACAAAGGCATAATTCTCATAGTCTTTCCATACATATCATAACTAGGGAGAAATTTCTAACCATGAGGACAAACAGACAAAAGGCTCCACTGAACAGACAACCTTACCCGGTGGCAACAGCAGATTCCCTGGAGCCCAGTTCATTTACCACTGTTTGTCCTCCCCAAAGCTTTCATCCACCATTCAAGGAACTTAAAGACCACTATAAATAATTCTCCATGTTCAAAAATATGTCTTATAGTGTCTACAGTCGTCATAAAGCAAAGGAAGTTGAGAGGTGGCGGAGACAGCATGAGAGCCCGGGAGACCTTCCTATGAGTGCGGCTCTCTCACCCCCTCCGTGGAAGAATCCAAGAAAGAACATCTCAGCGCTTGGGGCAGCCAAGTCAGAACATCCTGACCTTGGCGCATATAATCCTGAGGTATGTATTAGCGGAGACTGATTCTGGGAAATGCACAGAGGAAAGGCAGAGAGTGGCTATAGCTTGGCGCTCTGGCTCTTGGTTACTCGTCCTTAGAGGACTCTTTGCCCCAGAATAGCCCCCTTAGAGACACAAATGCCTTCCATCAGGCCTCTAGCCAGGGTCAGTCATGCCTTAGTTTCGCCTCAGATTTTAGTTGGGAATTCACAAACCTGCCACATAAAACAAGACTACAAGCCTTACAAGTCAGGATCCCGATCACTGTTTCTCTAACGATGCTTCGCACTGTGTTCCAGGCCTAGCAAAAGCCTGGGTTTCGATAAGAAATCCGTTCGGTCAGAATTTTCCCTCCCTGGGATCAGCAGAATGAATGAACAGCCCCAGGTTCCAAATTCTCTCGGGCTGGAAGCAGCTGTTCCCACTGTGTGATATTTGCTGGGCTGTGTATGCTTCTGGCTTTGGACAATGAGTCTGTATTTAGGCAGGTGCTGTCCTGCTCATTCGCGAGTGATCAGGTCAGCAAGCTCTGTTGTCACCTTACCAAGCACACCCACCTTTCACCTCTTCCTTTCTTGGGAACTTGGGTTGGTTAGGGGTCCCTGTTGAAAGGTAGTCCCCTCAAAGTGTTCGCTCATACTTGAAATAAAGCTGGTTTGGGGGGAAGGGCGGGGAGAGAGTGCTGGGCGTGGAACCCAAGGCCACACATGTTTGCAGCCACTAGAATGAAACACTCTTGTCATTTCTGAGTCACAAGCAGCCGCCATAGGGACTACACTAGCAATCTCAGGCCGGTCTCAAGGGGTGGAGCTTGTCCTTGATTCCTGCCGCAGAAGCAAAGCCCTCATCTATATTCAAGGGAGTACTTCCATCCTCCTCCTAAGGAACCCTGGGAAACCATTAACATTCCCGAGGGGGGGGGGATCAGTCCATCCAGTAAGTACCATAAGTTCAGATTTTAGGGATGCATTTTGAACCTTGAAAACTTTCCATGAAAATATATATAAAAAAACATTAACAATAAATACTTAAAGCTAACCAGCTTTGTCAGGTGGAGATTTTGCTCCTTTCTCAGCGACTCTAAGACAGCCGGCGACTGGTGTAAACTCCAGAACTGAGGGAGCTCACTGAGAATCATTCACCATGGGATTAATTGAACAATAGCTTAAACTGATCAGTTTGGATGTGATGCTTGGAGTCTAAGAGCTCTAGCTTCCCCTAGGGAACAAGGAGACACACAAAAGCATCTGAAGGAAAACACTGGCTTCAGGAGAGGCAGTGTGATGTTGGGGAAGGAACTTGAGATTTGGAGCCTGGATCCTGGTGCGCTTGCAACAAAACCGAGTGAGGCTAAAAGCCCTTGGTTTGCACAGTTTGTAAAGACTGCTAAACTTTTCCAGGAAGAAACACCCGTGGTCCCAGGGAACTCCTGCAACTCATAAACACTTTCAGTAATGTAACAGGATACAGGATTAACTCAAAAAAAAAAAAAAATCAGTAGCCATCCTTTACACAGATGATAAATGGGCTGAGTACGAAATCACAGAAACAACATCCCTCACAATAGCCACAAACAGCATAAAATATCTCAGAGTAACTCTAGCCAAACCAGTGAAAGACCTGTATAAAAAGAACTTTAAATCTTTGAAGAAAGAAATTGAAGAAGACACCAGAAAATGGAAAGATCTCCCATGCTCTTGGGTAGGTAGAATTAACATAGTAATAATGGCAATCTTACCAAAAGCAATCTACAGATTCAATGCAATGCCCAGCAAAATTCTTCACAAACCTCAAAAGAATAATACTCAATTTCATATGGAAAAGCAAAAACCCCAGGATAACCAGAACAATTCTGTACAATAAAGGAACTTCTGTAGGCACCACCATCTCTGACTTCAAACTCTACTACAGAGCTAAAGCAATGAAAACAGCCTGGTATTGGCATAAAAACTGACAGGAGGACCAATGGAACCAAATCAAAGACCCAGATATCAATCTATACAGCTATGAACACCTGATTTTTGACAAAGAAACAAAAAATATAAAATGGTGCTGGATATCCACATGTAATGAAAATAGACCCATATCTATCACCACGCACAAAACTCAAGTCCAAATGGATCATAGACCTCAACATAAAGCCAACCACACTGAACCTCATAGAAGAGAAAGTGGGAAGTACACTTGAACGCATTGGCACAGGGAACCACTTCCTAAATAGAACCCCAGTAGCACAGACACTGAGAGAAACAATTAATAAATGGGACTTCCTGAAACTGAAAAGCTTCTGTAAAGCAAAGAACACGGTCAACAAGACAAAACGACAGTCTACAGAATGGGAAAAGATCTTCACTAACCCCACATCTGACAGAGGTCTGATCTCCAAAATATACAAAGAACTCAAGAAATTGGACACCAAAAGATCACATAATCCAATAAAAAAAAAAAATGGAGTACAGACCTAAACAGAGAACTCTCAACAGAGGAATCTAAGATGGCTGAAAGACATTTAAGGAAATGTTCAGCATCCTTAGTCATCAGAGAAATGCAAAGCAAAACAACTCTGAGATTCCATCTTACACCTGAAAGAATGGCCAAAATCTGATGACAACTTACGCCGGAGAGGATGAGGGGCAAAGGGAACACTTCTGCATTGCTGGTGGGAGTGCAAGCTGGTACAGTCACTTTGGAAATCAGTGATTTCTCAGAAAATTAGGAAACAACCTCCCTCAAGACCCAGCAATACCACTTTTGGGTATGTATCCAAAGGATGCTCAGTCGTGCCACAAGGACTTGTGCTCAACTGTGTTCGCAGCAGCATTGTTTGTCATAGCCAGAACCGGGAAACAACCTAAATGCCCCTCGACTGAAGAATGGATAAGGAAAATGTGGTACATTTACACAATGGAGTACTACACAGCAGAAAAAAATCTTGAATTTTGCAGGAAAATGGATGGAGCTAGCTGTTTTGAGTGAGGTGACCCAGACCCAGAAAGATAAATATGATATGCACTCACTCATAAGTGGCTTTTAGACATAAAGCAAACAGAATCAACCTACAAATCTCAGTCCCAGCCTAACTCTTATGAATAACATTAGAATTTCTTTAAAAAAATGTATATATGGGTATTGCCCACATGTATGTATATGCACATGCATGTCTGGAGATCAGAACAGGGTGTCAGAACTCCTGGAACTGGAGTTACAGATGGGAGTGAGCTGCCATGTGGGTGCTGGGAATTGAACTCAGGACCTCTGGAAGAGCAGCCAGTGCTCTTGACTACTGAACCATATCTCCAACCCTAAAGTTTAAATTTTTCTTTTTTCTTTTTTTTTTTTTCTTTTTTTTAGTTTTTCGAGACAGGGTTTCTCTGTGGTTTTGGAGCCTGCCCTGGCACTAGCTCTTGTAGACCAGGCTGGCCTCGAACTCACAGAGATCCGCCTGCCTCTGCCTCCCGAGTGCTGGGATTAAAGGCGTGCGCCACCACCGCCCGGCAAGTTTAAATTTTTCATGCCTCTTTCCTATTTCAACAATGCATTTCTGAAAACAACATTTGGAAATGAGTTAGAAGTTTTAAAACAAAGTAGATTAAATGATAGTTTTCAAAGTTATAGCCCAACACTGCAGCTAAATAATTTAAGAGAACTGTATTAAAATATCTATCTCTATTAGTGGCCACATGGTGCATAATATTGAAGCTAAATTCAAAAACATAATTTTTTTTTTTGTTTTTTCGAAACAGGGTTTCTCTGTAGCTTTGGAGCCTGTCCTGGAACTCCCTTTGTAGACCAGGCTGGTCTCGAACTCACAGAGATCCGCCTGCCTCTGCCTCCCGAGTGCTGGGATTAAAGGCGTGCGCCACCACCACCCGGCAATTATTTATTTATTTATTTATTTATTTATTTATTTATTTATTATGTATACAATATTCTGTCTGTGTGTATGCCTGAAGGCCAGAAGAGGGCACCAGACCCCATTACAGATGGTTGTGAGCCACAATGTGGTTGCTGGGAATTGAACTCAGGACCTTTGGAAGAGCAGGCAATGCTCTTAACGTCTGAATCATCTCTCCAGCCCCTCAAAAACATAATTTAAAGAATTAAATTTTAATTTGTTCAACTGATAGTATGTAACCTTGCTAATAAGGATGCAGAGCCATCAAGAAGGGTCCATGTCAAACATGGCCTACAATCCCAGCACTTGAAAAACTGAGGCAGTCAATCTGAGCTCAAGACTAGCCTCTGGTACATGTTTCTCAAACCCAAACTATGAAAAGGTTCACAAAGGAAGTCTGGCTGAGGGAATAAAAAAGCAGGTTCTCCATGGCAGAGGCTGGATGAGTAAACAGTACAGAAACAGAGGCAGCACTTAACACTGCGGGCTGCAGTGGTCAAGAGGAAGAGGAAACAGGTTCAGGGGAAGCAGAAGCAGATTTTCTTCAGAAATTCAGGTAGACACCACTGGAAAACCCAGACACCTTCCAGTGGGCAGTGAGGCTTTGGGCAATGACTTAATGTCTGGGAAGACGCTGCTCTATGAGAATGACATTAAAAACAGGACAGGTTCATCCTAGGTTAGGCTGAAGAGCGCAGGGCTCATCCTAACTGGAGCAGAGGGACAGGGCCAGAACTCAGCCCAGGGACGGAGGCTCCCCCAGAGCACGGATGTCATGCTGGAGTGGTGTGTGCGCACTGAACTTGATGGTGCAGTCAGAGGTCTGGGCGTCACTGCAGAAGCCGAGGTAGGGACCGGGTCCTCGTGACACTTAGTTGGGCCCACTAAAGCACTGTTTCCAAATGTCCCATCCTATTGATGAGTTAGAGCACAGCCTGCTTTTCCTCTCTGTGCCATTTAAAAATGGGCCTGCCACTTTATGTGTTTATTTGCTGGTTTTGATTTTTTTAAATAATTTCTTGCTCCTTTTGTATTTATTTTGTTTTTACAGCCTGACCACAGTTTCACTTCCTTCGTCTCCTGCAAGTATCCCCCACACCATTCTACTCTTCCATTTCTCTTCGGAAAAAGCAGCCTCCCATGGATATCAATCAGCCATGGTATATCAAGTTGGGGCTCCACCCCCCCCCCCTTTTTTTTTTTTTTTTTGAGACAGGGTTTCTCTGTGTAACAGCTCTGGTTGTCCTGGAACTCACTCTGTAGACCAGGCTGGTCTCGAACTCACAGAGATCCTCCTGCCTCTGCCTCCTGAGTGCTGGGATTAAAGGCGTGCGCCACCACCGCCCACCTGGGGTGCCATTTTTTACTGGCGTCAGCTATGGGGAAAGCACCATCTAGTAGGACTGTGACTTTATGTGCACACAAGAGAGTGTGTTACACGCATGTGAGCACGGAGAGGCTCTGGATAAAGAAGCCCGACAGTCTGGCCATGCTTGGTCTCATAAAATCGACTCTGCCCTACTCTTGGTGTTTTCCATTCTGTTGCTGACCGATAAAACGTTTTCTTAGCTTAGACCTGGCCTAAAGGTCAGTGCTTTTGGGTCTCTGCCGCAGGCATCATTTTCTTTCCTTTCTTTTTTTTTTTTGTTTGTTTGTTTTGGTTTTTCGAGACAGGGTTTCTCTGTGGTTTTGGAGCCTGTCCTGGAACTAGCTCTTGTAGACCAGGCTGGTCTCGAACTCACAGAGATCCGCCTGCCTCTGCCACCCAAGTGCTGGGATTAATTATTTTCATACCGTGTTTTAACCTTTGCAGGAGAGCGAGGGAGAAGAACACTCAGGTCCCGCTTCACTTGTAGCCTTTAACCCTCTCTGCTGAAACCTTCACATCGACCCTATTCTCCCTTTTCAGGTATTGTGTTCCGTGCAGGATTGGATTAAAAAGCAATGCTTAAAATAGTGCTTTAAATGACTTCTAGTTTACCGTTGAAGGATGTGAGATCTGTGCATCGAATCAATAACAAAACTGAAATCTCCTGGTGTAGATCCTGGAGATGTGACCACATTATAGGCCCTGTGGCATCCAGAATCCTCAGAATAACTATCTATAACTGGATGTTTATCCAGCCTCAAGACTGTCAAGGATTCAAGAAGACAGCTTAAAACAAATGCCACTTACCACTAGATACAAAAATCTAGTTCTATCTCTGGTCCAAAATGAAAGTTAGACAGAACTTTGGAATCTACTCTGACACTTCAACCAACAGTATTGCCATCCTTCACTTGGGAGAATCACAAGTCCTCTATGAATAGCAACAAGGGGTGTGGGAGCAGGGGATCTCAAGTTATAGTTGGGAGCTATCCAAAGCTGCTGGGGTGGGAATTTGGGACCAGACTGCTGCTACCTCTCAGTCTGTGGGTTTTGGCAGGTAACACTAGACTTAATCTATGCTGGCTGCTAGGGGGTGAGGGGGAGCATCTCGTATAAATAGACAGAGCAGGAAGAAGGATCAAGGTTTTGAGTGGAGAAAGGGGTCATGTTTTTCCCAGTCACCTTTTCCTCCTCCAGAGTCTGGACTTCCTTGAAGGTCAGGGCTGGGGCCTGTTCCAGGACAATGCAGTAAGTTCTATGAAGATTTATGGAGTTTATATTCAACTCAAGACCTGTTCTTGGGGTGACTAGACCCAGTTGTAAACAAAAAAATAAGCCAAAGACTTACAAAGGAGATGTGCTACTTTAGAAGGACTTAGAATAACAGTTTCCAGAAAAGACACAGGGATCCCAGATCAGGCTGAAAACTGGTCTGGATGTTTATTTTCCTCATTGTCTCAGTGGAAAAAAAAATGGGTGGGTGATTGAGACAGCAGCCTCCACCTCAGGGCTGGGGCATGGGTCAGTCCCCACCCTGTTCTTTGCTTTGCTCCTCAGCAGCTGGTTGCAGTCTGGGAGATGCTGTCTCTCACCTCCCACACTGGCTCTCAGTTTCCAGATGGGTCCCAAGAGAAGCTGGGAGTCTGAGCTCAGAGAAACAAAACAGGGAAGAGACGTCTCCCAGGGATGAGGGAAGGGAGACTTCTTCTCTCCCCACCCTATTCCATGCCCAGCTCGCCACACTCCCACCCACTTTTAGCACCGGGTGGCGGGGGAGGACACGGTAGTCAGAGACATTTGTTGGGACAGTGGCTCTGCCATGATTCTCAGCTGCCCAGCAGGAGCAGGGGATCTAGAGAGGGGAAAGCTGTCTGAAGACATTTGTCTGCAGGATGCTATTTTCCCAAATCATTCGTATGAGTTTTGTCTGACCCCAGATGGAATCCAAGACTTGAAATATCCCGCTGGGTAGTTGGGAAACTCAAGGATTACTAGAGGTTTTAAATATTTATAAAACATTTCTGGGGACAGTCTCATCAATTTTATAGTAGAGAAAGGCTGGAGGAGGAGATAAAAAGCAGTTGAAACTCTGGGGATTTCATCCCCAGAATTAGGCTAACGACTGCCACAGAACTCCTGCCAAGGAGGTAAAGAGGAAAGCTAATTCCGTGGAGAGGATATGGGGGAGCTTTGGCCTTATTTCAAAATCTTTACCAGTTACAAAATGGGGCTTTGGTGACCTAAACTCCCCGAGCTCAAATTCATTCACAGTGGCTTGCTGACTACTCAGACAGAGCACGTTGGTCTGCTAATTTAGCTGTCAGAGGCTGTTAATGTGTAACAGCGCTGCAGCAGCAGAGTCATCCGCTCCCAGTGACTTAGAAACGTCCTGCTGCTCCTCCTTCTGGCTGGCTACTTTGTAACGTAGAAGCGGCTATGCTAGACCTGTCTTGAAGAGATTAGAAATGAGAAGGAGTTAGCAAACGCAGCCTGAGGATGCCTCAAAGCCCTGGAGCTCAACCCCAGCACCCCTACTTTCAGGCCAGGCTGCTCAATGATCCTAAAGCTCCCTGTCCCCGCTTGTGCAATTGGAATAGCGCTGGTTGCCCACCCCCCACTTCACTTAGTTTCAAGTGAGACTACAGAAGGGCTTGCTGACAGGAACGCTCTCTAAAAATGGTAGATACTAAGTCACACTGTTTATCTTGCTCTATAGATAGAGAAAACATCTTACTTGACATTTTCATCCTCACTGTATGGAACGCAGCACTTGGCAGCTACTGTCCCTACTGTTCCCTGTGTCATCTGGGGTAACCCTTCCCAACAACCCTGGGAGGCTTTATTTCCATTTTCCAGATGATAAAACCTTAAGAAGTGAAGTTATGTATTTGAC
The DNA here is from genome assembly GCF_950005125.1 of Chionomys nivalis. Classification (NCBI taxonomy): domain Eukaryota; kingdom Metazoa; phylum Chordata; class Mammalia; order Rodentia; family Cricetidae; genus Chionomys; species Chionomys nivalis. The sequence continues at coordinate 2,813,647 of NC_080108.1, forward strand.
GTCAAACAGCAAATATACCGAAGCCCTGGGTTCCAGCCAGACTCCGGAGTGGCTCTGTGGGTCCTGGACAGCAACTGAGGAGGGAGGGAGGGAGGAAGGGAGGGAGAAAGGGAAGGAGAGAGGGAAAGAGGGAAGGAGGGAGGGTACACAGGACTCAAAGGGGTGAGGGCTTTCTTTCCTAACACTGGCGGATTTCTCAGCACATGAATAATTCATCTAAGCTTTCTGCTGAACGCTGGTTCTTTTTGTCTGTGGTACATCTGGTCAGGGACAGCTGCCCACGAACGGCCACCAGCGTGAGGATCCAGCCGAGTCTACTAGTAAACAAAGCTCAGAGTGGTTATCTGCTTCCTTATGAGAAGTTTTGAAGGTAAATTTGATCATAGAGGGAAGGGGATTTTAATTTTGTATATACACACACAAAACAAAAATAGACCCTACATGCAATATGAAATCTTTCTGGCATGTATTCTTTTCTTCCTGGAGTATTCTCCCGGGTTTTCTTTTGGGAGGTGCTCTTTGTCGGGCTGATCTCTCCCCCAGCCTATGTGAAAACTCAGACTCAGCTCCACTGCTGGTCCGGCTTGATCACTCAGGCTCTACGCTAGACGTTTTTGGCTGGAAAATGTGAGGAACTGCAGGGTAGCAGTAGAAAAAAGAATCTGGGGGTGGCATGAAAGTTGAAGAAAGACAAGGACAGACTCCATCTGCTAGAGAAGCTCTTCCAGACGAACGAGAAAACCAGAAGCGTTCAGTGGATCCCATTACAGCCCTTGAGGGAAGAGGGCAGACACAGGAAAAGATGTGTCTGCCTGAAGAAGGCACCCACGTGGAGGGATTTGTACAGGGTCAGGCAGCAAGCAGATGACCCCTCATGGGGTACAGTGTGCCCAGTCCTGGGGACCACGCAGTTGGACTGGAGTCAGAGAACTGTGGTTTGTCTGACGGCTCACAGAGAAGCAGAAATGCTCTCAAGAAGGAGACGAAGTTGGGGCTCAGGCAACCCTTGCTCACCCAGTCCCAGAGAGAGGATCGGAACAGACATCCTCCCCTCAGCCTACAGGCACGCTCATGAAATCGGTCACTGGACTGAAGCCTTGGAAGTCAATACAGAGATTACAGGAATGATTTGAGGTATAAGGAGTGACACCTGAGCCAGCTGTGGGACCGGCATGGCGGGGTCAGCAGGGCCTGCAATCTTATACAATGCCAATGGGGGAAAAGCTGTCTAGTTCTACCAGATACTCCTATTCCAGGAGTTCAGGAGCAAAGAGACGGACTATCCTTTATAATGTGGAGTCAACCCTAGCTTAAATGCGAATCCTGGATGGGTCACTTTCTAGCTGTGTGACCGTGGGCCGAGATTATTGCTACCTAAAAAGATAACTGTTAATTTTTAGTAGGGATTTATTTAAAGTCTCTATGTTCAGAGCATCCATGGCAGCAATTATTTCATTTTATGGCTGCTGAAGGGGAGGTTGAGGCAGCTCAGGGTGCTCTACACCTAAGGTGGATGTTGACGCCAGGACACAGGTCCCAGCAGGAGAGCAGGGACTGCCACTGGTTGGGCAGCTCACTGCACTGAGCCCAGGTCCGGAGTGGGTGGGCAAAAAGAGTCTTTAAGTGCTGTCGATCTGAAAGCGCTACCCAGTAAGGAGAAATTACACACCATCCTTATTTGTACACGGAGGTGGATGTGGTGGCCCACAGCTGTCATCTGACCACTTGGGAGGTCGAGGCAGGAAGGGCTATGAGTTCAAGGCTACCCTGGTTTACAAAGCAAGATCACATGAGAGGAAGATAGGAAAAGAGGGAAGGAAATAGGAAGGTGGGGGTAGAGGGAGGAAAAATGAAAGGAAGCACGAGGGAGAGAGGCAGAGAGGTAGGCAGGGAGGGGACACGAGAAAAGGAAGACAACAGAAATAAAGAGATTGAATGATACAGGCTGGAGCAAACAGTGGCTAGTCAGATGACGACCTCTGCTTCCCACCAGGCCCCAGCTCTCATCTATGAACACTTCCTGGGTTTTCCGGGTATAATCCACTTAACTTCTGAAGGGTTGGTGAAATGGTTTAGAAGGCGAAAGTGCTTACCAGGCAAGCCCAATGATGTGAGTTGAATTCCCAGAATTCACATAGAGGTAGAAAGAACCAACTCAAAGTTGGCATGTGCCCTCCCCCACAACAGTAATAAATGAAAAAGAAAAAACTTAATTAGAACATAACTCACTATGTAACTTGAGCTTGCAGCATACTAGAGACTCTGGTGAGAAGGGAGAGAAGCCATTGCTTTTCTTATAATGGTCTCAAAAAGAACCTCGACTCTATCCGAGACAACTATGATTCTGTAATGAAATCACTAGAGATCTAATAAAATAATCTACCTTCAAAAGGAAGCTAAACGGAGGTGTGACAGCCATGTCTGCCATCCCAGCAGTTGGAAGGCTGAGGCCAGGTAGGGTGACAGAATAAGTATCTGTGTTAAAATAACAAAGATGATGCCTAGAAACTAGAGTTGAGCATGGTGGCCCCTGCCTGATCCCAACACTGGGGAGCTGAGTCAGGAAGGGTCTGAGAGCTGGAGGCTGGCCAGTGTTGGAGAGTAAATTCAAGGCTAACTTAAGCCACGTCTTGAGATCCTGTTTCAGACAAAACAAAACAAAACTTAAGGAATAAGGGAATATATCTTTTATTTTACTTTTCATTTCCATTCTCTTTTTGAGACAGTATTGCTATGTATAGCCTATGAGAACTTGAATTCTCAATATAGGCCAGACTGACTTTTAACTCAGTCTTCCTGCCGGTCTCCCAGGTTCTCGTCTTGTACCACTACGCCTGGTGTTAAGGGAATTTGTTATTATTAGTGAACAAACACTTAAAGAGTCAGAAAAAGCTGTTGATGACAAAATAGTCATTTATCTGTCATCTGGTGTAGGAGGGTCATCTGTCTATGCATTACTTTCATTGGTTAAATAAAGAAACTGCCTTGGCTTTTTGATAGGGCAGAAAATTAGGTAGGCGGAGTAGACAGAACAGGATGCTGGGTAGAAAGCAGAGTCAGGCAGACGCCATGAAGCTCTGGCCCAAGATGGACATAGGTTAGAATCTTCCCAGTAAGCCATGACATTGTGGTGATACATAATTACTAGATATGGGTTAATTAAGATGTGAGAGTTAGCCAATAGGAGGCTAGAGATGATGGGCCAGGCAATGTTTAAATGAATACAGTTTCTGTGTTGTTATTTCCGGGGCTAAGCTAGCCATGCAGGACCCGGGCACATTGCCTGTTCTCATCCCTTACTTACTGATAAGATTGGGACGCTCAATAGTTCCATCTACTTATCATTCCTTTATATTTGTAGTCTTTAAATGCCCCTCCTTCTAGTTATTTGTGACGACATGACATATTACTATGAATTAAGGTCACCCCAAAGCGCTACAAAACCCAGAATTTATTATTCCCACCCAAGTATTTCAGGTGTGGAGGATAGAGGACAAATTTTCAGGTGTTTTCCTACCTTTTGTCTGACACAGGGATGCTCGCCGGCCTGGAACTTTGCCAAGTAGGCTTGACCACCTTGCCAACAAGCTGCCTCCTGTCTCAGCCTCCTATCTAGGCACTGCTGGAATTACAGGCATGCTCCACCACACATGGCTTTTCTATGTGGGTTCTGGGGGGCCTAAAAATGTGTTTATACACTTGCAAAGTAAACATTTTACCAACTAAGATATCTTCCCAGCCCAGATATCCGTAAGATTTTCATACACCAATAAAAAAATAACTAATAATAATCTTACTGAGAAAGAAATTATAAAAGCAATCTCATTCATGATCAATATAAACCTTACAAAACAGCACCAAAGACTCTAAAGATAAAAAACACAGGATACCTTAAATGAAAATTTAAAGAACACCAATGAAGAAACTGAGGAGGACACACAAAATACAAGTATTCCTATATTCAAAACTTGGAAGAATTAGTAATTAAAATATTAATACTACCTATGAAATTCACATCCAAAACTAATGACATTCTTTACCAAACTAGAAAAATAATCTTAAATAGTCAAATCCATCTTGGAAAAAATAAAAAAGAACAAAGGTACACATTACAGTACCAGATCTCACGTTATATTGCAGATTCATAGCAACCAAAACGACATGATACTGGCGTAAAAACAGACGAGCAGACCAATGGAACAGATTAGAGATCCCAGAACCAAACCCGTATCTTCACCCACCTAACTGACAGCAAAGGCACCAACAGTATAAACTAGAGAGAGGATAGCCTCCCTGAGAGCTGGTACAGGGGACTGGATATTCACAGACAGGAGACTGTGATTTGACTTTTACTTCAAATGTAACCAAAGGATTCTGCATAGCAGTGGGAACAGTGAACAGAATGAACAACCCAAGGATGAGAGAAAACAGGGCAGGGAGATGGCGCATTCAGTGAGGCTGTTTGTCTTGCAGGTATGAGTATGAGGACCCGAGTCTGGGTTGACTGCACCCATTTAAAAAGCTGGGTGCATGTCTATCATCTCAGCACGGTATGGGTGTTTCATCTGCACGTATGTGTGTGCACCATGCCTGTGGAGACCAGAAGATGGTCTTGAGTTAGATTGCTAGTTAATTAATGGTCATGTGGGTGTTTGAAATGAAACCCAAGTGCTCTTAACTGCTGAGCCATCTCCCCAATCCTGAACATGATATTTTATGTTTACCTAAAATTACATGCAATATACATGTGTTCATATGTGTACACATTAGATGAAGTTATGCCACTAGGGTGATATTGCTTCCCTCTGAGAACCATAGTTTATTTGACAAAGACTCAGTACCAAGCATAAGAAACCTTGGGTCGAATTGTTGGTCAGGGGAGTCCAGAAACTCATAAAACAATATAGGTGATTGCCATTGCCCTTGTCTACCTCCCAGAATTTGAAGATAAACCCTTATTTCTGAAGACTCCATATGCTTTACATATAGAACTTAGGAGAATTGAGCCAGAGAAGACCTGGCAGCCTCCTGCCCAAGGACTGGCTTTTATAGTACCAGAAGGTGCTATGCAAGCTGCCAAGGGGGAAACAATCAATAGTTGTGGCAGTTTCAAATTACATGGTAATGGTTTGGAACTATACAATAAACTAGCAAAACGTTCATTACCTATCAGTTCAGTGATGTAAATATAACCTCACATCTTCTTGAATGGGTGATAGTACGTGAAGGGATAGATAGAACTGTCTTCTGTGATTTATGGGTAATAAACTTGAATTATCACCTGTGTATCATTTACTTAAAGAGCAGGTTATCATTTTGGAGTCTTTACTTGCACTCACATGAAGAATCAGACCCTCTGAACTATTTCTAGATCTGTGTAAACTGCATTCATTTTGTAGAAAAAAGGATAAGGGCTGGGGTACAACTGAGTAGCAGAGTTCCTACCTAGACCCAAAGGGCTTGTGCTTAGTTTCCAGAACCATCAAGAGTGACAATAAACTAATAATTCCTGTTAGTATGGATGCTACAGGGAGTTGGAGGTCAGGGCACACTTTTGTGAGCTAGTTATTTTTGCCGTGAGTCTCTGAGACAGAGCTCAGGTTGTCAGTCTCGTGCAGCAGACACTTCTGCGGAGCTGTCTTGCCAGTCCAGTGAATTGCTTTTGACAAGAGATGCATTCTTCCCTGCTTTCCTAGAGTGCAAGTCATTCAAGTTGATCTGGGTCAGTCTCCTTTTATACTTTGCTACCGAGGTAACTGCACCTTCTAATGCTAAGAATATTACGTACATGAAGATGCTCACTGCATTTTATTAAGGGACTGAGATAACGGATGCTGCTATAGTGGACATAAAACCTTTGTAATTTAAGAGCCACAGTTATGACTTACAAATGTGGGATGCTAGTAAGTCCTAAAATCAGTGGGAAGATTTTACAGAAGAAAAGGTATTTACATGTCAATAACTAAAGTAGAGGGCAATAGAAGTGATAAGCAGTGCTTACTGTTGGCGGCTGTATGTGCATGGATGGGTGTTCACACCCCTCCCGCACATAAAACATAGACAAGTCAAGGTACTCTTTAAGAAAGGGCTCTCAAAGCTAAAACACAGACTCAGCCTTTCGTTCTGTTATCTGTCCTCAAATGGATACAAAGGAACACAAGACTATGTATCAATAACCACAAAGGATGCCTAAGAAGCAAGTAAGCAAACTGTAAAGTGTTCTGAAAGAGATGGATGATAGCAGACAGAAACGGTCCAGAGTGCAATCCAAGGGAGCTCTTCCCTGGCACGGCTAACAGGTGGAAAGACACAGCGTGCTAAACCAGGGGTAGGGAAATGGTTCAGGGCTGACAGACGGTAGAAGCATCAGAACACCTGAAATATCGTTAGCCCCATCATGACCCTGACCTTTCTGGATTCCCTGTCGGAACATTATTAGAACCCAGAGGTCCCTCTAGATGAGGCCAACTCTGTTCCACTCTCCCCATTTGTAAACAACTTGTACCCAAAACGAAGCCTTAACCAGAGCTGGCTCTCCCGGCTGGAGGGACCGAGGTCTCAGCAGCATCCCCTTGGAAAGGGCTGTGTTTGCGCTCATACCTGTGCTCTCCTCGGCCTGGTTGAAGCCGCAGATCTGGCAGATGCTCTGGACCCACTTATTCATGTCGGCCTCTGTCTCGGCCACCAGGTAGAAAGTGCGCTCGCTGGTCTTGATGTCGAACACGAAACTGTCCTGCAGCTCTTTCTTGTTGAACGTCAGGCCCGCATCCACCTGCTCGCAGAAGTTCAGGTTGATGATCCGCAGGGGTTTCTTGGAGTGCTCGTTCTTGTAGTATTCCAGAACATCTGGGTCGCCACTCATCCGGCCGCTCCGCAGTATAAACCAGCGCTTCTTCCAGGCCTAAATCATCAGAGGCACAGGAAGAAGAGGGAGAAAATGTCATGTAATTTCAAAGATTTTATCAGGTCCTGGCATATCACAGATTGAGGATGGGTATGACGGGAGGCTAAGGCCTGGAGAGAAAGGCTCAGGTCATCATAGGAGGGCCCCACCAGATTGCTCAGTGGATAAAGGTGCCCGCCATCACACCGAATGATATGATCAATCCCTAAAACCTACGCGGGATGAACGTTATCATCTGACCGCCACATGTGCATCATGGTGTTTGTGTTCCACCAGAAAAGTTTGTAATTGGGGCTGGAGAGATGGCTCAGCAGTTAAGAGCATTGCCTGCTCTTCCAAAGGTCCTGAGTTCAATTCCCAGCAACCACATGGTGGCTTACAACCATCTGTAATGAGGTCTGGTGCCCTCTTCTGGCCTGCAGACATACACACAAACAGAACATTGTATACATAATAAATAAATAAATACTAAAAAAAAGATAAGTATATAATTGAGATTACCATATAAAGGAAGCCAGTTGACAGAGGAAGACGGGGACTTCAGGCCATTGGCTACACGGAACAAAACAAGAGCATTCCCCGCAAAACAAACCCCCAAGACTCAAGCTCTCTGAACAAGGAAGAAGGAAAGTGCTGTAGGTCACCTAGAAAGAATCCAGACTGTCAAGGTCAGAGGACCTGGGGCCTGTGCCGGCTCTCCAACCACTCCATTCTCAGTGTGGTTTCTATCACTAACCTGTGTCCTTAGTCCAGTTCTTTATTCTGGGACACAAGAACCTGGCAGTCTCAGCAGGCAGTGATAAAGAACAAACCCCAAACAACCAGAAACTAAATACAGCTGCAGAACTTCAGGTCGAGTGTAAGCTCTCCTGCAGATGCATTGTAAGATTCCACAGCTAAGTTACTTTTTTGAATCTTTCTTTATGAAATGAGAATCATAACCACCACTACGACGATTTACCCTATTTATTTATTTGGTTGTGAGCCTAGCCTTTAACGGTTGAACCATCTCTCCAGTCCAAGAGGGTTATTTTTAAATACAAATGAGCTCATAGTGGTATAAATGTCAATAATTTATAATCACAATCACCATCACGATTCTTTCAACCTCCAGGAAGCTGAACTAATTCTACAACACTTCACGCCTTTCATCCTTGTCCTCAATTTTTTTCCAGTGTTCAGTTCTCCCAACCTTGCTTCTTTCTCCATTTCTCTTGTTTCCTTGACAAAGCTGCAACCTCCAGCTAAGTCTAATGTCCTACCTCTTCTGCCTGTTCTCACTTGATGACAGGCAGGGTGGGGGCAAAGTAAGAGAGCTCATTGCAGACCGGCTTCCCTGGGCCTTCCCACGGGCCACTCACAATGCCCAACAATCCTGGTGGCCTGGCTGAGGACTTTCTTGTGCTCTTTGGCAACAACCTTTGATCTCTCTTCACACCTCCAAAACTCCTTTCTCATTCTCAGAGAAAATACAATCAAAAGAGATCTGATGCCACCTTAACCGATGCACCTGCCTCCACAGGCACGTTCTGCAGTACTGGAGAATGCAATCGGCTCTCCTGATAATTTATAGCAACCTTCTTCCATAGGCACAGGCTCCCTCACTCCCCTGGAGCATCGCTTCAGTAACTGTGCCCTCTCTAGGGTAGCCGCTTCATCCTTCCCTGCTAGAACCATTTCCGCCATTTCAGAAGACAGGTAAAAGGTGTCTTGACTCTACGTTCGTCTCTGACTATGGCTCAGCTTTTCAATCCTTCAGTTAAGCTTCAAGCAGTTTCTGTAGTGCTATGTTTACTTGTTCTGTTTCCTCCTATATGACGGCACTTTCATCAGGCTGCTCCCTGCTGCACCTCTGGGATAACGCATCAAAGGCCTGAAGATCTAGGTGATGCCAACTTGCATCTTGGACCTTATTGTGATCTCTCAGGAACCTTTTACAGTGGTCTGTAATTGACACCCCTTCCCTATCTCTCCTCCATTGACAAGCTTTCTTCAGTGGGCTCTGGCATCCACACTCAATTGTCCACTTGGTATTGCTTTTCCAGATCCCAGTGCTGGTTTTTCTTTTTCCTGTTCTCTAAGCCCTAGAGTGTTCCAAAGCTCAGTTCTCAGATGGCCTGCTTCTACGCCCACCACTGGTTCAAAGCCACCTACTTGCTGCCATTTCCCAGTGTCAGCCCCCAGCACAGCCCCATCTGAGGAACCCGAGTCCTATACCAGCTCACCATTATCGAGCATTTCAAGGTCTCCATGATTAAGCATTTCAAACTAATATGTTAAAAATCGAACTCCCAGCCAGGCACAGTGGCTCACGCTTGCCGTCTCAGCATTTGGCTAAGACAGGATGGCTGTCAGTTTGATGTCAACCGGAGTTACGTGGTATACAAATGAGACTCTGCCACAGCTCCTATCTACCTCCAAAATTTGACCTTCTAATATCCCTCAGACTCCTTTTTCCCACCACTGTTCCCATCTTAGTTATGGCTGTAACATCCTTCCTGCGTCAAAGTCAAGTACTCTCACACCCCACATTCCATCTATCAGCAAATTCTGTCCGTGAACAAGTTCAGAATATCTCTCATTTCCCCGTTGTTCCCTCATTTCATTGTGATTATGTGTCTGTGGTATGAAGTGTGTGCATGCTACAGTGTGCGCAAGTGCACGTGTGTGCATGTGTGTGTGTCAGGGGTCAGTTCTCCCCTCCACTACTTGCCCACTGAGAACTGATCTCAGGTCACCAGGTGCGGCGGCAAATGCACCATCTCGCCAGCTCACAACTGCATTGATTTTTATACCTGTCATGATTCTATTCAACAATCTAGTCACAAAAGTGAGGCCAGAAAGCAGGGTAGGATGTAAATCGGAATCACTGGTACTTCTCCACATGAAACATTGTCTGTCCACTCAGAGTGAAAACCAATTTCCTTACAATGACCCGTTAGCCTAGGTTACAGTTTGGGTCTTGTTTGATTCCAAAGCTTTGGTCTCAGCGTGTAATGCTGTTTCGGAGGCTCTGGGATCCCTAAGAAAAAAGGCCAAGAGAGAGGTCTTAGGTCATTGGTGGCATGACTTGGAAGGGACTATGGGACTCTTCTCTCTGCTCCCTAGTCTAAGACAAGCAGCTTGCTCTACCATGTGCTCCCTGTCATGGGTACTTCCTTCCTATAGCGTAAAACAACAGGGCCAACCGAAACCTCTAAAACCGTGATCCAAAGCAAGCCTCTGTTTCCCTCTTCATGGTGCTGAGCACTGGACCCAGAGCCAGTGTTCTGTCTTTTATCTATAGTTGACTATCTCAGGCATTACAAAAACTCGACTAACGTTGCCCGGTAGGCCTAAACCTCACGTCTCATTTCAGGATCTCACGTCAGTCTTGTCCATTTTGTTGCTGCGTGGCCTTAAACACTGCCAGGTACACACCTGCCTCAGGCTCTCCACTCCAGTCGCTCTCTCTGGGGCACTTCTTTTCCGAGTGTCCCCATCCTGATTCTTTATTTCAAATGCTTATCCAAACGCCACCCTGCTGAAGACTCCACTCCTGCTTTCCCATCTCTCCCCTTGCCAGCACTCAAACTCTTTCTCCTTGCCTGGCTTCCCTGGTCCCATTGGTCTTAGTGTTCACCCCAGCCCTGTGGACGGTCTGCATCAGCATCAGCACAGAGACCCTTGCTTTCTCATTTGCGGTCCCTCCTGTGGGGTTTGGAGTGAGAAATGTCCTCCATAGGCTCCGAAATTTTAATGCTTGGTCCGTAGTTAGGGGTGTCATCTGGGAAGTTCAGGAGGTGTACCTTTGCTGGAGGATGTGTGTCACTGGGGCCGGGCTCTGACAGATTACAGCTTTGCCCCTCTCCAGTTTGATCTCCCTGCTTGCTGTCTGTGTTTGAAGATACGTGGATGCAGCTTTCTCTTCCTGCTACCGTGCCTGTCACCTGTTGCGATGTGTCCCCCATGATGGACTTTTATCCCTCTGGAATCATAAGCACAAACCAACTCCTCTATAATTGCCTTGGTCAAGGTAAATTAACCAATACACCTCCTTACTCCCATGTCATAGTCACAACTTTTAGAATAGTGCTTGGCACATAGAGCGTAATTAATAAATATGTTCACTAATTATCTTTTTAGCATAAAGTCCTTATGACATTTACTTGGTCAAGGGAAATATACGTGAGGTCTGATAAACCTTCAATTAAACTAAAATTGAAAACTGAGGTATTACCATATATAATAAAGTTGAGGAAAATAAAAATAAAAGGCATATGATTATAGTCACATAAAAATCTTATCCTGGTCATTGTTTGTGAAACTCTATACTTGTATAGATGCATCCAGCAGGTGCCATATACAGCTATATGTACACTGTATATATACGGTATATTATACAGTATATACTATACAGTACATAAATACCATGGTACATTATAAATAGTTTTACTGGGCCAGCTGCTGCTGGAGTTGAAGTACCCACCCTTCAGTGCCCGTCTCTTTGGAAAAGGCTGTCCCTAAATCATAGATGTGCAGGTGTACGCATGAACAAACACAGACACCTCAAGAAGAAGAAAATGAGGTTGGCTGTAGTGATACTTTAAGAGCTTCCCAGGCTCTTTTTCCAAGGAAGTAGTCCAGACCAATAAATGGCTGCTGCAAAATGCTGATGCATTCATGGCAGCGGGCAGCGCTATCTCTAGCGCACAACCCTTTTCTGCCATAACTGCTCTCGCCTGTTCCTTGATATTTTCACCTCTATCCGCACAGTGAATACTCATTTAGTGTTTATTATGTCCCAGGCATTATCCTAGAACAGTGTTCTCGCCCTTCCTAACGCCGAGGCCCTTAATACAGTTCCTCAAGTGTGCTGACCCCAACCACAAAAAATTATTACTATTCTTAACTGTGATTTTGCTATTGTTATGATTCGTGATGTAAATATCCCATATGCAGGACATCGGATACGTGACCCTGGGAAAGGCTCATCAACCCCTAGGTTGAGAACCACTGTGCTTGATGCTAAAGATACAGAAAGAACTTTGAATCCCAAACTTTTAATACCTTGGACTTAGGAATTTCTTTCTCCAAATCTGCATTTCAGTTAAACAACTGAAATGTTCTTATTTACTTTAAGTCTTTTGAGGCTACTAGGTTCGGTGTGACCACCAGGTACTTGGCATGGTGTAAACACACGGGAACTCAGCACAGATGTACTGGCATTTTTTTTATTCAATGAGAACATTCATTTATTCATTCTAAGAGGTGTAATTTAAAAAAATAAGTTTTTAAAACAGAAAATAAGAAAGACGAGCAAGAGGATTACAGAAGAGAGAACAAAACGAAAGCGTATATGGATTACGATGTGAGCTCCTTAGCTGTGCCCCTTCCATTCTGAGCAGAGTACATGATAAATATTTATGAAGGGGTTTGGGAGCGTTAGCCAAAAATCCCATGACCCAGATACAAAAAATTACTCTCGGAAACAGACACATAATGCAGAGACAATATGGGACACGAGTTCTGAATACGATGTTAAAAGAAAGTTTCCCAGGGCCATTATCATATGCACAAAATCTTGAAAAAAAATTAAAGTAGATTATGGATCTAAGTGCAATTCACTAGCCCAAAGGGCCAGGTAACTAAGTGCAGCTTATTATGAGGAGGTAGAGCTGATCGGAAACTAACAAATATAATCACCACACAGAAAGGCTAAAACTGAAAGCAAGGTTATACCAATGCAGAAAAGAATACTCATTCATTTAAAAAACTTAGAAAATAAGAATATAGTTAAACTTGTAGAATGTGATAAGTTGCTTAAAAAAGACCAATATCTAATATTATAGGTTATAGTGGATTCTGAAAGACCGACAAGGTTGGAAGCAAGACAAAGGCATCACTTCCAACACCATGCTGGAAGTTCCAGCCATGCAACAAAGCAGGAAACACACATAAGAAACATACGGACCAGGAAAACAGGACAAAGACAAAAGATAATGAAAAAAACTGTCCTGTTTTCAGATGACGTGATTATTTATGCTGAAAACCCAAAAATAACTGCAAAAGACTTCCTAGAACATGGTGGTCACAGGATATAAGACAAGTAAAAAAAATCTATTTACATCTAGTCTATTTATTCTGTAGTCTAGCCGTGGATTTGTCAGCATAGGCAATGAAAACATACATTGGAGCCGGCTGGGTGCTCAGTGGTAAGTGTGAATAAGGCCCTGGGTTCAGCCCTCAGCACCGGAAACAAGGAAAAAGAGAAGAAGAAAACACACAGGATCATTATAAAAATTATAGGCACCATTTTAAAAATGAAAAGTATAAATCTAACAAATCATTGTGCATGCTGGACATAAATGTTACGAACCATATAGTGTTGAGAAAATTAGTCAAAGTAGTCCTAGATGTTTGCACAGACATACCATGTTCACAGACTAGAAGAATCAATACAGTACATCTTCTAAATTTATATATATGTATATACATACATACATATATATAGGTTTACCACAATAATTATAAAAATCTCAGTGAAAAGGTTTGTTGATGTAGACCGGTTTATTCTGCAGTATGATATATGGAAAGATAAAACAATTTTTGAAAAGAAGATTAAAATGGACAGAATCAGGGCACCGTATTAAATTTTTATGTATTTTATGAGCGTTTATAATTCTGTGTAACAGGTGTTTGTGTGCGTGGTGCCTCTGGAGGCCAGAAAAGAGCAGTGGGCCCTGGGTACCCTAGCACTGAAGTCGTGGATAGTTGTAAACTACTATGTTGATGCTAGGAATTGAGGCTGGGTTCTCTGAAAGCGCAGCCAGTACTCTGAACCATTAAAGTCATGTCCAGCCCCAGTGCGCATATTTCAAGTGTTCTAAACGTTTGTTAGTCTCGAGCAATCAGGACTATGTGTGCTGGAGGAAAGAGACAAACATACAGAACAGAGAACCGAGAACTAGATCCAAATGATATACTCACTAATCTTTATGTATTCCTATTATTACGTTTATTTAGGGGGTGGGTATGGGTACCACAATGCAATGGAGAAGGCAGAGGATGACTTGCAGGAGCCGATTCTTTCCTTCTACCATGTAGGGCCTCGAGATGAAATCTGGGTTGCCAGGTTTGTCAGCAAACATCTTTACACACTGAAATATCTTGCTGCTTCCCATCGATTTTTGATAAAGGGGCAAAGGAATGGAAGACAAACAGCCTTTTCAACAAACGGTGCTGGAGAAACTGGGTATCCTCGTAGAAAGGGCCCGGGGAAGGAGTCGGGTACAAGCCTGTAACATCTACTACTCAGGAGGCTGAAGCAGGAGGATTATGAGTTCTGGGCCAAGTTGGCCCACACACAGAGACCTCGTTTAGAAAACAAACAGGCTAACAAAACAGTCACAAAAGATGAATCATGGATTTGAAAGCAAAATGACAAAGCGATAAAATATTTAAAGAGTAAATAAGGAGCTGGATGGCTCAGCAGTGAGGAGTGCTTGTCACTTTCCCAGAGGACAGGAGTTAGGTTCTCAGCATACAGTTCCTGTAACTCCAGCTCCAGGGGATCTGACCCCGCCCCTCTGGGTACTTAGTGCACATGTGCATGAACAGACACAGACTCCTCTCCAAATAAAAAATATAAATATGTTTTTTCAAAAGGTAAATATGTGGAAATTTTTGTTGTTTTTTTTTTAAGTAGTCAGTGAGAACAAAGATGAGCTGTGTTCTGTGCTATGTGGGATAAAGAGGAGACGCAAGACACAAACGATCCTTTTAAGTGACTTAAAATATTTATAAAGTTCCAGGAAGATAAGACATTGATGTATAACCCTCAGAGAAGAAGCAGGGTTTTATGCGTATCATAAAGAGAGACACAGTATCCTAGCAGAACCCTGAAAAAGGAACTCAGACTTCCAGGGACAGAGGCAGAGAGGGAGGAAAAGGGAGGGAGGAAGAGAAGAGAGAAATGGATGACTATAAACACGAGCTGGGAGCTCTTAAAGCACGGAGAGAGGCTTTGCTTTGAAAAGATTGCACGGTACAAACAAGGCCTGAGCGCGGGGAAAGATAAGACAGGTTTGGAAAATTCCGTGAGTCTCTTGGCTGTGGGAAGGAGGAAAGCAGAACTGGGGGGTCCCGCAAGGCCTTCAGAGCCACCCTAGGAAGCTTTATGTTTATCGGTGTTGGGAGTCACCACAAAGTGCACAGCAGCAAGAAATGTTAAATTGTGCTGTGCACCTACTTGTTAAACTGTTAAATAGTGGTCATCTAGCAATGAGGAAGGTGAGCCAGAGAAAGAAAAATAAATACGAGGCAAAAAGAACAAAAGGTAAAAAACCCAACAACAACAAACCCAATCTATTTAGGAAGTCATTGCTACAGCTTTCTACGGTCAGAGAAAATGGCAGCCTACGTGAGGATATTGTGATGTAGGAACATTAGCTTGGGCAACACAGTTGAGACCTCTACTCAAACAAACAAACAAAAACAAAACACCAAAGCAGAAAAACCAAACTCAAAAAACACCCAAAGGAATACATGAAATAAATAAATAGAG
The DNA here is from genome assembly GCF_950005125.1 of Chionomys nivalis. Lineage (NCBI taxonomy): Eukaryota > Metazoa > Chordata > Mammalia > Rodentia > Cricetidae > Chionomys > Chionomys nivalis. Next base: position 2,829,096 of record NC_080108.1, read on the forward strand.
TAGTGATAATCAAGGCAGAGGAGTCCGAGCTTAAAGAAGTAGACAGACAGATACAATAAAGTTAGAATTTGTGTCCAGCATCAAGTAGCTATCACCATTTGCTCTGATGAAACAGAAGTGACTCTTTTCCTTTTGTACCCAAATCGAGTCAGGAAACAAAGCATTTCACAATGACCCAGACCACAGGGACACAGATGTGGGCACAGACGACCTGGACGTTGCTCCACTTCGGCTGCCCAGCGGGGGGGGGGGGGGACGGGACAGGTCATGTGGTCCTCTCTGTCCTTTGGGTCATGTCTGTAACCGTGTAGAACAAAGTCATGACTTCCTCCTACCGCTCTTTGGCAACCAGAAAATTAAAATAGACCCCAACTGGGACTTAGGGCGACTAAGTCACATTTTAGGCATTCTACTGGTGAAGGACTTTAAAAAAATCCTCGTCTATCAGCCTCCAGTGAGATTCTGTGACATCGCGAATGAGTGTAGTGAGTACAAAGCTGCTCTCCATATGGAACAAGAACTCGACTGGTTTTAGGTTATTCCGCATGCTAAATCTGAACTGGACCACTTCCTACGGAGGAGTTAGTTCTCTTCTGTTTTCAGGAGGAACTTCCTAAAGACCCTTTTAGCTTTAGCCCTGAAAACTAAAAGTACTTCTTTTTTTAAAAAATAAATTTATTTTACATCCCAGATGAAGTTTCCCCTCCCTCTTTTCCTTCCAGGCCCTCTCCCACTTCCTCTCTACAAACCCGCCTGCCCCACCCACTCCTCCTCCATTTCCATTCAGAAAATGGCAGGCCTCCCATGAGTATCAACAAAACATGGTATATCAAAGTTGCGGGAAGACTAAGAACTTCCTCTTGTATTAAGGCTGGGCAAGGCAACCCATTATGAGGAATAGGGTTCCAAAAGCCAATAGGAGAGTCAGAGACAGCCCTGTTTTGACTGTTAGGAGTCCCACAAGAAGACCAAGCTAAGCAACTGTCAAATATGCAGAGTGCTTAGGTCAGTCCCACGCAGGCTCCCTGGTTGTTGGTTCAGTCTCTGTGAGCCCCCGTGAGCCCAGGTTAGTTGATTCTGTGTGAGTTTTGTTGTGTTGCCCGTGACCCCTCTGGCTCCTCTCCATCTTCTGCAGGATTCCCTGAACTCTGCCTAGTGTTTGCCTGTGTCTGTCTGCGTCTGTTTCCATCAGTTGCTGGAGGAAGCCTCTCTGATGACAGGCTAGGCACCAATCTGGTCACAGGAGACTGTCAGTTCAGGCTACCTCTACAATTCCAGACTCTCCTGTTCGGTTTGAAGTACTATACCAAAGAAAATAGAACTCTTTTTGAAGTACTAAGGATTTTCTTAGACCCTTATGTAAACTAAAGAATGTTTAATACTGGAAATTCTGAAAAAGGGACGGCCTAGAGTAGTGATCGGCCAAGATCCCCGGGAAGGGCAGACAGCAAACACTTTAAGGCACACGGTCTTCGTTAGCGTGAACACAGCAGTTTACGAGCAAATGGATCTTCGGGAGATACTATTCCTAAAAAGACTGGTGCAGGGCTCTTTGCTGAGCCCCAGATTAAGGTAAAGTACAAAGACTAGTGGAGGATGTTCTCGGAGAACGTGCTTAACACATGGACGAGAGACCGGAGTCTCTTCCAACCGGACAGCCTCTCACGGTGTTCGCTAAGGCAATCTGATATCACAGTACCTTATTTAACTACTCAGATTCTTGGAAGCGAGAGATGTGTTCTTCTGAATAGCCAGGCTAGGCAGGACCTTCTATCACTTTCTTCCCTGGCAGTTGGAAATAATTCTAGAACTCCACAATCTTCTGCCATGCCGTAGGTACTGCACCACAGATAACAGAACTCTTCTTTGCTGGCTAAAATGTTCTCAGTGCCTACAATCATCTTTCTCCAGATCCTGTGGCTGGAGCTGTAGAATGGGCAAGGCATTTCTTGGAAGAGAGTTTTGCATAACTTCTAGAAATGGGTGTGTCCTTTTAACTTCCCTCTTTCCGATGAAGGTGAAACCAAAAACTGCCAAGAAGCCAGGAGGTGCCTGTCAAGTGAAGAGTATAGTCCATGGAAACCTGACAGGAGACTATAACTTATCAATATATCACTCTATTAGATAGAACACAAAATAGTTCACGTTTAAAAATCTCCTTGCTTTCTTAAACAAAAAAATAACCGTAGCTAACTCTAAATCTACCTCCACCCTGCAGACTTCTAAGTAACAGCAGGGTTGGAATTCTGCTTTAAGCAATCGTAGGCACAGCAGACTTGATCAGATTGATGAGTACGATTATATCCTAATTTATTTTAGTGTAAAGCACATCAGGCTAGCCTCCTGTCCCGGTATACCGAGTATAAGCAGGGACAGAGTAGATTCCTGGAGGAGTTCTTCCAGAGAGCAGAGGCTCTGGAGTTAATGTTCTTCTAGGAATCTTTCAACTGCTGTGGACCCCTGGGACGTCATACTCTGAGGGACTCAAAGGAAGCATTTCCTGAGCTCCTGCAACATGCCATGTGCTTTCTGACCCTTATCAGATTTAATTCTTAAACCAAGGAGGGAAGATAATGATACCTCCCTTTTCACAGATTGGGTGAGGGGAGCTCAGAGACTCTACAGCTTGCAAACATTACAGCCTCAGATCTTCTTATCCCAGAGGTTTAGTGAGAGCCCAGAAAAGAGCTGGAGGAGATCGAGACAAACTCCTGATAAAATTTGAGAAAGACAGCCATAGAGTTCATGGAGAATATTCAAGTAATAGCTAACTGATGATGGCAGAAGACAACAGCACCACCAGAATTCAGGCGTTAGCTATCGGCGCGAAGTTAACCTGAGATGTGAGCCCCCGGGAGAAGGCAGAACAGTTACCTGCTCAGCCTCCAGATGAACACAGAATTAGCTGTATCTAATCACAAGACTGTTACGTTGAGGTCAGGTCTCTCTTTATCTCAGCATTGAGCACGGCACTTAGGACTCATAGTGTACTAGATAACAGCGATAGTCACACTAAAGGAGCAGGAGGAAAAGAGTATCTGCTTTTCTGTTGGCAAAACAGGAAAAGCGAATGAAGCCGACGACCCGCCAGAGTAATGCCACACCTCTCCTGGGTGAGGTGGTACCGCACACACAGCAGAAACACAAGGGGCATCCAGGCAAAGCTTGTGCTTTATATCTGAAACTACACCAGTTACAGGCTGTGTGGGTAGAGCCTAAACCAGGGGAAGAACTTCCAGTGAACCACAGCGGTTAGTTCAGCAATCAGCACACAACCAAGCCAGTTCAGTGGTATTAAGATCCAACTCTGGCACCATTTTCTATGTTAATTCAAGCTCTCTATCATTGCACAGGGGCCTGTGATGATTTGGTTCTGAAATGCCGAGATTGCTACTTGCTACCTAGGAATAGTTAACCCAGAAAGAGCAGAGTTCTAAGATGAATCCTGTCCAGGTGTGGTAAGGAAGTGGGGGAGAGGACAATCAGAAGTCGGGATGACGGTGGAGACAGGAGTGAGGTGGGGATGACGGTGGAGACAGGAGTGAGGTGGGGATGACAGACTTGACTGCGGCTGAAATGTGAGCCCTAAATCAAAGTCACTTTTGAGCCAGGTCTCTCCTCGGGTCTGTGGGCTTAGATCGCTAGATGCTCATTTAAACCTTTCTCATGGATTTCCTCTTACCTACAAAAGTCTTCCTCTTCCACTGAGCCCTATTCTGCTTTGGGAGAGACAGGGGAACTTACAGCAGAGATATTTGGGCTGGATTGTAAAGGATGGAACATTCCACCAGCTGAAGGAAGAAAAATATTACAGGGGAAATTTTCAAGCAAGGAGAACAAGTCAGATTGACTGGATCCTCGAGGAAGCTATGGTTAATAAGGTCAGTGCGATGAACTGTGGCTGCTGAATCATTTTCCTAGAGTATTAGGCTTCTGTGAGCCTGTACTTATGTCGCTTGTTGGTTTTTGAGGCAGGGTTTCACTATGAAGCCTTGGTTGTCCTGGAACTCCATCTGTAGACCAGGCTAGCCTGGCACTCAGAGATCCACCTGCCTCTGCCTCCCACGAGCTGGGATTAAAGGCGTGCGCCAGTATGCCAATTCTAGTGACCTTTTTAAACACAACTCTAGTGACCTTTTTAAAAGATTAACCTTGTTTTCAGTGTTTCTGTCCATAGACGCTTTACTTATTTAATATAGATATTATTGACTTATTAGCACACAACTCAGGGTCAACAGCATGAAAAAAGTTTATTGGACATAGTTCTTTTCTCAGTTAAACATACCCAGTCTTCTTTGCTTAGACACACATGACATAACACCTCAGCATTGGAAGCACTCAGGAGAACCACTAACAGAAAACATGAGAATTACACACACCTACAATTGGGAAGGGTCCCTCTGGCCTGTATGTAGCCACTGAATGGAAGTATGCTTGAACCACTGCTGGGGAAATAATGGCAGTTTGGACCAGGACAGTGGTAAAATGAAGATAACAAAGCATAGATTTCAGAGACGGCAACGCCTGGCAGTGAGCTGAATACGAGGGATGCAGAAGAATACGGAAAACTCCATGGTTTCTAGCTTAAACAACACCTGACATTTCTAGCGTAATCAACTCAGTGGGCTACGTCATGACTTTCACATGGGAAGAAAATCCCAGCTATCTTTCTGAGACAAGGCTATTATAATGCATTCTATCCATTTCTGCCCTGACCACGTCAAAGACAAAGGGTCTGTGTGCATTTGACACGTTTGAGGGGAGACAGATGACATCTGGGAAACCAGAGAGCCTTCTTCGGTAATTACATTGTCTTCTAGGAGATTGATTCTTGAAAGGCCAGGTTAACCTTCCTGCAGAGGACTCAAAACCCATTAATGGAATTACCTCTCCCATTGACAAAGAAACACATAAGATGTTGCCAGTCATTTGAGTTTTAGCAATGGAGGTCATTCAGTTGAGGGACAGCATTGTCACGTCCGTGAGTGATCCGATTTAAGTCATGTTTTAAAAACTGAATTAAGCAAAGGTTAGTATGAAAGACTAAGCAAAGTTAAGTGAAAGGTAGACAAATAATGTTCATAAATACAGCTAAATAGTTCCCTTGGGAAACGAGACTTCTTGCATCAAATCCCCATCCCCAGATGAGACTTATTTTCTTAAGTACTATCTGTGTTCTAGCCTTGCCATTGTCCTTCCATGAGCCTCAGCCCTCGGAAGAGCACCAGGGCCTCCTTTCACAGGGCTGCCAAATGCTTCCTGGGGTTCTTTTCTGCCTTCCCTCACTGTCTGTAAACATTCTAGACTACAGGCCAAGCAGAACCTTTGGGAAGGCAAGCCCTGCAATTTCGAGTTTTGGGATGATCTCTGTCAGAATCCTATTGCCCTTCCAGGAGTCTACTCAAATGCCCTTCCTTATTCTCAGAGGAAAGGTGGGAACTCAGCCTTTCCTTCCCCACACGCTAACACACATGGAGTGCTCGGTTCCGATGACTTCTCAGAATACCAGCTCTTATTTGCATTTTAAAAATTGCTTTATGTCAGAGACAATAAGGGGTATAGCTTCATCATTTTACAGATCATAGACCAGAAAATAGTAGCGATCTGCATGGATGTACACAGTGGAGGGGAGTCAAGAACTCAAGTCTCCTTTAGCCAGACCACAAATCATTGTGCTTTTATTGAGGGTGGAGGAGAGAGGGAAGGAGGAAGAGAGAGAGAGAGAGAGAGAGAGAGAGAGAGAGAGAGACAGAGAGAGAGAGAGAGACAGAGAGAGAGAGAGAGAGAGAGAGAGAGAGAGAGAGAGAGAGAGGCACCACACATTCCCCAGCCTTCACAACACTTCTTCTGAGACAAGGGTCTCACTTTGTACCAGCTCACGACAATCCTCTGGCCTCCTCCTGCACGCTAAGATTACAGGTGTGCGCCATCACGCCCAACCAGACCTGCCATGTAAATTGCAAAAAAAAAAAAAAAAAAAAATTCCTACCTAGTATTGTTCTATACAATGTACACAGCCATTAAGTTACAATATTGGTAGCAGATTGAAGGTCAGGATGTTAGACAGGACTGAATCCTGAGTTTTCAGACAAGAGAAGAGTCCTCCATTAAGAGGGAGACTCTAGTTTCCCTGAAGCTCTTGCTGCTGTCTTCCTTTTAAAATCTGATGTGCATGGGTGTTTTGCCGGCCTGTATGTCTGTGTCCTGTGTGTGTGGGTGCTTTGCCGGCCTGTATGTCTGTGTCCTGTGTGTGTGGGTGCTTTGCCGGCCTGTATGTCTGTGTCCTATAAGCATCCTGAGTTCAGAACAGGACCTGGATACACTTGGAACTGAACTTACAGATGGTTGTGAGCTGCCATGTGGGTGCTGGGAATCCAACCTAGGGCCTCTGGAAGAGCAGCCACTGCTCTCAACGGCTGAGCTATCCGTCCAGCCCGGTTGAAGCATTCCTCCTAACTTAGCAATTGCTGTTGCCACCTCACCGGTTCACAGGTGTCTGTACACAGAGGAAGATGCTGGTCCCTTCAGGAAACAGCACTGCTGCATTTTCACCTCAAGACATCCTTATCTCAAGCTATCTTTCCCTGGTTATATGAGGCTGCACCCTGCGGTTGAATGAGTATCAGAGTCTAGACAATATTCCGTTTCTCACCATTCTGATTCTGGGATATAGGGTTCCCTCTGTGGCTGAACCACGCCATCAGCTCCCACGGCTCTCCAGATTATGGATGACCGCCACGACTCAGCTCTTACAGTTAGTCCTGTGTTACTGTCCGCCTCGTCCATCCTATTAGCTTGTTTCTCTGAAGAAGCCGTGCTGATGCAGACACTGGCTATGTGAAGTTTTCAATCGATTTTTATGAGGAAAATGAGTCAATACGCTGGGTGCTCTCTCCATAAAGCGACATAGTTGAGAAGCAATATGGATATGTACCTATTTCTGTCTATATGTGTGAAGACAGAATCAATAAAGGGAGCAATACAGAAGGACAAGATATTTGCCAGTACTAAAGAGCATACATACATACCATACCTTAGTTAGGGTTTCTGTTGCTGTGGAGAGACACCAAGACCATCGTAACTCTTAGAAAGAAAAAACATTTAATTGGGGTGGCCTGCCTACAGTTCAGAGGTTTAGTCCATGGCAGAAAGGCAGGCAGCATGCAGTCAGACAGGGTGTTGGAGGGGTTCTGGAGAGTTCTGTATCTAGCACAGGCAACAGGAAGTGGTCTGCCTCACTAGGAGAGTCTTGAGCATATATAAGACCTCAAAGCCCGCCTCCACAGTGACACACTTCCTCCAACAAGACCACACCTGCTCCAAAAAGGCCACACCTCCTAATAGTGCCGCTCCCTTTGGGGGCCATTTTCTTTCAAACCACCACAGTGACCAATAAAAGAGTACCCCAACAGTTAGAAAGCACTGGTACCCCAACAGTTAGAAAGCACTGGTGTTTGTGTACATTGACCAAGTAGACTGAGTTCAGTGTGCTTCAGGAAAACACTTTAGCCTGCAAGGTAGTCTAGATTAAGGAACCACTGTCTCATTTTTCAGGTGTATTTTATCAACTTTTAGCATGCATCAGAATTAACTACTGTGCTTTTTACAATACAGATTTCTGGGCCCCAAGAAATTCCAAGAATTTCTGATTTAGGAGGTCTGGGATTTAGAAGAATGTAAGAATTTATGTATTTTTTTAATTAATATTTTTACATTTCAGTTTATTTATTTTGTGTAAACATAAGAACGTGTGTACGTTCATACGCCCGTGTGCCACATCATGTGTGTGGAAGTCAAAGGATCACATGCAGGAGTCAATTCTCCTTTCTTTCTGGGGGTTAGGCCATGCGGCCTGGTGGCAAGTGCTTTTCCCTTCGAGCCATCTCACCAGGCCAGACTTGATTTTCTATTAAGTTTTAGATGCTGCTACCGGCTCTAGATCACAGTTTTGTCGTTCTTGTTTTGGGTCTTCAAGACAGGGTTTGTCTGTGTAGCCATGGCTGTCCTGGAACTGCCTCTGCCTCCTGAATGCTGCGGTTGAAGGTGTGCACCACCACAGCCAGCCTAGCAAGTTCTGAGGAACATTAACATTCGGGTCCCAACGCCACCACGACTGGAGAGTGTTTCATTATTCTGGCGAACTAACGGACAGAGAGAAGGGTCCTTCAATTGAAGGTAAGAAACTGGAGTAGAAAAGAAGTGTGGGAGTCACAATCACATAGCAAGAGACGTCTACGAAGCTTGGGGTCACAAGCCACGGCACAGGCTCCAGTCATCTTAAGAAAGAAGCCAAGCTCCATGCCTCCACCAAACACCAATCGGCTATCGGGCCCCACGACCTTGCCAATTCAAGCAATTCGAGAAGAAACTCCTTTAACTTTTTATTCAGGTGAGACCATTTTACCCTCTGGTTGTTTCTTTGGAGAACTCAAATTCACACAACTTAAATATGGGGAGGATATCTCTGTGAATGTAAAGTACCCTAAGGGAGCATACAAAGAATTTAGTTTTAGGGTGAGGTTAATCATAGGTTTCCAATTGTGATATTTATGTACTTATTATCTAAGACTTGTAAATTAGTCAAGGGAATTAGGTACAAACCTCAATTATGATGTTGAACAGAATTTAAACAAATTTACAGTAACATTTGACTGTGCAATAAAAAAATCAATTTTCTAAGTTCTGAAATGAAACCTAGGATAAAGCATAAGTAGACAACATTCTTCTACAGATACTGAGTATCTGTAATGCTAAGTGTGTAAAAAAAAAACTTGAGTTGAACTTCTACTTACTATTTATCTAGTCTCAAATCTGGTTGGCTGGCAGGCACAATAAACAACTTGTTATTCTAATATGAAACATCTTATGAAGGTTAAGAAGGAGAAAACAGAAAAAATATTAAAAATATAGAAATAAGTTTTAAAAATCAAAAACTAAAAACAACCAGCCAACCAAACAAGCAAGCAAACAAACAATCAAACAAGCAAACAGACAAACAAACAAAAACAAACAAACAAAGGGTCTCATGAGATGACTCAGTTGATAAAGGAACTTGCTGACCAAGACTGATGAGTTGAGTTTGATACTGGGACCTACACAGCAGGAAATAATCAATTTCCTGTACATTGTCCTATGACCTTTGCAGGCGTGTGTGTGTGTGTGTGTGTGTGTGTGTGTCTTAAATAAATGAAATGCAAAATAAAATGCCTAAGGGGAGAATGGGCTCCAAGAATTGTGGAAGACAGAGACCCAACTATTCTACCTTGAGAGTGGAGACAAGGATATGCCAAAATGAAAGAATGCAAGAAAGCCTAAAACGCAAGCCCATGGAGCATGGAAACGTGTGGCGTCTGCAGAATTACGGGGAAGGACGTGACAGACATTGTAGCCATGAGGTAACCATAAAGTACAGTCGCCGAGTGCCACATCAAGAAATGTGAACTTAGCACCTTCATGACTTGGTTTCAAAGAGTGAACGAAGCTGCTCACAAAAGAGACAGGGAACATATATATATAAAAAAAAAACAGGAAGTAGAGAAAAGGAATTAAGAATGAGAACATGACATTTTAAACATAGCTCAAAAACAAAATTAACAGTATTGCTCAGAAATAAATACTTAGGGTAAAACTATAAATAAAGCCAGGCAGGTGAAGCCAGGCAGGTGACCACAAAGGTCATGGCAACCGAAGGCAGAAGAGATTAACCGAGAAGGGACAGAGTTTTCCGGCTGCTAGGGACAGGCAGGGGTCTTTCCTTTACGGCATAGTATATTTTATACACTCTTTGTATGTATATTATATTTCATGATAAAAAGTTGAGGACATAACTGAAAATATCATGGAGGCTGGAAGACATTGGGAACAGTGAAAAATGAAGAGAGGTCACGACAGTATTGGACAAGGGGATGTCACTTCAGTAAAGGAAGGATTCAAGGATTGCTTAGGAATTAGGTCCTAGTAACCCACTAGAAAAGGAATCTGAGGGAAAGAGGTACTTCAAGTGACTGGGAGCTTGGAACACTAAAACGATAAATGGGAAGCAGACTTGGCATTTTAGAAGAAATTACTATCTGATCCACATGCCACAAAATGTCTAATCGTAGGGGAGTGAGACGGCTCAGGTGGTAAGAACACTCGCCGCCTAGACTGAATTCCATCCCCAGAAACCACAAGGTAGAAGGAACAGACCAACTCCAAGTTGTCTTCTAACCATGTGCCCGACCCCCTACACAAACACACACACAGTAACTTAATAAACAAACAAAAACTATAATGTATATATCTTTGTCTTTTAGCGTACTTTTAAGGGTGTGAAGCCATCACCCCTATCAAATTCCACAGTACCTTTTCTCAAGATGGATCTAGTTCCAAATTAAACAGTCAAGATGTCAGGACATAGTGGTTTTCAAAGAGCAGAAGCACTGTCTAGGATGGCTGGAACTATGTACTCTGTGTGATGGTACCTGGAACTCTGTAGGCACCACTGTTCAGGGGACAGGTACATGAACAAAACCTGTATGGAATAATAATCTCCCATAACAAAGCACTGTCACCTGGCTCCCTCAAACGTCAGGGGAGCCCATTTCTCCTCAGAGAAATGGAAAAGGCTGAGATCCTATTATTTCTGCAAGTGCAACAACCAAAATGGAATTTATGATCTCTTAACCAGAACCAGGCCCGTGCTCAAAAAATGTGTGGTTAAAAATAGCTTAGAGAACAGCAGATTTAAATTAGCTCGCATTGAAAAGGAGTATTAATAGAAACTTAAGCTATTTATAGCAGTGGATCTCAGTCAGCTATGGAAGCCTCTGCCTCTACGGCCTTGGCGTCTATGCTGTACGTAGGAGCTGCAGCTTCAAAGATGCGGGAAGGGCAAAGGCTGTGCCCATTGGTACAAACCTGGGACCCATATAAACCAGCAGAAAGAGGACCCACAGGGCTATGTCCTACAGTCCAGCTCAAGAATAAGTGTTAGGGAGCTCTCTCCATAAGACGTGTGCAATCTAAATCTTTTTCCCTCTCTCCAGCTACTTTTGTACAGAATTCCACCATTGATCATTGCTTCAGTTTTATCATGAATACTAAAGTTGATCATTTACTTCCAGCGTTTATTATAAGTGATACTCTGTGAAGCATGTACCATGGTAGGAGGCTGTTCTCAGATAAAAAGGGCTTCATTCTTGTTGGGGAAATAAAACCCTGAACATAACTAAAGAAAAGAAGCATTCACCTATTAACAACCAAAAGTAGTTTTGGCGCTAATTTGGTGCTACAGAATTGTCTAAACTTGGGCTTTTTCATGTGCCTAAGCCTGTTTTTCCAATTATAACATGGACACAAAGATCTTAGGAGGGCAATTCTGAGAGTCAGGTAATGGAAACGAAAGGGTGTTTTTATTTCTTTGCCTATATAGAGACTATTAATTTTCCAATACAGTCATGATATAGTAGAAGAAAAAATGTATTTAATATAGGAACCCTTCAACAAAGTAGGCAGCACTTGAACTAAGCTTCAAATTCGTGCTTAGGGCAGTAAACCTATCACATCACCGAGCGACTGGGCCAGGCATGACACGCTAGCGTATTTCCTAATGAGCCGCTTCAACACCACCTTCCTATGTTTGCTGATTCTTCCCATAAACACCTAAGATGCAGGATGTTTGCCAGAGGAACTAGACCCTCAAGCCTGTGCCCGTGTGCCTCATAGAGGGCCGTCACTTAGGAGGGAGCAGCCCCCTAAATAGGAGTCAACAAGCAGCTCAACCAGGTTGGGTCAGCCAGAGGCCAGAGCTCTGCAATGAATGGTGCACAGAGAGGACGTGTGGGCGATTTTACCAAAAGAATAATGCTGTCCAATATGGGATTTATTGATAGAAAAATCCAGCCTCATGCCTTGCTGCCATGACTGAGACTTGTGATTTCCCCATCAGCTTTAGATCTGGAAACAGTTTGGGGAATTTTATCATAAAACACAACGTCACACAAGACGCCCTGAGCTGAGGGCAAAGCAGGATGGGTGCCTGTTGGTGTTTACAGAAAACCCTAGGTCAGCCTGACCTGGGAGAAAAACCCAAAAGGATACATTATTTCCACATAGCCTTTCAACAGGAAGGCACTGATGGAAAAGCAGGAGGGAGATTTTTGAGATCCCAAAGCTGTGGGGTCTTTGCCTTGGCAGTATCCATGGACACCCAGCATCTATAATAGTTAATTTAATAATATCATTTATAATATTTGCTTGTCTCATCTTCACAGTTACATGAGGAGCCACCATTATCCCATTTGAATAGCAGATTATATAAAGTTATCAGAAGTCACAGTCGTGACTTCTTTATCCTTCTTACAAGGTCTTTGCTGACTAAGGTCCATCTCTGACCAATGGAGCCCTGCCTCAGACAGATCACACGTCTCTCAGAGATCACTGCAACTTTCTGGCCTGGAATCCCTAGTCCCAAAAAGAACAGGAGGAGGAGTTGGAAACAATAAATGGTTACACTGATAAATAGTATTATGTTAATTTTGATCCAAGCACCATTTTGGATTTAGTCTGTAATCTGTCGTTTATTGCATGATCCTCGACCCCTTGCAAATTCTTTGGTGTAAAGGTCATGGAAAGGTAGTATATGCCCTGTTTATTCTAAAAGGTTATGCTAAGAATCAGATATGCGTACCTTGATATACAGGTTTTAGAATTATTGTGGAATTTTATTTCACCCTTTCCCCTTTTAAATTCTCCAAATGGTTTGGGTGAATGCAGACGTGAGGTAGACGGTGTTACCTACAATAATAAAACACGTGACTCATCGAATCAGAATCCTGGGCTGTTGTAAATATTAACGGCCAGGTCTGCTTTACATGTCTCTCTCATGTCAAGAGCCTCATGTGATGCTGACCAGATTCAGATGTCAAGCGAACGGTCCCTTTACTTCCCTTCCTGGCTTGGTGCTTTAGTGAGTGACTGAAATAGACAGGGCTTGACACTCCTGGCAGCAGACAAAGGCACAATCGTGCTAGAAACAGAATGCAGGATTCCACGGCATTCCCTTATCTGAGGATCACTGTGGATCATGAGCTCTACAACCGTCCAGCAATGCAGTTTCCCCACGCCCCAAATAGGCTGACTCATTTTACTCAGGGTACGCCGTGGAGCCCTGCCAAATGCAAGCCGCGGAACATGTGCCAGGCTTTTCTGGGAGCCAGATCATTACTGCCATAGTCATTACAGCAAACAACAACAAAAGCCTCTAGGTGCAAATTATCACACATAATAAACTTAATTTAAGAAACACTGAAGAGATCTTTAGCTGCATTTTAATTTACGCAGCACCGTTTATCGCACAAGTGCCCTGGGGCCACGCAAAGTGAAAACAAGACATTGGTGCAGGAGAGTGTACCATTCTAGACCCACCTACCTGCCGCCCTGCCCCCCAAAGTGACGAGGAACACGGTGAAGACCATAAAGAACTCTGGCCCACCATACCGTGAAGTTCTCAATCCCGTTTCTACCTGGATCAGTAGTTATGGTTTAGATCTGAAATATCCCCCCAAAGTTCACGTGTTGAAGGCTATCCCAGTGTTGCAGCGTAAAAAAAAATACAGTGCCCGTTGGGAGGCGAATAGACCTAAGGGTTTTCAGAGCTCAACAAGCTGCTCAAAGGCGGTAGAGACTTCAGGAGGTGGGACAGTCGGAGGGGGCAGGTCACTAAGGATGTGTACCTGAAGGGTGGCATTCTCCCTCCACTCTTTCTTCTCTCCCCTTAGCTCCTGGCCACCAGGATGTGAGCAGCTCTGCTCGACCACACATTGTAATGTCCTGTCTCACCACAAGGTCCAGAGTCAGAACATACCAGAGATGAAAATCAAAGGATTTATTCTGGCTCACAGTCTCAGAGATTTTAGTCCATGATCACTGTTGGCTCTAAGTAGATCGAGTCCACTGTGATTCGTCTGCAGAAGGACTAAGCTGGGAGGGTGCTGTTAAAAAGGACCATTTGGGCTTAGGCTGGCTTCACGTGAGGCACTTGACGTAGGGGTCACACGTAAAGCAGGCTTAGTCACTAATACCACAACAATCCATGCCAGGAGTCCTCCCCAAATGCCCAGAAAGTATTCCGACGGCGACAGAAAGATGACAGATGAGGATAACTCTCAGCATCAGAGACCCTCCATGATGGGTCCTTACTATACTACATTCTCCCATGTTGGCTTTAACACTCATGGCCCTCAGGAAGCGAGGACCATTACCTTTATTTTATAGATGAACTAATTTCGTTGATGAAGTGGGTAAACATTTTGCCTAAAGTGAGTCACACAGATATAAATGCCACTTGGATCTCAGGTTAGCCAGGTGGCCTTGGGCAAATCCCTCAGTTTTCCTGGGCTATGGACTCCTGATCCTAAAGCGAAGATAAACAAAGTGTCTCTCTTCGCTCAAATAATGTTGTCAGGGACAACATGATATACAGAAAATCAAAATATCAAGTGCCGATTAAAATACTGTCTTGTTCCAACTTCACTGCAGTTGCTGGTGAGTAGAGACCACACAATATCTTTTCTAATTCCTAAAATTAAGACTATATTGTGTATGCTGATAGAAAAATTATTTAGCCATCTTTGACCCATTAACGGCGTGCTCACTTCTGTACCAGGTAATGTGTGTGAGCTTGTGTGCAGGCTGTGAGATCTTAGACAGGAAGGAATCCATGAAAGGTGTGGTGGTTAAATGGGCACCTTATGGGGCGTCCAGTCACAAAGTGGAAACTAACACAGCAGCAGTGGAGGGTGAGCACAGATAGACCCCAGACAACAGGCTCGGGAGAGACAGCAGAGTGATGAGCGGCAGAGAGACCATGTAGGCAGGGGTGCAGACACAGATAGATTATAGGATCCAGACGTCTGCCTGCCATAGCTCAGAAACAACAGAAAGGAGACCCCATGAAGGTAAGGCGGTCAGGCTTGTGCAGACACAGGCAGGGTAGGGCGCAAACTCTGGAAGGTTGGGGTAGGGCGCAAACTCTGGAAGGTTGGCTCCTATGCACCATGGACCTCGAGCGGCGTTCTTATTTCGAAGGAGTGTCTTTTGACCAACTCTGAATGCCTCAGATCGAGGGCTGTCACTCAAAGGGAGGGAACTGGCACAGCAGTTAATCTGTCTCAGCTGTGTGCTTCTCCCTTCTCCAGGAATAATAGGAGGAACACTGGTGAAGGGAGCATCTGGCGGCAGCGAGGATCCATTCCTCCCTGGGCTGGGGCTGCTGGCTCATTCTTGGAAATCATAAACAATCGAGAATGGAGAATCGTTCTTTTCATCGCTTCTCACTGCATTATCCCAGCAACCCAGTCCCCTAACAATGGCACGGTTTGTGCTATGTCTTCCCTCCATCCCTCTCCTCTCTACCCTGCACAACGGAGATGCTGTGCACCAGGGGCCACAGAAGCTGTCATCCCTTGTAGTTTCTGACACTTTCCACGGGTCAGGAGGCTCTGTCTGAAGGGGCTAGAGGCACGTAAGACGGGGAAAGGTCTAGTATTAGCTAATAGGATGGGAAGGACTATTTTTCCCTCTAACCAGCAACAGATTTCAATGACTTCCAGGGAGGAAAGTGAGATTTAAAAAGTTATCCTCATATGTTTCCATAGCTGAAAGATTGTATAGGGTCAAAACTTCATTTCTAGACATAATTGCTAGAAATAATGGTCTTTTTCATTTTAATCCCTGGATGTAACTAGTTTAATTCAACTTCATCAATTTGACGATGAGCCAGATTGTCTTCCCTTGCCTTAATGAAAACCACTTGCTAAATTTTCAAGATTTTTTGCAACCCAGAGGACTTCAAAATGATAGTGTGCAACCAGCCACGGTAGGAATATTGACGCCATGGATGTTAGTAAATGCTTCAAAATAGAGGCTGCTACTCCTCTTTCCCCTGACAACCCACTGCTAAATAAATACCGGCACACTTCTGTCCGACAGCCTTAGAGATGAAAAGGGATGGTTCCCGTCCTGTCAAGTTCTACCTATTGGGTTCTAGCTGTGATGAAGAAAGGTTGTTGAGCAGGGTTCGGAGACATCGTGTGCGGTTATCGTTAATAACACACCAGAAGGTGTTTATGACATTGTGCACATGATTCCAATACTTAGAAGCTAAGATGGAGGAATCAAAGTTTAAGGCCAGCATGGGCAACTGAGACTCTGTCTCAAAACAACAACACGAAAACCAAAATCTTCCCAGACTAAGAAGGCATGAGGGCAAAGTGTCTTCACTTAATCCACGTCCATATTCCCTAACATGCCCTAATTTACAGATGAAATAAAAGCCCCACAGAAGGAAAGTACCTTCCCCGAAGCCAGAGTTGTGGGGCTCAGGCTGAAGTAGTCGGTCATCCTGAAGCTAGGAGAGCACACAGACCGGGAGTTGAACCTCTCCTTGATGTGGCTGCATCCCTGCGAGCAGCATTTAACAGCATCAAAGAATGCAGCCAAAGGAATTCAAAGGCAGCGCAGAGCAGACGGGGTGAGCCTTTGGCTCTTGGTTTACCGTGTTTCTGTCTATTCTCTGATATGCCTGCCTCCCAGCTACAGAAACCACCACCAACCTGAGGTGTGACGCTTCTAAGAATCTTACACAACTCGGCAGCACCCGACAGCTATTACATGGTAAATGATTAAAATCTCAAGATATAGAGATTATACTGTCAGGGTGATTTCATCAGAAAAACATGATGTTAATGATAACCACCAATAACAATTCAGACACAGTCAAAATCCGACAACGTTTGTTAGAAATATACCACCCCAAAGCATGTTTTGTTCAGTTAACATTTCTTTCCTTAAACATTTTTGCTAAAAAGAAAACCAGCCTACAAACCACAATCCCAGAGAACCTAGACAACAATGAGGACCCTAAGAGAGACTTATATAGATCTAATCTATATTGGAAGTAGAAAAAGACAAGATCTCCTGAGTAAATTGGGAGCATGGGGACCTTGGGGAAGGGTTGAAGTGGGGAGGAGAGAGGAAGGGAGGGGAGCAGAAAAAAATACAGAGCTCAGTAAAAATGTGTGTGTGTGTATACATATACATACACACACACACACACACACATATATATATTTGGTAAAGTAAAAAAGGGTGTGGGAGATGTACACACATGTTCCTGCTTGGAGGTCAGAAGGCAGCTTCCAGGAGCCAGTTCTCTCCTACTCCGTGTGACTCCCAGGAACCAGATCCAGGTTGTCAAGTTTGGCGGCCACTGAGCCCGCTAGTCATCCTGACTTTTTTCTTTCTTTCTTTTTTTTAATTAATTAATTTCTTTTTTTTTTTTTTTTAAATCTTTTCTCATTATCTTCCCTCCTCCCACTCCCCCACCTTTCTCCCCACCCCATCTTCCATGCACTCTTGGGAGAGGGTAAGACTTCCCATGTTCTAGAACATATGAGTGTGTGTGTTTGGGGGGGGGCACCCATTAGCACGTGCAGGCCAGAAGAAGGCGCTAGACTTGGAGGTACAGATGGCTGTGAGCCACTCGATGTTGAGTGCTGGGAATTCAACTCGGGTCCCCTGGAAGAACAGCTGTTGTTATATAGAGATCCCACTATGGTATCCAAGTTGTCGCCAAACTGCTGGAAAGTAGCCATTTCTGCCTTCGCCTCCTGAATAACTGAGACCACTAGAGCGGCTACCATTCTAACTTAAATATGGCTTGTTTTATAAAGACACTTTTCATGTAGCAGAGGACGACACAGTACATTGGATCTTCCTGCTGTTACCTCTGGAGTGCTGAGATTATAGGCATATACCACGCTAGCTAACTTATGTGGTACCAGGGACCTAACCTTGCAGGCCAGGAAAATGTACCATCAACCAAGCCACATACCCACTCCTAAGCACTGTTTTATGAGAGAAAATTGTTTAAAAATCAACAGTGGAAGGTGGTAGAGGGGAGATGGCCTAGCAGTTAAGAAGTGTGTATTGTTCTTGCAAAGAACCTGAGTCCAGGTCCTAGCGCCCATGGCCGGCAGCTCACAACTGCCTGTAATTGCCACCACCCCAGGAGCCACACACACAAAATTAAAAAATGAAAAAATAAATCTTTAAAAAACGAATCAATAGAAATAAGCAACAGGATGCAGGAACACATGTTTGCAGTCCCAGAACTGAGGAGGATGAGACCAGAATTGTAGATTCAAGGTTAGCCTAGGATAAATAGTGAGATCTTGTCTCCAAAGCCACCCAAAAGAAAATAAAAAGATGTATATAGGATGGTAAAGATTAACAAGTTTTCCCCACCTTTACCCCAGCATTCTGTTCTGTTTTGTAGAGATAATCACTGCCATCAGCTTCCTGTGTCTCTTTTTGAGATATCTGATGTGCATAACGAAATAGATATCATGTTTCCCACTATCTATTACATGTTTCTTGTTTTGTTTCCATTTAAATAATGTCTTGGAGGTTATTCAGTAACAGTATCCAAAGAACATATTTGTTACTTTTGTGGAAGACAGAGTGTTACAGCTTCACTGTCACATGAAAGTCTCACCTAAAGTTGTATCACAGCTTGATACCATAAATCAACATCATTCAAGCCAGACGCTAAATAGAGCTCTGACAGACTTGGCGTGTAGCTGGGGATGGTCTTGAACTTCTAGTCTTCCTGCCTTTTGTGCTCAAGTGCTGGGATTTCTAGAAGTGAGCCACCAGCCTTAGTTTAAGAGGATTTATTTTAATGCTTACATGGATTTCCTTCAAGAAGGAAACGATATTTAAAGATCATGTCAATAAGAGGAATATACAAGCACATCACATTGTGTGAAAGAAGAGCAAGTCATTCAAACTACAGTCATGAAAGCACTGTGAAGGGCTTTCCTGCAGGAATAACCAGCTTAAAGTTATCTCTAGCCTATGATGTGGTGTTGTGTGTATGCGATTGTGTGTGTGCACCTGACTGTGTGCATAGAAGCCAGAGGTCAATGTTAGGTGTCTTCTTCAACAGATCCCCAGTCCCCATCCCCTTTTAAAGACAGGTTTACTCCTGAACCCGGAGCTTGCTGATTTCCTTAGTTAGGGTTTCTATTGAAGAGACACCATGACCATGGTAACTCTTATAAAAAAAAGCATTTAACTGGGGATGGCTTACGGTTCAGGGGTTTAGTCCATTATCATCATGGCAGCTGGTATGTAAGCAGACATGGTGATGGAGAAGAAGCCAAGAGTTCTACATCTTGATCCACAGGTAGCAGAAGGAGCCTGTGTCTACACGAGATGTAGCTTGAGCAAAGGAAACCTCAAAGCCTTCCCCACAGCTAAACACTTCCTCCAATAAGGCCACGCCTATTCCAACAAGGCCACACCCCCTAATAGTGTCACTCCCTGAGTTTATGGGGGTCAAACTACCATATGTATCATTCATTTGTGTTCCTGACCGTCTTTATCTTAGCATCTATTGTTTTTTTAAGATTTATTTACTTTTATGAATGTGAGTGGTTGGTCAACGTGTACCACCTGTATCTGTATACCACATGCTTGCCTGGTGCCCAAAAAAGCCAGAGAGGGCACTGGCTCCTCAGAACTGGAGTTACAGACAGTTGTGAGCCACCATGTGGGTTCTGGGAGCAGAGACCAGTCACTTGTATTGCTTCTTAAAATTTTTTGTAAGTAAGATGGGCCAATATTCATTAAAGACTAGCTCACTTACCTTGTACCCTGCTTTCCTTTTAGTGAAAAATTCTGGAAAACTAACCCAGGTGTGACGGTGTATGCCTGGAATCAAGAGTTTGGGAGACAGAGGTATGAGGACCAGGAGGTCAAGTCCAGCTTCTTCTACGCAGTTAGTTCAAAGCCAGCCTGGGCTACATGAAATATTAAAAAAAAAAAACAAACCTATTTCACATCTACCTATGGTGCTTATGAACTATGACAATGGCAATCCTGGCAAGGTATGCCACAAGCTGCAATCCCGGCGCACACACCTTGGTGGTGACCAACAGCTGTCTAATTGGCCTACTCGACTACAGGGAAATCATGACCGATACCAGAAACCCAGCCAACTACCTGGGGCTAGTAAGATCCAGCAACATGTCCGCCTACATGCCACAACTTTACTAGGCCAGGATAATCTCAAATCATATTAATAGAGAAAATACCATGGAAGGGGGACATCTCGACAGTCCCATCTATAGATGAAGAACTGCTGGTAACTGAAGACGCTGAGAGAAGCAGAATCAGTCTCTCCCAGGGATGAGCCCCTTAACTTTTTAGTCAATACAAATCGGTCAATCCTGAAACCATATACACACAAGCCACATTTAATGGACTCAGGGGTGTGTGTGTGTGTGTGTGTGTGTACAGGGGTGTGTGTGTGTGTGTGTATGTCTGTAATAATAAGAACCAAAGAAAAAGAAGCCATCAATTTGAGATGGAGTAGGAGGATAGGAAGGGTTGGAAGGAGAAAGGGAATATAAAGCAAAATAAATTAAATAAATCAAATAAATAAATAAGTGAAATAAAGAAAAGTGATATAATTATATTTTAATTTAAAACTGATATCTGAGGTCTCACAACTGTTACAGAGAAGGCCAGTATTCCAACCTTATTTCTCATCTAAATTGTTCATTCTTAAGGGATAAAAAAGTCAGAATTTCAGTTCAAGAAACAGTGCATAGCATATTTCTTTAAGCTTTTGCACATGTGTGTACTGTGTGTTAAGCATATTTACCCTCAGACGCTCATCTTCTTTTTCCACCCCCTCTCCAAGAGTTCCTTTTGCTCGCCTTAAAAGTTTACTTTAAAAAAGTTTACTTTCATGTCATATTAATATATATAATTTTATGTATCTCCACAAAAATCTAGAAACCACAGTGAGAGAACATGTCTTTCTAAGATGGATTTAATTCACTTAATATTATTTTCAGCTGCATCCGTTTCCCTGAAAATAACATGAATTCATTTTGCTCCATGGCTGGAAAAGTTTCATTGTGTATATATACTACACTCTAACTACCCATTGCTTTGTCACTAGATGCCTAGGTTGGCTCTATAATTTAGCTCTTGTGAATAGCGTTGCAATGACCCCTCTGTTAAGTATCTTTGTGATATGTTGACTTGGGTAAATACATCACAGTGGGACAGCTGGATCCTGTGGCAGATCGATCTCCTTCTTGTTTGCAAATCTCCACTCTGATTTCCATAATGGCTGGGCTAGTTTGTATTCTCACCAGTCTTGTATACAGGCTCCCTGGGCATCAAAGCACATTTAAATATCATGCCAACATAAGGAGCTGTTGTGCTAGCCACAGGAAACCTCTCTTCTATATGTAAAGACTCAAGGTAAGAAGGGAGTGTCCGTGCAGTTTTAAAGAGACTTTGGGGTCCTAGGATACGCCAAAGCAGACTGGACTCACAATGGACAAAGAGATGGGGGCAGTGGCAAAGAGGGAAATCTAGTGGCTGCCACCACAGCCTCCTTACTGAGACAGCTCTGTATCTCCACACCATTGTTCACAGCTCCTAGGACACCATCCGGACCTCATAAATGAAAGTGTCCATTGGGAAGTGGAAAACACATACACACACATGCCCCCTTCCACACACAAAAGCACGTTTGTGTCAGGGAGCCTCAGAGGCTGACACACACTGAGGACCCGCCTCTCCCTCCCCGTCTAGAAAGGCAGCTTTTCTGGTGTTCCGCAAAGGAGAGAGGCTGTGGCAGAGAACAAGCCTTCTCCAAAACTGCTGACTTGATTCATCCCCAAACTGACACAATGTGGAGAGGAAAACTTCAGGAAATGGGTAGATTATGTCCAAGAAAAGATTTCCTGCAAGCAGTTAACAGGAAGCTAACATGAAAAGCAGTACTAAAAATACACAGGCGATTGGAAACCAGCAGCAAGGGCCTGACATTTCAAGAAGCGGCTCAGGAAGTCACCAGGCTTCCCTGCACTCTCCTCTCAAGAGGTCAACTTAACATGGCTTACTCACCTACAAGAAGCGGACGGGGGGCCCCGAGTGTGGTTTAAACTTCACCTGAGGCTTTATCAACCCTTGACGTGTTTTAGGCTACTTATGGGAGTCATTGCAGCCCAAAGAGAAGATTAAGAGTCTCAGTTCTCACACACATACTTCAACTCACATGAAGAGAGGCATGAGCCAGCAGAACAGTGCCCAGGCCACCTGAATGTGAGCTCTGAACCAGTGAGCCTCACCTCTGAAGCAGCTAAGACTCCGGTCAACGGAAAATGGGCGTAGAAGGGACAGTGAAAGGCAGAATATCTATCTGCACTCAGGTCTGTGTACAGGGAAACTAAACGGTGACATCAGTAGGCCAAAGAGGAGCTCTTAAAAGTGGTTATTTGTAAATTTTGAGAAAGAACCTTTGTGTGGGTGATTAGGGGCAGATGCTTGACGGAGCGCAAATTTAAAGACAGAGCTGGTTTTCAGAGCTCTTCCCTCTTCTTGTACCTACAAAGTCCAAAATTTTTGCTAAGTGTTTACTGAACTCCAATAAATTTCTCTACAACACTGAACACAATTTAAAAAGGAAGACAGAAGGCGGGGTGCAATGCTGGACTTCATTTCAGAGTTGGCCAGGAGCTGTGCAGCGCTCAGCTGTCCTCAGCACCCACCTACCAGCTCACCCAGGCGAAGGGCACAATTCCTGACCTTGTATTTGTAGTTCGTACAGCTGGAAGTTCTGGTTCCCAGGAATGAAGGGAAAGTTTACTGCTAACTATCCTGCTAACACACAGATACATTATGGCAAGTCCTTCTTCCAAAATTAAAATGAATAATTTGAGAGCGAAGATCTTTCAGCGTATATTTTTTTATGCCCGAATAGGAGCCAGATGTGACGGATACTGGCAAACAAAATGTAGGTGGTCCTGTGTGATAGAGTCTAGCGAGAACACAAAGCTTTCACAGTGGGTGATCTCTCTCTTGCTGGACACTTTGTTGCTCTTTGCTCACTTCTTGGCAGCATCTGAGCACTCCTTTTTCCCTAAAGGCTTCTTCCGAATCCGTTTAATGGTGGGGTATTACAATTTACTGCGTCTCTGTGGTCAGTCTTCACACGGACCTTTTAACATCTACAGCCCCTGAGATTTCACCCTCCCATCTTACTTCGCACACTCTGGGTGGTTTAGAGTGTGCCCTGCTGGCACTTAAATTCCACGCTGCACTTTAGAACCTGGTGGGCAAGCATGAGTCAAGCTAACATCCTCGCCTCAATTTGTCAGAGCGGAAGGTTGATTCACTGGTACCCAAAGCCCTGAAAAATCACTTTTCGATATAAATATTAGAATTTTGTATTTTGTCTATGAATATTAGGGTTTCTATTGCTGTGATAAAAAAAACCATGACCAAAAGTAACTTGGGGGAGGGTTTATTTCAGATTATAGCTTGTAGTTCTCCATCCATAGAAGTCATGGCAGGAACTTAAGGCAGGAGCCTGGGGGCAGGAACTGATACAGAGGCCATGGAGGAATGCTACTTACTGTCTTGATCACCTTGGCTTGCTCAGGACCACTAGCCAAGAATAGCACTGCCCACAGTGAGCAGGGTCCTTTCACATCAATTATCAATCAAGAAGATGAACCACAGATCAATTTGGTGGGGATGTTTTCTCAATTGAGGTTCTCTCTCCCAAAATGACTCTGATTTGGGCCCAGCTGACATAAAACTAGTCATCACAAAGTCTATGTGTTACTTATTTTAAATCTTGGAAATATGAATACCACAATTGGCATTTCATTTGATAAATTTAAACAGCAAACATCATAAACAGTGAAAAATCAATAAGAATAAAAAGTATGAGAAAATTAAGTGGCCAAATGTTTAATGGCAATCTTAGTATACAAGCAAACAGATAATAAAAGCCAAATTAACTGGATTAATGATGAGACTGATACGTATTGAAACATAATAGCAACTATTTTCTATTTTTATTACTTATTTATTTACTTTAGCTTTTTGAGACAGG
This sequence comes from Chionomys nivalis, assembly GCF_950005125.1. Classification (NCBI taxonomy): domain Eukaryota; kingdom Metazoa; phylum Chordata; class Mammalia; order Rodentia; family Cricetidae; genus Chionomys; species Chionomys nivalis. The sequence continues at coordinate 2,853,067 of NC_080108.1, forward strand.
GTTTCTCTGTGTAGTCCTTGTTTTGGAACTATGTAGACTAGGCTGGCCTCAAACTCAGAGATCTCCCTGCTTCTGCTTTCTGAGTCATGGGGTTAAAGGTGTGTACCACCATGGCTGGCTTCTTCTGTTTTTAAAAACTCGAGGTCATGGAAGAAAGAGGAAAAAAAATCACAGGATTAAACTGTTCAGAAATACAGTTATGATTTCTCTGATATATCTACTTCATGGTGGAATCTGGATGACTAGACTTAGGAAGGAACAGGGCAGAGAAAATCTGGGCTGCTCCCACTAGTTTCTTTTACCAAATGACTATTCTAAACATTCACCTAATGCTTCTGGGTTCCAAGATCCCTAACACAGCCTATTCTTACCATCTGGTCTGGTCTCAGGGAGAGACTATATAAACATTTATAACTCAGTGTAGATTCAGTCAATGGGTTTAACGCCCTCCCCCAATATGAGCTGACATTTGAGTCTCCAGAAAGAACCAGAACAGGCAGAGTCTGCAGACGGCACAGAGACACTACTTTGTACGGAGTTTTCTGCAACAGGCTCAGAGTTGGCAGTGAAGTCAGTCAGTAAGATCTAGTTCAGAAGCCCTGAAATACAATAAAAACGGGGAATGCACTTCATCTTCTCCCTTAGGGTGTCAACGCAGAAGTTGGAAAAAGAACGGCAGCCATGAGCAGAAGAAATTCCTCACTGATAGCAGAAACATCATTTCAGTTACACCCCACCTTTACTCTAGGTGTCATTCCAGCTAAGAGTAAGAAGCAGAAATATTCTGTCAAATGTAGGGAATTCCTAAATTCTGTATGCTACGGATCCTACAGTCAAGGTTCTTCAAACCTACCCAAGACGACATGTGCCTTTTAAAAATAGAAACCAGGAAATAAACAGTGTATGTCAGAAGTTCAGTTGAATGAGCAATTGCTGTGGTTCTGGGTGGTCTAAGAAAGCTGTGTAAGCAACAAACCTGGGACCAGGCCAGTCAACACGAAGGTTTTGCTATTCTTCGTGGGCGACCTTTCTTCTTTAGAGCCATCATCAAGGAACTTTTAAACATACGATAACAACAATAACTACCAACAAACTACTTGCATGGGTAAATAAAAATACTTTATGAAGCACAAAATGTTAAATATGGTATCACTTCTATTTTCTAGAGAACACAATGGGGGGGGTGCCTGTCTCCCTTACCATCATGAAAGCATCTAACATCAACTGGGCGTTGACGCTGAGTCTGAGCTGTTGGCTGGATAACATAACACCATACAGCCCTCTTCTAATTTGCTTTCATTGTAGGGTCTAGAGAGGCAGAATATTTACTTTCCCGTTCTCTCTGTTAACACACCACTGTCCTGGTTAATAAGTTACTAGCACAAATCTCCTAAGGGAAATGTTTGGATTTCTTTGTACCATGAGGCTGAAAACTAGTACACTGTGGTGGGTGGATGGATTAGGTATCCTTGATTGAAGCTTGTAAACCTAAGAGAGCAACTGCTTGTTACAGAATTTCTATGGGAAAAGAATGAGCTATTTGTTGAAACCACTGTCAATCAGCCTTTCTGTTCCATAAACTGAAGATATTCTTGAAATAGATGCTTATCATGTGTTTATTCAGGGGCTATAAAGTAAGGAGGAGGCAGAAACAGATCTCAAGTCCATGGCTGACAGACCCAAGCCCCGACTTAACTGCTGCATTAACAAGTACTTAGTGTGTGCACTGACTACCAAGGCTGCCTCTTGGTGGCCAGGCTATGAGTGCCTTGACTAGGCAGACTAGTCATCTGACGACATTTGCATCATGCTAGATACATTATAATAGCATCATCAACAACAGCACTGAATCTAGTTTCACTGGTGCTCACACCGGGGCAAAGGAACTCGACTTATTATCTATAGTCATCTCCTGATTCTTTCCTTGATTGACGACCTTCTTTTCAACGCAGTTTTCTCCACATTTGAATTTTCAATATTTGTCGACAGGATGTTTTCCTTTTTTTTTTTTTGTGCCAATTTGGAGGCTAACGACTGTCACACGAGTCCAAGTCCTGCTCTTATTATCTATTAAGTAGACAACAGCCACGCCGAAAGACTAAGCATCTGATAACACACCTACAGACAAGCAGCGGACTATTTCTAGATGGTCACTTACGCTTACGACAGAGCAAAATGGAAGGCTGTTTGGGACTATTTCACAGCGGAAACCACGCTGATCTGGTTGTGGCAGGGACCAGCTGGCGGCAGTTGTGGGGCTGCTCGGGGACCACTCTCCAGAGAAATGTGTTCTTCGGTGATCAGGACTGGCCACTACATAGGAGGCTCAGGAGGGCTGCCTCTGGCTGTCATGGGAAACTTGGCATCGATTCTTTATGTGGACCCCTAAGAGCAGACAGCCCTTATGCGATGCTGATAGGTCATCTCCCTCAGTCAATTATCTAATTGCCTGAAATCACCCCACATAGATCAAGAAAAACTGTCTTCTAAATGAACTCGGTTCATTCAGAAAGCAAAAGCCTTTTTGTACCCTTTTGGCAACCTTATTCAGCCCTGAAGCCCCTGCGGCTGCACAAAATTCTGCCAAAGTGCATCACCGGTTACAGTGAACAAATCCCTCTGACTTTACAGTGCACTTTTTAAAAAAGAGGAATTTGAGCCGGGCGGTGGTGGCACATGCCTTTAATCCCAGCACTCGGGAGGCAGAGGCAGGCGGATCTCTGTGAGTTCGAGACCAGCCTGGTCTACAAGAGCTAGTTCCAGGACAGGCTCCAAAACCACAGGGAAACCCTGTCTCAAAAAACCAAAAAAAAAAAAAAAAAAAAAAAAAAAAAAAAGAGGAATTTGGTTTTGTTTTTTTTTTTTTTTAATGTAGCTTCCTGGATATACCATGTGTGAATGGTAAATAAAAGAGCAAGCGATTCCGCTGCCCATCTTTGGCCGCTCCCTTCGAGGCTCGGCACACTGAGGTCATTCCTGGTGCTTTCTCTTTCGCTAAACAAACTGGGTCTTGCTGGAAACACCTTTAGCATGACTGTCCCATCTAATCCAACACAGAGCTGATCCTAATAACTCAGGCTGCCTAGGAGATGGGAGGCTAGCCACCTTATCCCCCACCCATGTAAGCAGTGAGCGCCCCATTTCTGTAGCTAATACTGAAAACTGGAGACAGCCGTTGTCTCTGGCCTACTGAGGTGCACCAAGTGACCTTGCACTGGGTGACCGAGCACCTTCCTGATACCTTTGCTCTCTGCCTCTTGCTAGCATTTACTTTCTTGTTTCCAAGTAGAGGGCTGGCTCAGGTTTCTCTGCGTTTTGTGCAGCTTCCCTTCCTACTTAGAACCCTTCAAAGGTCTCACGTCCCACAAAAAGTGCACATGTGGAGGGAATACTGTAACTTTCACACCTGTAAACACTGGAAGTGCTTTATTGAGGGGTGATGTAATCACTAAATAAAGGTCAGATAGGATTTTAATAAGCAGACACTGAGGAAAGACTCCATGAGAGTCTCCAGGAAGGGGAAAAGGGTACTGGTCACGCGACAGGCACCACTCTAAGTGCGCCTACATAAATCCACACCTACCCCTTACCACCAGTGACTCTGGAAAAGACAAGCGTTGTGAGTATTTTCTCAAGGCCTTTAACGGGTGTAAAACATTTACCCCAGTTCACAGAATAAAGGAGAGAGGAAGCTAGGCTTTCGGTTCAAGTCTGAATTCAAATTCTCTCTCTTCCTGTTGCGCTGGTGAGCACGAGCATGGAAGCAGTGAAGGACAAAGCTGATTTAAGAATTAGAAGCCAAGCCTGTGGGTGGGAATTTATGTGGTACGCTTTAAGGATCTGTTCTGTGGAGTTAGCATTTAAAGAGAAGAGCTCCGTGAGACAGATCTCAACGGTGACATGAGATATAATCTGCGAAGCTGATGCTGTGTTTGCCCACGTGAATCAAAACTGGAATAAAGTTATACCTTTTAAGAAGCAAGCATCAGGGGTGGGGCAGTGGTGGAACACGCCTTTAATCCCAGCCTTGGGAGGCAGAGGCAGGAGGATCTCTGTGAGTTCCAGGCCAGCCTGGTCTACAGAGAGAGTTCCAGGACAGGCTCCACAGAGAAACCCTCCCCCTCCAAAAGTAACCATCATCAATCAGTGCGGGAGCTGATGACCCCAGGTGAGGACTATTCCAGTTGTTTCTTTTATCACATCTACTTGACGGCATAAATAGTAGAGTCTCCACACTTAGACCTCAGTGTGTCCGTGTCCCAACCTTATTCCAGGAGACGACCTGAATGCTTCTTGCCTTACCTACATGTAAGGCTATGCTGATTCTTCAACTGAATCACATGGTCATTCTCCATTTACCAACTGTAGCCCCTTTCTTCTCTTTCTACAGATCCTAAGTTCTGACCTAGCACACAATGGTAAGAGTCTACTGGAAGAAGGACACATGCCAGGCATTCAATAGGTATTTGTCACATAAAGAAATGGAGCGGATGCTTGTGTTAGAAGTAGAGGAGAGGCAACGGAGCATGCACGTAAAGATGACATATGCACACTGAAGCCTCCAGTTAGCCTGAGGCCACCTTAGATACCACACATGGAAACCTGACTTCATTTCCTAGGCAACGAGAAAGACAGTTTCTGGATGCTGGGTACTGAGTAAGGAAAGGTGAGCCCTAACAAACAAGACTGTGAGAGGGTAAGGGGTTTCCAAAAAGCAAAGAGGCAGAAGGAGAGACAGAAAACAGAATCCCCGGATTTCTCCCACGAAACACTTCAGCTCTGTCTGAGGACACCAAAGGTCTTTCTCATCTTTTTCTTTATCTGCGCTTAGTGCTACTCTTCTCTCTATGGATCGTCTAACTTCAAACACTGCTCAACATTGCTGGTTCAAGTTGTCACCTGGCTGGGGCAGCACAATGTCAAAGAGCCCTAGACCCCTAAAGTGGCTTAGAAAACACTTCCCTCACCATTTCCACTCCCGGCCCTGGCGAAGGGAGAAAAGGGTCAGGTGTTCTTGCTCCTGAAGAATTTCTCTCACAAATTCCGGCTAGATCAAAAACGAAGGAAAGGGTTTCTTTCCGCCTTCTCTAGTGATGCTCTTAAAAACAGATTAACTACCCTCATCTGGCACATCCAAATAACTACTCAGGGAAACTAATTACAAGTTTCCTGGTCTTTGCTGATTGCTCTAGGGAATGCTCTCAGGTGACGTGCACTGACACCATTTTGGGGGTTGACACCATCTTGGGGGACACTTAGGCTCATCCTCAAGCCTCCAGGCAACTCCTCAACTGTGTGAAAATTATGCTCATCCTTCAAGCCCCACCTTAAATGATGCCTCAGCTGACACACTGCCGCTGATTTTGTAAGAAGGATGCAAGCCTCCCCTCATCAAATCTTTCCAATACTGTGCTTATGTCTCTTAGCACATATCATAAAAAGATGCTAGAATGGCTTCTCATCTCCTATTTTATTCCATTCAGAAAAAAACCATCTTGAGGCCAGGGTTTCTGTCATTGAGATATTTCCCATAGTTTTTAAAGTAGCCCACCTAGTCTGTTCAATTAGAGGGTCTCAAGCCGTCACCGATACAAACTATTGACAATGACGCCTTAGTCAAGTTCTTTGGGGCATCATTGTCCTAATCTTAAAAACAAGAAAATGAAAGTTCAGCCCTGCCCAGTGATTCAGAAAAGAGGTTCTGCTTTCCAAACAGAAGTCGATTAATGGTGTCCATTAATAGGTTCGGGTGTGAAGTGTGGGTTCCTTGGGTCATTGTCCCTATCTCTTATTGACCAGTCCACAGAAAACAGACCAGTCTCTGGGGCAAGGAGTATAGAGGAGCAGCCTGTCAATACTTATATCGAGAGCCATGAGGAAATAGGGTTGGTTAGTTCTTGTCAGCCAATCCTTAGAAACCACATCACGGTGAGAACCAGCTCCTCAGAGTTGTTCTCTGGTCTGTGCGCACTCAGCGCACACACATGAATGAAATTTAAAGAGAAGTCAATACAACTTAATAAATCTATTTCTAGAAATATATTTTATCATCTGTTTATGATTCTAAGTCTTCTAAATACATGATGTATTTTATACTTATGGCATACATCAGTTCAGATGAGCCAGATTTCAAATACTCAGGAGATACACATGGCTAGAGATAACACGGGACAGAGAAGAATTACAGAATAAGGAAAGCATGATTGGAAGAGGACCAGAAAAGAAGATGATTCCTAGAAAGAACCGATCCCCTCATTTTACTTCTTGGAGTCAAAATACTCTGTACACTGTTATGGAAGGGGCCAAATTTCAGGTATAAATGGAAGTCTGCAAAGACAAAACTAATGGTTCAATAATACTCACCTTACCTAAGAATGCCTCGGTGACATGATGAAAGTCTCACTGCAGCCAGTAAATTACCCTCAAAATTTATAATAAGTATTTCTAAGTTTATAACGTTAAGAGAAATTAACTGACCCCAATAGTGCTGCCGCCAGGGTGAAGTGCGGTGAAGCAGTTTGTTTACTGAGCGTCCAGCAGGCATTTGGCACTGTGCCAGGCATTTAAATCTAGCAAAACTGATAAAGTAGTACTATAATGTCAGTATAGATGGAGAAATAGGCTCAGGAGGCTTAAGGACCCTTAAAACTCCACCCAGATGGAAAACGGCAGATTTTGATTTGGTGATGGGCCTGGAGTTAGAACAGATCTCTTCGAAGACAGTAATAATATTTCCTCCACTGCTTAGAGCCTCCTCATTCCCCGACCCCACAGCCTAGGACAGGAAGGAAGGCCATCTCTAGATAGGAGTGGGCTATCCCCTCACGTATGAGGTTTCTGTCGTCATTTTCAAAGGGGTCTTGAAGAGCTGTAAGTGGGGTACATCTCTGCCTTGTGGACAAAGGACAATTCTCTTCCTTGGCTCTAGCATCTGCTGGTATTTTGCTAATTCTTAGCTTCTCCAAGATTCCCCACCCACTGATTTCCCAGAGTCAAAAGCCAAAATATCTTGGCTGAAAGGGTGATGGATCACAGATGACAGAGGTTCAAGAAAAAAGTCTGTAATGTGTTTCTCTTTTAAAGGCCAAAACCCATCACACACTTCTCATTCTTATTCTCTTTGCGTTCGGTCTTGAGAAACATTCTCTTGTCTGTGTTTTCATTCATCACGGTGGGAAAAGGCAAACAGGCCATGCTGAAAGCTTCAACAAATTTGCTGTCTTCCGATTTTGGACCAGCTGTTGTCCATCTCCACTGAAACAAGGCCAAGTATCAAGGAGAATATGGATGGAGCTGCTGACAGCATACCCCCAAAGGAGTCCTCAGGGGAAGGGGCTCTAAGGAGACCAACACTGGAGACCAGAACGGCAACGGGGCTCTGGGATTTCCTTTCCTCTTGCCCATGACTCCTTTAACCTCACAACGCATGCATACTGGTTTTCAGAGAAACCTGCTTTTCAGCTTTTAAAAAAAGGCCTCCATTTCCAACCAAATATAACTTCCCCAGGCCTTCACGTTCTCAAGTTCTTCCTTTACGAAAGCTGCCCTGCCGCCTGTTTCTTCTTCAGCAGCCAAGCTTCGCTTTCCGAATTCTGTATTATAAAAATAGCCAGCTTTGCACTGTCTCGTTATAAATTATAATACCAAATAAAAAATTGATGTATGTACAAGCGTCCTCTGAATTCTGTCTTCATCTGAGTGTTATTGAGAGCCAGGGATAAAGCCCATTAAAAGCAAGTTGTGGTATTTTGGGTGGGTCCTCATTTTGGGTATTTCCATTCCTGATTTAGCCTGAGCTACGATTTTACTAAAGTTCCTTAGCTCCCCTTTCTCATGCACAAAGAACTCACCATAGGGTTATCAGCTTTTGTGTTCACCTGACTAAAGCCTCCCTAGAGCGTACTCGGCCAAACTGTTTCTGGTAAGCGACTTTGGAGAATAAAAATTCCTTTGACATTTTCAACAAGGATGTGAGAGGAAGACACACAGGGGGTGGGGTGGGGGGCAGAGAACTGAAGCGCACCCCTCAAGTCACTTCTGCCCTGCCAGGATGGGGAGGAGACCTGCAGAAGAAAGGAGGCTGCGGGGTTTGGGCAGCAAACAGCTGGGTGCTGTATCCAGCTGTTGGCTAGGCAACTGTCAGTTCAGGAACAGGAAGTCAGGATTCCATCTAAAGAAGGAGAGCATTAAACTCTGTCTCATTTGTTACAGTTTCTTCATGGTCCCTTTGAGCTCAAGGCCAGCGTTGGAAAGGTTCTTAGAGATCATAGCTGGGTTATGTCTTTCTATATCTCTCCTCTTGTTCCTTCTCTCTGGCCCCCACTCGGAGCCCTCTCTCCCTTTCTGTATCCTATGTTTTGCATAGAACTACGAGCTGTAAGTCCAAGCTGTCTGGCCAGAAGGGGACACAGGCCTTGCTGCCTCCCACCTCCTCCCCCAGTGAGCACCTTTAATCCCAGCACTTGAGAGGCAGAGGCAGGTGAATCTCTGTGAGTTTGAGGCCAGCCTGGGCTACAGAACAAGCTGTAGGCCAGCCAGAGCTCCACAGTAAGACCATGTCTCAAAACAAAACAATAAAGTCTGGGTTTTGGTCTTGATTCTGCTAATTCTTAGTCTTAGGCTTACAGTACTGTAGAGTCTCTGAATAGAACCTAGATGGCCGTGTCTTTACGTGTGGTTCCTCAGACACAAGCAGATGTGCCTAACTTCCTTATATATTCTCTTCTGAGGATATCAACAACTTCCAACATTTCATTTGCCATTTCTCTATGGAAGATTCTCATATTAGACCTTTTCTTAAGCAGAGTGATCTAAGGAAGGAATGGGGATGCTGACAAGCAGATAGGGGTCTGGAAGTCTAGGACCAGAATCCAGCTGCTTGGTCTGAAAATTCGGGACCAGATTTCCAGCTCTCCGAGGACTGGCGAGAGAAAAGAATAACAGACCAAAATAGAAAATGATCATGGAATCAATATATGAGCAGTTGCACCTTGTCAGGGACTTGGCTAAAAGGAAGCAAATAAGAAAGCTTTTTAGAAATTGGGGGCTCCAACAGAGAGTGATCAGCCTTAAGACTTATTGATTCCCTGAGGCCTAGACCAGGTTCTTACATCCCCCACTCTCTCGCCCTAGCAGAATGGCTTTAGAGAATTCTCTGAGGAGTCACGGCACACTGTATCTAGGCTCTGACTAGCACAACGAAGCAGTCAGTTGCCGAATGACAACCCAGGCAGACGCCCTTGTTTTTGGATCACTCACTGAGAGACCTGAGGCCATTTTTCTTCTAGCAATAGAATGCAGATATAAAGCCAGGCATGGTGGTATGTTTCTATGAATGCACAGCTTGGGAAGTAGCAGGAAGATCAGGAGATCAAGGGGCGCCTCAGCTATATAGTGAGCTAGAGGCTAGCCTGAGCCAAATGCGACCCTGCCAAAAACAAACAAACAAACAAAACCAACCAAACAAACAACAACAAAAAAAAAACAAACCTGTTACAGATTTGTTCTTTTCTTCCAAGGGAAAGTAGACCCTTCTTGTTTCAGGAATTGAAACCCAACTGGTCTAAAGCAATTGTGCATGTCCTTTTCCCCTCAGCTGGGACTGATCTAGAGAGGGACATGTTATCTAGTGATAGCCAATGACATAAAATAAAAATAAAAAAGAGAAGGAAAAGAAAGAGTCTCAAAACTAAACATAAGGGATTTTCTGGAGGACAGAAAGTATCTAGTTTTCCTAGCAACAATGCTTGAGCCACAAAATAACCATAAACAAAACCCTGAAACTTGTTACCTTTTAGTCTATGAAACCTGTCAACGCCCTTAGGATTTACATCACTACTGGTGAGATTTTGTTAACCACATCTGAGTTTTGCCGACTTGCTGAATTGCTTAGTAATTTGTAAAACCATGGGCCTTATATCCTGTATATAATCCGTATATCCATGTATTATTTGTTCTTTAAGTTTTGAGAGGCCCACAGATTCAGATCAAGAGTCTTCAAGCTGGGCATGTTGGTGCATGTCTTCAATCCTGGTAATTGGGAGGCAGAGGCAGGCAGATCTGAGTTTGAGGCTAGCCTGGTCTACTTAGTGAGTTCCAGGATAGCCAGAGCTATATAGTTGCAGAAACAACAACAAAAAGAGTCTTTACTTAATACCAGTGGCCCTCAGTGCGTGGTACCTGGACTATCAGCGTGAATATCATTCGAAGTCTAGGTCACTGGCTAGATATTGCACCAAATGAATTAGAAACATCAGGAATGGGGCACAGCCAGCAATCGGTATTTTATCAAGTCCTCCAGCTGAATTGATTCACGCTAAAGTTTAGAGAATATTGCTCTGAACTCAGGTTTATTCAACTGAACGTTTTACAGTGGTGACATGTCTTTATTTGAGATATCTAATAAAGTTGTAGCTGAACACAAATGTCCCAACTGCTCTTGGAGAGCAGCTAGTGCAACTGAGAAAGGGGATTTTTTTTTTTTTTTTGGTTTTTTTGAGACAGGGTTTCTTTGTGGTTTTGGAGCCTGTCCTGGAACTAGCTCTTGTAGACCAGGCTGGTCTCGAACTCACAGAGATCCGCCTGTCTCTGCCTCCCGAGTGCTGGGATTAAAGGCGTGCGCCACCACCGCCCGGCGAGAAAGGGGATTTTTAATAAGTGTTCATGGTCAGTGGCCTATGTATTAGAGAGTCCCGGTCTGAGTTAAAATAAGGAATCTTACATAATCAAACAGCTCTTGAAAGAGAACTAGAAAAACATTGGTGCGCAACTAAATCTCTAGAGCGAGTGGTAAAACATACAGGAAAGGCTCCCATTCCTGGAATTTATGACCCAGCAGGTCAGGCTTAGCCTGAGACCCTGCATTTCTGATACATTCCTCTGACCTGGGTGTTTCTCATCTTAGGCTTACACTTTGAGAAGCACTGGAATAAGTAAAAATTGCTCACATTCTCCTATAGACTGTGCCTCGGACCCAGCAGGTGCTTGGTATTACCAAAGGGACATGGCTGCTCTCTAACAAGAGAAACAGCTCAGAAGGCCGGCTGTGTTCCAGAGACCATTAATCATGATATCCAGGTAGCAGGAGCCATGCTTCTGAAGAAGTTTACAGAAGTGATTTGCACAAGGTACAACCACGTATTCCTTTTACTTCCTGATTCTAATCATGCCCGTGGAAGTGTGTGTGTGTGTGTGGTTTTGCTGAAAACTAAAATATCTAAGCGTGTGAAGATCTGACACTAGAATAAAGTCAGGAAAGACAGCTGGACTGGTGATCAGGCTGGGGGCTACGCCTTCTTGAATAACACCACAGAGGAAACCATCTTTGCCAGAGACTGGGTCTGGCCAGCAACACAGCTTTCAAGTATTAATGAGAAAAGCAAAAATCAAGGACAAACACACAAGGGACTTTTCTGAAGGTCAAAAAGGCAATAATAAATGCCAAGCCCAGAAAAGCTTTTAAATCTGACCTTTTCCTCTGCTGAAGCCATTCGCCTTCCAGCGTCTTCAATCTAATAGACTGAAGAGGGCTCTTAGCAGAGGACGGGGCTAGCCTCTCCCTTAATGCCACCTCTCCAGCACTGCTCAAGCAGGCGCACAATTACTGGTAATTACATCATTAGACCGTAATGGACCACATGGGCTGTGAGGGAACGAGCCCAGCAGCTCTTCAGTTGAGGAGAGGCGAAAAGGACTCCCCGTCCACGCTTCCATTTTTATTAACTCTCCCAGTTCCGGCTTATTTTTAAAGATATAATGTCCTTAGGCGATTTCACAATCACAGAATAGAGACCACGGAAGCGGAGCTCTGTTGAAAATCAGGAGTGAACTTAATACTTCGGCGTAAGGGCAGTTCCCCCTGGAACAGGAGCAGGACGTCTGTGTCTAGCTCACCTTTGCGGTGTACATGTGACAGTGTGGACATAGTTTCTTCATCTACGAGGAGCAGAAGCCATGCAGTGCACAGACCCTAGAACATCACCGGCAGCCGCTGAGCCTGGACCCAGTGATCTCAGGAGCTTGCCCCGCCCACTCTCAGCCCTGCCAGTCTATTAAGTAAAAAGACTCCAATAGGAGAGACGAGGGAAGGACAACAGGAAGACCGACTCTGTATGGATTCTTGCCTCCGCTCCACCCGTACATTAACATCAGATCGTCGTCAGCAACATCCTCAACATCTTCAAAAGCCCAAGCCCGGGACATGCAGAGCACCCGCAGAAGTCTCCTCCAATTGACAGAGTCACAGGGAGGCTACTGTCAAACGCTTCTGCAGGGCACTCGAAGGTAGGTGGGAAATCAGCACAAATGGCACACGAACAACACCAAACACAAAACAGAGTTGTTTTTCCTATCGTTTTAAAAAGGTTTTCTTATATGGAAGGGGAAATTCCCTAACGGAGCTCAAAGAAAGAACCAAAACACACAAAGCTACACACCAACTGTCCCATATCTCAGAACCTCAGATAGATCTTAGAATCTGCCTTTTCTAGTGCAAAGAAAACCAATTTAACAAATCAAGTGAAACAGTCCCCAGAATTAACTTCTAAAATACTATTACATAAGGTATCTGTAGAGAACAAAATTAAATGAAGGTGGGTGGAAGTGACCCAAAAGCCATCTGACAATGGATGGAATGGATGGATGACCACAAATGAAAATAATGTCCCATGTATCACGTTCTCGCTCTTTCTCTCTCGTGTTATCATGCCACCAGAAGAGATGAACTTCTGACACAAAGCACAGCATGAATGAATATGAAAATATGCAAAGCGAAACAAGCCAAGCCACAAGAGGAGAAATGCTGCAGGGCTGCACTAATGTAGCAAACTTAGCGTAGTCAGAGTCTGAGAAGAGGGAAGACTGGGAACCAAGGTTGGAGGCCAATGCGGCAATGCGTCGTTATTGTTTAGAGGGTGCAGAATTTCAGTTTCGCAAGATGAGAAGTTCTGAGAGTGGGTGGTAGCACCACTGGCTCAACACAGGGAGCGTTCACTTCTGCACTGAGGCTTCCTAAGAGACATCCTAAGACGGTCCACAGGAGCTGGGGCTAGTGGCACACACCCTTAATCCTGTTACTCAAGACCCTAAGGCCAGGGACATTGCAAATTCAAGGCCAGCCAGTGTGACTTTGAGACTCTCAAAGTTTAAAAGAAGATTTAAAGAGACTGGAACTAGAGCTCGGTCCTAGAATACTTGCCTAGCACTGAGGATGTCCTAGGTTCAGTTTTCAGCAAGGGATGGGGGTGGGGAGAGAAGAGGAGAAAGAGGAGGAGGAAGATAAGATCAAGAAATAAATTATAAGGCTGAAGAGAGGGCTCCATTGTTAAGAGCATTTGCTGCTCTTGCAGAGGACCTGGTTAGATTCCCAGCATCCACATGACAGCTCACAGCCATCTGTATGTTTGGTTCTAGAGGATCCAGTGCCCTCTTCTGGTCTATGTGGGCACCAGGCACATAAGTAGTATGCATACATGCATGAAGCAAAAACATTCACACACATTAAATAAAAATAAACAAATATTTTTTAAGTATATTAAACTTTTAGAGGAATGAATGACAGAATTTAAAATTTAATGGGGCTGGAGAGATGGCTCAGACTTCCAGAGGTCCTGAGTTCAATTCCCAGCACCCACATGGTGGTTCACAGTCATTTGTAATGAGATCTGGTGTCCTCTTCTGGCCTGTAGGCATACATGCAGGCAGAACACTGTATACATAATAAATAAATTTTAAAAATTTAACTAGTATCTTAGAATTTAATTTTAAAGATTAAAAGAAGAGGCTAGAGAAAGTCATTATTAGTGCCTTCAAATAAGACCTTTTCAGAGTCACTGAGAGAATAGGAAATTCAACAATCTCAAGCAGAATAAACAGAACTTAAACCACACATTGCTGTAAAGCTGGCAAACCAAACGCAAAAAAAGATATTGAAACAAAATAACAGGTCACCAGGGAAAGAATGACAGCTGGACAGCCACGTAGCGACACAAAATCTAGAGACTGCAGGGCATCTTCAGTATGGGAAAAATGGATTTTCAATGTTTATAGCCAAAGAAACTTCTTCAGTATCGATATAAAACACAGATGAGTGTGGCTAGGTGTCAGAACGCATACGCAGTACATAAGAGGCCCTGGGTTCCAAGTTCATCCACCCCTCTCCCCCGTGTGTGTGTGTGTGTGTGTATGTGTGTGTATATGTATGTGTGTGTATGTGTGCATGTGTGTGTATGTGTGCATGTGTGTATTTGTGTGTATGTGTGTGTATGTGTGTGTGTGTGCATGTGTAAGACCCTGGGAGGAGGCACAGAGACAGGAAGAACAAAGATTCACAGAGCAAGCACAGAAAGAAGAGGAAATGCATATCTGGGGACAGAGACTGGAATGGCGCAGCCGCCAGCAGCTGGAGGTGATTTGCCCCTAGAGCCCATAGGGTGGCTGAGCCCTATGTCACCTCGAGCTTGGAGCTTAGACCTCTGCAACTGTGAGAGAACAAATTCCCACTGTCTGAAGCCAAGGTATTTATGGCTTCTTGTTACAGCAACTATGGGAAATTAGAATAGAAATTAATTATTTACTCAAATTAAAATATATATACTCATATATATATATGTATATAGTAAGGTACTCATTTTTTTTTCCTGTGGTGGTTTGAATGATGTATGTCTCCTATACTCTCAGGCATCTGAACACTTGGTCCCCAACTGACTGAGCTGTTGGGAAGTTTAGGATGTGTGGCCTTGTTGGAAACCACACATCATGGGAGGTGGGTTTTGAGAGTTTCTAAAAATTCCTGCCATTTTGGGTTAGCTCCCTCTGCTTTGTGCTTTTGGTTCCAGATGTGAGCCTCTGGCCTCTGCTCCGTTGTCATGCCGACAGCGGATGCTGCCTCTCTCTGCCACCATGGACTCTGACCTCTGGAACTGTAAACCGAGATCAACTCTTTCTCCTACAGCTTGCTTTGAACATGATGTTTCATCACAGCACAAGAACATAACTAACATACTCCCCAAGAGAATTTGTTAATTTTGCACATATTAAAATTAGAAGGCAATTTTAAAGTTGATATAGAAAAATGACGAATAAGGGAGACCACTGCAGCCATAAAACTACACCTTGAAGTATTACTAATAAAACAAAGTAGATTTCCATATGCATGGATCAACCAATGGAATTTAATATTTAATTAACTCTGTAAATGGTTACTAACGCATCAATGCTTAGATTATTACAGACATAGGATCTCATTTAAATTTAAATGTAGTGCACGGTGAAAGTGGCTGGGCTGATCTGGGTAGGCTGGTCCACACCTGCGATCATAACATTTGGAATCTAAGGGAGCGGGGAGACCTGAGAGTTCTAGACTGCTGGGTGATGCGGGAGAGAGGGAGGAAGGGAAGGAGAGAGAAGATACGCAGAATGCAGAGGGGCACATTCCTTTTATAAGTGCTGAGTGGGAAAATATTTCTTATATATCTGATATCCAGAGTCATTAAAAAGATCATTAGAGCCAGGTAGTCATGGCGCACACCTTTAATCCCAGCACTCGGGAGGCAGAGGCAGGCGGATCTCTGTGAGTCTGAGACCAGCCTGGGCTACAGATCGAGTTCCAGGACTGCTATAGAGATTTGCATTGGTATGGATCTTGGTCTATTGATACAAATTTAAGGTCAATTTTGTTATATGTATATTTCTGTTCTTGATTAAGGTATTGTGTTTGTGCAGCTCATTTAAAAATGTAATGTAAGCCAGGCGATGGTGGCGCACGCCTTTAATCCCAGCACTTGGGAGGCAGAGGCAGGCGGATCTCTGTAAGTTTGAGACCAGCCTGGTCTATAGAGCTAGTTCCAGGACAGGCTCCAAAACCACAAAGAAAACCTGTCTCGAAAAACCAAAAAAAAAAAAAAAAAAAAAAAAGTAATGTATAATTAAGAAATACAGGTTAACAGATAGTCATCTGTAATAATCAAGTTTGTAGTCGTATTAGTTAGGTTTTCTAGATATATAAAGATATACTTCAGTTAAATAGGTATTCTTCAAATCTTTCAGAGACCTTTGGAATATGGCATTTAAAATGTTTTAATAACTTAGGACTTTTTATGACAATGAGATACATCTGCTCCTGGCAGCACCAATTACTTCAAGAGCAAGACGAGCATTAAAGAGCGATAAACAAATTGCAAACTGTTAATAACACATATTTTATCATAATTCCTGTTATGAAAGATGTGTTTCTTATATAAAGAGTACCTACTATCAATGAGACCATCAAACCTGTAAAAAATGAGCAAAGGTATAAACAGATATTCAAACATAGTGAAAAGACAACCAGCCGACTTACAATGCAAACAAAAAGCTCTCTGAAATACCGTTTTGCTAGTAGACAGGCAAAAATCCAGAAATTCAATAATATTGGCAAGACTGTGGAAAAAAAGATATTTTTTGCCAGAATGAGTCCTATTATCTCTTTGGAGGGCAAGATGGCAACATAACATAAAACCAAACAGAATTATAATTGTATATATACTCTCTCAGCAGGATATATATATATGTATATATATATATGTAAAAACACACATACACAGTCTTTAACCATGTAATTCCTTCCTAGAAATTAATCTTAGAGAAAGCACATATATTATAGAATGACATACACATAATTAGTTTGATTTTTAGCCTTTTTTTAAAGTAAGAAGCAAACACTGTAAATGTCTATAAATTTAAGTGGGATGGGCACCCTGGCATGGGATCACAGTTACTCAGTAGGCTATGGCTTCAGAATTTCTTGAGTCTAGGATTTCTGAATGACTCTTTCAGGGCTGGGAAGAGGGAAGTAAATAGATAGATGCTGAGATTTAGTTATGACTCCACTAATGTCTGTAATAACACTCAAATAATGAAATGAAAGGTATGAGGAAGGAAAATCTTAACATATTAATACATAATGACTATTCAGATGTGTTAAGTGTATAAGTATAAAGTTGTGCTTTGTGGTATCAAAAAAATAATCAGAATACGTATATATTTGTTTTTTTTTTTTTGTTTTTTGGTTTTTCGAGACAGGGTTTCTCTGTAGCTTTGGAGCCTGTTCTGGAACTAGCTCTTGTAGACCAGGCTGGGCTCGAACTCACAGAGATCCACCTGCCTCTGCCTCCCGAGTGCTGGGATTAAAGGCGTGCGCCACCATCGCCCGGCTATATATTTGTATTTACAGCTAGGATCTGTATTAGAACATATAGGTTAATATAGACTATATAAATGTGTTTATCCTAAGGATTAGAATAGAGCAGATTGAGGTAGCAGGGTCAAAGGGAGTAATTTCTTAAGTAGTTTATGTTTAAGCCGTGTGCATGTATTTTCTATTGAAATTTTAAAAATTAGTAAGCCTTTTCTCAGCTATCAGGCTGCAATAAAAATGCTAAGATGGGTTCTTTTTTAAAAAAGAACAAAGTGGTTTAGTTTTTACAGTTCTTGAGGCAGGTAAAGTCCAAGGTCAAGGGGCTGACATCTGGCAAAAGTCTTCTTGATGTTTCACCCTCTAAGGGAAGGCAGGGCAAGATGAGCGGAACAGGCAAAGAGGAGCTCAGCCCACACATGTAACAAACACACACTCATGGTAGCATTGATCCATCCACGGAAGCAGGGCACTCATGTCTCAGTCCCCTCTTTGAAGTCCACACTTGCCAACACTCTTACACGAGGAACCAAGTTCCCACCACAGGGAACTCTGGGATACACTTTCAAATCATAACAAATGTGCTCAATCAAATGCCTAGGAAAACTATTAAAGTACACAGAATACAATGTCCAAACTAGCAGAGGAACAAAAACAGAGAGAAAGACAAAATATTCAGTCCAGAGATTAAAAGAAGAAATAGAAAATTCAAGTCAATAGAAGGCATAACAGTATATGGTTTAGATAAGTCTACATATCCTCCTAATCACACCAAATATAAAACAGTTAGACTGTCTTAACCATAATAAATGGGAATTAGGTGAATTCACCAGTTAAAAGAGAGCCTCAGACTAAATAAAAACACAACCTTGTAACTGCATACTATTTTCAAAGGATACCTATCAAAATTTAACAGTCTAGGAAGGTTGAAAGTCAAGAGATGGAAAAACTTACATGCAACGTATTTCTCTAAGATAATACTGCTATAATATGTGAACAGTCAGCAAAAAAAGATAATGCTAAAAGGTAAGGAGATTTATTTTCAAAGACAGAAGGTTAAAAGTCCAACCAGATATATTATTTTAAAAGTATGTGCACTTAAAAAGCACACCCACAAAATATATTAAAGCAATAACTTCTGTCTCTGCAAGTGGAAACCAACAGCCCCATTAACATTATGGGAGACAGCAAGAAACCTCTTAGTACTTGATATAACAAGGGTGAGACTTCTCTTATGTCCTCTAATTAACCTTTCTTAGAACTGCTCCGTCATCATGTCAGAAAAAAAAGATCTGCTTCTACATTCCTGAGAAAATTTATCAAGATGGAAAGACGTGCTTCCTGTCTGGTTCAGATGACTAATATTCAAAAACAGAAATGGGAACTTACACACTGGCTGCATAAACAACCAGGCAGCTACATGTGAACATGTTCCCTGTATCAGCAGCCCTGTGTGCTTACGGTTCCACTTCCGAATGTTCTCAGAAGATGACAGTGCTTTCTCATATGTATCCTGTACCTATCCCTCACCAACCACAATGCCTGATACACAGTAAGGGTTCATCAAGCATTTGTTGGCTAATTCTTTAGGTACTTTTTAAAGATATTCATGCCAGAACTTCTGAAGTGCCTGTTTTGTCCTAGATGTCAAGTACTGAGAACACACAGATAAATAACAGTGTTTGCTATCCAGGCGCTAATAATCTAGGAGTAAAACAGAAAGGTTTTCAGAGTAGAAGAAAATAAGAAACCCCGCCCCCGCCCCCAAGCAAAGAACTAGACAACACAACCTATCAACAGACCAGTAGGTATAAGCGCCCAGAGAAGGATTGAATGTCTGAAGGGCATGTTCTAAAGTAGATGATCTATTTTATATAAGAACCTGATGCCAGAATCAGGACTGTATTAAAGAAGTAGCCTTTAAATTCGCCTTGAGAAGCAAATGTTTGATAAAATCCACAGGGGAGAAGCTAGGTGATGAGAAAGGATAAGTATGTAAGGCTTCAGAGGAAACGTTAAGTGCTCAAAGTCAAGCGGCTTGGGCACCCTCTCAGATCTTTTCCTTTTTCCTCCTAGAACTCTCTCTGCTCCAGTATTGACCCTGTCTAGCTCGGGGCTGTTGACTACAAATAAACCAAATGACATTTAAATTGAAGCCCAGGATTTAGAAACACATGAAACTTTAAAGTTTGTTAGACAGGCTCTCTTTATGTAGCCCTGGCTGTCCTGGAACTCACTGTAGACGAAGCTGGCTCTGAGCTCAGATCCTCTGCCTCCCAGGCCCTGGGATTAAAGGAGTGTCCCTCTACATCCAGCTTGAACCCCCAAGTTTTATGAATATCCTCTCTGGAAACAAGGCATGCCACTTTTAAATACACTTCATTCTTAGTTGATACAGCAGCAGCGAAGGGCTATTGAGGGAAAACTAACTCCTACTGGTCAAGAGGATGAAATCTCTGACCTGGGTGGAGACCTGATACTTCAAGGTGCCCAAAATACAAATGAATTATTCCATAATTAACCCAGTTCGAGTAGCTAATCACCTGACTAAGGGAAGATAGACAACTCATGGAAAGGCCAGATCACTTGGCCCATCCTGAAGAGATAGGCAGAATAACTGTCCCTTTAATGAGATACTGTACTTTTCCTTCCCAGGAGTTTGCTGCCCAGTGCAGTCTCTTACAGAGAGCAGACATGCACTCTTAAGTTATGACCTTTCTCTTCTTTCTACCTCTTTCCTAAGCAGCTTTCCCTGACACTTTGAACGTTACGCTTTCTCTAAAGCCACTCTCCATCATGTGGCTGTCTGTCACCACATGGCTGACTTTCATGAAGGATTAATGCCAGCAGCATAGGTTTTCTTCTTCTCTCCTCTGGATAGCTGCTTGGTACCTGCTTACGGCTGTCCTGTTCTGGGCTTTTTCTTTAAAAGTTTGATAAAAATTGTCCTTTTTGAATAAACATGGGCTTTGCTTGACTATCAAGCTTTTGCTGACTTTTTTTTTACTAGACAGAGAAGAGGAACCCATTCCTGCATTCCCTGATGGCATCAGAAGGACAGTAACAACTTACTACCGTTGACTTCACTACTCAGTAACTATTCTCAAGCCCCTCTGTGTAAAATGCTCATTGTGTGACGGTCATAATCAGCTAGAATTTCAACTCTACGTCTTTTCTTTTAATAAATTTACTTATTTTGTGTATATGAATATTTTGCATGAATGTATGTCTGTGTGTATTTCTAATTCCTGAGGAGACCAGGAGAGGGCATCAGATCCCTTGGGACTGGAGTTACAGATGGTCGTGAGCTGACATAGGAGTGCTGGGAACCAAACCTGGATCCTCTGCAAGAGCAGCCAGTGCTCTTAACCACTGAGCGGTCTCTCTGGTCCCTCCAGGTCCTTTCTTAGTTCAGAAAAAGACCACACACGTACACTGAACAATCATAATAGCGCAAACAGACATGACGCTAGGTATGATCGAGTGCTCTGTAGTTAAGCTTTTAAAAGCATGAGAATTTCATCAAAATTTCCCAGAGAGCCTTTCCCAAACTACGCATTTACAACAGAGCTAGTGAGCAGGTCTCGTGACTCAATAGGGACAAAGTGGGGTTTGGACACAGGAATGTTGGGAAAGCTTACCAGGTGGGGGCCTAGCAAAGGCCTAGACTTGGACAAGAAGGAAATCTGAACTGTACAGATGGCCTTTACTTGTAGTCAGTGAACCAGAGAGGAGCAGAGGAGAGACTAGAAGCCAGCTCGTCTGATTTCTAGACCATTTCAGGAAGTTCCCACCACGGAGGGGAAAATGAAGTCTTTTCTATCAATGTTCCTTCTTTCACGCTGACCCTTTTATTTTAAATCAGAAATTCCCCCAAGGGACCTTGGCATACTGAATGCCAATTAGATTTCCTCCACCTGCTCTGGGATTTAGAGGGCAGTGCTAATTCAGTGCCCTCCTAGGCTAACAAAGCCACGGGCATTCCTGGTATGCAGGGGTTGGTCTCCAATCTTTTTTTTTTTTTCTTTTTTTTTTTTAAGTCTGGAGCAATTAAAGGCTCCTGTTCAAGGCCTTAAGGAGGAAGTGGAGAGAGGAGGGGTATTAGTTGGTCCAAAAGAAATGGAAGTGTGGCCTCAGATCAGATTGATTGTTGTTGCAGAGCTGGGTGGGAACAAGGAAATTCTGGGAGGTAGCAATGGAATCCGGGTGAGGCAAACAAACTAAATATTACTCAGGATTCTCACTCCCCGAAGGAATGCCATTGTCCTCCTGATTGAAGAGATGAGGACTTGGACAGCAAAAAAGAAAAACCCCATCCAAAAATAACACGTCATAAAACGTTTCCCTTTCTCTTCTTGCTTTCATATATACAAGTCCAAGCTGCCCAGCCAAGAATGGCGAGCACTCTGTATTCCAACTGTGCTCTGTATGGGTAGCACTCTTTTGAGGAAGTTCAGCATGGACCTTCCATCAGGGACACTGGCCTGCTTTCTCTAGACTTTGGTTTTCTCATTGCAGCCTTGTTGACTGCGACATCCAATGGACAATATCTAAACAAATGGATAAGCCACAGCATGGAGCAGAGTTTCAACACAACTGCAAACACAAACTCAATCCGATTCAGTCACCGAGTCTCTAGTAGAGTGCCTACACACAGCTGGCAGGGAATGTAACATCCATGTGAGCTCGCAGACACGGTTCTAACTAATGTGGCAATCGTGGTCTAGTTCGGGAGATAAGATTGCAAAACAATATAACAAGCACTGAAATAGGGTGTGTGCAAAATTTAGGAGGAGGCGCCAATCACTCTGCTTCTGAAAAGTAAGGGTAGGGATTGTTAATAAGCTTCTATAGCCCCGATGGAGAGAAAACATGGTTGGAGTATGGATACAAGGAAAATATGATTGAGGGAATAACCAAATGAGCATCCCATGATCTCCTACCATGACAAAGATTTACGTTTCCAGTCAGGCGGTGGTGGCGCACACCTTTAATCCCAGCACTCAGGAGGCAGAGGCAGGAGAATCTCTGTGAAGCCAGCCTGGTCTACAAGAGCGAGTTCTAGGACAGGTTACAAAGCTACAAAGAAACCCTATCTTGAAAAACCAAAAATAAAATAAAAAGATTTACATTTACTTGCCTTCACGTTCAATTTTTTAAGATTTATTTTATGTGTATGTGTATCTTGTCTACATGAATATATGTGTACTATGATTGTGTCTGGTGCCCATGGAGGCCAGGAGAGGTGATTGGATTGCACTGGGGTTACGGATGGTTGTGAGTCACACTGTTGGTGTTGGCAACATAACCCAGGTCCTCTGGAAGAGTAGCAAGTACTCTTTGTTGATGAGCCTTCTTGACTTTCAAGTCTCCCTCAAGAGAAATCATTCAAGAAAGATTTCAGCATCTCTTATGCACAATGCATTGTTAAGCACACAAACTATTACAAAGCAGACCCTTGAGGGATGGTGAGATGGCTTGTGGGTAACAGTGCTTGCTACACAACAGTAAAAACCTGAGTCCAGACCTAAGTTAGTACCCACATAAAGGCTGGGTGTGTTTCTGTAACCCCAGCACTAGAGGGCAGAGGTAAGTGGATCCCAATCTGGTGAGAGGTATGGGGTATTTGATGGGCCAGCCAATCTAGCCATAAGGACAAGCTACAGGTGCAGCGAGAGACCTTGGGTCAAAAAATACAAGGGAGCCCATACCTGACAAGGACCTCTCTCTCTCTTCACTCACACACACACACACTAGCAAAGATAATATCATACACAAAACAAACAAGCAAACAGATCCCTGAACCCAATAAATTTACCGTCTAGTAACTGAGACAGTCACATATGGAAAGTGTGGTGGGCAGATGTTCACAAGGTCTAGGTGCCTCTGCCGCGTGTGTTGCATATTTGAGTCTCTCAGAAAAAGCATAACCTTCCCTTCCTTTCCCTTTCCTTTTTTCCTCTTCCTTCACTTCCTCCCATCATTTTCTTTCTGATAATGATCAAGACATGCTGATCTTTCTCACTGGCTCCCTAAGCCACCTCCCTTGAGTTCTGCTATGCTGCTGCTTACTGACCTCCCTTGGTAAACATGGCAAGCTAACTCGAAAGGCAGGACACTTTCTCCTCTCCATGCTTCCTGTCCCCCATAGTGGTTACCAAGATTCACAGCTTTCCTGCCCTGTTAATTTTCTCTCAAACTTTACATTGTTCACAAGCTCAAGAAAGAGACAGATACAGAGACAAATGCTCCTAAGTCCTATTAGCCTCTGGAGTAAAGGAGAACCCAATCCCTATCTCTGAAAGGATCAAAGCTGAAAAGTTCTACCTTATCCCCATATTTTAAACCAAGAGTTACAAATTCATGCTTTTCACCACCACCACCAACATCTCCAACACCACCACCATCACCACCTTCACCGCCACCACCACCTCCGCCACTCCACCACCACCTCCATACGTATCTACTACATGCCAGAAGATACTCTGGTCATGAGGAAAAGAAATGAACACAATAGACAGAAAGTCTTGCTTTAAGAGACAAACATTCTAGGTTCTACAGGTATACATATAGAAGAGATGAGAGGGAGGGAGGAAGGAGGGAGAGAAGGAAGTCAAGCCAACAGGAAAGCATAAGTTATGGCCAAAACAGACAGCTGCAACCCAGTGTCAGCTAACTGCTGCTATGCGAAAATTTGCAGCCAATGTTTTCAGATCTGGAAGCTAGAAATTTTATGCAAATACCTCAGTTTTTAATACTTGACAATGAACGAAAACTCCAAGCAAAAATACTTCATGGGTAGAATTCTGGCTAAAAATGTCTATTTAGGAAATGTTGGAAAACATTTCATGACATTGGTTTAGACACTATCACGAAAGGTCCGTGGTAAACACAGTGCTTGCTATACAAGAAGTTCTGCTAGACTTGAGGAGGCACCACTTTCTTTGTTTTGGATTTGGTTTTTTAAGACAGGGTTGTCAGTGTAGCCCTGGCTGTCCTGGAACTCATTTTGTAGACCACACTAACCTTGAACTCACTGAGATCCTCCTGCTTCAGCTTATTGTTATTATTTAGACCTGATTTAAAGTTCACATATTGGGAAACTTAATCCCCAAATTTATATGTTGACGGTATTTGAAAGTGAGCTGTTGTTGTTGTTGTTGTTTTAAGCAATTAGAGTTAAGTGAAGTCATAAATGCTGGGATTAAAGGCCTGCATTACCACCGCCCGGTCAAGGAGACACCACTTCTCGTAGAGGTAGATTGGATAAGCATCAAGCAGCCAAGCACATTTAGCCTGAGCCTCCTATAAAACATATCTCGGAGCATTTCCGGTTCTTAATTCCTTATTAATTTTTTTTCATTTCTTATTGTTTTTGTGGCTCACCGCGGTGCTACGTCTTGCTTAGGGACTGCCTTGCTAAGAATGAAAAGTTTAGTTTGCTCAACCAGAAAGTCTACACACAGCAACGCGAGCACAGCAGAGCTGTCTTGCTGGTTTGCCTGGCTGTGCTACAGGCTAGTATTGTTCATTAGTATGATTAATTATCATCTGCTCTGTCATAGGCTTGCTATCTGGAAAATTTCTGAGGGTTCTGTCACCTCAAGTTCTCAACAAAGGGACATTTTCCAAATTATTTTGAGCAAAAAAATTTCCTACAACTAAATCATGTCTGCCTCAAAGTCACTGAAATACAGTACTGACAATTAAGAAGCAAACTACGATTTAAAATAAAGTTCCACAAATTGTTACATAGTTACAATAAAAATATTGTAACAAAATTTGAAACAAAGTATACTCTAAAAAGCAAGAGTTTCACTAGCTAGTATACAACAGGAAAAGAAAAATGAACTCTAATCAAAAGGGTGGGCTTTCAGTATCTATATAACAGTACAACATAATCCAAAGCTTAAGAACAGGGGACAAAAATTAATTGTATAGGTTTAAATCTCCAAGTTCAGACCCTGCACAAACTCTTCCAATGTAGGTCAATTGTAGTGTCAGGAAAATTCCTCACCCTGTGAGGTCTCTAGAGGGGTGTGTTAGTCACAAAAGTTCACTGATTAGAAGCTTAGCCATACTCTTTCCAAAATAAGGTTCAATGGCCTTTTAACTGAGTTAGTTCATTGTTTAGGAACTGAATGTAAGTCAGATTAATTAGCTTCCGCTACATTGGAGTCCTGACTTAGGGCAGCAAAACCTTAATTTATAAGGTAATGGGTGAGACTGCACACCTGTGATCCCATTACTTGGGAGGTGGAAGGAAAGAAGAGCAGGAGTTCAAGGTTATCTTCAGTTAAACCATGAGTTCAAGACCAACCTGGACCTACATGATAGACTTTGCTTGAAAAAAATCCTAAGTAAAGGGATCCACTTGAGGTCATCCTCAACTACATGTCAAGTGACAGGCCACGTGGAACTAGGCAAGACTGTGTCAAAGACAAAATACATAAAATGTAACGGAGCAGCTCAGAGCGGACCTCTGACCAGCAATGTGGCCTATGGCTTCTTTTGGTTACTAAACCCTAGGATGTGAAACTTGTGTCTCTATCACATTTTCTGTTTCTATTTTACTCTGATGGAGAAGTCATATCAGGGAAATCATTTTGTTTGAGTTTTACCTTGGTTAAGAGCCTTTCAACCTAGAAAACAGTTATATTTAACACTTGCTAGTATCTATATAAAATATTTCAAAGCAAGACACAGCATATTTCCAGCTGATTACAGAAACACAAAGGCATTTATAAGGGCATTTAAAAAGCAATTCAGCATTTAAAAATAGTAAAGAAAACATTGTAAATGCTTATTGCTGTGATTTATGGTTCAAAGTTCAAGGGCTGGAAAAACTTAACCCCCAAACTTGTATGTTTATGGTACTGGAAAGTGAGATTCTTCTGAGGAAATTAGAGATAAGTGAAGGAACAAGGGTGGGGACCCCACAACGAGAATAATGGTTTTATGACACTCTCTCCCACCACTGTGGATGCCTCTTACCGTTTAATGATACAACAAAGCTTTTACCAGATGCAGCCACGTGACCTTGGCTGTCCCAGTCTCTAGAACTGTTAACAGATAAATTTACTTTCCTCAAGAGTTTAACAGTGTATGAGTTATGTTACAGAAACACTAAAATCACACCAAGACACTTGCTAACTGAATAATACTAAATCAAATTATTCACATATTATTATAGATATACCAAAAAAAAAAAAACCCTTATAAACAAAGCCCCAAAGGAGTGATGGGGACATTGTTAGTGAACAGTTATTTCTAGGTGAGAAGATGTGGGAGGGGCGAATCCCCTCACAGGGTTGCACGTCAGAGAGCCTGCAGGTCAGATGTTTGCATCTCCATTCCTAACTGACAAAACCGCAGTTATGAAGCAGCAACAAAATAATTTTATGGGTGGGGGGGTCACTGCAGCATGAAGAACTGTATAAAGGGTCGCAGCATCAGGAAGGTTTTCTGAATGCAATATGAACTTCCAATAATCCCCGGGAGACAGCTTGTCATGTGATCACTAGAGTCACTCAAGGGGCTCTTGAGACTTCAATTTGAGACAGGGTTTCACTTTGTAGTGCTGGCTGGCCTGGAGGTCATATGTAGACCAGACAGGCTATGACAATCCTGTCTAAAAGCCTCTCAAGGGCTAGGAATACAGGTTTGAGCCACTGTATTTGTCCTCATGAGACAGATGACTTAGACATGGTCTGACAACCGTTTCTCCCCCCATCAATGTGAATGTGAGTGTTGCCGGGTATCAAAGATTTTGAAGACAGTTTTGTATGTCAGTCCCAGTAACAATTGGTCAAGTGACATAAACTCTGAAACATTAATAAAGAACTTTGAACATAGAGGGGAATAACGCTATATTTTATAGCACTGCCTCAGGGGCTGAAATTAAACAATAAAAGCTATAAACCAACAACAATAATCTAAGCACTTAGGAAGCTCGGGCAGGAGAATCAGTGAGAGTTAAAGGCCAGTCTGGGTTACATAATGGGACCCTGCTTCAAACACAAACAAACAAACAAACAAACAAACAAACAAGAACTGGCAGGGTCTGACAGGCCTGGCCCTGCCTCTCAGTATCCCATCCATGGTGCAGGGCTAACTCAACTCTGACAGGAACTGACAGAAGTGGGAAAAGCAGAGACGGAGAGAATTTCTGCTGTGAGTCAAAGGCACCTGCTTCCTAACTCCCCCCCCCATTTTCCCCCATCTAAAACATTTTCATTGGCTATCAGCTCTGTGCTCAAAATTCCACCCTCTGTAATTTGTCATGTAATTTCACATTACCCTATGGGGTGAAAATTTTTATTTATTCTAGGTTTTTGAGACAGGGTCTCATGTAGCTAAGGTGGGCCTCAAACTAACTATACAGATGAAGATGGCCCTGAACTCCTCCTGTCTTCTCACAGGCACCAGGATTCAAAACCGTTCTTCCCTCTGTCCTGGTCTTATTCCCTTCTCCTTCCTTCTGGTCACCATACTTGGCTAACTTTGTCTGTCTGTCTGTCTGTCTATCTATTTATCTATCTATGTATCTATGTACGTATCTATGTATGTATGTATCTATCTATGTATCTATGTACGTATCTATGTATGTATGTATGTATCTATCTATGTATCTATCTATGTATCTATGTATGTATGTTTGTGTGTATCTGTGTATGTGTCGCTCTGTGTGTGTAAGTGGCTGCATATTCTTTTTAATAATTTTTTTTTTTTTGGTTTTTCGAGACAGGGTTTCTCTGTGGTTTTGGAGCCTGTCCTGGAACTAGCTCTTGTAGACCAGGCTGGCCTCGAACTCACAGAGATCCGCCTGCCTCTGCCTCCCCAGTGCTGGGATTAAAGGCGTGCGCCACCACCGCCCGGCATGGCTGCATATTCTTATGTAAGCCAGAGATTGACTTCCAGGGTAGTATTTCTTCGTCAATTTTCTACTTTATTTTTGAGATGGGGTATCTCACTGAACCTGGAGCTCAATGATTTGGCTAGATTGTCTGGCCAGAGAGCTTCACCAACTGAGCCATCTCTTTGCCCCGACTAACTCATTATTATGGAAATACCATCTTTCTTCTTGGTTTTTATACTTTTACTTTTTTCAGTCCATCAGACAAAAGTAGACTCCTGGAAGTGAACAGGAATCATTCCAGTGGATGAAACTAAAAAAAAAAAAAAAAAAAAAAATCATCCCGAGTATGGTAACTTGGACCCAGAAAGTCAAACACGGTGTGTACTGACTTGTAAGTGCATGCTAGCTGTAAAGTAAAAGATAATCAGTTCACAGACCTAGAGAGGACTTAAGGGAAACACAAGGACCTCCCCAGGAAAGAGAAATAGAAAGATTTTGAGGGTTGACTGGGCTGGGAACAGAGGGGATCAACTGGGGGGGCAGGGATAGGAAAAAATAAGCATTGCACCTTAGAAGCCAGGGTTGAAAAACAGGTGGAACTGTTAATACGAATTACTTATATATAAATAATAACTATATACAATTATGAGCTGAATTAGCTTTCTCTGTTATTACTTTTAAGATCTACTTGGTTTTGTTTTATAAGTACTTTGCCTGCATGTGTGTATATATATATATATATATATATATATATATATATATATATATATATATACACATTTACATACTACATGTGTGCCTGCCTGGTGCTCACAGATGTCAGAAGCGGGCTCTGATTCCCCGGAAATGGAGTTACAGACGGTTGTAAGCTGTCAGGTAGGTGCTGGGAACTGAAGTCACGTCCTCTGAAACAGCAAGATCTCTTAACCACTGAGCCATCTCTCCAGCTCCACTTCCTCAGTCATGCACACATATAAAGAGCCAGCTCTAGAGTCAGGGGATTACAATGCCTCTTAGTAATTAAATAAGAAGCCACAAAACAAAAGAGCCAGGTTCTAAATGTAAAGCTAAAAATTTCTTGGCTGTGTTAAAGGGACTTAGGGGAAAGTTCCCAAAATGTAGGCAAATACTAAATATGTATCAAATACTTATTAGACTGCCTGGCCCTGGTACTGAGTTGATATAGCAATTATTATTGACCACTCTTTTCATTTTTAGCTTCTGTGTGGTTAGATATTCACTTTAATGTGTCACTCAAATTTGGGGAGAATGTTTACCTAATAACTCCTCTGAAGCAGAGCCTTTTGCTTTTCTTTTCATTCTTGATTGCTCTAGTATTTCCCTGAGAAGTGCTATGTGGTTGGGATGGACAAGGGCTTGTGAAAGAACAAACCAATCCCTCCGGCTCTCGTCCGAAGGCCTGAGACTTCTGCACTGAAAAGAATTCAAGTTCCAGCTAACCTTCCAGGAGATTCACTTTCAGTAGGGAAGTGATAATCCAGAATATTTGCCCGAACCTACATCATAGTATTACACACGAGAAACAGACTAACTAGCCGCATCTTCCAATAAATGACTTAAGACATCAAGTCAGTAGGTTTATTTTTGTGCTCCCAAAATACCACTTCCTCAATGAACGTTTCCCATGCCGTTGACGGCCTTCTCAACAACTCTCAGAGAAAAAGAAGAACTTTAAGACACCCAGGCTAGAGCTGGAGAGATGGCTCCTGGGCGAAACTGCTTGTTGGATGAAGACCGGGGTTGGGGTCCCTGGCACCCAACATGAGAACCTGAGCACAGTGGGGCTCAATGGCAGTTTAGGCACCTAGGACGGTGGAGGCAGGAGCATCCAGGTTCAGTGAACAACTCCATCTCAGAATGCAAGGTAGAGAGCAACTGAAGACATCTGGTGCTGGTCTCTGACTGACACTGACACAGACACAGACCACACACACACACACACACACACACACTAACACACCAGGGCCTAGCATACATATAATCTTGGATTTATCCCAGGTTGCTATGCCTTATCTGGAATCATTATAAAGTTGTATCTAAGACTTCACTGATATAGGGGATATTTCTAGTCTTAATTCGGGTACTGCCTACACAGGCAAATTGTTGTGCCTATGTGTCTGTGTACACAAGTGTGAATGTGAATGTGTGTGTGTGTGTGTGTGTGTAGGCCAGACAACAACCTAAGGTGTTAATTGCACTGTCTACCATTTTAGTTTTTGTTTTTTGAGACAGGATTTCTTACTGGTCTTGAATGAACACCAAGGCTAAGCTGGCTGGCAGTGAGTCCTAGGAATCCCCATCTCTGCTTCCTCAGTGCTAGGATTACAGGTATACATGTCTGCTCCTTTCCTTCCTTCCTTCCTTCCTTCCTTCCTTCCTTCCTTCCTTCCTTCCTTCCTTCCTTCCTTCCTTCCTTCCTTATTTTTGATGGGTCTTTGGGATTTGACTCAAGTCTTCAAACTTGTGTGACAGGTACTTACTATATCTTCAGCACTGATCATCAATTTCATGGTTTAATGATTCACTCAAATGTTCGTTGAATGTTTATTATGTAGCAGGCAATACACTGAATGCTAAAAAAATACAGAAGTGAATAGGACTTCCCCTATCCTAAAGGTTCTGAGTTTTGGAATATGATTTTCAGGTGTGTGACTTTTGTTTACGCTGCATTTGTTTAACTCTGTGAAGCTGTGTTACTGTGCCTGTCCAAAACACCTGATGGTCCTAATAATGAGATGAATGACCAATGCGAGGCAGGAGCAAGGTTAGGCAGGGCTGGCAGGCAGAGAGGATAAATAAATAGGAGAACTCTGGGAGGATATGGAGGAACAAAGAGAACCAGGAGAGGAGGACGTCAGGGGCCAGCCACCCAACGACACAGCCAAGCCATGGAGAAAGAAGTAAAGAAAAGTATACAGAAATAGAGAAAGATAAAAGCCCAGAAGCAAAAGGTAGTTGGGATAACTCAAGTTAAGAAAAACTGGCAAGAAACAAGCCAAGCTAAGGCCGGGCATTCATAATTAAGAATAAGTCACTGTGTGTGACTTGTACGGGAGCTGTGTGGTGGGCCCCTCAAAAAACCAAATGAGCAAGACATCACACAATGTGTCTGATATTCTTTGGGACTCAGAAAGCATAAAGCGTGAGAGGCGCCACAGTGAAAGGCTACACACAGTTCTGAAAAGTACAAAGGTGAGGCCCGTATTCTCGCCAGCAGGTGGGTAGATAGGCCAGGGACCTAAGAGTGAAGAGAACCTGCTAGGAAGTTATTAATCCTAAGCATTAAAATAAGGCAGAGGCTGGGAGGGAGACAAATATCAGAACTAGTTACTTCCAAACACTGCTGACAACATCGAGTTTACTCAAATAATATGAAGGTTTGGGGTGGGCAGAGAGTGAGATACGGCTGCATATTGTTCAGATTGCCCTCACACCTGGTACATAGCAGAGCCTTAAGCTCCTGATACCCTTACCTCTACCTTGTAAGTGCTGGGGTTAGATACGTGTATCATCATATCTAGATTAAATATCCTTTTAATTGTATCATGTAATGAAGACTTACAACAGAAGGAAGACTATAAACGGTATATTTTCCAATATTTAGGTAATTGAGTTAAGCTACTGCTGCTACAGAATAGTCTCAATCTGTTTCATGAGACTTTTAAGAGCAAAATCTAAAGCCATTCACTTTCATCTTGAAATAGTTTTCTTCATGGAAGTATTCATTGTCAAACGCCCAATATGAAAAACAATTTATATCAGTCTATGGTTACATTGCAAACACGTCTATAATCAGATCAGAAGTTACAGAGAGCGAGATAGTCTCCAATATGCCATTGATGCAGAAGCAAACACCTTGAGATCTCTCAACTACAAATGAGGCTTGGATCCTAACATCAGGTTCTAATCCGGACTGAGCAAGAAAGAAGAATAAGAAGGGTCCAGAACTGGAGCACCCCATGATAACTGTGATGGCTAGTCTTGGTTGTCAATTTGACTATATCTGGAATTAGCCAAAACCCACGCTGCCAGGTTTACCCGTAAGGGACTTTTCTTGATTGGACCTTTGTGGTGGGAAGACTCGCCTCACATCTGGACCACGCCTTCTAGCGGCAGTCTACACAAGGGACAGGGAAGAAGGAAGCTCTTGCTCTTTGTCCGTTGCCCTCACTCTTCCTGCCCCGTTCAGTCCTTCACCGGTACTGGAGCTGACTACTTCAGGATTCTGGTGTATGTCAAGGACCACCTGAGTTATCCAGCCTCGTAGACCAAACAGCTTTTGAATTATTGGCCTTTCGGTTGGGAGACAGCTATGGTTGGAAAAGTGGGACCGCTAACTGTAAGCCAATCTATTAAATTCCGTGTGTGTTCATTCCATTAGCTCTGCTTCTCACAGAGAACGCTGGCCGGCACACTCACCGAGCTTACCCAGTGACAGACCTCCCACTTCCCGTCGTACCTTACCAGCTGGTGTATCACAGAGAATGCTCAGGTTCTCCAGAGGAGCCTCTGCCAACCGCGAAATTCAGCTGCGGTGTCCCAGCTCCTTACCAGGGAAACCACATTCCAAGTCATTCAGAAGCTACATCCCCAGAGCCCGAATCTCCTACAACTAACTTGTTTTCTGGTGCTTGCAGCTGCTCTCAGCATGAGACAGGGGAGTGGTTTCTGGTGGGTTTGCAGCTGAGAATTGGGGCGTGGCCATTGGTCAGGGAAGGCCCTATGTAAGCTGCCCTGGAACACAATTAAAGTTGGCATTCTTGATTAAAGGGGGCATTCTTGTTTCAAAGATGCTCTCTCTCTCTCTCTCTCTCTCTCTCTCTCTCTCTCTCTCTCTCTCTCTCTCTCTCTCTCTCTCTCTCTGTGTGTGTGTGTGTGTGTGTGTGTGTGCTTCAATCTCCAGCCCCTTGCCCAGCTCGTGAACTGTCCCATAGTGCAGATTGTAGTATCGTAGTACACGTAGTACAGACACTACAGAACCGTAGTACACGTAGTAGTACAGGCACTACAGAACCATAGTACACGTAGTACAGGCACTACAGAACCGTAGTACACGTAGTACAAGCACTACAGAACCGTAGTACACGTAGTAGCACAAACGCAACATGTATGTAGTGATATTTTATTTGTATTTTAATAAATAAACCTTGCCCCAAGATCAGAACACAAAACAGCCACACCAGTCAGCCATACAGGCCAGGCAGTGGCGGCACATGCCCTTAATCCCAGCAGCCACACTAGTCAGCCATAGAGGCCGGGCAGAGGTGGTGCACACCTTTAGTCCCAGCACTAGAGAGGAGTATAAGGCGGGATGAGACAGGAGCTCCCTCTTTCAGTCTGAAGATTTCATCGGGGTGAGAGCTCTCTAGTGGCTTGGCTGCTTTGCTTCTCTGATTTTCAGGTTGAACCCCACTATCGTTCTCAGGGTTTTTATTAATTGTCTCCATATGTAAGTATAATAAGGCGATACAGATGGGAACTGTACATGTATACACAGGACAAGAAGGCCGGAAAAACCTTCTCGCTCAATGCTGTTCATTCCAGGTCACGATTAGCTTATTTCTGCTTCAGATCACGGTGAGGTGGGTTTGTTCCTCTGCGAGCTAAGCACGTAGATCCCAGGCATGAACTGAAGCAGCAGAATAATGAGTCCTTCAGCAAAGGTCCACCTGTTTTGCATTAAGCTGAGAAGGGCATTACGATGGATACCAGCGACCCCCACAGAGGCAGCTGGTGCACTTGCTGTGCACTAGACACTGCTCTCAGCATTTCAGACTGACGCATCTGGATTCACAATAGGCCTGATGAGCTAAGTTCTCTCACAAGCCTCACATTAAAGATGAGGGAACCAAGACGCAGGATGCACTGCCTCAGTAAGCAGCGGGGCTCCGAGCCAGAAACGTGTCCTCCAGTCCTAGCACATTCACAGCACTACGGCTTTTCATCTGTCTTTGAGATTATTATAATGGCAATGGCGTTCGTGTCTTCCTCTCCTTTCCTCTCTCCAAACCCGCCCAAATGCCTCTCCTTGCTCTCTTTCAAATTCATGGCATTTTTAAAAATTATTTTTTTTCAATTTTATTTTTATGATTATAATATAAAGTACTTTTTTTTTAATTTTTGTTTTATAACTTTTTTGCGATACCGGGGAGTGAACCAGAGACTTTGTTTATGACAAACAAGCGCTCTAGCAGTGAGCTAATCCCCATCCTAGTATTCTTGTTTAGAAGACCACCGTGGGATGGAACGAGAGTGACGTAAGAGCGGAAAGCCTATAATTCAATTTATTTCTATCAATTAACGTGCGTGGCCGGGCGGTGGTGGCGCACGCCTTTAATCCCAGCACTTGGGAGGCAGAGGCAGGCGGATCTCTGTGAGTTCGAGACCAGCCTGGTCTACAGAGCTAGTTCCAGGACAGGCTCCAAAGCCACAGAGAAACCCTGTCTCGAAAAACCAAAAAAAAAAAAAAAAAAAAATTAACGTGCGTGGTATATGTGTGTGTACCTGCCCATGTGTTTGTTTGACTGATTTTATATGTGTGTGCGTATACATGTAGGTGCCCAAAGAGACCAGAAGAGGGTGTTAGAGCCTCCGAAGCTCGAGTTACAGGCAGCTGTGAGCTGGAGCCAGTTCTCTGGAAGAGCAGCAAGTGCTCTTCACCGCTGAGCTGCCTTTCCAGGCCTCCACATCTTCTGTGTCTAGCCAGCTGGTCACTGAGCTCCGGAATCTTCCTGTCTTGCTGGCATTGCAATAGTAAGTACAAAGTCAGGTCTTCACATCTGAGTGGCAAGCACTTTTGACTGGCTCATCTACCCAGCCTTCATCTTAAGTTCTTCAAAATTTTTAAATGTCATTTTTATCGTATGTGTGGATGCTTGGCTTGCATTATGTCTTTGCACCACATGCATGTGGCACCCTCAGAGGCCAGGAGAGGATGTCAGATCCCCTGGAACTGGGGTTAGAGCTGCTTGTGAGTTGCCATGCAGGCCCTGGAAATTGAACACAGGGCCTCCAAAAGAGGAGCCAGTGCTTTTGACCCCTGCATCATTTCTCCAAGGCCTTATTTCAAATTATAGTCAGGGTCTGGGATTCGGGAGAGGTGGTGGAGCAGGCCATGCTCACTTTATTTTGTATAACACAGCACAGAAATGTCTAATAAGCTTTGGAGATAAGTGGACCCGGAGTGTCAGGCTTTATCGTTGTATGACTCGGGGAGAAGTTCCTTAATCTGAGCTTCTTTCTGGGTGAAGTGAGTGCATTATCTACCCTATAGGATAATAATAATAATTAAATGAATATAATAAAACAGTGCATGGAATTTACTTACTACATAAAAACACACAATAATATACTTTATTCTCCCCTACTTTTTAACTTCTGCCTTCCTCAATCTATTAGAAAGATAAAAAGAATGAACACACTTAGGACAAAAAGCCAAACTATGGACACACGCTTTATCATTAGCAATGATTCCTTTCCCACGGGGAAGCTACTCTGTCTGCTGTACAAACAGGACACATCCATCGGGACGATCGGGTGAGAGACATGCTGCTCTGGGCTGAGCGCCCCTGGGCTGAGCAGCATGGTTCTCCAGCCCCTGGCCACACGGATTAGCCAAGAGGTAAAAGTATAACCTAGGTTATTCCAGGCTTTTCCATTTAGAGTTCTAAGAACAGAGGCCTCACAAGAGTCTCAGACAGAGGATAACTGGGGGAAGGAGCATGAGCTGACTGCAAATTTCTTTCCTATCATTGGGAGAAAGCTGGTCTACAGGGGAGAAGCAAACCAGCTGTAGCCAAACAGTAAGTAATGCAGGAGGAGCTTTGGAAGCTCCAAGTACAACTGCCAGTCCAAGGCCATCAGAGTTGCCCCGGAATCTGAAACACTTCTTCCAGTTTTACGAGCTTCCTAATGATCACCCAAATACATTTCTGTTTTTTCTTAATTTTGTCTGAGTTGAATTTTGTCATTGTGTAATTAAAAACAACATTTAAAACCCAGATTTCTATTCTATGCTAGGCTTTCTGTAAGGTGCTTTATAATCAAGATCCTAAGCCGTCTTCACAGCAGGTCAATGGGAAGACAGGCACTGCTGTGTATCACAATGATGTGAGCTTCTCTGTAAGCCCAAAGTCAGGACAGCCACTCCTTATATTAACCAATCTGGTGGCAGAATGAAGAATCCCACCAAGCAAAATACATTCAGACTGCTCCTGTTTAGGGCGCAATTAGTTAAATAGTTACGGAGGCCTGGGGATGGAATGTACTGTCTAGCCACATGGAAACACAGGGTAGATGAAGCCGGTTTCTTACGAAGCACACGGACGGCTACCGAGGATTAAAAGGGATGGTGTCGGGGGAAGCAATCAGTAAGTGCTCACTACATATTCAACAAGGAAAATCAGAATGAACGGTTTTTTCAGACTGTTTAGATTTCTGAATCATCCGATCAATAGCTCCCGCTGTTCACATCACTTCCTGCTGTAAGCTAGCATGTCTTTAGTCTAATTTAAGACCATTGTTCTCCAGAGAGGAGGCGTCTCCGCAGGGATGTCAGCTACTTATCACTGGCTCTCTAGGCACTCAGTCCGAGCACCAAACTCAAGGGCTGATGTTGTAAGAGCAAGAGATCTACAGATACTTTCTAGAAACTGAAACTATGAAGATCTGATTAAAATGCCATTTTCCTCTGGTTAGAACCTCTAGTGATTCCGGTATTGTACAGAAGTACACAGATCAGGGAAGCCAGCATCAGCTGACCCCATACCTACGAGCTGAAACCTTTGCATGATACCACACCTTCCCACAAAGAGCACAGAGTCTGGTTCTGCAGAGGGCTGCACACTAACACTCTAGTGACAGGCAACAAGTGGACGACACACGGGTGAGATTCTCTCTCAAAGCTGAACACGCCAACAAGTTCCTATAATCCCAGCACCTGGAAGAGACAGAGGCTTCGAGAGCTGTCGTGGCTGTAGGGTGATTTTCAACCCAGTCTGGGCTAAGAATCCATGGTTTTCCTTTTAGTTTTTTTTTTTTTTAATTTTAATTACGTGTATGTTTGTGTGTGTGTGTATGTACGCGTGTGTGTGTAGCACACAGGCGTGTGCATGTGAGCACAGATACCCACTGAAGCAGACATTCTGCATCCCACTGGAGCCAGAGTAACAGGCAGTTGTGAGCTACCTGATGCAGCTCAGAACCAAGTTTGGTTCTCTGCAAGAGCAGTAAGGGATCTTAGCCACTGAGTCATCCTTCCAGCCCTACAATGGCTTTTTGTTTTTCTTGTGTAATAGTACATGAAATAATGGTGTATGCTTAAATATATTTCATCCTAGACTTGATGAGCATTGAATGAGGATATTTCTAAGGTTTCATATGAAAATTAGATGATTCCTTAGTCGCTACAGAACACAATACAAAGAAAACATGGCATTCCAAGTTCCGCTACAATGTGATCTAAGCCCACCCTTTTCTCTTGTGTCCTGAATACTAGTTTGAGTTCTTTTCACTCATTTCTTCTGGACAAATTCATTCCTATCCACCTCATTTACTAGAACGTAACCCCCAGGGTTTTCTTTAGTCTCTCTATTCCTCCATTTTCTCATCTCTGAATTGTATTTAATGAGCAAATGCACGCTGTTCTTAGTGTAGAATCCAGCTATCTTGTGCAAGCAGTATTGTCTTTCTTGAGGACGAATCTCAGTAAAGTAGTGAACTGGCCAAAGGCACCAAGTTCAGTTAACATCAGAGGTAGGATAAGAGCCTCATCTTCCTTACCCTTACAGGGGCTGCCTGTGGGATTAAAAAAATATCCCCTGGCCATGACTTATACTGCAGATTGGTGAGCAGGCTTCCTGTCTAATTTCCCTATAAACTTTCTCACTCCTTCCCCTTTCCCTGTTTTCATGAGACATAAATATACTACTCAAAAGCAAAGGACGTGTTTGAATGTTTGACCGCATTAAGCAAATTAAATGGATTTACCATTCAAGAGCCTTCAATGGAGTCCCAGAACATCTACTATTTAGCTCGCAATCCCACCTCTTCTCCCGTAGGTCAGCTCCATTCCAGTCACTCAGCAGCAGTCTTACAAGGTGTGCTTTCTCACGGAGTTTCTTCTTCTCCTCTGCTAGTCCAGTTCTTACTGGGCCTTCTAGACCCAGTTCACACCTCATCAAAACCGTCCCTGATCATCTGTTCATTAACTTTCCTTCTTCTGTGTTCTTATGGCACCTTAAGTCAACATTCTAGCACTTTCTCAGTGGTGACCTGTCTGTTACCCATTAACTGGGTCTACTCTAGGCTCCCAAAGGCCAAGGACCACCGTATAATTAAGATCCTCCATGAGAGGCATCCTGCTTGCAGTGAGTAGGGTCTGTATTTTCTTAGCGCTCCTCTGCTGGGCCACAGGTTTCCAAAAGAAAGCTTTGAATTCTCAAAGGGGAAGATTTATACCTAATGGAACATCCAAAATATAGCAATGATGTAAGTCTGTGTGTATTGCAGAGTGAAGACAATACAAAGTCACTACGCATGGAAAAGAATTGATTTCTCTTTTTCTAGTCCAATTGTAATTAGAAGCCCCTTTAGACTCATCTAAAATAAAGTCTATTTCCCTAAACATGCAAAGCACTGAAAGATACTGTTCCCCAAACTCTAATAAATTCCCTGAAAGTTTGGGAATCGAAAAATACATTTGTGTCTATGAATATTAAGGATCTCTAATAGGGTCAACTCTGAGAACAATTTTGATCTCACAGAATTAAACACACCATATGACTGAGAAATTCTACTTTTAGGCATATGGCCAAGAGAACTAAAAATACATTCATTCAAAAACTAACACATGAATGGTCCTAGTGGCATTATTCATAATAGGCAAGGAGTAAAAGCAATACAAGTGCTTATCAACTGATGAGAATTCACAAATAAAGCATTATATACAAATCAATATATAATTGGATATCACTCAGTCTCAGAAGGGATCACCTTGAGCCCTTGAGTTTGAGGTAAGCCTGAACACAAATGGGGAAGTAGGCTAAAAAGTTGAAGTTTGTCCATTTCTCCCTTCTAAATCTTTCCAGTCACCACCGTTACCAGTTTAACGAGACTTCCTGTTGTAATATTTTTATCCCTCGCAAGGCAAACCCATGTCATCACTGTCACGTACAGACAGGCATTTTAGCTATCTGTTAACTCAGACTTGCTTGGTTGTTTTCAGGGTGGTCTCAGCCCTTCTGTTCTCCTCCCATCACACACTCAACAGCTACAGAGTAGGCAGCTTTCGAGCCACACTATCCATGAACAACATACACACCACACGTAAGGACAGAAAAGCACAGGACTTTCTGGCATAAATCTCAACAAGCACAGCCCCAGTTCATAGAACACTTAGAGATGGAAGTTCATACAGATAAGGAAGTTCTTAGTATCTTTCTCCTTGGCTTAAAGGCAGCTGGAAAACCTCTGACACATTAGTGCCCACAGCAGCAAGCTGTAAATAGTGCTATTAGTCAAGTCCACCTTAACAGCCACCATGGGTAGTGCACTGTAGGTAGCCTCATAAAAAGATTCATTTTGGGAAAACCAGGACCTTTGTATCTCCTTTTTTTTTTCTCTGTGTGAAGGTTTTTAATCAGGGGATAGGTGGCAAAGTCATATGGACTTCTGAACAACACATATCCTAAGTCTTATTCCTTATAGGCTCTGCTTTACTTAGGATAAAAGTAAATCAATATTTACATTTTTCTTAAAATTTTATAGCTGGATATAGTGGTGTGATGTGGGAGGCCCCTTTGTGTGCTGTGATTACCATTAATGAATAAAGAAACTGCTTTGGACCTATAGCAGGGCAGAACTTAGGTAGGCAGGGAAAGCTAGGCTGAATGCTGGGAGGAAGAAGAGTGGAGTCAGAGAGAAACCATGCGGGACAGACGCTGGGAACTTTAGCTGGTAAGCCATAGCCATGTGGCGATATACAGATTAATAGAAATGGGTTAAATTAATATAAGAGTTAGTCTATAAGAAGCTAGAGCTAATGGGCCAAGCAGTGATTTAATTAATACAGTTTCTGTGTGATTATTTCGGGTCTAAGCTAGCCGGGAAGCCAGGAAACAACAAGCGGCCTCCTTACTACAGTTGTTAGGTTAGGTGATAAGAACCTTTACCTATGTGTGCATGTATGTGTATACATGTATGTGTGTGAACAATTTTTGAGACTGTCACTATGTAGCCCTGGCTGGCCTGCAACTTACTATGTAGACAAGCCTGGTCTCAAAGTTACAGAGATCTGACTGTCTCTACCTCCTGAAGACTGGGATTAAAGACACCCACATCACAGCTGGCTCCAGGGTTTATACTTTTTAACTTCATCAAGTCATTTGGAAATTGTGTTAGAAATCTTTATGAAGAATGAGATGGAGACCTGGGTTTTGTCTCAGTTTTCATGTAAATCATCCAAGCATCCATTTAACAATCAGGTCAAACTTGTCTCCAGCTTTAAATCAGAAAACCAATTGTGTGTCTTTAGGAAAGAGGACAACACGTTCTTAAAACGCTCTTCTGAGTCCCCTACAACTTCCTACCTGCTTTCCGAGCTCCTGCATGATGCTGGCGTCGTGGAAATGTGGTTTGATGGGAGGAAGTTTGTTTTATTCTTGCCACAGCTTACGTCACCTTACTCTGAACCGTGATAGGACGGAGAACTGTTAAGACAGTTTTGAAAGACTTCTTGACTTAGGTCTTTGTGTCAAGATAGCTTCTCTGCATTTTCTCAAGTGTCTCCCTGCTTGCAGGCAGGCTTGAGGTAGAAAAAGGTATATGATCTAAAAGCCCTGATCAGAAAGAAGGAGAGGATGGAGAGAAGCCTGACCCTTCTATCTCTGTGGAGGAATGAAAAGAACAGAGCCATAAAATCAAAGACTAGAGAGACGGTCAGCAGTTAAGAGTGCGTGCTGCCCTTCCAGAGGACCCACGTTTTGCTCCCATGTCAGGTGCCTCACACTGCCTGGAACTGTAGCCCCATGAGATCGGATGCCCTCTTTAGGTTTCTGGAGGCACCCACATGTGTGGTGTGCATGCATAAATACCCATAAAAAGCAGAGCTCACAAATTAGGCAAGCAACATGATTCAATGGGTAAAGGCATTTGCTGCCAAGTTAGATAATGGGTCTAATCCTTGGAACCCACATGGTGGAGAGAGAGAACTGAGTCCTGGAAGTTGGTCTCTGACACCCAACTGTACACCACAGCATGTGCATGGCCTACCACCAATATAAAATAAATAAAATTTGGACATCTAAAAATAAGTAAATATTATATTTTCTTTACATTTCATCTATCAAGAAGTTTCAAATCTGTGTTCCTTTTTCTTGAATCGAAAGGGATTTGTCTGTCTCTCGATCAATAAATGGCAAAAGTAACACATGACTTCTAAGGCTCTATAAAGTGAAGTCCTGACCATAAATATGCTTGCTCCTGCAGCTCTGAGCCACCGTGTAAAGAAGTCTACATTCTCTGAGTGTTTTGAGGACGTCCAGGCTGCACGTAAAGATATGTACATGTGTGCTGGGTGGTGTTTCTGAGTCACTGCAGGCCTGGTGACAGGTGAGTGAAGACACTTCAGGATGGCTCCAGCTTCAAGCCATTAAGGTATTTCAAGCCACCCGCTCTCACGCTTAGGCCCTGGATGCTGGCAAGCACAAGTAAGTTCTCACTCTGCCGTCTGAATTCCCGACCCACAGAATCCACGTGCAAAAATGAAAATGCTGTTTTATGCCACTGAAACATGCTTAGGTTTCAAACCTGTTTTAGTGTGACCAAAGTTTTATGATTAAGTAACTCAGATAACCGGTAGAACTAAGAGGAAAAAATATGTAACTATTTCCTTCTTCCTAGTCCGTAATATGGAAATAATGGTAACTTTAGTTGGTTAGCTTAACAGCTATAGACCAAAGCAAGGTAAATGTGAATGTTTTTCTTTAGAACAGACAAAAATCTCCCTTTTCCATGAACCTTGTGCTGAGCCCACACGACTTTCTGGCCATGCTGGATGATGATTCAAAATCCACCACCGACAATTTCCATGTCCACCTCTGGCTACTTTAGCGTTTCTGCAGATGTGAAGGGTTTCATTCTTTCCCCGGTTCTTCTGCTCTGTTTCTCGCTGTGCAGAAGGTACACAGTCTCTGACGTTTCTTCCCTGTGCCCTTCTAGACTCTAGTTGTTCGGATATGAGGTACGGCTACGAGGGTAAGGGGCAAAGACTTTCGGCGGCTAGCTGCCTTGGAGTCTCCTGAACAGAGTTCCTCATTGCTTAACCAGCATTGCCTAAATGTGTATTTGGAGAATGAGTTCCTTCACTGTGTGGTCTTCAGACCTAAAGAATAGCAATCAGCTCTAACGTTCTCTGTCGGGCCATTTTCTGCCATCCTCTACTACCGTACTAAGCCTTCTTGGATGAGAATTGGCAAATTTCTATGAGACCACTAGACCGATCAGACTTTTGTCTTTACCAGTGGTGGTGATAGCATCCCTGCCCCTAGTGACTCCATTTCCCTTCTGTCTGGACTGGAGCAGGCAGAGCTCTAAGTTGCCTGCTTACTTGCATATTCACTAGGAACTGGCCCTCCCCTTTTTTCTTTTCTTTCCCCTTAACACCTGTAATTGTTATGTCTCAACCCACTAGATCAAAGGGTCCACAATTTCTTCCCACTCTCTTGTGGATTGTGGCAAAGGTCTATGTACAGGAACACATGTCACGACTGGGTTAGAAGATCTCATACGATCACTTCTTTGAGTCTCAGGATTATGTCAACCCTGCTTACTGACTGCTCTCCTTAGCTGGTGGGAACTTACCTCTGCTTTCTGCTGTGCATTCTCTTTACCATTTGCGGTGTAACTGAGAGAATTCTGTTTGGATTCCCTTACACGATTACTTTATAGGTTGCTGTGATGCTGAATACATTGTCAAAAATATTTTAAACACTGTAAATAGTAACAGTTATTACAGTGAAAAAATATATGGTTCTTCAGTTCTAGGACACTTAGATATTTAACTATTTGTTTATTATGTGGCTTATTTGCCTTTTGATTAAGGTCTAATATGTTTGTTTGTCTGTTTTGCTGGCAAACTGAACCCAGGGCTTCTCTCATGCTGAGCACCATGCTCTACTTACACCTCTCAGATCTCAGCTAGTTTAAATGATGACACTTTAAAACAAAGATTTCTATGGTTAGAATGAATTCCCATAAATTAAATTTCTAATTCACAGGATGGAGTTAGTCATAAGGCTTTTGGATGCACTGTAACAAATAGAATTTCAGAAAGGATAGGTAGAATTTGGGTTTCCATGATCTCTCTTGGATACTAGACATAATTTTTTTAAAAAAAATACTTGACAATTCTGTTTAGATTTCTTGGATTGCTACTGACTGAATATATTCATGTATTATCAACTCATACTTTTAAAGGAATTGCTTGTTTAAATGTTAGATACTCTGTGATATAAATGACATAGCTAGGAAGTGACTTCGGTGTTGTAGATGAGAAAACTTGAAATAACATTAAGCTAGACATGACAGCACACACTTATGATCCCAGCATTTAGATGGTTGATACAAGGGGTATCAGGAGTTCAAAGCCATCCTCATACACTTACCAAGTTTAAAACTATCTGGAACGCATCTGGTCCTGTCTCGAAAAAGAGAAAAGAAAACTAACTTGAGTGGAGAATCACCTGTAGTTCAGTAGAAATGAGTGAGTGGCCCGACCAGATGTGCCTATGAATTTAACGGTTCTCTCTCAAGGGCTTTTCAGTTATGATTCTGGAGACTTACCTCATGCGACATTTGATAGTGATTCATTTTGGGGGCCCATCTCAAATGTCACCCACTTCTGATATTTTCCCCTGGAGGAGCTACTCCTTTCCACCAGACCTGGCATCACTGTGTGCAGCTCTTCGGATACTACAAGAAAGCTGTGTTTTAGATGTCTTCCCCTTTACACAGACTCCCCAGGACAGTCTTGCTTTCTTTCTGGCCCAGTCAGAATAGGAAATTAAAGCTCAGAAGGGGGAAAAACGTACTCAATCACACACAACAATGGGAGGGAGGCTTGGACTCCAATCCAGGACTAACTTCAGAGACCATGCTTTTTTCACACATCTATCACTAGCGTTTGAAAATTCACTTGAATTTTTTCATGCAGTCATG
Organism: Chionomys nivalis; assembly: GCF_950005125.1. NCBI lineage: Eukaryota > Metazoa > Chordata > Mammalia > Rodentia > Cricetidae > Chionomys > Chionomys nivalis. Next base: position 2,897,331 of record NC_080108.1, read on the forward strand.
AAGAACAGTAAAAATCATATTTGCTGAAAATTAGATGAAACTAGATCATCATACTGAGTGAGAAAGTCAGGTGCAGAAAAACGAACGCCACTTTTCATTAAGTGTCTTAGAACTTTTTATAGAGACATCATGCTTCTATGTTTATGTCATGAAAGCATAAGAGATTATAGGAGGAAGGAGACAAGTTGGGACTCAGAGAGAGGGAGGGGGGACTAAAATGACCGAAAGGAACAGAATGAGCACGGTCAATGGATACGACATACTTGAAAGGAGTTGTCTGTCCAAGACCCAACACTGCATGAAGACTGTATGCCAGCAAGTGCTTTTTGGTCATCTCAAGAGTGATTTTAAAATATAGCTGGGCAGTGGTGGCACCCACCTTTAATCTCAGCACTCGGGAGGCAGAGGCAGGCAGATCTCTGTGAGTTCGAGGCCAGCCTGGTCTACAAGAGCTGGTTTCAGGACAGGCTCCAAAGCTACAGAGAAATCCTGTCTCGAGAAATATATATATACACACATATGCACACGCACACGCACACACACACACAAAGACTCGAGGGTCTGAATGATCATCTTAGTGGCGAATGCTGTTTCTTGCTAGCTACTACAGCATTTTAGAACTTAATATATAGTGCTAAGTTTCTCCCTTTTCATACAATAATAACCTAGGAAGAAAGTACAAAAGAGACAGTATGCAATCAATATGACTATTGCAATTAAAAGCCAGTGTGTTTGCTGCAGAAATCAACATTTCACTGGACTTCAAACCTAAGGTCATGTGGAGAAGAAATGATGGGGACAGAAGACAGACTACGGGAAGAAGTGTCATACCATCCATCTAGACCCAGGCGAACATCTGCATTTACAGAGAGTTCATAATGAATCCGTGAATCCCAAGAGCATGAAATGCTGCTGCACCATGAACTCTCAGTCGCTGTGAATGCCTGTGCAAGACCGAGCCAGTCAGCACAGCATGGAGGAGGAAGGTTTACAGGCCCCATCCTTAACCAAAGAAGTATGGGCAGATGATGGTTTCTGGGGGCAGGAAAGTCAGCATTCTTAAAGGTGCTATCCCTAGTAGGCCCACCACACCCCAGCGAATGGCCTCACACCCAGGAGTGTAGTGGATAGCTCAGCTGCACTCCATGGCTTATTTTTTAAAAAGACAAATGAGGACAAGCAGTTCAAGGGATTAGGGAGGTAGAGATAAGATGGGAAGTAAATATAATCAAAATATATTATATTAAATTGTCAAAGAATTAATAAAAATACACATCTTTAAAAGGAGCATGAAATGGATAAAAATTCATTACATATACATATATTAATGCTGTTCTACTTATATGGTCATTTAAAAAGCCGTGGCTTACTGGGTATGGCGGTGAACACCTTTAGTGACAGTATTGAATATTATAAAATATAACAAATATTACACAACACTCAGGAGACAGAGCCAGTGGATCTCTATGAGTCTGAGGCTAGCCTAGACTACATAGTGAGTTCCAGGCTAGCCGGGGCTATACAACCCTCTCTGAAACAAACAAACAAACAAACAAGCTATGTCTTAGGAGACTATTTTCTGACACAATATTTTTAATATACAAACTTAAGGTAATACACAGGGTGAACAGTCTTCCAGAGTTTATAAATGACACAAATATATAAATACAGAAAAATAGACAAAAGAAATACATTTAAATATTATGTATCCTTTGTTGCAAGTCCCACTAATATTGTTACTTTGTTGCACATCCCGCTACCATGATTACTTTGTTGCCGGTCCCTCTAAAACTGTTACTTTGTTGCAAGTCCCACTAACATCGCTACTTTGTTGCACATCCGCTGCCATGATCACTTTGTTGCCGGTCCCTCTAAAACTGTTACTTTGTTGCAAGTCCCGCCAATATTGTTACTTTGCGGTGGGTCCTGCCAATATGATTACTTTGTTGCAGCCCCAGCCTCTATGGTTACTTTGTTGAGGGTCCCACTACTATGGTTGCTTTGTTGTGGGTCCTGCTAATACTGTTACTTTGTTGCAGGTCCCGCTACTATGGTTACTTTGCTGTTATCTATTTTTATAATAACTACATTATAAAAGTAAAATTTAAGGTCACTAAAAATTCTATTTTTGTTTTTATGTGTTGTTAAGCATATATTAATTATACAGAAAATGTATCTCACTACAATACATGTTTGGAATGTATTTTGATCATATTTACTCCCCTTGATATCCTCTCTTGTCCCTCTCCCATTCCAGTTGCTCTCCTTCCTTTTTCCAAGTTGACCCCCCCTTTTACTTCCACGTGTGTGTGTGTCCGTCTGTCCTAGTGAATTTTATTAGAACTGGTTACAGCAGCAATGGTGACACTAGGAACATGGGCATCTTACTAGTAGCTACACTGTTGAAGAAAATGTTTCCTCCTCCTCCTCTAGCAACCCTTAACTGCCTCTAGATCCTCAGATATGAGTGAAGGCCTTGTGAGCCCCTCCTCCTGTTCGATTTTGAGATCGTATCTCACTATGTTGCCCAGGTTTCACCTCAGCCTGCCACGTAAGGGGACTAGAAGGCATATGCCACCATGTATGGCATGAAAAAAACAGACTAGTTTTTGCGGGACAGTGGTGGCACACGCCTTTAATCCCAGCACTCAGGAGGCAGAGGCATGTGGATCTCTGTGAGTTTGAGGCTAGCTTGGTCTACAGAGCAAGTTCCAGGACAGGTTCCAAAGCTACAGAGAAACCCTGTCTCAAAAAAGCAAGCAAGCAAACAAAAAAACAGCTAATTTTTAATGTCTCATTCTGTAAAAGTTTCCAGAACCTGTGGCTGAAACAATCTTGCTCTCAACTCCGTTCTTGTTCCAGTCATTTCCTTTCAAAACAACATAATTAATTAATCAATTAATTGCCTGCATATAAGCGGGAGGAGGCCCTATGCAAGCCACAGCAGCTGTGTGAAGAGCAACCTGGCGAGTCCGTACTTTCCTTCAAAATGTAGGTTCTGGAGATCAAACCCAAGTCAGCAGGCTTGGTAGCAAATGCTCTTTACCCACTGAGCCATCTCACCAGTCCCCTTTGGTTCTTTTTTATTCAAGGAAATGCCACCAACCCTAATGTAATGTTTGTTCAAAACTTTAAAGAATAAAGAACCGGGCTGTGCAAACCACCAGAACTCCAACTGACACATTCTTTTAAGACAGACTAAGGAATGATGCTGATTTTCTTTCCAAGAAATCTCCCATGGGAACTGTAGTTATAGCATGCTATATATATAACAGTGGTTAACAGCTCAGTGGAATTCTTAGAAGAGTGCCACCTCTATGACATACAGATTGCATATGCTAGTAAATAACTGGAAGCAACATAAATGTCCAAGTAGGAAATAGATATGTAATATACGGCATCTTTACTAAGATGATAACCTTAAGATTTATAGACACTTCTAGGATTTAAAAGAAGACCACATGTCTTCTGATCTCAGAAGGTAAGCAGGGATGGGCCTGGGTAGTCCTTGGATGAGAGGCCCCCTGGGAATACCAGGTGCTATAAGTTTAAAAAAAAAAGAAAAAAGGAAAAGTAAAGGAATAGATGAAACAAATGTGATGTCTTGATAATATGGGACACCATATGAATCTTTATTCATTTCATAATTTGCTTTATTTTTCTATATAATCAAGATTTCAATAATTAAAAACTGGACAATTATTGTGGAGAAGTAAATGCACCTATTCATAATTACAGTGTATGGGGGAGAAGCAGAATATGAAATGCAAGCTTACCGATAGCTCGTTACCATGTGAAAACCAACTGTGCAACCAACCTGATGACAAAATTCTTTACTTTGCATAGTGAATTTCTATATAGCATTTTTCATAAAAGGAAGCAGAATCATTTAAGGAACTGGATAATTCCATATATGGATCAAGATATGTATAAAATAAACGTGGAAGACCTTGCCATACCATATCACAAAGAAATCATTAGACTAGTAGTATGATATCAGAAGTCAATGTGAATAGGGTACCACAGGCTAAGGATAGTACAATCTGAACTTCAAACACAAAATAATAGGTCCAAATATGTTCAATACATTTAAGCATGTGATTTCATAGGGGAAGTGGAAATTTTGAATGGTATTATTTATAGAGCAATAAAAAATAAAAAAAAAAACAAATACTGAGGACCAGATTATAGTGCATGCCCATAGTCCCATTTACTCAGGAGGCTGGGGTGGGAAGAATTTGACTCTATGCTAAGATCAAGATCAGCCTGACTAACACATATAGATACTATCTCAAAAATGCCACAATTGATCTGTTTGAAGGTATTGTGGGACCGATTCACGGTTCCTTATATGCCCCGTGCATGTGTGTACAAGAGCTCATGGAGGAAAAGGACGAGTTCAGGTGTCAATCCTCAGGATCCGTCTGCCTGTGGTGAATTACCGGGAACCTGGGGCTCACATTGTAGGCTAGGTTGGTTGGCCAGGGAGCCCCAAAGCTCTTCCTCTTTCTACCTCCTCTGCACTGGGAATACAAGCATGTGCCGCCACACCTGGCTTTGTGTGGGTTCTGGGATTGAACTCAGACCCTCCCTTTTTGATGGAAAAGTGCTTTATTAACTAAAGTGTCTCCCCAGTCCCTGACCCCACTATTCCAACAACTTGTCAGTCGGTAAAAGCAGAAATCCAGAGTACAGTAGTTCTAATACATTGATCACAATGACTGTAACTGTCTTGGAGCTGTTGTCTAACGAATGGCACCACGCCTATGCCCTGTGCGAAACAGGACATTGTCTGGGAAGCGCAAAAGGAAACTGCCAGCCCAGCGTCAGAATGCTAGAGTTTAAAATGTATTTTAGAAGCAAGTCCAGCAAAGGCTCACTTTGGAGACACTTGGAGAGGATCTCTGAGCTAAGTTTGAAGGATTTCTTCGAGGAGCAGTTTGAATGAGAAATGTCTCCCATAAACTCGGATGTCTGAACACTTAGTTCCCAGTTTGTGTGTGATGTTGGAGGAGGATGTGGAGTCTTTAGGAGGTAGTGCCTTGTGGGACACTGGGGGTCAGCTTCCAGTTCACCGTTTCCTGGTGTGTGGATGAAATGCTATTAGCCAGCTTCCTGTTCTAGCGCCCTGCCATCATGGACTCAAACACTCTGGAACTACAAAACAAAATAAACTCTTTCTTTTTTAAGTTACTTTTAGTTACAATATTTTATCAGAGCAACGAAAAGCAAACACACCGCTCCCTAGAGGGTTTAGTCATTTCAGACCCATGTCAAATGTGTGTCCCAGACTCTCACGTGTAGCTCCACACTTCAAGCACACAGACATTTCTCAAAGTCAGGGCTTCGGGCAACTCACTCTGATTTAATTTCCATCCCTTGAAACTGGAAGACCCTTGAGACGGTCCTCGCAGGCAAATCTAACTCCTCAGCACTCAGTTCTAGCTTTGGAATCCCACTTTATGCCACCACAACGCTAATCTGGCCCCACGTGAAATGGACGTGAAGATGCCCATTGACATGTTCAGATTTCCCATGAAAGGTTCAATAAGTGTAAGTCTGCAACACCCCACTCTGCTACCTCCGCTACTGCCACACAGTTCCAGGTTAGGCAAAACTCGAGGTTTCTTTTCCACGTTATCCTGGTAAATCTCAAACTCAGTGGAATAAGAAGCATCATTCCAGCCAGGCAGTGGTGGCACATGCCCTTAATCCCAGCACTCGGGAGGCAGAGGCAGGTGGATCTCTGTGAGTTTGAGACCAGCCTAATCTACAAGAGCAAGTTCCAGGACAGGCTCCAAAACTACACAGAGAAACCAAACCGAACCAAACCAAACCAAAGCATTATCCCAGTTTTACAGGCAATAAAGCAGGAAGCAGAGAAGGAAATAATTCACTCAAGAACCCAAACACCGAGGCAGGTCTTCTGAAGATAAACACTGTCAACTCTCACTGACTGACATCTCACAGAGAAAAAGGGGCCAGCTGTGAGGCAAAGACTTGCTGGGCGAGAGGGATGCTCCACCAGTCAACGCCACCCTACCATCCAAGGCCTTCTAGAGAACATCCTCTTTTGGGTTTCCTCTATGGACTTGACTCCTCCGTCCTGGATGGATTTACTGTTTCCTAATCTCATATTTGCAGCTTCCATTATCCTGCACACCACGCTCCTTTTCATCCCACACTTCTGAGTCTAAGTCAGGTTGACTCCCTTTGGTCTCAAAACTCCTGCCATCGTCGATACCTAGAGCTCCTGCCTTTCCACGGTGTGTGTCCCCCGGATCGTCTCTACCCATATAAGGGCAGCATTCGGCTTCTCGTGCGTATTTCTATCTCCCTAGTCTTCGGGTTCTTTAAAGGCAGGGTTAGGCACTGATTTACTCCTTTAGGAAGGGAAAGAATGTGATATATTCTCCAGTCATGGTTGTCAGAGTTAATCTGGAAGCTGGCAAAGGCCTGCTTTACACTTCTGCACATTTTGCTTAGCACCCGGCTATCGTATCTCGTTACTCCCGCCGATCGAAAGACCAGCCGGAGATAGGAAGCAATGCCAGAGGTGTTGCATTTGGGGAAGGAACAGATGTGCTTTCAAGCTTCGTGTAAATTCACTGCCTCTGGTGCTCAGACGCTGACGAGTTAAGGCTATGGAGAGCCCATTCTGTCTTTTCTCTTTCCTTAGAAATATCAGCAATAAAAAATAAAATCAACACTAGCAGCATTCCTAACCCCTACCAAATGCAGATTTTTAAAACTAAATTTTGTTAATATTTTACATGTATAAGTGTTTTGTCTTCATGTATGTTTGTGTACTGTGTATATGACCTGGTGCCCACAGAGGCCAGAAGAGGGTATCAGACCTTTGGAACTGGAATTACAGATGGTTGTGAATCACCATGTGGTCCCTGGGAACTGAATACAGAAGCCATCTCTCCAAGTTTTTTTTTTAATTGTGATAAAGTACACAAAATACAAAATATAAAATCAGCCATTGTGGCCATTTTAAAGTGGCTAAGGTGGTAAGCAAACTATCCTGAGCTGGCATTAACGACATTCACATTGTTGTGTTTCCATTACGACAATCTTTACTCAGGACTTTCAACCTGTATCACTGAAACTCTGAATCCACTGCATAATAAATAGTTCCTTACAGTCTCTCTCCTCAGACCTTCCATATCACCATTCTTTCCATCACTGATCTAGATAAGTTATGAAAATAGTCATATAATATTTGTCCTTTGTGAGTAGCTTATTTATCATAATATCATCAAAGTTCATCTATTTTGTAACATGTCTATGCATCAACATTTTGAAGGCTATTATCCTTTTTTCTTTCTTTAAATTTTTTTCAAAACAGGGTTTAGCGGGGCGGTGGTGGCGCACGCCTTTAATCCCAGCACTTGGGAGGCAGAGGCAGGCGGATCTCTGTGAGTTCGAGGCCAGCCTGGTCTACAAGAGCTAGTTCCAGGACAGGCTCCAAAACCACAGAGAAACCCTGTCTCGAAAAACCAAAACCAAAACCAAAAAAAAAAAAAAAAAAAAAGACAGGGTTTATTTATGCAGCATGGCTGTCCTGGAACTCACTCAGTAGACCAGGCAGACCTTGAACTCACAGAAATCCACCTGCCTCTACTCCTGAGTGCTGGGATTATAGGCATGCACCACCACCACGCAGCAAGATTATTCTTTTGTGTGCAAAAATAACATTTTTCTTATCCATTCATTCACTGATGAACATGTGGATTGCTTCTCCATGAGGAAATAGGATATAATGCTAGAGACAACGGCTCGGGGGATTGAAGGGCAACACAGACTACATAGTATATTCAAGACTATCCTGGGCTACATGAGCTCCTATCCCTAAGATGAAATACACTAACACTGGGGGCCCGGAGAGATGAGTTAGCCGTTAAGAACATCTGCTGCTCTTTCAGAGGAACTAGGTTCTGTTTCCAGTTCTCATGGTAGGTTACAGCCATCTAGAACTCCAAGTTCTAGAGTATCCAACGCCCACTTATGGCCTCCACAGGCACCAGGACACACACAACACACATACAAACATGCGTGCAAAACTCTTACACAAGTAAAGCTCAGGAGAATGGACTGACTTAAAGTAATATTTTGTTGTATTTTGGAGACAAGAGTCTTGCTGTGTGGCCCTAGGCTGACCTCAAACTCTCCATGTAACACTGGCTATCAAACTCACAACCCTCCTAATTATCCCCTCAAGTGCTAGGAGTACACACGTGTCCCACTACACCTGGTCCCATTGTCACTGCAGACTACTTCATGATAGCAGAATAAACATCATTTCAAGTAGCCAAGGAACATTAGGGAAAAAAAATCATATCTTGGGCCATAAAGTAAATCTCAACAAACTTAAAATGATTGTTATTACACAGTGTATTTTATCTCCACCATAGAGCCAAAATAGGAATTGGGAACAGAGAAATAACAAGAAAACCTACAAACATTTGGAAACTAAACAACATACATCCAGGTAATCCATGAGTCAAAGAAAGTCTCAAGAGAAATAGAAGACATTGAACTAAAGGAAAAACGAAAATACAAAGTATTAAAAATTTTAGGATAAACTAATACAACCCTCAAAGGGGACTTATGGCACTAAATGCATATAATAGTACTAGAAGAAAAGCCTCAAATCAGTAATTTAAGTGCCCACATTTTAAAAAAAAAAGAAAAGCAATATTCATCAAAAATAGAAAAATGTTATAATAGAGAACAGAATAGATAAAGTCTGTGAAATAACAGCCGGTCCTTTAAATTATCAATAAGGTAGGCATGGTGGCACTCTTTAACCCTGGCCCATGGGGGGTTGATTGGGCTCCAGTGCCAGGCCACACATCCAAGATGATATGGATGACATAAATTAGATTTGATGGGAGAGGGGTGAGGATGGGACCAGCTGGGTGGGTGGGGCAGGGGCTGGATCTGAGCCAAAGTACAGGTGGTGGGAATTAGCTGGGAGAGGGGCACCTCATCTACTCTGAGAGGAGGAGAGAAATCGTGGAAACCCCGGGTAAACTGGGTCATCTGACTGTGATTTGTGCGGACGGCCATACCCTGATCGATTTTCTTTGTGACAGAAGACGAGGTCACCAGCCAACACTGAAGGGCTGGGTTAGCGGACTAATCCAAAGCCAGGAACACACATATTTAATAATGATAATAAAAGAAGAACAGACAGTTACTGTTTGTTCCCGCAGCTGGTCATTACAACCAATACAACTTTCTTCAAATAAACCACCAGGGGGCAACGCTGTGACCAATCTTCTTTTCCCTCAAATCTTGCCATACTGTGAAATAATAGCCTATAGCATACTGTGTGCTGTAAATTTTCCCTCCACAAAATCCTGTTTAATATTTAAATACATGTACTCATGTGTTCTCATGCATGTGCTCTCACAGCCATACATGGGGACGAAGCTCCTTGTCTACTTCTCCGTGTAATCCCATGATGCACCCAGGGTAACACACAGTATGTTCCTTCTCCTCCCACCCAATTTCTTTAGGACACACAACAAATACTCTCTAGCTCAGTGCTTCTCAACCTCCTAACCCTGCGACTCTTTAACACGGCTCCTCGTCTTTTTTTTTTTTTTTTTTTTTTTTTGGTTTTTCGAGACAGGGTTTCTCTGTGGTTTTGGAGCCTGTCCTGGAACTAGCTCTTGTAGACCAGGCTACGGCTCCTCGTCTTGTGGTGACCCCCAGTCATAAAATTATTTCATTGCTACTTCATAACTGTGATTTTGCTACTGCTAGAATCATCATGTAAACATCTGGTACGCGGGCTATCCGACACGCGACCCACATGTTGAGAAACACTGCTCTAGATCATTTGTTCTTGCTTATGGCTAATCAATTAGAAAATCCAACGAGGAAAAAAAAATCCCAAAACAAAACCCTGTTGCCGGATGTGGTGTCATATGCCTTCAATACCAGCAAGTGAGAGAACCAGGTTGCCCTGACTTCAAGGCTAGCCTGGGCTACACAGTGAGTTTCAGGCCAATGTGAGGGTTAGACCCTATCACAACACATCACATTCCAGCAACAGAACTTCTTCTGTATTTTTCCCTATTGCCTACCTTTCCTACAAATTGGGTTTCAAAATAGCCTTTAGCTGTCACGTAGTTAATAAGCCACTTTCTCCTTTATCTCGGATGCTTGATGCACCCTTAAAATGAAGACATGTCAATCTACAATAACCACCTGACTATTACAGCTATTTAGGGGTGATGCATGTAGCAATTTGACTGGAAAATATCTCTAAGTTTGAGTCTAATTAATTTGAGCTTCTAAGAAACCAAGAACAGAGCTGTAACTCAAAACAGTTGGCAGAGATTTTAAAAGATTTTAAAAGAAAATGTAAGGGCTGGGGATTCAGTGATAGCCCATTTGCCCAGAACTGGCAAGACCTTGAGTTCATAGGGAAGCCCTTTAGTCCCCACCCTAGTATGAGGACGTGTGTGCAGAAGCCAACTATTTGCTTCAGAAACTTGGTGGATGTAGAAGGAGGCTGTGCTCAGGAAGCCTGGGTTAGTTAGATCGCTTGTTTGAGGCAGGACTGGACTGCAACAACTGGAGAGGCACACAAGCTGTTGCTCCAGTCAGACGCCTTAGGGGCTGCAGCCACAGGGAATGTGTGAAAGGGGGAGGGGGGCTGAGGTCATCAGAGGACCCAAGAGCACTAAGGAGTTTAAATGGGTAAAATCCGAGTTTGACACAAGCTTTCCAACTGGGCTATTTTGAGCTAAAGCTGTTCTAAAAAACATGATCTAGGTCATAAAGAGAATCTAGCAGGAAGGGTTGATGTAGCCAGGAGTCAAAGAGCAACAGTATCAACTTTTTTGCAAGCTGTTTCAAAAACAAAGTTTCAAAGGCTTCTAAAGTAGTAGTATTTTTTTTTTTTTTTTTCAGTTCGAGGATGACTTGAACTTCTAATCCCTCTTCCTTCTCCTTGGCATTCCAGACCTGGTCACCCAGCCCTGTTTTAGGTAGTGCCGGGATAAGACCCAGGACATCTTGTATGCTAGGCAAGCATTCTACCAACTGTTACATTCCCTTCTAATTAGAAAACTGCATTTTTTAAACAGGACACTATCCCACTGGCTGGCCATGTAGTTTGGACTGGCCTTTAGCTGACTGTATAGCCAAGGATGGTTTTGAACTCTTGATACTCCTGCCTCTGCTTTCCAAGGGTTGGGATTACAGGCATGACCAACCACACTCCCTAAGTAAAAAAAAAAATCCCCCTAATTTTTAAAATTATTATTGGGTATGTGAGTGCATATACACACCACAGCATGAGCGTGGAGGTCAGAACTCTTCTTCCATCTTAACATGGTTTCCAGGGGATCAAATTTCAGTCACCAGGCTTGAGGGACAAGCACTTTTACCCATTGGGCCGTCCTGATGCTGTTCACTCAAGCAGGAGCTTGAGTGTGGGGGAGCTGGGTTGTGTGTATTCGAAAGAGAGACAAGATCTCATGTACGTTAAGCTGGCCTAGAATGCTAAAACTATGCTGGCTTTGAACCTGTGATCTTCCTGTCTCTGTCTCCTGAATGCAAGCGCTGAAATTACAGGCCTGGGTTACAGCAACAGGCAAGGCAAAAACAAAACAAAATCCTCTCCTAATAACTAAAATATTTTACCCACATTAAACCCCCCAAAATGAGCCTTAAACATTAAACACCTCTACTGTACTATATGTCAAATCTTTGTTCATGTTCAAAAGTCACACACCAAATCCTTAGATTTCCCCCAACCACCCCCGCACGAATGACCTAAGTCAGAGCCTGATTTCATTGACACAGTTGCACTCCCCAACAACAACACTTCCTTTGAAAAACAGAATGTCACTTCCTCAGTCCAGAGGCCAGAAGTCCCTTGATTCTGATCTGGGGAGCAGAGACAGGAAACTCTGGTAAGCTTCTGTCCCCCATGGCCAGCCGCTAGCGCAGCTGACAGAGGGCAGGGTCTGTTGGGAGCTCCCTTGATGCAGTGCAGCTGGGAGCAACCGCTCACTTCCAGGCTGTGGGAGTGATTTCTCGGAGTCCGGCACTCCCAGCCAGCGTAACAAGGACGTTTCTTGGCAAGCGAAGAGGGAGAAGATGGGAGAACCTGCACTCCTTTAACGGACTTTCCATTTCTGAACTCCCAGGACTACCCCACTCTCAGATCCTGGCACTACTTCGTTCTCTGACCTCGCGAAGCAAGGAGGGGGTGCACCCCCCAGATGTCAGCTTCTCACCTAGAGGGACAGCTTGTCCCAGCAATTTCAGTAAACACTGTCAGTTAGCACCACCTAGCAATTCAGAACCATGATCTCGCCAGACCCCAGACACCATGGGGTGCACGACACAAAACTCCGGCCAGTTATAGCGGACCAAATTGCAGTGTCACCCCCGTGGGGCGGACGACCGCGCGCGGGGGGTGAAGGGGGAATGGGGTGGGGTGGGGGCTGTGAGAGACGTACAGAATAATGAGAAAGAAGGGGGACAAACAAATGAGTCACTTAAGACGAGAGCTGCACATGCCGCTGACGCTGCCGGTGATGCAGCGGCCGCGGACTGGGAGGAAGCCGGCAGCCACCGGGGAGGGGCGGGCCGAGAAAGGGACCGAGAGAGGGGCGCGGCGCCTCGCCCTTTGTGGGCTCGGGAGCCTACCCTCCCTCTCAGGGCGACTCGCCGCCCTCGACCCCGGGCGGGCGTCAACTCTCCGGGTCGCCCAGAACGATCGCTCCAAACTTCGTCCCGGCGCTGAGTTCCCGGGGTTGGCGGGCGACGAGCAGCGGCTGCCGCCGAGCCGCAGCCCCGACCTGCGCCCCGCCCCTCGGCGGCGCACCTGGGACAGGTGTACGACGGCGCCCCACTCGCGCCCCGCCGCTCCTGCCCTCCGAGGCCGCGGGGTCCCGGCCTGGCTCGGCGCCCCCACCTCCGGGGCCGCGGACGCCCCCCGCCCGCCCGTCCACCCGCTCGCCCGGCCGCGCCCGCTCGCCTCACTCACATAGCGCCTCAACTTCTTCTCGGGAGGCGATTTCCTCAGCCAGCCGGTGCACACCACGTCGTCGCCGCCGCCACTCATGGTCGCCGGCCGAGTGGAGCCCGCCGCCGGCTCGCGCGCGGACAAGGGCGCGGGCTGCTGGGTCAGCCGGCTGCCGGTGCGCAGCTCGCGGGGGAGGGGAGGGGCCGGGCAGCCCCGGGCGAGGACGAGGCGGCGCTGAGCACGGGCCCGGCTGCCTGCGCGTGCTCGATCCGCCCCCCCCCTCCCACCGCGCGCGCACTCGATCCCCCCCACCTCCACCCCACCGCGCGCGCGCACACACACAGACAAGGCCAGCCCCACCAGGGCGCCTCGGCTGGCGGCCGCTCGCCACGCCCACAGCCCCGCAGGGTCCCCGAGGTCAGCCGGCGCAGAGGCCAACTCCCCAGGCTTCGGACCCTGCAGGCCTGGAGGCCTGGAGGCCAGGAGAGCCGTCGCCAGCCGGTGCGTCCTCAGGATCTTGGCTGGGCTATTTTTTTGTTTTGTTTTGTTTTTTTCTCCCAAGCCTAGAGCTGCAGGCGGGTGCTGAAGAGTAGCTGCCTAGTGCTGTTGGTGGAGCTAGGGCGAGGGACGGATAGAGCTGCCCACCCGAGATCGAACATCGAGCCTAGCCCCCACCCTCAGTCCCCACCCCCTAGGGTCGTGTGGGAAAGAGTTCCAAGGACTGCTCCGGTTTCCTGTCCATTCCCACAGTTTCAGGTTTCAGTACGTCCGATGCTGGCTGAGATGAGTGTCCTGCTTCCCTGAGAATTAACTCTCCCAGCTCTAGACCAGGGAAGGAGGCAGACCTACTGTGTGCTAGGGGCTTTTGCATTCATTGTTCACAGTGATGGTCTCCACTAACATACCGATCCAGCAGGCAGTAATTATACCCATTTCAGGGATAGCCTGAAGTCCCGCAGCTGAGACAATGCAGTCCTTTCTAACCCAGGTGTGTTGGGAGGTGAGGAGGGGGTCGTCTCACCTGTTTTTCTGAGTGGTGGATTGCTGTAAAGCCTGCAGATCACACGTGGGGGAGGGGGAGGAACGATGGGACGGAACCTTACTGCTAGGAAACAAAGTCCAGCTGGCTCTCTCCCATATTGCCTCTGGAAAAGCCAAGCCCAGTAAAAGGAAATGGTAAGAGTTGCAGAAAGGGGGAAGCAAAAATTAGTCAATGGACGTCATAATGAGTTGAAGAGCAGGGCGGTGCAGGAGAATAAGAAGCTGCGATAAAAGGAAAAAAAAACTTACAGGGTTTCCACTCACCCACTTAGGCAACGAGATCTCTCGTGTATAAATGTGACTGTAAGGACCTCCTCCTCACTGCTTTGTGTTGAGAAGGCTAAGACTACATACAAGGAAGCAGGCACCTCAGCCGGTGCTCCTGGGGGAAGGCGGAGGGAAAAGGGTGCCCAAACCAGAACTCTGCTAAGAGTTCCTTCTTAACTCACCAAGCACCCTTACAAAGGGTATTAAGAAGTGGCTCTCCTCTAGCTTCTCTGGGAAGTTGCTTAGTAACCTGTGTTATCAATGGGGACTTGGACTGTTGACAGGTGAGTTGGAGGAGCAGAATCTCACAATGCCTTGGCCTGACTTTTAGTTTCCAGATACTTTGTTCATTTCTCTGCTTCAGTGCAGCTCAGCGAGCTGTTTTAGACAGCTGGACAATCTTTACTCTAGTAGATTTTGAATGGATTGGAGAATCTTCAACCATTTCAGTTTGTGAAAACCCATCCCTACTACGCGCTTAGCTTTTCTAGGTACCCTGGGAGCTGAAAAGACCCCTCCCCTTGCCCTCATTTTTCACTGACCTTGAAGTAGCCAGTGTGCTGCCGGATAGAATGTAAAACCAGAACACTTAGGCTCTATCTAGGACCATATCGTCCTTGACTTTTTAAATTAGGGATTCTTAAGCCACCAGTAGAATTATGGTCATGTTCAACTTCTGACTCCCAGGACCTTAAACTCTTTGTGAGACATAAATATCAAAATACTTAGTCTGCCAAATCAATCCGGAGGCAGTGACTCCCAGTCAAAATAAAACAGCCCTGACTCCATTCACTTCTGAGTCATGGTGCCGGGTCTCCAGGACTGCAGCCTGAGAAAATCCGTGAGGATTGCCTGCCCCTGGGGTTTGTGATGAACGTCAAGCAGAAATATGTCCTATCCTTTCCTAGGAGTGTAGGAATACTTATCTGAGAATTACAGGATTCAAGACAAGAGCTGGGAGACCCTTCAGCGGCTAGTTTGGGTTGCTTTTGTTTAACAAAGACCCAAATGGAAACAAGCAGAAGTCTGGTGTTTGGTGATCAGAGACAGGAAGGGTCTTGAAAGGCAACAGTTACAGAGTATGGGTTTTGGGAAGTCTTCTAAGCACCCTGATCCTTCTTCCCCAAAGCTTAGAGCAAGGGGCCCTGCTTAGTGCTCTGGCTTTCCTGCCCTGACTTTGACCTTCCCTTTCTTATCACTGACTGCCCAGGATGAGCTGCACACAGCAAGCAGGACGGTTGGGGGGGGAGGGTCCCCGACTCTGTGTCCAGTCACAGAAGTGTGTTCTGCATGGCACAGACATCGAATAAAACGCTTCTGTCTGGACCTTTTCTAAGTCCTCTCCGTTCTCTGTTCTGTCCCCTGCCCTCCCCATCTCCCTGGGAAAAAAATGGAAAACAAATTATGTGAATGATTTATTTACATGAAGGTGGGCGCCATCTATCGGTAATAACTGGAGTGGCAGCCGCCCCCTAAGCCGTCTAGGGACATGCTTGACTAGTTTGTAATTTAGGCAATTTTGATTAAAGATCACTGGTATTTCCTAAGCGGAATTAATAGCCGGCCCCAAGAGTTCTTTGGGACATTAATCCTATATTCTCATTAAGTTCCCAGGAAATGACCGTTTTAGGGGAGGTTACCCTGTAGAGATTAAAGACACACACTCTTTGGGGGCCAGGAGAGGGAAATCCAGACACTACCCATGCCTTGTTTCCTTTCTCCTCCACAAAGCCTGGTCTCTAAAGGGTGAAGTGTGGCTTTGAATGTTATTGGTGGCAGCCTGAATTCGTGCCTGTCTCAAAGTTGAGGGTTTGTGGCCAAGAGCAGGTGCGTGGCTGGCAGAAGGATCCCAGGAATGGGTTGGGAGAGCTGGAGAGAGCTGCCCACAATGGCACACCAGGCCGGAGTGATTAATGGCCTTCTCTTTGGCCTTGACGTCAGTGACTGGCCTGCTAGTCGGGTTGGACGTTTGTGTCCTAGACCGCCTGCCTTTTCTCCCCTTCAATTTAAATGACAGGTTAATTTCAGAGCGGAGCACTGCTGTGACCGGATGAGCTATCTCAGCTGGTGACTTTCAGGACACTTACCTCTGGGGGATATTATGTGCTCCTGGGTGCTTTGAACCAATTTTATCACCCTCATTAAATTACCCTCTTACTTACCCAAAGCTGAGGATGGTGGACTTGGGGTGTGACTAAGCCGGAATTGGACTTCCTCTCTGTTGATGAGTTGTTTGATAAACTTCTTTGAAATGTTCAAGCTAGTCCAGTTTTCCTGGTCCACCTTGATCAATAACCAGAACCAACCAGGCACAGTGGCACAGGCCTTTAATCCAAGCACTCTGAAAGGCAGAGGCAGGTGGATCTCTGTGAGTTCGAGGCCAGCCTGGTCTACACAGTGAGTTTCAGGGCAGCCAGGGCTACATAGTGTGTCCATTTCAAAACGAAACAAAAGGAAACAGACAATGGACCAGTGCTACATGTTCTGCGACAGCTAGCCTCCCAGGAAGTGGCAGCCAAACAGTGTTGGAGGTGACAAGGTAACTAGTCATTAGTTGAAAATCTACTTCCTGGCAACCTCAGCCAGCTACAGCCAATACCTGTAGCTAAACCAGTCCTCATACACCAATAAAGAGACATTTAATAGTGAAAAGCTGAGAAAGGAAATTTAGCCAACGTGGCCATATTGAGAAATTAGAAGTATCACTGACCCGCGCCCCAACCCCAAGTTCATCCTGTGGGGAGCACTGGCTTAGATTTAAATAGAGGACAAGAGACATACATAACTAAGCAATTCTGGTCAAGGTGTGGTCCTCTCTTTCACCGACCCATCATCGTCCTAACACCAGTCTCTCTCGGAAGTTGCTCCCCTACACTGTCTGAACTGTACAGGATCTCTTCCTAGGAGGCAAGTCCCTCCTCTGGCCAGCACAGGGCTGCAGCCTTTTTCTTCCTCCAGCATGCAAACTCTGGAGAAGGTTGTGTGTGTTTGTGTGTGTGCATGCACCTGAGTGTGCTCTTCATTTTTTTAGTAGTCCAATAGCTGGAGGGAGACACGTCGATGTTTCTTTAGCTACCCTTTCTCTGGCCTTGGTGGTCAAAGCAATGTTTGTTACGCAGATCCTGCTGCAAAACCAGTTGTCACGTTCTCCTAAGAAATACTGAGCGCAGTAGCCAATGAACGGCACCTGACCTGCTCCACAGAGAAGCTCAAACTAGACCCTGAATACGTGCCAAGACCCGTTTTCCTGGAGCTGACCTCTTTCTTTATTGCAAATACTTAGCCAGTGCTGTGAGTTCCTTGGGGGCGGGAGTAAATCTTAAATTTTTTAGGTCAGATAGACAATATGTGGTCACTCTGTATTTGTTGTGAGATCAGGAGTTCACCCTTGAAAGGATGACGAGTAGGACTGTGCTTTACTTGAACACCCAGAATACCAGAGGAGGAAAGTCCTACCACAGCCACTGGCCCAGCTGGACAGGCCGAGCAGATCCGGGGGGTCCTGTAGTTGCCTCCCTGAAGACAGCTATAGAGCTGGGAGTGTAGTTTCGGGCTGAGAGCTTGCCTAGCAAACAGCTAGAACTTTGGGGAATTTAAAATTCCATGGTTCCTCTGACCTTTTGATTTCTACCCACAGGCTCAAGATGCTAAATCCGTTAACCTTTAGTTTCCAAATCCAGCCACTAGGGTAGAAGCCGGGTATCTTCCTCTCTGGGACAAAGTGCTGAAACTTTCTGGTTATCCTGACTGTGGCTTTCCTGATCACAGTCCTTCAGGTCTAGAACTAAGCTTCTGTCCCCAGACAACACTAGAAAAGCAGGAGAAATCGCATCCCGATTCAAAGTGACTTCATCGAGCTTGAGCAGAAATTCTTCTGGCAGGCATGATGGTTTATGATTCTTGTGATCCCAGCACTAAAGAAGCCAAGGGAAAAAGGTTGCCATGGGTTGGAGGCCTAACCTGTGCAGAAATCTAGGCTTGCCTGGACCATGGTTCTCTGCCCACCTCTGGCCACTTGCCCCTGCACCCCAAGTGGCACAGCATACTATGTGGGTCTGCAGCTTGGAGAGCTGATCTTTGTTTTTGTGGGGGATCCAAAGGCCTCAGGTATTTCTGCAAAGGTCCTTAAGATGACTGGCCCAAACTTTGTGAGGAGCTGTTGACTGTGTGTGTGTGTGTGTGTTTTGCCTGCATGTATATATGTTAACCACATGTGCCTGCTGCCCACGGAGAAGAGGGTAGTGGATCCCCTGGAACCAGAGTAATAGATGGTTTTGAGCCACCATGAGGGGTCTAGGGACTAAGTTCTGGTCCTCTGAAAAAGCAGTAAGTACTCTTAACCTCTGAGCAATCTCTCCAGCCCCCCCCCCCCCCAGACAGTCTCTTTTCCATGATGGTGGCAGCCATCAGGTGAGCCAAGATGGGTGCATCAAAATACATCATCTAGGAGCTACAGAAGAAGAAGCAGTTTGACACAGTGCACTTCTTTCTGAGGGTCTGCCCTGGCAACCCTCCCACTCCGTTCCTGCAGGGTTACCAGCCCCACATGTCCAGATTAAGTGCACAGGCTAGGATATAAGACCAAATGAGGTGATGTCATATATAGGATTTGCACTCCTGCGGTGGCTGCAAATGCTTAGTTCTAAGGGTACAACTTATGGCAAGCCTGTCCATCATGGTGTTACCCGGCTTGCTGGCTGGAGTCACTGGTCTGTTGCAGGACACAGAGCTGGATGTTTTGAGGGTGCTGGAGTTGGGTTCGTGAAAATTCTACATACAAATTCTTGTAGGATATCCTCATCAGTTCATTTCATAAAGCCATTAGAAGGAACCCTGGCACCCAGCGGATCACCAAACCAGTCCACAAGCACAGGGAGATGCGTGGGCCGACCTCCGTGGACTGCAAAAGCGATGGCCTTGGGAAAGTGCTGCAAGTCCCCCACACTCTTGCAGCTCCACCATTACAGGGGTCTTACTATGCAGCCCTGGATGGCATTGTGCTATGTATTAAAGTCTTGAATTCCTGAGAGATCTGCCTGCAACTGTTGAGACTGAAGGGATGCACCACACCTGGCTTGCGGGTCAAGCTTTTTTGTAAACACAAGAGTCTCTGATCCACTTTTCTGTTTTTTAAGATAGCGTCTCACTAGGCGGCTGTATCAGTCACTGTGCAACATTGTAACCACAAGACTGATAATGCACCTTCAGAGAAATGCCCCTTCACCTTCAAAACCCTGGCCCTGGTGACCTGCTTGTCAGCTAGGCCCCACCTCTTAAAGGTTCCTCAGCCTTCCAAATGCCACCATCAGCAGGTCAGCAGGCGGCAGGGAAATAAGCATTCAGAACCAGAGCCTGTAAGGGACACTTATAATCCAAACCACAGCAGTAGCCCAGGAGGAGCTGGTCTTTTTAACTTTTACAAGAGTATTTATTTTCTTATTTTATATTTATGACTGCTTCCCTCCCCCTCTTCGAGACAAGGTTTCTCTGCGTAGCTTTGGGACCTGTCCTGGCACTAGCCTTGTAGACCAGACTGGCCTCGAACTCACAGAGATCCACCTGCCTCTGCCTCCTGAGTGCTGAGATTAAAGGCATGCACCATCATTGCCCAGCTATGACTGTTTTTTCTTTTCTTTTTTTTTGGTTTTTCGAGACAGGGGTTTCTCTGTGACTTTGGAGCCTGTCCTGGAACTAGCTCTTGTAGACCAGGCTGGTCTCGAACTTCATAGAGATTCGCCTGCCTCTGCCTCCTGAGTGCTGGAATTAAAGGCGTGTTCCACCATTGCCCAGCTGCGACTGTTTTCTTGAATGAATACATGTTCACAAGAGCCTACAGAGTCCAGAAGATGGTGTCAGACCCCTGGGACTGGAGTTGCAGGCTTTTGTGAACCACCACGTGGGTGCCGGGAAGCAGACCTCAATGCTCGTAAGGAAAGCAAGTGCTCTCATCTGAACTCTCTCTCCAGCGCCCTGTTCATCTACTTAAGCATTGCTGGATTCTTTTCCGTAGCAGCCACACCTACCTGCAATGTATGAGCAGGGTTCCAACCTGTCCACATCTTCTCCGATGCTTATATTCCATTTTTATGACAACTTAAATCTTATTTAACAACTGACCTATAAGAAACCTTACAACTGAGCAGCCCATTCTCAGCACCTGGCACGAGCCAGCTCTAGCGCCCCACCACAGATGGCCTAAGAGAACCCACCTTTCTCTAGCCAGTTCTGGAGTGGACAGGAGCACACACAACAGATTTGACTTTCCTTCTTACGCTACTTTTCCCCTTACAGAAAATTGTACAAAAGGTCTTGGGTCCTTTCTCTTTGGGAATGGAGATGATTTCTAACTGCTAGACAATCACCAGGGTTGCAGCTCCCACCACCCACTAGAGTGAGGGCAGGGTGTTTTCCCTCACACATTTGTATTGTGGAACAAAAATAAACCCAAACCCATCTTCCTGACACCCAGATGTACCTTCTGGATGAGCGCGCGCCCTCGAGCAGTTGCTGCAACAGGGTAAACATCTGTGGTCTGTTTCAACATAATTTGATGCAATCAGGGTTAATTTTGGTGATGTAGTAACCCTAAAGACTTTTTTTTTTTTTAAACTGGATTACTGTTGGGTCCACAATCATGTGGCATTACATTTAGTGGCTGAGACAAAAGCCAGAATGAAAACAGCTTCCGGCTCAGCCCCCTTCTAAATGACAGCTCCCCTGGGATGAGAAGTTACAAAGCATATTAGACACAATTGAGTAAAAAAGGAAAGCAGCTGAAGTCGGAGGACAGGGAGGCACTTCCAGGGTCCAGCGCATCTCAGGAGAGCTGGACATTCGTTTGCTTTTTCCTAGAGTGGTGAGAATTAGGTTGGCAGCAACTGTAATTTAATATTTTCATAATGTTCTGGGGGGGGGGGAACCCTCAAAATTCTCCTCTGCAATTTCTTTGATCCAATCAATGAACAAAGCAGTTAACAATTTCTGTTTCTCATACACGTTTTAAAAGATGTTTGAGGTGTCTTGCTCTGAAACCTACCAGGGTTGAAGGTGTGTGATGACCAGGCGTGGCGGCACGTGTCTTTAACCCTAGCACCTAGTAGGCAGAGGCAGGTGGGTTTCTGTGAGTTCCAGGTCAAGGCAACATGTCAAGACCGTGTCTGATGATGATAAATGTGCATACAAAGCCCACAACATTTGGCATTGTTTCTGCAGATTGAGGTCTTTGCACATCTGTTCGTCATCGCTCATGATGAGGTCAATGGTGTATCCTGGGCTGGGCTGAGCGCACACACTTGTTCAAGTCTCTTCCGTTTTAGTTTAGACTGGCTCAATACCAGTAAGGCCTATGACAAAGGGAACTTATTATATAGTTCCCGAAGGCAGAATCTTTAAAGAGAGATGTTCTGTGAGGCTGTACAACACGCTGGTCCTTAGACCTCTTTAATCCAGTGCATAGTTTGTCCACCTCCTCCCTAAGTCGGCCTCACATACATGTTCTGTTCTTGGTGGTATTCGTTTGTGTGTGTGTGTGTGTGTGTGACTTAAGACATTAAGAATCCTAAAAAGTGAAGAAGTCACTTAGCCTGTTACTGCATCTTAATTTTTCACCATGCTAGGGCACGGTGTGTGTGTGCGCGCGCACGTTTGTGCACCCGTGTGTAAGTCCTGTGGACACAGGGCAGCAATGGTTTGTCCAGAAAGAGTTCCAGGGAAGGCCCAGCACTGATGGTGCAGGAGACCAAGGGCCTTGAACTAGACTGATGACTGTTTCTGATAAACGCCCACATGTAAACACGTATGGATAACGGAGTTTACTACGTGACTTACTCTGTCACACTGTAGCTTCCGTGGTGACACTTTGTTTCTTCCCTCTTTTTCTCTAATTTTTATTTTGGGGTGGAGAGGGAGACGGGTGGGATTGGGAGGCATGATGTGAAAGACACACACACACAAAAAAAAAGAGAGAGCCAGGTATGGTGGCAGGTGGGGCTCTCTGTGAATTCAAGGCCAATCTGGTCTATACAATAAGTCCTAGGGCAACCAGAACCACATACTGATACTGAGAGCCTGTCTCAAATTTTATAAAAAAGTAAATTATATCTAATGGAACAAGTTGATGGCCCAAGAAAGGAGAGTAAATTGAGCTAGCGACACAGCAAGAACTGGACAGACAGGTCTGATCTGTGTGTGTCTCTGAGCACTGTCATTTCTGACTCTTGAGGCACTTCGCCTGGCAGCTCCAAAATTTGTGTTTCTGGTTTGAAGAACTGATCCATGCTCCTTTGTGTTCCCAAATGTATTTCTCAAGAGAAAATGAGACAGGGCCATTCTGGGTCAGGTGTCTGTTCAGCAAAGGTTTCAAGAGTGCTTGCTAGGAACCCATTGGCTAACAGGAGGGGGTGGGGCAAAGGAAGAGGGTTTTGATGTGTTTAGAGACATAGTCTTGATGTGTTCCTCTTGCTGGGTTGTTACTATATAGCCCAGGCTAGCTGATGTTTTCCTCTTACTGGGTTGTTACTATATAGCCCAGGCTAGCCTTGAGATGTTTTCCTCTTGCTGGGATGTTACTATATAGCCCAGGATAGCCTTGAGATCATGGCAATCCTGTGCTTTACCAACACCATGGCCGACTTAAAATGTTGTCTTTTTATTTCTTTTGCAATGCTGGAGTTTGAACATGGAACCCTGAGTGTGCTAGGAACTTATGGAGCTACATCCCAGGCTTGAAGGAGAGGTTGTTACGAAATAGATATTCTAAAGAAAATAAACAAACAAAAGTCCACTTTTTTTTTCTTTTTTTTTGAGATGGTCTTCTGTAGCCTGCCTCTACCTTCTGAGTGCTTCTGGGATTGGGATTATAGACATGTGCCACCTTGTCTGGTTTTATGGGGTCCTGGGGGCTCAATCAAGAGCAGCCGCTTTACAACTGAGCCGCATCCCCATTCCTGCCGCTCTGCAACTGAGCTACATCTCCACTCCCCATTCCTGCTCCCTCCCCCTGCCCTGCTCTGTCGTCCCCCACCCCCCAACTCTGCTCCCTCCAGAGTCTTGCTATATAGGCTGTCTTCAAACTTGTGGTTAATCCTCCTGGCTCAGGCTGAATATTGGGATTATAAGAATACACCACCTCAGGCCTGGAAAATGTAATAAAAAGCAATTCATTTTTCAGTGTGTATCTAGTTATCATCTAAACCTCAAAAACACTTAGAAAAGCACGTACTTCTTTCAAATATAAAATACTATGCTCATATCCAAATACACACTATTTAGGAATGATTATGGGAATGGCATACAACTCTCCATAAGGATTTGCTGAGAAACTACCACCTCAAGTGTGGCAGCAGAACAGCAAGATGAACAAAGACGAGTTTCTGAGAACTTCCAGATCCTTCTGGGGAAACAAAGAGGTAGGCAGACCTCTGCAGCAGTACCTGGGTGATGTACAACATGAGGCTTGTTCAGGTGAAACCAGGAATTACTAAGTCTGCGGGAACTGAAGACACACCAACCTACACTTCAGCTTCTTTCAGGCCTTCAACATGGACAGGCAGAGAAGCCAACAGACATCTGTTGAATTAGAGATGATTTAAGTAGTTACTGCTTCAAACTGAAGGCAAGACACTTGTCTAGAATGAGAGAAAGCTTGGAGAAAATCAGAAGCTGAAAACTCTCAGAACTTTGGCCCGATCTCTCTGAGTCTGACTCTGAAATTTTTCCAGCTGAAGTTTTTAGTGGAATGCCACATGCATGGCACACGGTCAGGCCCTGGGGACAGGACAGCGAAGCAGGACAGATCCATTCTTGAGAGGTCACCTGCCAAGTCACCGTAGTTCAAGAAGTAATACCAGGAGAGATGTAGAAATCACTGTAAGGAACACAGATCCTGAGGACAGACTATCAGGTGAACCTCCAGATTCTTGCCCGTTGTGAGAGAGCAGCTCACTGTGAATCTCAGGCTACCCTCAAACGAGCTATTCTCTCGCCCCAGCCTCCAGAGTGCTGGGATTTCAAGCGTAGACCACCAGATTAGGCCCACTGCTTTTTAACAACAGTCTTTGTTTGTCTGTTTGTTTGCTTTTAAAGTAAGAGAGCTTCATGTAGTCCAGGCTGGACGTGAACACATATGTAGCTGAAGATTCTTCTGTATCTACCTCTTAAATGCTGTGATTATAGGAATGTTCCACTATACCAGGTTTGTGCAGTGTTGGCAACCAACCCAGCGTCAAGTATGCTGGGCCAGTACTCTACCCACTGAGCAATACTGCCCCCCCAGGTCAAGTATGCTGGGTCAGTACTCTGCCCGCTGAGCAACACTCCCCCCCCCCAGGTCAAGTATGCTGGGCCAGTACTCTGCCCGCTGAGCAACACTCCCCCCAGGGTCAAGTATGCTGGGCCAGTACTCTGCCCGCTGAGCAACACTCCCCCCAGGGTCAAGTATGCTGGGCCAGTATTTGCCCACTGAGCAACAATCCCCCCCCCCAGGGTCAAGTATGCTGGGCCAATACTCTGCCCACTGAGCAACACTCTCAGACCCGCTGTTACTTTAGATTCCTGCTTTTGATCCTACGGGGTTTTCTGTTTTGCTGTCTATGTGGTCATTAATTAACAAACAGCCTATTCGGAGTTTTTAAATCACTAGCTGGCACTTGTTACTACCCAGAAAGATGACAGAAGCCATTTTTGATAAAACTGACCCATCTAGGGTGCTGGAGTGGAAAGGGAAGGGAAGGCACCGGGACACTGATATACCACAGTGTAAGGGACCAGAGGGGGAGGGGAGGACCTGGACACTGATATACCACAGTGTAAGGGACCACAGAGTGGGGGAGGACCTGGACACTGATATACCACAGTGTAAGGGACCAGGGAGTGGGGGAGGACCTGGACACTGATATACCGCAGTGTAAGGGACCAGGGAGTGGGGGAGGACCTGGACACTGATATACCACAGTGTAAAGGACCAGAGGAAATATGGAGCCGTGCTGGAGGAAGAGCACGGTGTGAGAGCTACAGCAGGCTGTGGTGCAAGGGTTCCCAGGGGTACCGTTTTGCAGGTCTGTTTCCCCATATTTCATACAGAAAAGTCCGGGGACAAACAGGCAAGGTTGCATATACCTCTGATCCCAGAAAGCGAGAGGCTGAGGCCGGTTGCCTCCACGTCCTGCACAACATGAGAAGAACACGTTAGAAACAACAGCAACAAAAAAGAACACGGGGACAAACCCACTATGGTGTTTGCTGAGTCGGGCATTTGTATAATTAAGCGTCCTTTATTCTACACACCAAGGATCAAACCCCCTCTGGACGTTTCTCAGTGCAGAGTTAAACTCTTGCTCCCTAGTTACTCTTGACTGCTACAGCACATGACCATGATGGGCTCTCAGATCCCAGCTACGCTCACATCAGTAGAAACAAGAGCCTCCGACAGGAGGGTCAACGGGACTGCATTACTGGGTGTGGCACAGTGAGCGGTCAATAAAAGTTCATGGAACTGAGCTGAGCGCGTAGGCAGACTTTAAAGGAAAAGCCACACAGCACCACGGCCCTGAAATAACTGATTCTCCCTTTTATGTACGGATCAAAACTGAACTGTTCAAAGTTTTCAACGTATTTTTTCATAACCTTGCTAGGCATAAAACTTCATTTGAAATGAATAAAATATAATATATATGAAATACATTTACATATTAGTTAACATAGGCATGTTTTTATTTTTAATTTTGAAAGAATTTCTTTTAGGGACCTTACATTTGGGTAGTGCTTTCAACTTATGAAACCCTGCCATATAATCTCACAGCTCTCCCGACATTATAGGAGCTTTACTCTTATTTTGTAGGTGGCGTATAAACTCAGAGATGAAATAACTTGCTGAATGTAATACAACCAAATAAATGAAACAAAATAGCACTTTGCTAGGTTTCTATTATCAGAGGGACACTCTTCAAGTAACAAACTTCCATCCATCCATCCTTCTAGGAGAGCATCGGTAGTTCCCAACCAGGCTCTTCCATGTTTCTGGGTACATTCTAGGATAATCCAAAGAAGCAGACAGGGAAAACAGACTCAGTAAAGAAAGTGAGGCTGGCTAGAGATGGACATCCGTTGCCCGAGTGCTTGGCTAGCATGAAAGGAAGCCTGGATCTGATTCCAAGTACCACACAAACCTGGCATGGTAATGCAAACCTCTAATCCTAGCACTTAGGCGGTCGGCGGTAAAAGAATTAGGAGTACCAGGCCAGCCTGGGCTATATAAGACCCTGTCGGGAAGGAAGGACCCAAAGGTGAAGTAAAGCCTAGTGGTCCAGGCCTGTAATCTCAGCTCGCGGGAAGGTGAAGGAAGAGGACCTACAGGCTTGAAACTAGCCTAGGCTCATACCGTGCCCCTGTATCCATTATCCATTCTGAGGTTAACTGAGGTGTAGCTAAAAGAAATTGCTTGACCTAGTGTCCTTTGTGCCATTTTCAGTTCCTTCACTAGAATGTATCTAAGCTCAATCATGTTTTTTTTTTTTTTCCCTTCTTCAATTTTAATTCCCCTTTCCCTCTGTAGAACAGGGAAATTAGAGGCCAAAGGTGTGTTTTACAACATGTTGGGGTTTTTTTTTTTTTTGGTTTTTTTCGAGACAGGGTTTCTTACATGTTGGGGTTTAAGATGCAATGTTCTTTGAATACTAGGGAGTTCTGGTTTTAGTGTCTTTGGAGGCTGGGGGCTTTACCTGTAGTCTGTCTCTCTCTCTCCCCCAAGCTATCTTTTATTTAACCAAATAAACGTCAAGACCACTCCGATACAAGAGAGCAAGGTTTATGCTATACTGCTTTGCGAATTAAGAAAATAAGACACATCAAAACATTTTAGAAACTGTAAAGCGATGTCCAAACGACAGCCCTAAGACTGATAACTACACAGACTTAAGGCTTGAGGAAAGGCTACTGAAGTTTTTTGTTTGTTTGTTTGTTTTTATAAAGTCACAAGAAACTACTCCACATGGTAATAAAAGCTGTGAATTCACGAGACTCCAAATAGAACTCTAAATAAGAGCTCGTTGGAGCCACAACTGGTAAGAGGATCCAGGGTTCCCGGCTTCCACAGGATGTCCAGCTTCCAGGAGGCGTGTGAACCATGATCTGCTAAAATGTTTCTCATGGATGTTACACTGAGTCATGTTAACACGGCAATCAGGGATGGTCTCTCATTTCTTAGTGCTTTTGCTAATTCTTAGTTTGCCACATAAACTGGGAAGAAGTCACACTCGGACACCAACCTCACCTGCTTTCTTTTTTTTTTTTCTAGCTTAGATTGCAGACTGAACACAGATATTAATCAGAAGCCACCCACTTATTAAACAAATACAGTAATAAAGAGCGATGAAACCCACAAGAGCATCTTCACCTCTACCGGAAGCATACAGTTTAAAGATGGGCAGGGTTTCTCCATTTGTGTCTGCCATGCTCCAAGGTCTAGATCCTGTTTATACAGAAGATGAGTGGAAGACACTGGAATTATAAAGGGAAGCTCCTGACGGAGCCTGTCTGAGAAGGACACAGACAAACAGCTCCTTGCTGACCTCTCACAGATACACAGTCTCTGGGATGGGTCAGACAGTGAGAGCATAGATCTGGAATGCGTTACTCAAGCAATTACCTTCTCCTCAGATCGAAAAACATGACAACTGCCAGCCAAGAGGACAGTAAAAGGGAAATTCCAAACCTTGAAATGACAATAGGAACCATTAATAAAGAATATATATGGTGGTGCACACCTTTAATCCCAGTACCCAGGAGGCAGAGGCAGGTGGATCTCTGTGAGTCTGGGGCCAGCCTGGTCTACACAGTGAGTTCCAGGACAGCCAGAGCTACACAGAGAAACCCTGTCTTGAAAAACAAACAAACAAACAAACATAAAACAAAAAAATCCCAACAACAACAAAACCCCTAAAGGACACACACTCTTGAATTGCTGGGGTTATCATTTGGAGGTGACACTTGAAAATGCTGGGGAAATACAGCCTCATGCCTTTCTCATTGGAAATTAGACTTGCAAGAAAAACCTAACTTAAATCAACCTTTTAACACAGAAAACATAGTAAGAATACTCTTATGGGGCTAGATAGATGTCTCAGCAGTTAAGAGTGTTGCCTGCCCAATCATGAGTACCAGAGGTGCTACGAAAAAAAATCCCCATAACTCTAGCTCTGAGAATCTAAAACCACCCTCCTTCAGCAAAGGGAGGGGGGTGGATATTATATAGTGCAATTCTGTGCTACTAAACGGTACTTTTTTCCTGAAAAAATGTACCGGTCCAGTGCTAGGTGTGGCTCTATGAGCATGCCTGTAGCCCCTCCTGCTCAGGAGGCTACCAGGCAGAGCATCTGAGCTCAGGACAGCCTTGCTAACATGAGACTCTGTCTGAGTTACTTCTCTGCTGCTGTGAAGAAACACCACGATCAAGGGAACTTATAAAAGGGAGCAATTAATAGGGGACTTCTTACAGTTTCAGAGAGTGAGGTTCATGACTGTCACGGCTGGGAGCAGGGCAGCAGCCAGGTACTGGACCAGCAGCTCAGAACCTACATCTTATCTGCAAGTTAGAGGCAGAGACGGGGCCTGGAGTGGACATTTGAAGCCTTAAAGCCTACCTTCCATGGCATACCCCCAACAAGGCCACTCCTCTTGATCCTTCCAAAACAATTCCACCAATTGAAATATACAAGTCTATGGAGGACATTCTTCCTCAGACCCTGCTTACACACATCCTCGGGTTAACTGAGGCATAGTGAGCTTTTTAACTGCTGGGCTTCCTCATGGTGACATTTTTACACATGTATCCAGTTTACATAGGCCACACTCATATCCTTCCTTACCTCCTTTTCTCTGTCCCTTCCC
This sequence comes from Chionomys nivalis, assembly GCF_950005125.1. Classification (NCBI taxonomy): domain Eukaryota; kingdom Metazoa; phylum Chordata; class Mammalia; order Rodentia; family Cricetidae; genus Chionomys; species Chionomys nivalis. Next base: position 2,926,525 of record NC_080108.1, read on the forward strand.
ACTGGTCCCCTTACTCTGACATAGCCCCGATCTACTGTCATCTTTAAAAACAATCTATAGTCTAGAAGGGCACTGCGGTACACACCTTTAATCCCAGGGCTGGTCTACAAAATGAGTTAGTTCTGGGTCTGCTAGGGCCACACAGTGAGAGTGTTTCCATCAAACAAAAGTCTAGATTCTACAGGAGAGAAGATGTGGTACTTGTCTGGGCTGGATCTCCAATCCGACCCACTTTCCTGCAAAGGATGAAGGCGTATCTGTTTGAGGGGACGGAGTACCCCCTGTGCATATGGACCAGGTTTTCTTTGTTCACAGACAACTGTGAACAGCGGGACAGCAAGGGTGGGTGGGATCTATCTGCACGCTGCTGCACACTCCTTCTGGTACACATCAGGAGTGGGGGCAGCAGGACCATATGGCCGTTTTATTTTTAGCTGCCCCTTTAAAAAAGGAATCCCCAAACTGATTTCCACAGGGGCTGAACTAGAGTACGCTTCTACCAGTGGCGTCTAAAGGAGTCTTTTCTCTGTGTCCACGCCAGAACTTGTTATTTTTCCCGATGACAGCCGTCCTGACAGGGGTGGAAGGGATTCTCAATGCAGTCTTGATTTTCATTTCCTTTATAGCTAAGGATGTTGAGCAGACTTGTATTTACTGGTTATTTGTATTTCTTCTTTTTCAAAATTTATACTTTTGAGAATGGTGTGTTCAATGAATTTGCCCACCGATTGACTGGATTATTTGTTCTATTAAAGCTAAAATCCTGTTTTTATCTTTATATGCTCACATATCCAGTTGTTTACCTGTTAGCTGATGCGTAGACATTTTAAGAAGTTCCCCGTTAGGTCACCTGAAAGCCAGTTTGATTTGGTATTGTCTTCATTTTTCACAAATCGTGTTATCATCTGAAGTCAGTGTTTGTTTTTGTTCAACTACTGGTAAAACACAAGCACTGAGACAAAGATGGAAACCAACGGGCGTGTGACAAGTGCTCAGCTTCAACCAGACACTCCACGTGTGAACTCTACGCGTGAACAACAGTCAAGGAGAGAAGGATTAAGAATGAGGTTTTGGAAAGACCCGAAAGACCTGTAGCAATATACGTCTGATGACCTAAAATCTTTCAATCTTGTACCACACACTGAACAGGCCAAAATCTACTGTTTGACTGTCAATCACCTGACTTCACTGTGCACCGTTAGAAACTCAGCGTGTGCGAGGTTCCGTGAATGATATAAAAATTACACAGATCTTAGTGACTATGTCCAATGTGGACCGAGAAATAGAAGGATCCTCAGAGTTTACCTACTCAGAGTGAATTCTGAGGATGAAATAACTGCAGACCCCAGAGATGATTTGCTTGCCTAAGACTCCTCGGAGAAGCTGGTGCTGAGACTGGAGCATGGAGCTCTTACCCAGTGCTCCTTCATGGTGATTGTGGGGATGTCCTGCCGTCCTGCAAGACATCAGGGGAGGCCGGGTTCCTGGTGGAACCGCTACCACCTCGAGCTCCCTGCACTGTGGGTGGGGTGGCCCTGGACAGCGGGTGGGGTGGCCCTGGACTGCGGGTGGGGTAGCCCTGGACTGCGGGTGGGGTGGCCCTACATATCACAAAACTACCGCCACTACGCCATACCAGCCAGTGCTGTGAATGTTTCTACAGGACGGTGACTTGGCTCGCTAGGTGAAGGCTTTTGCCCTTTTTCCCCCTTTTGGCCCGACAACCTGAATTCAACCCCTGGGCCTCACACGAGAAGAGAACAAACTCTGAAAAGCTGATTTCTGCCCCGACACCTGCGCTACCACGAACACCCTGTCCCCACAAATAAGTAAATGTAATAACTGAAAACCAATGTTCTCTGCCTTTAGTCCCCCGGGTGTGAAGTTAAGCATCACTGTCTTCCGAAGGCGACTTTTCTAGATGCTTCTGTCCTCACACAGCTTCCTCTCTCACAGAGATTTGCATATCACACTTACTCCTTGTTATGTGTCCTATCCACGGATTATAAACTCCATGAAGTGCCACTCTGCTTTGTCCACAGCTGCTTAGCACCCAGCACAGGAGTGGCATTCCAAAGCAGCTCAGACAGTATTCTCCTACTTCACAAGTGGCTTTTCCTCTCTAATCCCAGCTAGAGCCGGTCTTATGAACGTCCTAATTATCCCTCTCAAACTTTCCTAAACTTAGTATGCAAGCCCAGGGCTTAGAGTTCCAGGGAAGCAGACTGGAGCAGGGTTAGCAATCATCTGATCACACAGATTTAGCCATGGAATGAGTATCTTTTAGAGACAGAAGCAGATGGTTCAAGTACAGAGGTGCTCTCTGCATTAGCAGGCCAGTCCTGCCAACCTCTTAGGGGTGTTCTGACCCTTAGGTTCTCAAGTTCAGTCTTTTCAGCTGTTGTTTTGCATTAGGTTACAAAAAGGAACATAAACAAACTGGTTAGGAGCTAACCCAAGAGAGGGTCATGCACTGTGGTACACCTCCAAGGTCAAGGCCAGTCTGCTATGTGTAGTAAGTCCTGGGAGGCCAGGGCTACACAGAGAGACCCTGTCACCCCCAATCTCCATAAGAGAATAAACCTAAGAGGGCCTGGTTAAGAGCACTGCCTGCTCTTCCAGAGGATCCGGGTTCTAGTCCCAGCACCCACACAGCAGCTCACAATATCTAACTCCAAACTCCAGGGCATCTCATGTCCCCTGTTAGCCTCGGTCAGCACCAGGCAGGTAACTGGTGCACACACATACACACACACACACACACACACACACAGACAAACATATATCTACAAGTAAGTTTAAAAGACAATCCGAGAGAGCTATCTAATGAAACTCTTAAAATTAGTTATTTTAGGTATGCATATCCTCTTATAATTAGTTGATACACATAAATTCTGAGCACACAACCAGTAACAGACCCATGCAGATGAAGCCCGGTGAGGACTGAAGCACAGAACAAGTCGTTTTCGGAACTGTGAGACGCTGTTATCCCCCCTCATGCTGTGGATCAAACCCTGAGCCCAAGGCATGCGACATGGGTGCTCTAAGCCTGAGCCACCCTTCTGGTCCAAGCATGTTTTTCAACACACACATGATGGAGGAAGGTCATTTGTCAATAAACAAACTGCCTTGGCCCATTTGATAGGCTACCCCTTAGGTGGGTGGAGTAAACAGAATAGAATGCTGGGAGGAAGAGGAAGTGAGCTCAGATGCAAGGCAGCTCCTCTGAGAGACAGACGCCATGCTCTCCTCTCCAGAGTAGACACGATGAAGCTCTGACCCAGGATGGACGTAGGCTAGAATCTTCCCGGTAAGCGCACCTTGGGGTGCTACATACATGAACAGAAATGGGCCAAGCAGTGTTTAAAAGGATACAGTTTGTGTGTCGTTATTTTGGGGCATAAGCTAGCCAGGCAACCATGAGCCGGGCTGTGGGAAGAGGCCCACAGCCCCTACTACAGATGGCGCCCACGTGGATAACTGCATCCACAGAAAGCCTGAGAAAGCTTGGGAAAGAATAGAGTAAAGCGTGTTTTCTTGGTAGCAGCAATTTCTCGGGTCTGCTCTGCTTGCTAGAGGCAAGCAAGTGCTCTCATCTAAGAGAGGCTTCCTGACTCAGCTTCAGCTGCAGAACCCTGCAGCTCATTAAGAGGTCCTGCCACGAAACACTTAAAAGGTATTGATAAAAGCTGACTGCATACTTGTTTGTTTTCAGACGTAGCAGGAAAAAAGTTGTGCTGTTTTAAAACTCTGGCATTCTGGTCCATCCTGCCAGGGCAAACTCTGACTGTTTGAGGCAGGAGGGCCAACTACAGAGAGAGGACTTGAGTGTTGTCTGTGGATATAGTATTGCAGCTTGTTTGCTGGCAAGGACCTTGAAACGCCACAGAGTTGTGGTAGTAAACATGGCTACAGCCGGTACCTCCGCCATGAGGCTGGAAAGCTAAGGAATGGCCTGGATTTAGCTGGCAAAGCCACGGCTTTAATCCTACCCATATTGCTCAGTAATTTAAAGGCTCGTGTGGTCAGAAAAAGAGAGAGATACAGTAAAGAGAGATTCAAAGACAAAGAAAACTTTAAATGATTTACAGTGTGTTTAAAAATATATACAGGCTGAAAATTAAAGTTCTTAAAAGTAAAATAAGGAAGAAAGAGAGTAGTTGGGTGTGGTAGTACACACCTTTAATCCCAACACTTGGGAGGCAAGAGGGAAATTTACCTCTGTGACTTCAAGGTGTGGTAGCACACGCCTTTAATCCCAATGCCTGGAAGGCAGAGACAGAAGGATCTCTGAGAGTTCAAGGACAGTCTGGTCTACAGAGTTATTCCAGGACAAATATATACAGAGAATATAAAACAAAAGTAAAAGTAAACAAAATAGAGTTAAAATAAAGCTGCACAAAGATGGAAATTACACAGAGAATCTTGATACTGTATGCTATTATGCTCTCTTTGAATTGTTTGAATGCTGAGGAAGGAGCAACAGATGCTAAAAGATATTTGTTTATAAATGCTGCTGAACTAATCCAAGATAGATATTTTCAAAATACCTTGACTTCAGAATTTGGATCTAAGGATATGATACTTTGGAAAAGAGTTTCTTCTATTGTTTTCACAGAGGATGAGACTCTTTGGATTGCTTCTTCGATCCCAATATGGTATGATAGACCACGTCCTCCTGAAGGGTTGCTGTGTGAACACCTTCAAAAAATTACTTTGCTCAACTGCCAACTGAGATGAACCTAGCAGACAGGTTATCCCATAAAAGACCCGAATAACAGCGCCCCCATTCAGCAGGAAGCAGTTTGGAGAGAAAAAACTGCGCCCATGTTCCCATATATTGTTTATAAATGTTCTTTTACATTTAAAGGGGGAGATGATATAGATGTGAATAATTTACATTGATATGAATCTTGGTTTACTGATATTAATTTAAGGTCAATTTTATTATATGTATATGTATTTCTGATATTGATTAAGGTATTGTGATTGTGTAGTTCACTTAAAAATGTAATGTATATAGGTTGTTAATAGATAATTATCAATAATAGTCAAGTTTGTAGTCATGTTAGTTAGATTTTCTAGATGTGCATGCATATATTTCAAATAGGCATTCATCATATCTTTCAAAGGCTAGAGAATATGGTATTTTAAATGTTTTAATAACTTAGGGTTTTTCATGACAATGAGACACTCTGCTCCTGGCAGCACCAATCTGCTTCAAGAAGAAGATGGGCATCGAAGAGGCACCTTATGGAGTTTGATAGCCATTTGGGCAAGAAACTGCTCTTGCCTGGACTGTTGCATAAACTGGACACAGAGAACCCACAGAGAGAGGACTACTGAACTTGCCTAAGGTGAGATGATCTTTTGGGGTTCCTGATTCATGAAAGAGTCTGCAAGACATTCTGCAGGATACAGCAGATAGTGACTGAACTGCCTTTGAAATTTCCTGCTTCATGGAAATGTCTGCTGGACACTATGGACCTGTAAGCAGAAGATGGATGCCCCAACGGTACAGAGGAACTTTGGGTGGCTGTCCAGGCAGCAAGATGTCTCTGTCATTTCTAGAGTTTGAAAGTTGCTTATTTCTTGTTTGCTTAGGTAATATTATATCCTTCTGGAGTCTTTGAGGGAGTTAAAGAATATATAGATAGTTATTGTTTTCCTTAGTTATGATAAAGATAAAATAGATGTAAATATTGTAATTTTTACTTGATAACTGTTTTGTTATATGTAATTTTGCTATGTTAAAGTTAAAGCCTTCCTTTTTTTTTTTTTGTTTAAACAGAAAAAAGGGAAATGATGGAGGAAGGTCATTTGTCAATAAACAAACTGCCTTGGCCCATTTGATAGGCTACCCCTTAGGTGGGTGGAGTAAACAGAATAGAATGCTGGGAGGAAGAGGAAGTGAGCTCAGATGCAAGGCAGCTCCTCTGAGAGACAGACGCCATGCTCTCCTCTCCAGAGTAGACACGATGAAGCTCTGACCCAGGATGGACGTAGGCTAGAATCTTCCCGGTAAGCGCACCTTGGGGTGCTACATACATGAACAGAAATGGGCCAAGCAGTGTTTAAAAGGATACAGTTTGTGTGTCGTTATTTTGGGGCATAAGCTAGCCAGGCAACCATGAGCCGGGCTGTGGGAAGAGGCCCACAGCCCCTACTACACACACACAAATACAAGTACACTCAATCACTGCGGCAGCCCTGACAAAAACGCTCCAGGTCACACAAACCAGCAGCTTTTTCCAAGAACTGGAACGTGAGCTCCCAAAATGGTTCTCGTCCCTTCTTCCTAGGTGACACCACATTCGAGAATGACCTATTTCTGTCCCCATCTTGGATTAAAGGATACCGTTCTTCCCAATTTCACGGAGTAAACTGGGATCCCAGCACTCGGGAGGCAGAGGCTAGAGGATCTCTGTGAGTTCGAGGCCAATCTGGACTACATAATGAATACCAGGCCAGCAGGGATTACATACGTTACACCCTGTCCCCACCCCAAAAATGTACCCTCTTAGGTACATTTTCATTGACTATTACAGTATTTTAAATAGCTACTATAAATGAACTAGAATGGTGCAGAGGCAGGTAGATCTCTGTGAGTTCGAGGCCAGCCTGGTCTCCAGGACAGGCTCCAAATCTACAGAGAAACCCTGTCTCGAAAAACCAAACCAAAAAAAAAAAAAGGATTAAGGTTATCTTAAGGTTATCTCCTTAACTTTTTTTTTTTTTTTTTTGGTTTTTCGAGACAGGGTTTCTCTGTGGTTTTGGAGCCTGTCCTGGAACTAGCTCTTGTAGACCAGGCTGGTCTCGAACTCACAGAGATCCGCCTGCCTCTGCCTCTCAAGTGCTGGGATTAAAGGCGTGCGCCACCACCGCCCGGCTTCTCCTTAACTTTTATAACTAAGATTGACAGTTATTAAACTGATGTCTTTTCCCTGCCCGATGAGGAAAGTTTCAAACCAGATGAGCAACTTCAGCAATCAGTTCAGACCCTGAAAGGAATGTTTTCTTTCACAGAGTTGAGTAAAGCACTGAGAATAGATGGACATTTATTGCAGCTGAGATGGCAGGGGCGGAAGAGCCACCATTATCTTATTTTTGGCCACTAGTTGTTTTAAAAAAATACAAAGGGAAGTGAGCTACTGATAAAAGCCAGAGCAAGGTGAAACATTACCATTCTGTCCTGGAGTCAAGGAGGAACTTTGAGGCCTTATCTTCAGCGTCTCCCCTCTTCTTGTTGAGATGTCTCCAGGCCCAAGTCACTCACCTGCGCCAGCTCTTCCAGCAGCTGGACAACAGGCCCAGCTACTTCTTTCTCCCTCTTAACTGAGGTAACAGACTCGAAAGTCCAATTGTTCTGAGGATTTCTTCTTGGGAGAGTTTATTACAGTCTGCGAAAAGCCATTTCTGGTTTCCAGGCATTATACCTCGTAGCACAAGAGCTGCGCACTGGAGTCCACGTTTCTAAAACACACCACCTGTCTTCTATATGTATATTCATGGGCAGAGTTTTTACAGTAGTCTCTTTCCTTTCAGCTACAGAAGGCACGAATGAGTAAATCTTGGAAAAGGGATAACATCTTTGATATTGTCAACTCCCAGGATGCATTGTAAGTAGCGTTCAAATCCCATCCCAAAGCCTCCATGTGGCACAGATCCAAACTGGCGAAGGTCCAGGTACCTGTTTTTAAAAACAGAGAATCATGACTTCGAAACACTGTATGAGGTCAAAGGTTATGACAGGAATTCTGTGTTTTACAGCCATGTGTTGTGGATGTCACTGCGGTAGATGGCGCACACCCATCTTTTCATTCCACAGACACCATGAAAACGGAGACGTGAGGGAGAGCTAGCTATCCAAGGGCTCCAAACAAGCGGCGGTGGATTCTGCCGTGCAGTGCAGGCGTTGGTCACGTGACCTTTTCTCTAGCTACTGATGCATCGTTCCTGTACAGAAATCCTGCCTCATATACTAGCTCTCCTTTTTCTTTCCACTTCCCAACTCAACAATACTATCTTATACCACACTAGTTTCTTTTCCCCGAGACGGGGTTTCCCTGTGTAGCCTTGGCTGTCCTGGAACTAGCTCTGTACACCAGGCTGGCCTTGAACTCACAGAGCTCCACCTGCCTCTGCTCCCAAGTACTAGAAAGTGCACTTCTGTTTCTCTGTTTCGGTACGCTAATGGCAATGTTTTCCTCCGTACTCCCATCGTCTTACTCAATACACGGGAGAGCGAGGAATTTGTTGCTGATGTTGTTCGTGTGTGTATCTGCACACATGTGCTTGTGCTCTAGATGTGGAGGCCACTTCCTATGCTTGTTCTGTTACCATTAAGACTTCATGGTTACAAATGATACAGCTATTACTGAAACTCAGAGTCCAGCAAGCTAGCACGGAATAAGGTCATTTTAGGAGGGAGGGTGGCCCTGTAAAAACCTTATTATACTATCTGACTGGGGGTCTCCTTTAGCACGGCACTTGGCTGAGGTCAGAGGGCGACTCTGACGTCAAACCTCTCTGTCAACCACAGTAGTCCAGGGACCACACGCGCTGTCAGGCCTGCTGGCAAGCATTGACTCCACCCCCTGAGCCATCTCACTGCTCTTGAGAACTCTAGAGTCATATACAAAAATTAAAACAAATTAATAATTTCCCCAACAGTGTGTGAACTCAGCTCCACAGCAGGACCTCGAAGGATTGCAGCTGGTAGCCGCTCAGCTCTCCAGGCCACGGCTGCGGAACCTTCGTCAGTGCCTTTCGCCTTTAACATACTATGCCTACCATTGGGGAAGGGAATTCAAGTCATAAATATCTGTATTTGGAAATCCTATGTGTGTGAAACTTTTAGATAGAGAATTAGTCTAGGAGCAGGAGAGAGGACTGGACCGGTACAGCTGCTCGTAGCAAAGCCAGCTGTCCTGAGTTCTAGCCTGGGACCTGTATGGTAGAGAGAGAACCAACTCCCAAGGGCTGACCTCTGACCTCCACTTGCTTGCTGTGGCATGTGAGACTTCTTTCTCCCAAGGAACAAAGTCAAAATATTAAAAATAAAAAATATAGACAAGATTTAATAAGTATCATACTTACTTAGCCAGTATATAAAATCTGCTGTTATTTAAGCAAGTTTTAAACAGTATGAGCAATAGCTGACAGAACGTGAGGGGAAAATGGCATAACTGCCTCAAGAGATCTGCCTATAGACAGCCATGCTCAGAAGAGAAAGGATGCAGGGACTAGCATTCACTGAGCTGTTCTACTCAATGGAAACACATGTCTGAACGATTTCGTTTCATACAAGAACTCTGTGAAACAGATATGACCATTTCATTTCATACTCATGAAACACAAGACGCTAAGAGAGATCAAGATACTTAAGGGTTTTGCTGGAAACCACCAGGCAGTCAAAAGTCATGAGCTGAACCTTGTAACTCTGAAACCCATCTCCTTTGCTACCAAAAGGCAAGAGCGTAATTCGTCACGTCCTTCTCCTAAGGACAACAAAAACGGTTAAGGATACTGCTGCTATTATCACATCTAGACCCGAAGGCAGCACTATTGTAGACGTGTAAATAATCTGTCTACATTTGCAGGGACCAACGAGTCTGCGGAAGGAAAACCAGAACAACTTTGTGGAAGTGAACGTGACTTCAGACAGCTGGTTGTTCCTTTTCTTTTTCTTTTCTTTTTTTGGTTTTTCAAGACAGGGTTTCTCTGTAGCTTTGGAGTCTGTCCTGGAACTTGCTGTTGTAGACCAGGCTGTCCTTGAACTCACAGAGATCCGCCTGCCTCTGTCTCTCCAAGTGCTGGGATTAAAGGCGTGCACCACCACCGCCTGTCCTCAGGTGGCTTGTTCTTAGGCAGCTGAGGGCTCTCCAGCTCTTGGAAATCTAAGGTATCACTTAATCAAAGCTCCAACGTCAAACATAGGGAAACCAAAGTCCAATGGTTGAAGAGCAAAGGCTTTTGCTGGCCTATGTAGCAAAGCCTTGTCTCAATACATGAACAAGACCACAAGTTAGATTTTGGTGTTTGGAGTTCTCAGCTCCATCTTGTTTAAGTTAGTTCGCCTCTGGCCTCATGTTTGGAGGGTGATAAAGGGACAACAGCAGCATCTAAGAGTTGGGATGATTACAGGAATAATAAACATAAGGATGGGAACATTACTTTGATATACATGAAGCAGTAACCAAATGGTAAACATCGCTTTACTGTTTTTCACAGACTGGAAGAGAGTAAACAATTTTCTGGCCTCACACTCAGTTCTTAGCATTGCTCACAGAGGCAGGGGAATACGAGTAACAGTTTCCCCACAGAACACTCAGAACACTCGCAGAACAGGGGCCACATCCTTACCACCGGTAGGCTTCTGTAAGTCCTGATCTGGAAAGAAGAAAATAAGAAAAAGAATCAAGACGTCAATAAAACAGTTATTAATCAACCACCAAACATTTATCCTAGGTTGTGCATACAGGGACCTTCGTAAGAAAACACGAGTCCTCCAATCATACACAATGGAAGTGAGGAGGTGAGGAGTCTATTAATAACAAGGCAATCAACACTGACAGCAAACAATGAGGTTATAAAGTAAGAGGCAATAAAATCTACAGACTGAGAACAGGACTGACACACGCTTACTCTCCGTATAAAATACAAGCAGAATGAACCAGGAAGGGCTGAAGACACTCTCTGTGCTGCACAAGCCCTCCTTTAGCTGTCACTCAAGGAGCCTGGGGGACAGGCAGACAATGCGCACTTGGACACGAAGTTCATTCCGTAACATTTAAGCCAACAGTGCAACTCTGAGGTTGCCTTCCTAACACTCTGTAATCTAGCTCTTGTCTAGAGGAATACGGGTAACACTTTAGATGTTTAGTGGTTACCACAATTACCCTCAGCCCTTTCCAAAGGCAGCAGAATCACATCTGAAAAGACAAGGACCTTCAAAGTTCTAACTTTCTAAGGACAGAAACACGAGCTACAGCCACAGACAGAGCTGAGAGACAGAGGAGCAGTCATTTACTTCACTGCAAAGAAAAGTCTGGAGAGTATCTGAAATCAGACACGGTTTCCTGGAGGGAGACGAACTGAAGAATTCGGATCGACTAATCTTTCAACAGATATGGTTTCCTGCCACGTGTCATTTCTGTTATGCTAAAAATTTTTTAGAGAAATCTCAAATTCTTTCACAGTGTCGACAGGACTGTCTCACACTGAGTGGCAGTAGGGAGGTGGTAGTCTAGCCAATAATGGCCGCCCTTCCACAGCTCTTACTTCCTTTCTTCTGGAGCCCGATCCAATGCAGCAGCTAGGAGGAGTGGGATGGCAAGACCAAGTCACTCAAGGGAGTTACAGGTTGGGATCTTGGAAAAGCATCCACTTCCAAAGCATGTCTACATTAGGAAAAGGTGGCCTGAAAAATGGCTAATTTAGCAGGATATTTTCAAAATGTTTTTTCCAAGTGTGACAAAACCCAGAAAAATCAAAACCAAAACCAAATAAGATAAAAACAAAATATAAAAAATAAAAGGAGAAAAAAAATTCCATGTCTGATATAGCAAAAGTGGAAACCATAGAAAATGGGTTTGTAACCATGGTCAGTTTAGGAAGTCATTGTGGTTTTCTGGCAGATCATGCATAAAGGAGTGATAGTTCACTTAGAAATATGATTTCTTACTTTCTATCTCCAAAATATTTTTATGTAATCTATGAATCCATTTTACAGATCTCAGAAAGTAAATTAAAACCAAGTTATTCAAGCAGCTGAACGAGGACTTGTGCCTAAGAGAGACTTACAAATGCTAGCTCAGCATCTTTCCATGTTCAGCCGTTCCTAGTTCAGCTGTCTTCACGACCACTGGGATCACGACCGTCATAAACCACAGTAGTAAAAAGTGCACAGGTACCAGAAAATGAAGGAGATGCTTTAAAGGGCCTGGGAATTTCTCTTGCTTTTATTGCCTTTTTTTTTTTTTTTTTTAAATTTTAAGACAGGGCCTTAGATATTATGTAATTGTGTCTTGACCTGGAACACATCATGAAAACCAGGATGGCTAGAAACTTAAGAATGGTCCTTGTGCCTCTGCCTCTGAGTGCTTGGCCTACAGGAATGAACCACCATGGCTTTTTTTGTTTTGTTGTGTTTTTTCTCTTTCTGTTTTTGAGAGGGTTTCCAGGCCAGCCTGCAACTTGTGAAATTTGTTCTCCTGCCTTGGCCTCTCATGTATTCCTACCCCTGCCAATAGATCTAGTCTTCAAGGAAGGGACGCTTATAGATGCTAGAGAAACATTTCCTCAGGATGGGTGTGAGGAGCCCCTCCCCAGGTACTGAAGTGTGTTTCCTTTGTGTCTGACCAATACCTGGCTAGTCGCTGCTCGAGGATGTGGTACCGTTCCTCCCTGAGGCTTCCTCCAAAGAGCTCCCCAACTCCAGGAACTAGAAGATCCACAGCGGCGACCTAAAGAAGAAACCAAGCAACCAACCATGAACATCACTGTACTTCCCTGTGACTGCAGCACTCAGGTTTTCAAACACATAAACCGTTTTCTTGAAACAGTTTTAAAATTGGCTCTTTGACTGCTTATTAGAATCTTATTTGGGGGAATATGTATGTCTTAAATCAGCTGGATAACCAGTTCTCAAGCTGTGGGTCATATATATCCTTCATATCAGACATTTACTTTATGATTCATAACAGTAGCAAAATTATGATTATGAAATAGCAACAAAGTGACTTTATGATTGAGGGGTCAGCATACCATGGGGAGCTGTATTAAAGGGGTACAGTGTCAGGAAGGCTGAAGACCACTGAGCTAGAGCGTAGCATCAGAAGCTGCAAGTTTTGAAAATTCCCTTTGGAAAAGATCTGTATCTTTTAATTATGTGGCTAAAAGCGTATTTACTTGTTCCTGTTTCTAAGCTTCATCCTGACTGACCAGCAAAGGAAGCCCTCAGTGCTACCCTGGTCTTTTTCTAGTCTTTTTCTTAGGAATTTATCAAATCACAGGCAAAATTCAGTCTGTGACCTTCAATTTTGAACATCCTCTGTATTAACAATCATTTCTACTTTAAAGAAAAAAAAAGGTTCAAAGGACCAGAACGCACGGCACTGGTGTCGATCTGGTGGTTCTGAAGACTAATAAGGGATTAAAAACTGGAGCTAAACATCTCATTAAAGATTTGCCAGTTGCCACTAGGGAAATTCCCAGGAATCCACAAGGACGACCTCAGGTAAGACCCTAAGCAATGGAGGAGAGCGGGCCTGAACTGGCCTTGCCCTGTAATCAGATTGATAAGTATCTCAAATGTCATCACAGAACCTTCATCCAGCAGAAGCGGAGGTCCACAGCCAGGCACTGGGCCGAGCTCCCACAGTCCAGCTGAAGAGAGCGAGGAGCAATAACATGAGCAAAGGGGTCAAGACCACGATGGGGACACCCACAGAAAAACCTGACCTGAGCTAGTGGGAGCTCACCGACTCTGGGCGGACAGTGGGGGAACCTGAACATCCGGACCAAGCTAGGCCGGCTGAATGTGTGTGGCAGGTGTATGGCTGGGCAGTCTGTGGGGCCACTGGCAGTGGGATGAGGATTTATCCCTAGTGCTTGAACTGACATCTTGGAGCACAGTCTTTTTGGAGGGATACCTTGCTCAGCCTAGATATAGATATAGGGGGGAGGGCCTTGGTCCTGCCTCAAAGTGAAGTCGGACTTTGTTGACTCCCCATGGGAAGCCTTGCCCTCTCTGAGAAGTGGATGGGGGTGGGGTGGGTAGAAGGTGGGGGAGCAGGAGGAGAGGAGGGCATGGGAACTGAGACTGGTATGTAAAATGAATAGAAAATGTTTTATAAATAAATATATTTCACTTAAAAATTTGCCAGTTGTAGAGAGAAATGTCTCAATTCAAAGATGACCAAGTTTGAACCTTTTCGTATGAATCTGCAGCCTTGACATTTTAGTAGTGGAAAGACTTCAGTTCTGCCCTTTAATCCCTCTGCTAGGGGAGTACCAGAGGCTGCATCACGTTCTTTTGCACATTTCCCTAACTCTCCGAGCATCTTTCGGCCCAGAATGCTCCTGGCCCATCTTCTACCGGGTGTGAGTGTGGATTCTGTTTACGTCACACAGCTGCAGCACAGGCTGTCTGGAAACAGTACATGTTGGTATTCAAGCCGAGCAAACCCTGGCTTCTATTTATGATGTTCCCTTCTGACTCTGACTCTTGATCCCAATCAATGTACTCAAAATAAGGCTTAGGTTTCCAATTAAAAAGCGGGATAAACAGGAACAAAGCCTTTGATAGGTGACTTTCTTCTGTTACCCCCGACCTTAGAGAAGGGAAAAACCTCTGATGCCGGAGCCAGGGGATGCAGATGGGCCAGTGCGGGCAACACTGAAAACTGCTCTCTTGTGTTAATCCTGAGTCAATCTCATTACTTGTGCGTGCTAAATGGACAATGTTTTATAGCTTACAAAGATACTAATGGTTTCAAAGAACTGTAATTCTCACCTTGTCTCAAAATACATTCCCATTCCCTCAGGGCCAAGGTAATTACCACGTTTCTTTTTTCCTTGGGAGTTTTAAACTCCCAGCCAGCCAGCAGAGATCAGCTGGGAGCCACACAGACACACAAGCCATCCAGTTCTTCCTCTTGGAGAAAGGAAACCATTTCTGTAGACACCACCTTAGGATTAAAGTCTGACTCTGACTCTGTGGGAATCACACATGACTCACCCTTAGTTCTCTGCATTCCTGTTCAATTCCCTCACCATGGCCCATCAGGAGTTCTTGAGAACAGAGTGTGTGTGTGTATGTGTGTGTGCGCACGCACACACGTGCATTGTGGAGCTCAGAGAATTACGAAGCCAGGGTTTGTTCTTCCACTCAGGCTCTCAGGCTTGTGGCAAGGACCTTTGCCCGCTGAGCCATCTCGGTGGTTCCTCTAACATCTCTGCAGTGTGTTAACATGGGTTAAGAATTAGTGGCTCGTAATGAAGAGTCTGGCAACATACGCTCACTGGTGAAAACACGTCTGACTGTTTTGGGGTAACCGATCACTTTCTCCCTGGGTTTAAGGCCTGCTCCACAGGAAAGGACTCGATATAAACTGGCCAAGGACTTGTAGCTGAGGAGCTGTAGGAACTGCTCCTATGGCGCTGCTGAAGGGATAAAATCGTCTCCTGAGTATTACTTGATAACTAGAGATAAGTGCGGCCTTTAGCCCTCACCAGAGAAGCTTCTTCTGCAGAGGTCAGTGGTTGATACAGGCGCTCATGAGTGGTCAAAGTGCAGAGAGCAAGCATCTCTGGCGCGCTCAGCCCAAGCAGGACATGTCAGACACACTCGGGCACCACCATGGAGGAGGTGGGAAGTAGGTGAGAGTTGAGGATGGGGAGACGGCTGTGAAAAGCCATCTCCTGGGTGTGACAGCCTCCCAACACAGGTGGGGGAGGGCTCAGGAAGCTCCACCCACACCTGACATGATTGGCAGCTAGGGGTTGTTAGGGGAGCAGATATTTTTCCCCTAGGAGTGTCAGCTCTGAAAATATATGTATTGTATTTTCATATACAATTTTCATATACATATACATACAATTTTCATACTGTATGAAAATATAATACATATATATATGAAATTTTCAAATAATGAATCAATAGTTACATTAAACTAAAAAAAATAACGCTAGCTCTGAAATTGAAAAGATGTCTCTGACTATAATGGGTTAGAGAAGCTTCTTATGAGAAACAGATAATCTGGGGAACAAGCAAAATCACTTAGGTGAGAAGACTGTTGGAGAATAAAGCAGGCATGGGGCAGTAAGTTAGGAGGAGGTGCAATGGCAGACGGGCGGCAGGTGTGGCACGGTGGGTGTGGCTGTGACAGAGGACAGGCAGAGTCCAGCAGGGATGTGCAATAGTAGACGGGCGGTGGGTGTGCCGTATGGAGGGCAGGTGGACGGGCGGGGGTGTGCTGTACAGAGGACAGGCTGACGGGTGGGGGGTGTGCTGTACAGAGGACAGGCGGACGGGTAGGGGGTGTGCTGTGCAGAGGACAGGCGGACGGGCGGGGGTGTGCTGTACGGAGGACAGGCGGACGGGTGGGGGGGGTGTGCTGTACGGAGGACAGGTGGACGGGTGGTGGGGGGTGTGCTGTACGGAGGACAGGCGGACGGGTGGTGGGGGAGTGTGCTGTACGGAGGACAGGCGGACGGGTGGGGGAGTGTGCTGTACGGAGGACAGGCGGACGGGTGGGGGGGTGTGCTGTACGGAGGACAGGCGGACAGGTGGGGTGTGTGCTGTATGGAGGACAGGCAGAGTGTGGCACGATCACACTTGGTCTAGTAGGGCAAACAGGAAGGCATTTACTGGTTTTAACAAAGGAGCTAACATAAGATTTACAATTTAATTTTTTGAGACAGGGTCTCATTAATCCCAGGTTGACCGCAAACTATGTAGATGAAGATAATCTTGAGTTTCTGATCTTCCCCAGAGGTGGAATTACAGAACTGGGCAATCACACCCAGCTTTAAAATTCCACTTTCTAAAGCTCGCACCAAATGAGATCGGAGACCGGAGGAAATCGTAGACACAGGAGGAGTAGTTAGGAGGCCATGGAAAACGAGCGGCGGGCAAGACTCAGGTGAGATCTTAGTTAAAGGGTAAACACAGTAATGGACTATTTAGCAGTATACAATGTCAGAATTTAGTTAACGGCTTGCACACCATAGGGAGAGAAGGATTTCGGAGATACTCAGGTGTGGAGTTTCTACAATGACAAAGAGAGAAAATATTAAAAGATGATCCTGGTCAGACATGGTGACATACTCCTTTAAACCCAGCACTTGGGAGGGGCAGGTGGATCTCTCTGAGTTCTCCTTGAACTTTAGGCTGGCCTAGTGAGTTCAGGCTGGTCAGGCTTCCATACTGAGCCCTAGTGAAAGGAAGGAAGGAAGAAAGAAGGAGAAGAAAAATAATAGATCAAATATGGTCAGGGAAGGGAAAGAGAAGTACTGAACTCGGCTTTGGTTACAGATGGTAGTCAATGACGCAGGAAGATGAGCCCAGGGCAGAAGAGATGGTTCCGGGGATACAGGTGCTCGCCACGAAGACTAGTGGCCTGAGATGCATCCCTGAGCTCCACATGGCAGAAGAGAACTCACTCCTACAACTGGTCCTCCAAACCATGCACATGTGCCTTCCAGTGAACAAGTGATGTAACAACTGCAATAATAATAATAGCAGGAACGAGTTCAGAGCTTAAAAGATAAGCCTCGAGTAGACTTCTTTAAGTGAAATTTCTGAGTTATCTGAGAATAAACGATAAGCTATTGGACATATGAAATCACCTGTCAAAGGAAAGAAGATGCAAAATTTAGACTTAAGGAATTCCAAAACCAATCTGTACAGAAGACTAATTAGAGTAACCATTACTAATTACAGTAATTAGAGTGGAAAAGGGAGAGGAAGCGGGAAGACATGATGCCACAAAGCCAAGGGGTAAGAGGATTCTAAGAACAAGAAGCTGTCAGCGCTGAATCATGCAGACAGATCCATTTAAAGACTTCTGAAAAAGACTTCTCAAAGACTGTGGGCTTAATACGTGGAGGTCACCACTGAACCAACAGGGGCTGGTGCAGCAACGACAGGAGAAGAAAAATGCCAGGGGTAAAGACCAAGGGGCAGGAAACTCGGTTGATGCAAAAGTGAAAGACACATATAAACAAGGGGCAATCTTGAGGCTGAGCCTAGCCTGAGAAAGCTACATCGGGACTATGAAAAATAAACACATTGCTATGCACTTACCACTTCTTTACAAGTTATGTGGAGTCAGGTAAGACGGCTCAGTACCACAGGGTAATCCGAGTAAATCTTTACCCAGAAGGTAGAATGTAATACAGAAAAAGTACATTTCTGGACATGGCATGGAAGAGCACACAGCGCAGCCGTGCGGTAGGGACAGTAGAGCTCAGTTATTGTTGTGTGACGGTTTTCATTTGTAAACAGAGAACACAAGTCTCTTGGCAAAGAGCTCTAGGACTTCAGACAAGATGGTAGAATGTGTCTAATACCGTCTTACAAGAGAAACAGGAAACTTCCAGACAGGTGTGTATGTATTCCTAAAGTGGCAGTGTCTGGTTTATTGGTAGGGTATAATCTTCATTTTCTGTAAGATACAGGATAGCAAAACTTAGGTTTTTGACCAATTCTGAGATAAATATATTTGTCTCATAGACTTATAACAAATGATATTGCACATACAGTGATTCGGGAAGTTTTTAAGTCAACAGTATATTCTTAGAGCTCAGCCTGTGAGTAGAACGAGAAGAGAGAAAGTAAATTAGGAGTAAAATCAATTAGAAATAGAGCATAAAGAAGAACGGAGGTTAAAAGGGGCCGAACAGATCAGAGAACCGACAGAGGCAGCTAGAGAAGACATGAGGCCTGCGACAGGCAGTCAGCTAAGGGCTCCTCCATCCCTCCCTCCATGGCCTTCCCTCACAGTTTCTATATATAGCGCAGACAGAAGAACGCTAAGCTGACTGTTCTTCTGCCTTATCACGCCAGTGGCATTATCTGAAGTCCAGCAAGCTTCTCTCCCAGGAGCCTCCTCATCAATACTGAACTTGACATTGGCCCAGTGTTATTCAGTGTTCTAGCCCACTTCCTGAGCGCAGTTATCCAAACAACAGCAAAAGAAAGCCGCTTGCATTTGGCTCTGCTAAAGGGAGAACCCCCTGTGAGAAGAATGAGAAGTATGTTTACAGGACACCGAGTTCTGTGGGAAGACTGGGTACGGTTTGGAACAGCATCGGGGGCCAGGTTTCGATGGGCCACACTTACTCAAGGCTCTTCTTACCGTATGCTGAGGGCCATTTTCATTATCCCGCATGTAGAAAGGCTTGAGTGCGGCCGGGTAGTCAGTGACGAAGACTGGCGTGCCGCCGCAGTGTCTCACCAGGTACTTCTCGTGTTCAGTGTGCAGATCCTCACCCCACTGCATGAGACACAAGGAGACAGGAGGACACACGCACACACACAACCCGTGCCAAGGCTTTCTCTCCCTGGGGCAGGACGATGTGTGCAGCTGTCTGCCAAGGCCACAGCTGACTAAACGAAAGGGAAAGACTCACTAAGAAGAGCGGTCAAAGGCCTGGGAAGATAAAAGCTGAACCCAGCAGACAAACACTATTGTTTCTGGGCCCCATCTCAGGGAACAGCGTTCAGCAACTGCAGCACAGGCAGGAAAACAAAATACTTTCCAAAGGGATAAAACGGATGCAGAATTATGTTTTTTTATTAATACTGCTTAAAGTTTCTCCCCTCGTTACTGTTCCTAAATCTCAGGAAATTAAAGGACGGGTGATAGTATTTCTAATATTAAGCCTATCTTCAGTAAGACGGCTTTTCTCCGTGAACTTCTATTTTAATGAAAGAGCCAATTCATATATGAGTATGTAATAATACTATTTGGTCTATTTATTTAGTAAACACTGCTGTGACTATGAAATTCCGGGGCCAATATTAAATGGTGGACACGGTAGTAAGAAAAAAAAACAAAAGAAAACTGACCACATATTCAGACACAAAGCAAGTCCCAACATGTACAAGAAAATGGAAAATAACGCCTTGCATCCTAGCTAAACACCATGGATTAAAGACGGATACCAACAACAACAGAAACAAAGGAAAGCTTATAAACTTGTGGAGACTGAACAACTCTTGACTGAAAGAACAAGGGGTCTAGAAAGAAATTAAAAGTTTTCTAGAACTGAATTAAAATGAATACATGGGACATAATGTTCTAAAGAGGCAAGCTCATAGCACTAAGACCTATATAAAAAAGTTGGAGAAGAACAGGCGCTGATCTGTGAGTTATAGCAGAATGACATTAGAAGTCTGTTCAGGTTTCTTACAGAGACCAGCAATACTTGGATTCACCCTATGTCCCTGGACTATCTAGTGTCAGGGTTTTGGTAACCCAAGCAGTGTTGGACATGGGTTTCATCTCACACAGTCAAATCTCATAGTAGTAACCTAATCTCAGAGATAACTTAGCTCAGAGGTCACACAATCGTAACTTAACAGCACATCTCAAAGCTCTAGAACAACAACAACAAAAAAAGAAATCAGACACAAAAGACATAGACAGCAAGAAATAATCAAACTCAGGGTTGTAATCAAGGAAATAGAAACAAACAAATTAAAATAATACACAGATTCAATGAAGCAAAAGGCAGCTCTTTGAGAAAATAAGAAAAACTGGCAAACAGAGAAGGAATATCCAAATTAGCAAAATGAGAAACGAAAAGAGGGATACAACACGAGATACTGAGGAAATCCAGAGAATAGGGAGGATATACTTAAAGCTCTCTACCAAACTGGAAATCTGAAAGAAATGGATAATTCTCTTGATACTGACCAAAGTTAAATAAAGAGCAGAAAAGCAATGTAAAAATACTTATAACCCCAGTGAAACAGAAGCAGTCATTAAAATATTCCCAACCAAAAAATGCCCAGGGCCAGATGGCTTTAGCGCAGAATCCAACCAGGCTTTCAAAGAAAGCTAATGCTAATACTTCTTAAGTTATTCCAAAAAATAAAAACAGACTTTCCTGAGTTCTAGGCTAGCTTGGTCTACATACCGAGTTCCTGGTCAGCGAGAGCAACACAGTGAGACTCGACTCAAAATGACTTACTCTCGAGCTAACAGAGACTAACAAAGCGTATGCATAGATCCACAGATATTTACGTTACCAAGAATAAAGTTATTTAGTGAAGCTATAGACAACAGGAAAACACGCGAGCGTGCACACATGCGCGCACACACACGCACTCCATATAATACCTTAGGTGTAAAGGTGAAGTTCTGGGACGCTTGTTTTAGGATCTCAACTGCCTCTGTGTAAGAAATGCTGGGAAAACAAAGCAGAAGTGGAGAAAGGTTAGCACAGTGGGACTACTCTCTACCGGGCCATTTTAGACTAGAAAAAGTTCCAATATAACCGGTGAGGTCATAAATGAGCACTAAGTAACCGGAGATCTAGGCTCATCTGTCCGAGGAGTATGTGGTCTGCGTGAAGAGAAGGGCTGCTCAGTAACTCCACTTGGGCCCAGAACGCAAGGTGCATGAAGTCATGTCAGAAAGCGGTTTCTCAACATCAGTGCTCCACCAATACTCTACTAAAAGGTAGGAAATACTGAGGCTCCGAGAACAAAAGACTTTTCTAGAAGCTATCACTTATTCATTGAGCGAACAAATATGTCACAGCTACTAGATGCTAAGCGTTATTGTCGGTGCTGGAGACACTATAGACAAAAATAGAGCCCCTGCCTTCTTGGAGCCAAGGTGTGTGTGTGTGTGTGTGTGAACAAAGGTAAGCAGGTAGCAGTGCCCAGTAGCCATTATGAAGAAACACAGAAGGGGCGTGTCTGGGTACCACTGCAGACAACGTATTCAGGGAAGGCCCCACTGGGTTGGTGACATTTGGATAGACGCCTGCATCAGAAAATGAAAAAAATGAACCATATAAATGACTGGGTGGAATACTCTAGACAAAAATATACCAAGAACGGGGCCTTCAGTGAGGAACAGTGTGTCCCACTGAAGGAACAGAAAGGTCAGGGTGCCTAGAGATTCTGGAATAAGGGGAAAGGGCCCAGGAAAGGCAGTAAGAATGGCAGTCTGAGCACGAGCAGTTCTTCAACCTCGGCAGAAGTCTTGGTAACATGTTCTAAGTATTCGGAGACCGCTGAAAACTAGCACTGGTTTTCCCCGTAAGGAACTCTCCTGCCTAACATGGAAAAACACGATTGCATGTGTATGGACACCTAGCAGCTGACACGGGAGGACTGCGGAGCCCAGTAGGACAAGGCTAGTCTAGCTACAAAGGGAGCTGAAGATGGTGGGAGAGGAGGAGGAAGAAAAGGAAGAAAAGAAGGGAGAAAGGGAGAGAGGCAAGGAAAGACAAAAGCACATGCATCTCCCATCCTGCTCCACAGTCACATGTGTATGTATGTATATCGCATGTGTGCCTGGTGTCCATCGAGGCCACAGGGTGTTTGAGCCTCTGGAACTGGGAGTTACAGGTTATGAGCCACTGTGTGCCGTGTGGGTGCTCAGAATCGGAGCAGAGTTCTTTGCAAGAACAGCAAGTGCTCTGAACTACCGAGAAATCTTCCCAGCACCTCCTGTCAAATACTGCATTCGCGGTTACCACTTTCTTGTGCATCCTTTCAGAAGATTATAAATAAATGTGAGTATTTACAATATTTATTTTAGTAAATATCAGAGCATATATCCTATACACTTTCATTTTAATCAACACTGTATGTTACAGATCTTTGCATTGTGATGAAGAACTTGTTTTATTAGACAAGGTCTCATGTAACCCTGGCCAGCTTCGAATACACTATGTAGCAGAGGGTGACCCTGAATTCCTGATCCTCCTGCCTCTACTTCCTGAGCACCGGGAAAACAAACATGTGCCACCACACACAGCTGTATGTGATGCTGAGGACTGAACATGGCAATCTTCATGCGTGACAGAGACTCTCTCCACTAGCTGAGCTACAGCCACAGTCAAAGAACGTCAGCTTCTGAATTAAATGTAACATTCCAATTATGTATGCACCTAGTTACCTTACTCACCAATGGCTTTTCAGATGCTTCTACACATCCCTGTCTAGAGCAAACGACAATAATTCTTACATACTGATTTTACACGTGAGAACGGATTATTGGATCAAAACCTGTAACTTTTTATGTATTCTGAAGCATACTGCCAAATTTACTGGCTTCCCTTTCAAAAGGCCATAAAAGTGTCCACATACCAACAGCATACGAACACACCAGTAGCATGTGAACGCGCCAGTTTCCTTACAAATTATTGGGAAAAAAACACTGCAACAGTATTTTGGATGATTAAAAAAAAATCCACAAAATTCTTTGGAGGACTCTGAGCTCAACCTACCAAGCACAAACTTAGGCTCTGAATTTTGGACCTACATGAACTAACTAGAAAACGACTTTACGACACAAGTACAGCCAGGCATGTTCTGAGTGACAGACTTTGCTGAACGCCCACTTTGAGTATTTCTAAGAAAATAGTGGCACTTGGCTGCGGGGGTAATAATACCGTGAAAGTTGAACTGCGTCTGCAGAAGGGAAGCCGAAGCTTAGTGAGAACAAGAGCGACTGTCCAGAGACCTCTCCTATACGGTACGAAGCTGATCTGTTGGCTCAGCCAGCGCTTCCGATGCCTAAGATGGTATCTAATACTTGCATTTTCATGTGTCCCATCATAACAAAAGATAACGGGTGCTGAGTCCTTCCGACTCGACTCTTTAGTAATGCTAATTGCTTCAACTTCATGAGAACGCACGGTTAATCTTTGCAATGTTGTAAGAACATTCAAACACTATCGTCTATGTAAGATATTTTGTCTGAAGCTCTGTCCTTAGACAGCTGTTCTAGTCCATCAGTTACTTTGAATGATCTTCCGGCTCTGAGAATATTAAGAAGCAGTGGTTTTCATACAGCTGTTATGCTACTGTTTCAATATGAAGAAATAATGACTCCAACATTTCTTCTAGGGATAACGATCTCCTCCATCCCTCCCTCCACTCCCTCTTAATTTAAAGTATCGCTTTCAAGCTCAGATTACAGCTCTGACATGAGATACCCTTAATGGGCTTCTCAAAGTCTCCCTACTCAGTATGTGTCTTGATATGCATACAGAATATTTCTTGGCCTTTCCAGAATGTTTCCAAAGTGCTTTTGGGTGGGTGTGGGGGGGAGTCATGGTGATTTACTTGTGTTTGGGGTTCTAATTAAACTATCTCCTATATTCACCATGGTATTGTGTGTTATATGTAAATAGTATGCCATAGGGTCTCAACCATTCAGACTTTAGTATACATGGGATCCAGGGATACCAAGGAATTACTGTACGAGTCATGAATTTCAATAATACAGATCATAATTACTATAATCATCTATCTTATAGAATCCATTTATTTATTTATTTTTTTGTTGTTTGTTTTGTTTTTCGAGAAAGGGTTTCTCTGTGGTTTTGGAGCCTGTCCTGGAACTAGCTCTTGTAGACCAGGCTGGTCTCGAACTCACAGAGATCCGCCTGCCTCTGCCTCCCAAGTGCTGGGATTAAAGGCGTGCGCCACCACCGCCCGGCTAGGATCCATTTATTAACAATACATGGGCTATCAACTATGAACTAAGTATAAGAGCAATAAAAGAGAATTAGAATATGGGTCTTTCCTCAAATCTGGTTCGGTAAACACAGAGATAATTAAACAAAAACTATAACTCAATGTGATACAATGGTCAAATATGAGCAAAGCCCAGGAAAACTGTGATTTCTACTTACATTAGGAAGTTGTTTTTCAGCATATGTTCTAGTCTGTCCTTGAGAATACAAAAGAGAACAAAATTTAAATGTAATTATATTCATGATATATAATTAATATACGTAAAGAGTGATGAAGCTGGCCTTGTTCACAAACGTGTTACCTTCTGTCCAGGAGCTATGAACCTGTGACACAGCGCGACGTCTTCCGGACAGTTTGTGAGAACCATCTCCGTGGTGGCCTTGAAGAGTTCTCCCATCACCTAGGAGCAAAGAGACAGAATGAAAACCCTCAGGGCTCAGGGCCTGAGAGACCATCCTTCCGCGTCCAGCAACTACAATCCATTACGCCTGTTAATCCCTGAATGTACTACAGCAATTTGGATCAATACTGGCATCGAAAGGGGCTGTGACATGCACAGTTATCACTGACTGATGTCTCTTTACTCATTGATAAACTCACTTACAGAATTGAGACCATCACAGTACCTCCCTCGTTGGATTGTTGTGAGAAATATGAAATATCCTGTGTATTAGCTTGGGTCCTGGATCTAATAATACGTTATTAGATTTGGTTGAGAGAGAACTTTTTGCATAGCTGGGTCAGTCAATGGTAAATGAAAGGAAACTCAAAAATTTGAGAAGCAACAACACATATCTAAACAGTAACTGTATGTATTCCTGTATGTTAAAATATAAAAATATAGATTAGTATATGAGGATTAATTCTACCATGATATCCCTGGAAGATTCATGGGAGACATGTTTCCCTTAGAAGGAAACAGTAACTAGAATGGAAAACATTTCCCAAATTATGTATTTGTTTGTTTACTAACTAAGTTTATTTCTTGGAGACTAGTTCTCACTGTGTAGCCCTGGCTGGTCTAGAACTCACTATGTAGATCAGGCTGGCCTCAAGCTCACAGAGAGTACTGGGATTATTAGTGTGCCACCACACCCAGCCAGAAGTTGCAGCTTCGAAGTCTGTAAGCAGCAATGATGACGAATTTGGGGAGTAGAATCCAAAAATAAAATAAGGGTAAAGAAAAAGTTGGAGGAAATAGATAAAACCAATCCAAAATTTTCCAAGGGCTTTGCAATCTGAGGACAGGAGAGATATTTAGCTATTGTAAAGACGTAATCACTGATATAAATAGGGCTGGGTATACGACTTAGTGGGGAGTGCTGCCTGGCTCCCAGGTACTGCATCAACCAGGAGATGGGGCAGTGTGGTAGCAACACTTCTAGAACCCTAGTCCCCGGGAGGTGGGGGCAAGACCAAGATTTCAAGATCACTCTAGGACATTTGAGATTCCTGTTTCAAAAAACCAAAAGCCCGAAAGCACCACACAGAGATTGTTCAAATTCTAAAAGGGAAAGACGGGGAGAACAATCCAATGGAGTCAGGAGTGCAGTCTGGGGACTTGAAAAGGAACAGCCGTGGTTAAAGGTCCCGCACTTCCAGCTGGTACTACCTTGCAGCACAGCAGTGAGATAAAGACACACCAGTGTCTGGACGACTTACAAGGTCATACCCCTCAATTATGCAACACAGCCCACACTTAGTAGGAGGGTAAAGAGCAGCGGCCTGGGTGGTCCTTTGTTCTGTGGAAGAACACAAGACCGTGACCACCTGGGTTGTTAAGTTGCTGTCTGATGAGCAGTAAATTTAACCTGAAGACGGAAACCTCCGCTACCTTCCCTAGAGTCTGACTTTAGACTAACTTCTATAAGTGCATCCGATAAAACCAGAAACTACGGTGAAGGGTGAGTACAAGACATTTCAGAAGTTTACTAAAGTGGTCATTAGTAATTAACTACTCATAATTCATTAAGGAAAAATTCTTTCTTTTATAACATTCCAAGTCAAAACTTAAATGCACCGAAAAGGACAGAAGAAACGATGCATGCCACCATATCCTGTGAACTCTGGATACTTTTATTTATTTATTTATTTGAGATTTTATTTTTAGGGTAATTCTTGCTTTGTCTTTTTGAAGAAGTGTCACTTTGCAGGTCAGGCTAGATGTCTTATAGATATCTATTTCCTCTAAAGGAAGAAAAAGAGGACAAGATTACTTTTTTCTGCCTTTAGGATTTATATTCTAATTGGCCAAGTCATTCAACAATATATGCTGAGTGCCACTGTTGAGTAACTCAAGTAGCAAATCTGCCGCCAAAACCTAAATATTCTCTTTGAATATTTGAGTTTATTATTATACTTAGCTGGGTGTGTGTTAGCACGTGAGCACCACGGCACAGGACCAGCTCTGAGGACACCTTCCACAAGCGGGTTCTCTCTTTCTAGCGTGGGTTCCCAGGACTGAACTCAGGTCATCAGGATTACACGGCCAAGGGCTCTCATCTATTCTGAACCCTCTTACTGGCTCTTAAACCTCATTCTCACCCAGTTTCAGTTGTTACCAGCTCCAGGAGTCAGCACTGACACACAGTTAGTCAGAGTTCTTCTTGTGCGATTACACAAGAGAACGCTTACCCGAGTGTTCCTTCTCTTTTGAGACAGGGTCTTCCTATATGTAGTCCTGGCTGCCCTGCTTCCTATGTGGACTAGGATGACCTCAAACTCACCGAGCTCTGCTTGCCTCTGCTTCCCAAGAGAGGGATTAAAGGTGCTCAGAATCGTATCTTCTGAACCATGGATACTTCTATTTTTGAGATTTTTATGGTAATTCTTGTTTTATCTTTTTTTAACCAGCCTCACTTTGTAGTTCAGGCTTGCCTGGATCTTGCAATCTTCCTGACTCTGCCTTCCAAGTCAAGGATTGCAGACGTGTGCCAATTCTAAACCGGCAAATTAATGATCACCAAAGAGAAAACCTTTTTTTCCCATGTATAATACTGTTAAGATAGAGAAAAGACAAGCCACCAAAATCAGGAGAAATATTTGCAACTTTTGTATCTGAAAAAGCAATTTATATTTGAAGATAAAGAAATTTCAAAACTCAACAACAAAGGGCCAGCTGTCATAATTCACACCTTCCCAGCACTCAGGAGGTGAAGGGGGGCAGAGCTCTGAGCTCAAGGCCAGTCAGGGCTACATATTGATGCCCTGTCTCAAAAAACTAAAACGGATCAAAGCTCAACAATAAGAAAACAAACAACTTGACCAAAGACTAGAAAATGATGACTAATAGACAGAGGAAAAGATGTTTATTATAGAGAGCCTCAAGAGATTGGGGAAATACAAAATAAATCCACAGTATGATGCTGATGCACAGCTAATAGATTCACATATTCATTCATTCTCGGTGTGACCACATGCGTGTGTGTGTGTGTGTGTGTGTGTGTGTGTGTGGTCTCTCTCACAGACTCACATACACAAATACATCTCTGGAAGTACTGGTGATAAGCAAACAAACTGGCTTTTGCATATTCCTTGTAGGAATGCAAAAACAGTAGAGTCACTCTGTACACCAGACAGGTTCTTGATAAAACCTCACTCCTGGGCTCTCACCCAAGAGAGATGAAAGCGATATTCACACAGAACCTGCACCTGAAGGTTTATAGCAACTCCCCCCCCCCCCGTTTCTTTCAAAGCCTGAACTATATCAAATGTTCTCCAACATGAATGGTAAACCAGGAGGAGGATCTGACACACAGTATGCTAAGGGCAGGAGACAGAGTCAGGAACACAGCACTTCACTAAAGTTCACAGGGCACTCTGCAAAGGGCAGATTACTTAAGAAAGACAGGGAAGGCCAGCAGTTGACAGTGGGGCGGGGGACGGAAGGCTGCAGCAGGCTGGGGTTGTTTCGTAATGCCAGAATTGTTCTGTATTTTGACTGTAGTCATAGTAACAGAGGTGGACACATGCCTTAAAACTTAAAGTTCAGATGAGTATGATGCTAATAAAACAGACATAAATCAACACTGTCACAGGAACCCATCGTGCGCTTCTCAGCGTGTCGGCGGGGTTGCCTCCGCTCCCAGACCCACTGGACACAAAACTGCTCATCTCTCTGGTATCGTCTGGCCTTGTCTACTGCTCCCAGACTACAGTATGAAATAACACCAGCAAGAGTTTCTTAGGTAGTAGCGCTCTGGATAAAATGACCACAGTTCTGGTTCCCATTATTCTTGGACATTTATCATTAGTGCTTAAAATCCACTAGCGGCCGGGCATGGTGGCGCACGTCTTTAATCCCAGCACTCTAGAGGCGGAGGCAGGTGGATCTCTGTGAGTTTGAGGCCAGCCTAGTCTACATAGTAAGTTCCAGAACAGCTAGGGTAGTTACAGAGAGAATCTGTTTTCAAAAACAAAAAAACAAATGCATCAGCTAAAATATCTATAAACAATCACAGCAATAGCTAATAAATGAATGAGAGAAAAACAGAGAATGGAATAATGATACAGTTCAAATATGTTTTAAATTTTATTACATTTTTTTAAAGATTTATTTTTACTTTAGCTGTGTGGGTGTTCTGTTTGTATGCATGACTGCACACACGAGCATGCCTGAGGCCTGGGGAAGCCAGAAGGCATCAGATCCTCTGGAAACGGAGATAAAGATGGTTGTGAGCTCCCATGCTGGTGCTGGGAATCAAAACCAGGTCCTTCGGAGGAGTAGCCATTGTTCTTAACCACAGAGCCATCTCCTGCCCCATCCTGACATTTTTGATTCGTTTTGTGCAGCTACGGTAGCTGTGTGGAGGTCAGTGGGAATACGGCCTCGTCTCCTACCATGTGGGGCCCAGGGATCAAACAGCCACGGGCTTGGCAGCAAGTGCCTTCACCCCTGTGTGAAAATCCAGAACTGAATTCCACTCACACATCCTAAAGTGCGGTTTACATACCCATTTCTCAATGTTCTTATTGAAGAAACTTGAGGAAATGAAGGTATTTCGCAATCCCATCATGTGTCAAATAATTTGCATGTCATTTTCATAACTCTTCCCTTTGGCGTGCACGCTGAGGCAATGGAAATGCAGATATGGGGAGGTCTGGGAGTGGCTCCTTTCCTTAAGAAGAGAAGGGAAAACACCGGGTGGTGGGCTCAAATAGAGCTCCTAAGGACCACACACTGCCTTTTAAGGCTCAGAGCGCAACCCCACAAGCAGCAGCAGACTTATTCCAGAGGCACTATTAACTAGATAATTCTTCTGGGGAAGAGAATTAATTCTGTGAGTGATGGGATGTTGAATGGCATCTCTGTCTTTAGCCATTACATCCTGGAGTAATTACCCTCCCTATCACCACCTGCAGGGATACACAGCAAGGTCCTCTGGGCGAAGCTGATCTAAAGAAGTCAGTGGAAGGCGTTACAGTGAGTGACCAAGTACACTGCTTGGCAACATGAACTGCTTCTAGACTCTTCAGGAACTGTCAGCCCAAAGGCTGCACCTTGCTCAGGGCTGTCTCTTTGAGGCTAACAGTGAGAAATACCTAGTAAGTAGGAGGACGCACAGAAGCCCATCCCCCTGCTCTCCTAAGGGAAAGTTATTTCTAGCTCTTAACTTCCTCATAGAAAAGGTAGCAGTCTCTCTAAATGTACCACAGTTCAACGTTACCCCCTACTCAAAGCTTTTCCAACCCTTTCCTCACAGACATGGTTCTCATGGCTGGGGCAGACTGCAGGGCCACCGGCAGTGAGACCAGGATTTATTACTGCTTGTATTGGCTTCCTAGAGCCCACTGGCTTTGCAGGGATACCTTGCGCTGTGGGATAACGCTCTTGATCCCTGTAAAGATTTGTCACTCGTATTGGTTTAATAAAACGCTGATTGGACAGAAGCCAGGCAGAAACTATAGGTGGGGTGACCAGACTAGAAGAATTCTGGGAAGAGGAAAGGCTCAGTTTGCAGTGGATCCCCTGACACAGAGGAAGAAAGATGAGAATGCCTCACTGAGTAAGGTACCAAGCCATGTGGCTAAGCATAGATAAAAAGTATGGGTTAATTTAAGTTGTAAGAGTTAGTTAATAAGCCTGAGCTAATAGGTCAAACAGTTTATAATTAATAAAATCCCGTGTGTGTCTTTGGGACTGAACGGCTGCAGGACTGGGCAGGACAGAAACTCTGTCTACAATCTTGCTCAACCTAGATATAATGAGCAGGGCCTTGGTCCTGCCACAAAGCAATGTGCTAGACTTTGGTGATTTCCCATGGGAAGGCTTACCCTCCTCCATGAGGAGTGGATGGGGGGGAAGGGAGAGGGAGAGGGAAGAGAGGAGGCAGTGGGAACTGATTTTGGTATATTATATGAGAAAAGAGTTTTTTTTTTTTTAATAAATAAATAAATTTAAAAACATTAAAAAAACAGAAAAAAGAAAAAAGAAACAAAACAAAACAAAAACCCTCTAACTGCGGTTGCTGGAGAGATGGCTCAGCAGTTGAGAGCACTTGCCATTCTTGCTTGGGTTTGACCCTTGGTATCCACACGGTAGCTCACGACTGTTTACAACCTTAGGTTCAGGAGCTCTGACACCTATTCTGGCTTCTGCAGGACCAGGCACACTTCTTTGTGTGGTGCATATACATACGTACAGGTAAAACATTCATACATACAAAATTAATAAATCTTCAAAACCAAACCCTGGGTTAGAGAGATGGCTCAGCTGTTATTACTGAGAACCCAGGTTCGGTTCTTAGCGCCATGATGGGTTGGCTTACAACTGCCTGTGACTTGAGATCCAGGGGACCCACGGCACTGTCCTGTCTGAATAGTCACCCTCATGTTCTCCTCTCCTCTCCTCCCCTTCCCCTCCC
The DNA here is from genome assembly GCF_950005125.1 of Chionomys nivalis. Classification (NCBI taxonomy): domain Eukaryota; kingdom Metazoa; phylum Chordata; class Mammalia; order Rodentia; family Cricetidae; genus Chionomys; species Chionomys nivalis. The sequence goes on from NC_080108.1 coordinate 2,957,623, forward strand.
CCCCCATGCAGATGATTAAAAAAGAAAAGAACTGCTAGTTCGTGGTGGCGCACACCTTTAATCCCAGTACTCAGGAGGCAGAGGCAGACAGATCTCTGTGAGTTCGAGGCCAGCCTGGGCTATAGAGTGAGTTCCAGGACAGGCTCCAAAGCTACAGAGAAACCTTGTCTCGAAAAACCAAAAAGAAAGGTAAAAAGAAAAGAAAAAGAACTCCGCTGGCAATAAATCTGTTAAAGAGTTGACTAGAAAAAGAAGGGGTCATATAAGGTCATGACCCCGCCCTATCTGTACTGCTTATGCTTTAGGAGTATATACACTGAATAGAAAGTAAAGCTAATAGGAATCACTAAATTAAACATTATAAACTATGAGTAACCAAATATCATTGATAGAGAATTTTAAATAGTAAGTTAATTATTTATGCTAAGTATCACTCAGACACACCCAGACACACCCAGACTCTCTCTCTCTCACACACACACACACACACACACACACACACACACACACACACACCACTTGCCCAATTCTCAACTGCTCTGTGATGTAAGAATTAAGGTATATTAAATAGATCACTATTTTCTCCACCCAATAAATCTCTATAACGCAGAAGCACTGTGATGTCAGAGATTTCTGAAAACGACAAACTGTATACTTACCTGTATGAGATCCTGAAGGCTGTCAATAAAAGCAATCTCTGCTTCAACCATATAAAATTCAGCCAGGTGTCTCCGGCTCTGAGAATTTTCGGCTCGGAATGTTGGGCCAAAGGTAAATACTTGGGCAAAAGCTCTGCAATTCAAGATTAAGAACATAAAAATAGAGCACACATGATTAATTGTAAGTATTTAAAATACCCTTAGTGCTTAAGAAAACATGTTTTGCATCTATGCTGTGCCCACAAACCCACATACATTATCTGCTCCATTTCTCTAATGGGGGATAATAATAGTTTCATTAAAAATGTTACATTTATAGAAACCATTTTATCCCAGAGGAAATCTGCAACTGCTTTAGAAACTCTATGGTTTTCTAAATATAGAAATGTAACCACTTCTGGGTGCACTCTACTGCGGCTGCCTTAAAATCAGCAACTCCGTGTGATGGCCGTCAAGAACAAGGTGACAAAAACGCAGCAATCAGAGACGCAGCTCAAGGAACAGAACTGAGTCGGTAACAATGAAAAGCAGAATCTCATGCGGATGTGGTGCGCTCAACTTGGTTTTTAAATACACAAAGAAGGATGTCATGAAAATGCAACACCCCCTGGTAGACATAGGTTTTTAAATGAAAATTTCAGTAGCAGGCATGGAAGCCTCCCTTTGAGCTGGTGATCTAGGCAGCCCCAGAGCCCCAGACAACACAGGTTATTGCCACTGCTCTTGGCTGCCATCAAATCAGTCTGTGAGACCTCACTGTCAAAGGCACAGCACACCTTAGCTGAAGGACACAGCAAAGCCAAGCCATGGGGGTGGGGGGAGGAGACATCAGTGGACCCTGAACTTTACAATACTGATCTGCGGGGCAAGACGCGACTGACCACTGGTTCAGTAGCGGTGTGGGGGTCATGGGGGTAACCAACTGCTTTCTGACTGACTTCAGGCCTGCTCCACAGAGTGAATTTATGCTTGATACTGTAAACCTGGCCAAAAGCCCATGGTTTGGAAGGGCATAGGCCCTAAGGAGGAATCTACTATTGTTTTGTTAAAGGGATGTGTTTTTAAATTATCTCATAAATATTTATGTTTATACCCATTGATTAGTATGCTATTTTCAACCTCTGTCTCCCTCCCTCGGGACTGTTGGGATTAAAGGCATGTGCCACCCCGTCAGCACAAATATGTTTTTTGACTGGTGTTTGCTTCCCGCCATCCTGTGATTCCAAACTACTCTGAGTTCTCAAAGTCGAATCTGATTATGTCAGTCAAATTTAAAAACCTTCAATGACTATCGCCAAACGGATAAAATTCAAACTCCTATTCTCTCCTCATGAAGCTTTTTCAGCAGCTCTCTGAAGACATTCTCCTTACCTAGCATGTTCGGAGCCCATGTCTCTGCACAGAATATCCTCCTTCTTCTCTGGACACAAACTCTCACCCAACCTTCAAAATCTGCCCTAAATATCATTTCATTCTTGAAATTTTATCACCCCGCTCCCAACTCATTATCCCTCCTGTATGTTACTGTAACACTTTATCCATATATTATTATATAAAATGCTTCACTTTGATATGCAATTAGGTTTTTAAATATTCCCCCCCCCGCAGAAAATTATAAATTTTTCCAGAACAGGAGTCATGTTTTATTCATGTCTGTGTCTGCAGTGCCTGGTTAACACAGGTGTTCACATGAATGAGCACTAATGATGATGACAGGCTCCCTCGGCATCAACCAGGGAGGCAAAGAGAAGACACTCAGATACTTTCTCAGGCTGCGTCTTAGCATCTACAGTGGATGCTGAGATAGTATTCAAATGGGTCAAATGATTCTGATCTGTTCTGAGCATAAATCTGAATAGTACAGGCTGAGTTTCCAGTTGAGAGCTATGCTCTCCCAGAAGGGCTGCCAAAAGTATCTACTTTTTAAAAATGGTAATTTTGTATGCTTCACAAGGATATACTGTATAAACATAAACGTTAGCATTCAAGTGTATCTTATTGAAATTTTTCAATAAATACACAGCACAGCTAAAATTTACTTTGGAAGTTCTGAAATATAAGGGAAGATTTGTTACTTAAAAGTGTATGTTATTGCCGGGCGGTGGTGGCGCACGCCTTTAATCCCAGCACTCGGGAGGCAGAGGCAGGCGAATCTCTGTGAGTTCGAGGCCAGCCTGGTCTACAAAGGGAGTTCCAGGACAGGTTCCAAAGCTACAGAGAAACCCTGTCTCGAAAAACCAAAAAAAAAAAAAAAAAAAAAGTATATGTTATTTCTATTAAAGAATTAGGTACAAACAAAACTGGTTTTTAATCAGAACTCCAAATTCACGTTATAAGACCAACTGCCTCTCCTGTGGCAATTCTATAAAGGATGCTATGGGATACGCAGCAATAGTTGTTTAGTTATTAATGTATAAGGGCTTATATATCCTAGGTTGGTCTCAAACTCCTTACATAGCTGAGGATAACTTTTAACTTCTGATTGTCCAGCCTCTACCACCCCAGTGCTGGAATAATAATAACGGCATGCACCACCAGGTCCAGTTAATGCAGTGCTCAGAGTTCTGTGCTTGATGGACACAGATTCTACAAACTGAACTGTATGCCGGCCTTAGAATTTTTTTTTTTTTTTTTTTTTTTGGGTTTTTCGAGACAAGGTTTCTCTGTGGTTTTGGAGCCTGTCCTGGAACTAGCTCTTGTAGACCAGGCTGGTCTCGAACTCACAGAGATCCGCCTGCCTCTGCCTCCCGAGTGCTGGGATTAAAGGCGTGCGCCACCACCGCCCGGCTCGGCCTTAGAATTTTTAATTGGAATAAAAATCAGGTTCTGACGAAGATGGTCAAGATTTAAGTTAATACCCTAAGCCAGAAACGTGACAATAACACTCTGAATTAACAGAAAGATAAAATATGTTAGAAGGTATATGGGGGGGGGACCCTAATTCAGCATCCAACTTTTAGGTAGTTTAAGCCATAAAATAATGGCCACCCTACATGGGCACCCAATGTTCTATAAAATAGTGACATTAACTAGTAATGGTAGAGGCCACCATTAGAGAGTGATCTTCATGGGTTAGGAATTAAAAGTAAAGAAACTTATAGTTAACTCTTTGGAGTTGGCTCATTTGTATATACATATGTACATGTATATATTATTGCTTGTTTATACATATATAGATATATCACTGCTTGTTTATCTATATGTACATGTTTATGTATTATTATTTATATATATGCACATGTATTACTGCTTGTTTATATATATACACATGCATTATTGCTTGTTTATATGTATATATACATGTATATATTATTGCTTGTTTATATATGTACATGTATATATATTAATGCTTGTTTACATGCACATATACATGTATTATTGCTTGTTTATATGCATGTATATGTACATGTATTACTGCTTGTTTATATTTATATATACATGTATTATTGCTTGTTTATATGCATGTATATGTACATGTATTACTGCTTGTTTATATTTATATATACATGTATTATTGCTTGTTTATATATGTATTATTGCTTGTTCATACATATGCATATGTATATGTACATATATTACTGCTTGTTTATATGCATATATACATGTATTATTGCTTGTTTATATATGTATTATTGCTTGTTCATACATATGCATATGTATATACATTACTGCTTGCTTATACGTATATATTATTGCTTATTTATATACGTATTATTGCTTGTTCATACATATATATATATACATGTATTATTGCTTGTTTATACATATGTATATGTACATGTATATGTATTACTGCTTGTCTTCCAGAACAAGAAACTGAAGTTCACAGAGTTTAAGAAGCTTTCTCCTAAGTCTCAGAGTCACAGTCTGATGGGTGGTGGGGCTGCACTCAGGTCCAGATATACAGTTACACGACAGGTCCAGATACACAGTTACACTACAGGTCCAGATATACATTTACACTACAGGTCCAGATATACAGTTCACTACAGGTCCAGATACACAGTTATACTACAGGTCCAGATACACAGTTCACTACAGGTCCAGATACACAGTTACACTACAGGTCCAGATATACAGTTAGAGTTACACTACAGGTCCAGATATACATTTACACTACAGGTCCAGATATATAGTTACACTACAGGTCCAGATAGACAGTTACACTACAGGTCCAGATATACAGTTACACTACAGGTCCAGATATACAGTTAGAGTTACACTACAGGTCCAGATACACAGTTACACTACAGGTCCAGATATACAGTTACACTACAGGTCCAGATATTCAGTTAGTTACACTACAGGTCCAGATAGACAGTTACACTACAGGTCCAGATATTCTGTTCCACTACAGTCTGACAATGATAATCAAAACTCTGCTACTCAATAAACATTTATCAGCTCAGAAAATTAGACAAGAAAAACGTATAGTACGTTCTCCCCTGTCAAAGACAGCTCAGTTAAGTAGCAGCTGTACCGCCTCTATGAGCAGCTTGTGTGTCAGGAGCAGAGCTGATGTTGTCATTCATGAGCAAGAATAACACATTCTCATTACCAGTTAAAACTGTAGTAAGTGAGTCAGCCGTGGCCTTCAGACTCTCACAGGAGGGGAGGCTTGGTATGGATCTGTAGTGTGTTTTGCAATAACTTTGTTTCTGGATCTACATGAAAGCATTCATTTTAATTTATTCCATTTTCCCCCTTTTATCTTAAGCCTTCCATAGTCATGAAGCCTTTTGGTGAGAACAAGTGTAGCAAAGCTTAGACCAACCAACATTTAAAATAAAAGCAGAGAACAAGGCCGTTCCTAAAATAAGCCACGGAATCAGGTGAAAGGTCGGCCCTGCTGCAAGAGGACCAGCAGAAAACATCCAGCACTCAAACCATTTCTGTGCCAAATTATGGAGAGATGAGAGCTATATAAGGAAAGTCATGAGTAGATCTTAAGATAACAAAAGTACATTCAATACACATCAATCAAGATAGCTACAAAAATGGCTTTTTGGGGAAAAAGTGCAATTACAGAGAAGGCTCTACAGAGGCACCCCCCCCCAGCTTTCTGAAGCTCCGAGCTGCTAAGCAGATTAACAATAAAACGGTCACTGAATGTGTGACCATTTATTCTTTTTGAAGAACGAAGCTCCACAGCTAGAGAAAATACAGGACTTTCTGTTCTTTAGCCTGAGACTTAATCAGCGTGACAGGGCAACGGTCGGTCGGCACCCAGGTACTCCCCCAGCCTCCACGTCACCCTGCACTCACTGTACAGGCGAAGTCTTTCCTCCATCACTCAGGAAGGGCCTGATCTCACCCGTCTGGTTGTATTTGGTGGACAAAGTGACCGTCAGCTCCCTAATGCCTGCCTGTCAACCCAGCAACTGTGGAAGTCAAGGCAAGAAAGTACAAAATCAAGGTCTGCCTGAGCGACAGAGCAAGTGTAAGGGCAGCCAGGACCACTTACTGACCTAATGTAAAAAGTTAAAAACATGCACGAGGACCGAAGTTAACTTTCAGCAATGCAAAAACATAGTCTATGTTACTATCTTGTGTCCAATGCATTATTAATACTGTAATGCATCTGCCACTCATTACTGACACGTGCCCAAAGGTGACGCCAAATTCTTTTTCAGTTTTTTCCCATTATTCTATCTTGCACTTGTAGGAGGTATAAAATGTGACCTCATCATTTCGATATACCACAGGCTTTCTGGAATTCAAGTCCTTCTGTGGCATCACTGCCAAAGCTTTACAGGCAAGTGAGATGGCAAGCCTGAATTTAACCCCCAGGACCCACACGGCAGAAGAGAGCCAACCCCGTAACCTGTCCTCTGAACTACACATGTGTGCACATGTACGTGTGTGTACGCGTACGTGCATGTATGTGCCTGCATGTGCATAGAAACAGACACAAACACAATAAACAAATGTCATAAAAAGATTCATTTTAACTCGTCTTTAATATTTGGAATTGAATTTGAGGCCCAAGCAAAATTTAATTTTATACAAGAAACTGCTGGCCACAACAGTAGAGGGGCTCCAGTGCTCGCTACTCCTCCCTGACTCGGGTTGAAAAGGACGTCCTGGCAACGGGTACACGAGGCACTTAGGCTGTGTGAGAGCGAAGAGCCTGACGCACACTACGAGCAAGAGCAGGCCGGTGCAGGGTGACTGGCAGGGGTGAGGTGGGAGGCGGCAGCAGCCAGGACATTAAGAGCCTTCCCTGCACGCCATGATAAAGGATAATGGCCTCCATTTCCTGAAATACCTCACTGTGCTCTGTTCGGCTTTTCTCCTACTTACTTGGTCTCTGTCTCTTCTTTCCACAGGCCACTTATTCTGCCTGTTTATTAGATACTAACATTCATGGTGTGCACTCACTCATAAGTGGATATTAGCTGTAAGATAAAGGACAATCATGCTCCAGCCCATAGGTCCAAAGAGACTAGGTAACAAGGTGGGTTCATAGGCAGATGGGTCTCCCTGGGAAGGGGCAATAGGAGAGACTTCATACACACATACATTGTCCCTGTGCATTTATTTTAAAAGTTTAAATTTGTGACTACACAATATTTAGATACCAAAAGGAGTCAGAATGAACAAGCTAATGCAGAAAATAAAAGTGATAAAATTATAATAAAAGTACCAGCATCAGAGCCCAAAGGACCCACCAGGCCACCACTGAGTCCATGAGCTTCCTACTCTCCCTTCTCCCTACTGCCCATTAAATCCAACAAATCAGGTACTGATATCTACACAGTCACCCGAGGCTAGAGAAAGCTCCAAAGAGTGAATGACTTCAGGCACACAGGTGTCAAACAGATCTTCCTTGTTCCACATACAGCTACCAACCACATATGGTTACTTACATTTAGTGACAATTAAATAAAATTAACAGAAATTTAGTTCTTTGAAATACGGCAATCTCACCAGTCAAGCTTAAAGCGCAAACCACACATGGCTAGTGGTGTCCACACTGGACGACACAGCACAGAACAGTTTATCACCACAGTAAGTCTGTCTAGCATTGGAACGGACTGTTGAAACCTCAGCACAGCCAGAAGACGACCAACTATTGAGGAAAAACGCACATTCCGGCATTTCTGAACTTGCTCCAGGGTCTAGCCAGAGCTGGTTATTGTGTCCTGCAGCCCTGGTCTTCCATGTCGACCTTTGGCTCTTCCCCTCTCTCACAGTGACTGCTTTACAGAGCATAGACTCATCGCCGTGCCTGTAAGCCCAGCGTCCCTGACAGGGCGGCTTTCCCTCAGAAAGGTACTGGTGGAACCCAAGGATTATTTAGTAAAGCATGCTTGCAGCTTTTGTTAATTTTCAAATACAAGTGTTTTTTAAAACTGTACAAACCATGAGCCACCTTGTCCATATCGCTGAAGATGACAGAGGACCTCCAGGACTCTCCAAAGAGCCTGGCTGTCCGATTGGAAACACGCAAAACACACACAGATAAAAATGACTAACCCAGAGTTCAGTTTTTTTTCCACTGAACTTTCCTAGAGTCCTGAAGTACAAGGAGCAATGCCCAGAATAATTATACCGCTGACAAAGCTAAGGAAAATTAATAAATAGATGTCCCAGAAATGGGGCGGCGGTGGCGCACACCTTTAACCCCAGGACTCAGGAATCAAGGCAGGCAGACTTCTGTGAGTTTGAGGCCAGCCTGGTCTACAGAGCTAGTTCTAGGATAGCCAAGGCTATACCCTGCTTCAAAAAACAAGCAGGCAAATAAAATGTTCCATAAAAAAAAATTTAGTCTCAACAAAGGAATTTTCAAGAACATCAACAACATTTCTATCATAATTCTAATCATAATTAGCAGGTGCTAACCCTGCCTTTTAAACGTGAAATACGACTCACTAGGGGTCTGCATACGCTCCAAACTGTAGAGGTTAACTCCACATCTGCTTCTCTATTCTAGTCACCTGTCTCATGGTAAAACGTTGTGTTTTCTTCCTTCGTTTTTTTTTTTTTTTTTCCAGGACACAATATATCACGGGAGATAGAGCAAGCAGGTGTTGATGTCAAGAGAAACGCAAACAAAATTAACCAATATCTGTGCAAAGTTGTTATTAGGTTTCGTTCATGAGATAGAAGAAAAGAACAAGTTTCTTCATTAGCGTCTTTAAAGGAGTAAAGATGAAGTCCTCACTGCCCTGGTCTTAAAGACTCTTTTTATCTGCACGTATGTGCACCACACTGGACCTGGTGCCCAGAGCTCAGAGGGCACTGGGATCCTCAGGAGCTGGAATTACAGAGCCACCATGCGGGTGCTGGGAACTGCCTGGGGTCCTCTATGGGACAGCAGATGCTCTCAGCCTCCGAACCATTTCTCTAGCTCCAGTTTCTTGCATTTCTACTAGGGCCCACCACGCCTTCTGAAATAATTCCCTTAAAAGAGATATAATACTAGTGAAGACAGATGTTTAATGTATTCATAGTCATCTGCTTTAGGATGACCGTAAATCCTGGTTTGGACAGAACCTGCTTTGCAACAACTGACCTGGAATGAACCGTGGCTGGCCGCGCGAAAGAGACCAGCTACGTCAGACAGCTGGTTGGCGGGTTTCTAAGCTGTTTAGACACTCGGCCTGCCCCACCCTCCTTCGGTCTGTCAGTGTAGGTTTCAGTTAAATGACATACACAGAAGCAATTTCATTATTTCAGTAATTCATCAAGACTGTGCAGAAAAAAGTCAGTTTTGATTTTTAAGGAAACATACCAAAAGTTTTAAATTAAGATAAAAATTCATATTTATTACATGGTAATATTATATATATATCAGTTAAACTGTTTCAGTATATCAACAGAATAGTATTTCAAGATTTTTTGATTTTTAATTTTACTTTTAATTTTTTTGTTTTGTTTTTTGTTTTGTTTTTCAAGACAGAGTTTCTCTGTATCTTTGGAGCCTGTCCTGGAACTCACTCTGTAGACCAGGCTGGCCTTGAACTCATAGAGATTTGCTGTCTCTGTTTCCTCAGATTAAAGGCATGCATCACCACCACCTAGCATATTCCAAGATTTTAAAAGATTTATTTTTATTTCTTTTTTTTTCCTTCCTTCCTTCCTTCCTCCCTCCTTCCTTTATTTTTCAAGACAGGGTCTCTGTGTAGGCCTGGCTATCCTGGAACTCACTCTGTAGACTAAGCTGGTCTTGAACTCACAGTGATCTGCTTGCCTCTGCCTCCCAAGTGCTGGGATTAAAGGTGTGTACCACCACCACCACCACCCAGTTACTTTTATTTTTTATTTATATACACATGTGTGTCCGTGTGCGTGTGTATGAGAGCTAGTATCCACAGAGGCCAGGTGTATTGGATCTCCCTAGAGCTGGAGTCCAGGCCACTCTACGCCACTGAGCAGGAATGCTGGGAATCACACCTGGGTTCTCTTTATGAGCAGTACATGCTCTTAACTGCTAAATCATATCTCTGACCTCATATTCCAAGGTTCCCCTCCACCCTGGCTATCCTGGAACTAGCTCACAGTGACTCACCTGCCTCTCTATGAGTGCTGGGGTTAAAGGCATACATCTTTTCTGCCTGGCAAAGTTTTTAAATGTATTTTATGGCAGATTTTCCAAGATTTTAGCTATTATTTTCTTCTGTAGTCAGAGACTGCACATTCGTTTCCCGGCTGCCTAGACCCAAATAATCACACAAAAACTATATTAATTACAACACTGTTTGGTCAATGAGTCAGGTATATTTCTAGCTAGCCCTTACATTTTAAATTTACCCATTTCTATTAATCTCTCACTAATGGACAGGTCTGCCAGACAGAAAATTAACACAGAAATAAGGGAACTAACAGATGTTATGACTCAGTTGGACTTAACAGACATCTATAGAACATTTCATCCAAACACAAAAGAATATACCTTCTTCTGAGCACCTCATGGAACCTTCTCCAAAGTTGACCACATACTCGGTAACAAAGCAAACCTCAACAGATTAAAAAAAAATTGTAATAAAATAAATATTATCAGATCACCATGGGTTAAAGTTAGAATTCAACAATAATACAAACTACAGAAAGCCAACAAACTCATGGAAACTGAACAATTCTCATCTGAATTACCACCGGGTCAAGGAAGAAATAAAGAAATAAATTAAAGATTTCCTAGATTTCAATGAAAATCAGAGGACAGCATACCCAAATTTAGCATCATAAAAACAGAGCTAAGAGGAAAGTTCACTGCACTAAGTGGGTACATAAACAAAGTGGAGAAAGTTCACACTAGTGAGTTAACAGAATACCTGAAAACTCTAGAACAAAAAGGAGCAAATTCACCCACTAGTAGACAGCAGGAAATAATCAAACTCAGGGCTAAAAACAATAAAATAGAAATAAAATCAATTAAACAAAGAGTTAGTTCTTTGAGGAAATCACTAAGATTAACAAACCCTGATCCAAACTAACCGAGAGGCAGAGGGAGAATATCCAAATCAACAAAATCAGAAATGAAAAGGGGGCCATAACAACAGACACTGAGGAAATCCAAAGAATCATCAGGTCATTCTTCAAAAATTTATATTCCACATAACTGGAAAATCTAAAAGAAATGGACCATTTTCTGGAAAGGTACCCCTTACCAAAATTAAATTAAGATCACATAAATAATTTAAATAGACCTCTTATGCTTAAAGAAATAGAAGCAGTCATTAAAAAATGTCTCCCAAACAAAAAAAGACCAGGGTCAGATGGTTTCAGTGCAGAATTCTACCAGAATTTCAAAAAAGAGCCAATACCAACACTCCTCAAATTGTTCCACACACTAGAAACAGCAGGAACACTGCCGAACTCTTTTCATAAGGCTACAGTTACCCCACACCCAAACCACACAAACATACACAACAACAACAACAAAAGAGAATTACAGACCAATCTCCCTCATGAACACTGATGCAAAAATACTCAATAAAATACAGGCAAACCAAATCCAAGAACACATCAGAACCATCATCCACCATGACCAAATCAGCTTCATCCCAGAGATGCAGGGATGGCTTAGCATACAAAAATCTGTCAATGTAATCCACCATATAAACAAGCTGAAAGAAAACAAACATGATCATCACATTAGATGCTGGAAAAGTCTTCGACAAAATCCAACATACCTTCATGATAAAGGTCTTGGAGAGAGCAGGGATTATAAGAACATACCTAAACACAATAAAGGCAATATACAGCAAGCCAACATCAAACTAAATGGAGAGAAACTCAAACGACTGCACTGAAATCAGGAACAAGACAAGGCTGTCCACTCTCCATGTCATCATATCCCACAGATTTGTTCACATGGCAGCCCGAAACCAGAGAGACACAGGAAGGGGCCACGGGCGAGAAAGCCTCCTAGAAGACCCCTGCGCTGAGCCCTGCTACTGCCAATCCAACCTTACCTTTATCTCCACCACCTCCCAATAATGTCATTAGATAAACTATGAAATTTTCAAGGGATATTATGACTTCTGCAAGGGGGCCTATGAGTTCCACTTATCACACACACACACACACACACACACACACACACATTTACACCAAGACATGTCAGACAAATGGTACATTCGGTACACTTGTGGCATGTGGGGATGGATGTGTAACACTGCCATTGTATTTTGCTTAAGATGGTGAATTTTGTTATTAGTTTACCATACATACATAAACTGCAAAGACAACCATGGAGTCTGTTAACAGCTTGACCCTACCTAGACACGTCTGGAGAGAGAGGATCCTTATGGAGACCACGCCTCTGTAAGGCTGGCCTTGGGGAATGACTGAGGTGGAAGGGTCCCTGCACTGTGGGTGGTACCACCCGAGGCGGGCAATCCTGGGTGGTCTAAGAAAGCTGGCCAAGCAAGCTCTGCGGGATGAGCAGTGCGCTGTGTTTCCTGTGCTTCTCTTTAAGTCCCTGCTTCAAGGTGCCTGCCTGGTGTTCCTGCCCAGACTCCCTTAGGCGATGGCTGTGCAGTGAGATAATAAACCCTTCCCTTCCCAGCTTGTTTTGGTCATGGTGTGTTCTCACTGCAACAGAAACCCTAAGGAAGACAAGGAGTAACACTATATCCTTCCGACAGACAATATTAAGAGAAAAACAAAAGAACTACTGAATAAATCTCAAATTATATAGGGTAAAAGAATCCTGATAGAGAGTAAATACAGTAATTACACTTGTATGAAATTCTAGAAAAAAGTATGATCTATGGTGACAAACAGCAGATCAGTGGTGCGGAGGAAAGGTGACTTCAGAGGGAGGAGAGGACTTTCGGAGTGGACAGAAACAAACCTATATCTTGATTATGGTAGCAGCTATAAAAGTTTATACATTTATAAAATTTATTAAATTGATTTTAAGACTAATTTTGTTGTATAGGAAATATACTTCAATAAAACTGATTGTACAAGGATGGCTTTATTAATAAATAAATAATTTATGCTGTATTAAGTTCTAATTATTTACATTCTGATTGTGCTTCAATTATAGAAATAAAAGGCATGTCAGGCATGCCTGGGAAATTCCAGATGGGCACAGAAATGATCCTGTTTGAAGGAAAAAACAAGAATCCAGAATATTCCGTCCCACAGTCAACACACCGAGCACCGCACGAGCACATGGTAGTCTCATCTGCTCTCAATTCCCGTCTTAGCTCTGATGTGGTCTTCAGGCTTCAGTGTATCTGAGTTCTGCACTTTGATCCAGTCCTTCATTCCAGGCTCCGGTCTGGTCTTACCTGACCTGATTGAGAGCCCTGAATCCAGGCGGGCCCACTCTCTATCCCAGCTCTCTTCCTCCCGGGAACTCCAGTCTTTTCTGCTGGAAAACAACTTGACAAGGACCCGTCAGGCGATTCTGCCCAGTCACACTACTTCATCTGTCTGCCAGCGAGGTCCCAACTGCCAATACTGTCACCAGCAGCGCACTAACAAGTCAGGACCTACACTGCGGCAAGTGTTTGGATTTTCACAACGGCTCTAAAAGGTAGTTATTATAATTTGTTTTATAAAGTGGAGGCCAACACTGAGCTTACACCATAAGTATGTAAAGATGACAGAATTCCAATTTAACTCTCTCTGACTGCATTTACTTCAGCTAACAGGACCATTTATTTGATTGGCAGGCCCAGCGCTTTTGGCAGGGATGAGAATATCTTAGGAGCCCTTTCCATACTCAACATCCTCCCTGATGTCCAACAGTTAGTTACCTACTGCTCAGGTGAATATTGAACTATGGTTGAATACACGGATAGCCACTGTTACTTTCAGAGGGAAAGTAGTGAGGAAAAACAGTTCAAAATGGTAAAAGCTCTCTGTTCCCAATCTAGCTTACATTCACCAGATACACCCCCACACACACACCACACACACACCACACACACTTACCACACACACCCCCCCCCACACCACACACAGACACACACACACCACACACACACACCACACACACACAGACACACACACATACCACACACACACCACACACACACAGACACACACACACCCACACACACCACACACAGACACACACACCACGCACACATACACCACACACACCCCCCACACAGACACACACCTCCCCACACACACACAGAGACACACACACAGAGACACACACACACAGAGACACACACACACAGAGACACACACACATACCACACCCACACCACACCCACACCACACACAAACACATCCACACCCACACACCCCACACAAACACACAGAAACACACAGACACACACAGACACACACACACGTTTTCTTCCTCCTAAAGGAGTAATTAAAGCTCCCGAGCAGTTGGGACGAGATCATACAGTAATTGAAAGATGTAACAGTATTTGCTTTGCTTTTTATAGATCTAATCACTGTCCACACGGGCCGAATTACTAAGGATTAATTTGATGTCTCCCTAGTTAACCGATCAGTAGCTGCTTCTAGACCACACCGACAGGTATTGCGTTTCATGAACAGTAAGCTCCAAGTCTGTGTGCCTGTATGGCAAATACTTCAATGTCTGAGCCATTTCCCTAGCCTAAAGGGATGAATCATATATGTTGAGTTATGTCAAGAAAGTTGTTCTTAAAAATATATATAATTATCTGCACACAGTGATCTGATCGCAGCCCATGGAGCAGATTTTAACAATTATAAAACACCCCTCCTCTGTCTTTCCTATGTTAAATACACACAGAACCTTCAACTACTTGGTTAGTCTACCCCAGCCTTCATTATCCTGGCAATTCTCCTAGATACAGGACACAGAGCTGTAACTTCTTCATATGAAGTCTAACAATAGATTTTAAGTATCTGCAAGTTGATTAGACAGAGAAGCTACAGTTTTCTAGCTTTTAATGATTCCGCCAAAATAACTCATTCAATAACACATCCATCACAACGGAAGATATTCCAGAGCCACATGGAGAAACAGGTACAGCAAACTAAAGATTATATACTATGAATGCTCTATAATAACTGCACTTCTGTGGTTCCAAGAATACAAACGTGAAGCATTATATCAAACACAAAAGTCATAACCATTAAATATGGGTGCCATTTTAAGACTTATCTTCATGTAAACACGGAGATAACATTACCTCTAAATTTAACCCAGGCAAGGTGAAATTCCCTTGGCAGCTGCTCTTGTGCTTGGAACAATCTTTTTAAATAGTGGCTACTATATTTATGACTCATTATTTAATGCACATCTTGCTCAAAAGCGTTTATGGGGTAATAAATATCTGTATATCTCTGCAGCCATGAACTAGATCTTGTGCTTACCACACAGCTTCCAATAAACACTGAGTCGACTAAATGCACAGAAGTTATAAAGTTATAAAGTTTGATGTGGATGAAGACCAAAGAAGTCCAATGAGCAGATGGGAAGACAGGTCCACACTCAGTAACAAGGGGACCTCAGCTAGGTTCCGTTCCAAAGCCGCCAGTCTCACCTGGGGTGGGGGTGGGGAGGTAGAGCACGGCTTAGGAGCTCACTGTAAGACCTGATGAAACGAACTGAGGATGGCTCACGTCCATCACAGACTCAAGCTGAATGGAATCGGGGCAATGTCCAAGCTGATTTCCCCGTCAAAACGGACACAGATTTTTCTTTGATTATGAAGATATTAGACACTATTTTTTAAAAATCTTAAAAAAAGAAAGACTAAAGGAAAAAAAGAATGCCAGCTGTAGGCTGGCAAGACTGTTGAAGGTGCTGGTTGCACAAACCTGATTAACTGAGCTCCATCCCTAGGACCCACGGAAAGTTGGGGGGAGAGAAACGACGGCACAGAGCAGCTTTCTGACCGTTACTGCCCCCCCCCCCCTCTCTCTCTCACACACACACACACACACACACACACAGTAATAAAAATGTAAAAGTTGCCATTCAAAACATGTATTTCAAGCGTGTGAGTGTGGGAAGAAACGCGTACGGTCTTGGAAACAATAAAGAGATGTCCTTCAGTGGGTGAACGGATAAACACTACCACACAGGAACAACAGATTATGGCTCAACATTAAAAAGGAGTGAGGTAGCCAGTGATGAAGACACAGAGGCACCTCAGTGCACACTCCTCCGGCCACGGTCCATATCGTGTGACTCCGCCCATACAGTCAGAAACCATGGAAACACAGCGCAGACTCACAGGAGAGCGTCCACAGCAGGGCAGCTATTCTCTACACGGTAATGGTGAGCACAGGGGTCAAAATGTACAGCCCTTAGAATATATGCGTGACTCTTGTGTTTACTACATGCTCTACGAGATAGTGACGTGTCAGCATGGCTTCATCAAAGGGAGGGATAAGAATAGAAATGGTGAACAAACATAAACAAAAGGAACCATCTAAGGCATCCTGTACTACCAGATGACACGAAAGTACCTACAGGACACCAGACCCAGAAAAGCCACAGAAGACTCGATCTGTGCAGAGTTTTCTGTAATTACTTCATTACCTAAAGTGGTTTAAGTAATTAAGTAGATAAAGCGATATCGAGGAACTCAAACTATAAGATAGATGTACCTGAGTCCATTCTGATGTCAAAATGACAGACTAAACAAAGTGCACAAACCTTCCAGGTCTGACCTCCACTACTCTAGTAACAGTACAGTCAGCGTCCCCATGCAGACGACACAGACTCCCTCAGCCCCCTCAGCGATGTAACGAGAGCAGCCTTCACCTCTGTGCTATTCTCTCAGAAAACCACACGAGCCAGGACTCATCTGGAGAGGAACCGAGATCAGGTTACAGTCTACAGGCCACAGACAAAGACTGGGAAAAGACTTGGGAAGAAGACAACTGTATTTCAGATATCTTGAGCTGGACCCTGGAAAAAGAAGGTATTATAGGGAAACCAGTAAAACCCACATAAAGCCTGCACTCTGCCTAACAGTCACTCGTTAACTCTGTGCCCTGTCCTGGTAATGGGGGATCAGGGGAGCGGCAAGGGCAGAGGTGGGAACCGTAGCCACTTGTCTATACACCCAGAAAACAATCCAAAGAAGAGCATCTACTTAAAACATGAAGAGCCTTGAAAACAGAGTCATAAACCCATCAGACTCACAGAGGTTCTTTGGGAAATGTTAGCCTTCTAAATTTAACCACATTCATGCCTTTAATAGTCAGTCGTTTAAATAAAACTAAGCAAAATCCAAAGTCAAGAGAAAGAACACTAAACATTTCTTATCAGAGTAAATCATGAAACACGATGTACTGCATATTAATTGTCGCGCCCGCCTTGACCAGCAAGGAAGACGCAACACCGGAGCTCTTCTTGCAAGCAGTTTATTCAGGACCTTATTTACAGCTCCTCTCCCTCTCCCTCTCTCTCCCTCTCCGGGCAAACTTCTCCCAGCCCTTAAAAGGCACGGGCCGCCAACCCCAGATTGCCACGTGGGCACTGCTCATAGGTCCACGCATATGCAAGCAGCTGACGATCATTGCGTGATAATAGCATAAGTCAGGCCTTAGTCATATAAGGAGTTGATTATTACAGAGAGCACTCACTTTCGGGATCGCGGAGGGCGGAAGCCAGCACCATTAGGTGCGGCTCCACGCGGCTCTCTACACATCACCATCAGGTGCGGCTCCACGCAGCTCTCTACAATTAATAGTTCCAGAACGATGCATATTAAACTACCAACATTTGCGTGACATTATTAGACACATGGATTATAAAGACCTTGTATTTCACCAATTAATCCTCATCAAGTTTCATTGCACACTGTATTTTATAGGTCACTGCACTGAGAAAGAGGCTTGTTTACTACACAGTCTTATAATACAGAAATAAATGCCTGGTAAACACGTCCCATACACATGTGGGTTTGAGGCCTGAAACTCGCTCGATAGGTGAGGCTGACTTTGAGCTACTGGTCCTTTCTGGTCCTTTCTCCTCCTGAACACTGGTTACAGGCATGCGCCTCGTCCAGAAGGTTATTTATAAAGCTTATCTATACCTTGGATATAGATAAATAGGTAAACAGCTTTTAAAAAGTAACGTCTTTTCAATGCAATATGGGAATAAGGACCAGTGCAAAGGATACACCGAGGAGAAGGCCCTTGTATATTTCTTTACTGCGAAAGAAGTATCCTGGAGTACATCGAATTACATACCAATTTGTACATTCTGTCC
This sequence comes from Chionomys nivalis, assembly GCF_950005125.1. Lineage (NCBI taxonomy): Eukaryota > Metazoa > Chordata > Mammalia > Rodentia > Cricetidae > Chionomys > Chionomys nivalis. The sequence goes on from NC_080108.1 coordinate 2,975,926, forward strand.
TCTACAGAAACAAATAATTTCTTTCAGTTATGAGATAACACCAGAAGTTAGGGTTTACTGGCCTATTGGTCTGTAGGACACCAAGCAGTCTGTAATGATACAGAATTCTTAACTGGTCAGTTGTTAAAACTATCTATGGCTGGGTGGTGGTGGCACAAGCCTTTAATCCCAGCACTTGGGAGGGAGAGGCAGGCGGATCTTTAAGTTCAAGACCAGCCTGGTCTACCTAGGAGTTTCAGGACAGCCAGAGAAACACAGAGAAACCCTGTCTCACTCCCTCCCACCCCACACACAAAAGAAAACAAGAAAAAGAAAAAAGAAAGAAAAGACAGAAAGAAGTCACAGAATCACAGACAGGAGACTAAGGAAGAACTCTAAAGAGCTTGTTGTCCAATCTTTAAGAAAAGGGAGAAGTTGGGCCCAAAAGAATACACAGACTTTCCAGAGGTCTGACGGTCGTAGAAATTTACTCAATTTGACATAAAACTCTTGCTAGTATATTCACAGTCCCATGTGTTAACTTCCTTTTTAAAAATTACCTGCTGGTGGTTGGGAGAGAGGACTCAGTGGGTAGGAGTGCTTGCTGCTCTTACAGAGGACCTAAGTTCAGTTCCCAGGGGCAGCTCACAATTACCCGCAGCTCCTGTTCTACGGCACCCATGCCCTCTTCTGGACACAGGCACACAGGAATGCATTAAATACTGAGCAAAACTGGTGCCTACTTTATTTTGTTTCTCGAGACAGGGTTTCTCTGTGTAGCTTTGGAACCTGTCCTGGAACTTACTCTGTAAACCAGGCTGGCCTCATACTCACGGAGATCCTCCCGCCTCTGCCTCCAGAGAGCTGAGATTAAAGGCGTGCACCACCACCGTCCAGCCTATGTTTTTGGGGTTTGTTTTTCCTCCAAGTGAAATGAGCTAGTATCTAATTTAGGCATAAATTGTGAGCATGATCATTTATATTGAAATTTAGATTACACGGTTAAGATTTAAGCAAGAATAATAAGGAATACAAAAAAGTCACAACTTCGCAGTTTACCATTAGACTTCTTATTAAAAACAGAAGTCTAGATAAATGTGATGTTACTCGGAAAGCATTTGGACATTTCCTTTTCCCTTCCTTTTTATATTTATTGATTTGTTTTATGTGCACATGCTTTGTGTACATGCTCTGTGTGCTCGCTTGGTACTCTCAGAGGTCAGAAAAGGATGTCTGACCCCCTGGAACTCAACACGCAGTTGGGAGCCACCACGAGGGTGCTGGGAACCAAACCCAGGTCCTCTTCAAGACAGCAAGTACTCTTACGTACTGAACCATCTCTCTAGCTCCTCTCTTGGACATTTTTCAAACTGTCCATTAAGTCTACTTTTGTTACACTAATGATAGAAGAATTTCAGCTTTTACGTTTGAGCACACTGTTTCCTTTGGCCCCCAATCACAATCAGCATACACAAGAAAAAAATAAAATAAAATTCTGTACCCTGACATCACTTCTAGGTGAAGCTGTCCTGAGACAGTTAAGAAAGCAGGAACATTGAAGAAATTCTCCTCGGGCACCTTCATTTTGCTTGAAGGCTGTAAATAAAAAACACAAGCCACGAAAAGCGATTATGCATCTTGGTTGCTTTTTCCAACCACACATGATCCACAGCTGAAAACAACATTGCAGTTAAGCCTGCGCAAGGACTGCATGTTCCTAACGCAGCACACCTATGCAGGCACGCTGACAGCAAAGGAGCTTACCGAGTAATTTCAGAACACGGTAACCCTTTCACAGGGGCTGCCTAAAACCATAGGAAAACACAGAACAAATACCTACATAATGATTCATAACAATAGCAAAATTACAGTTGTAAAGTAGCAACCAAAATAATTTTGTGGTTGGGGGTTCACCACAACATAAGGAACTATATTTGGGGGGTCAATTCTATAAACACATATGGAGAATGGGCTCATGCAATCATTCACAAGGTGGGGCAGCCCACATCGGTTTCCAGCTACCCAAGGCTGAGGTGAGAGGATGCTGCGTACCCATGAGTTTAGGGGACCTGGGAAATAGAGCAGAGTCTGGCCACAAGGGTGAAAAAAACAAACCCAAAAACAAAACAGTAATTCTGAATCTCACAAGTTCAAAAACCACCCTCCCCCAGGGTTATGAATTTAAGGCTTAGGATTGCAATCTTAAATTTATAATTCTAAACAATTCCATTACAAGTAGCTGGCATAGTGATAGATGAGTCTGAGAACACCAAAGTTAAAGAATTTTATTTAATAAATCAAAGACTGACAAAGCTAATGAGGGATGCTGGATGAAGAAACAGTATTTGCAGCACAGGAAATCAGTCAGTGCCAGTGGCAGGGAGATGGCTGTGGCTAAGACACAAAGAACTTGCACTGGGTCCCAGAACCAACATCAGACAGCCCGATCAGACGAAGTTACAGCCATCTGTAACTTCCGCTTCCAGGGATCCCATGCCTTCTGGCTTCCGTGGGCATCAGATGCATACATGGCCTATATCCACACAGATCTGGGCATGCACACATTAATGAAAAACAAAAACAAATCTTTACAATTAGTAAGTGATTAATGGGCAGAATAAAGTCTCTCTCCTGCCAAGAAAACAAGAAAGAAAATAATCTGCTCCCTAAATAGAAAAGTAGATTTACAGAAAAAGCATGGTTAAATGACTAAGATAGATGTGCAGAGGTTCTCAAACTGAGCAAGAAATTTAAAAAAGCAAATTACAAATAAGGCAAAGAAAACTTGGCAAACATCAGATTGCTAAAAATAACAAAGTTATATTAAGTTAAAATATATTATTAAAAAGTTATATCAAGTACAGGTGAAAATTCAGTGACACACACACACACACACACACCCATTTGGGGCTATCTATATGTACCCTTCCATCCCCAGCTATGTTTAAACTGGGAACAGTCAAATGTTTTCTGATCTGATGCCTGTTCCAAGTCGGGGAATGCGTGCCTGTATGGTAAACCTAGTCAAGTCCATGGCTGGGAGTTCACAGACCGAGCAGGGAACCCACGACTGTTGTTCTCCTAAATGCACGTTATCTAACTACCTTCTAAGTATTTATTTTTTCCCTCTTATTGAAATGAGATTTTTTTTCTCACGTAATATATTCTGATTACAGTTTCCCCTCCCCTCTACTCCTCCCAGTCCTCCCCTCCTCCTCACCCACCTGGATCAGCTCCCTTTCTGTCTCTCATTAGAAAACAAACAGGGTTCCAAGGGAAAATAACAATTAAAAAACAGAATAAAATAAAACACAAACTAACATATTGGAATTGGACAAAATAAACAGAAGGAAAAAAAACAAAAGAAGGCACAAGAAATCCAGACCCACTCATTCGCACTCAGGGATCCTGTAAAACACTCAACTGGAAGCCACAGTACAGCGGTTCTCAACCTCCCCAATGCCGTAGCCCTTTAATACGGTTCCTCATGCTGTGCTGACCCCCAACTGTAAAATTATTTTCTGTTGCTACTTCATAACTGTAATTTTGCTACTGTTATGGATCCTAATGTAAATATGTGATATGTAAGTACCCCCCGCAGGGGTTGCACCCCACCGGCTGAGAACCAAGGTCATAACATGCTGCAGCAACCGGTGCAGACCCATGCAGGCCTTACGCATGCAGCCTCAGTCTCTGTGAGTTCACAGGAGCTTTGCATGTTGACTGAAAGGCCTGTTCTCCTGGTGCCCCCCACCCTCTATACACTCTGTCTCCTCTTCTTCAGGGTTCCCTGAGCTGAGGAGAGGGATTTGATGAAGACAGCCTGCTTGCAGCTGATTGTTCCAGGGGCATAACTCTGTGTACTTTCTGACCATGGGTCTTTGTGTGTCCATGAGCTGCAGGACGTTCCTCTGATGATGATGACTGAGCAAGGCACCGACTGACCTATGACGAGGGCAGACCGTCATCAGGAGTCATTTTAGTTCTACCTTGTTTGTACTTTTTTTTTTAGACCCGTAGATTTTAGTTTTACCCTAGGTTCCCTCGGTCTATCTGGTTTGCCTGCATGCGTATATGCGCACTATGTGTGTGCCTGGTGCCCTTGGAGGCCAGATAAGGGACTGAGTACCCTGGAACTGGAGTAATGGATGGTGGGGAGCTGTTATGTGGTGCTGGGAACTGAACCTAGGTCCTGTGCAAGAGCTTAAAGCGCTCTCCGTGCCTGAGTCATCTCCTAGCCCCCCCCACTAATTTGATCTAAGAATTTTATACTTTGTCTTAATGTTTAGTTACTCAGGCATTTTTACTCACTGTATTCCTTATGGAGATTTTCTTCCTGTTCTTGCCATTGCAGACTGGACTTGTGTACTGCCTCAATTACAGGCACTTTTGCACAGGACCAGGTCCCACGTCAATTCAGGGCTCTACTGAAGGAACATTGTTACAGGGTGGGCTAGGTACCAAGCTAAATGCTGGACACATTGGTGAGACAGAGACAAGGTCCCCAAGGAACCCCCCCCCCCTTTTTTTTTTTAATTTTATGGGTTAACTCAACCAAGCCGAATGTTCGTAATACAGAATTTTCAATTCAGGGCTGGGGTGGGGGTGGGCGCAGAGAGATGGCTCTGCATATAACACATTTGCAGCTGAGTGTGACAATCTGAGCTCGATTCCTGGAACCCACGTGGTAAAAGGAAAAATGACTCCTGTGAGCACAGACACACACATAACAGGCAGATAAATGGAAAAAAACAAAACCAAACAAAGACCCTTAAGTAGCATTTTTTGAAAGTGAGTGTGTCTGGATACTGATGAAATCCTTACTGAGTCACCCAGTGGTATGCTGTCTCCCCAGGCTCTGGCTTCTGCAGGTATACTAAGGAATTCTGGGTCACAGACTGCTGCTCATTTTCCTAGCCCAGGGTGGGAGTGGATGAGGCGTGTGATCCACAGAAAATGAGTCATGGCAGGATGCCGGTCACGCACCCTGAAAAGCCCATCCAGATCATCGCGAGCCTAGAGCAAAGGTCAAAATCCAGAACACTGACAGCACTGAGCAATCCAGAACACTGACAGCACTGAGCAATCCAGAACACTGACAGCATTGAGCAATCCAGAACACTGACAGCATTGAGCAATCCAGAATCCAGAACACTGACAGCACTGAGCAATCCAGAACACTGACAGCGCTGAGCAATCCAGAACAATGACAGCATTGAGCAATCCAGAACACTGACAGCACTGAGCAATCCAGAACACTGACAGCACTAGCGCTGGAGAAGACAGGGAATGGCAGACACTCGGTGACTACTGATGGGAAGGCAAAACGGTACAGCTACTTTGTTTGTAACACACCTAGTTTCTTACATAACAAACATACACCACGAATCAGTGACTGTCTGTGTCCCTTTGTATTTACCCGGAAGAGCTGAAAACTTATGTCCACATTGAAAAGAAATTTGTATAGGGATGTGTACAGCAGCATTACTCATAGCTGCCCAACGGGAAGCAACTGAGACGTCTTTTAGAAGGTGAATGAAGCCGGGTGGAGGTGCTGCTGCACACCCCTAATCCCAGCACTAGGGGGCAGAAGTAGGAGGATCTCTGCGAGTTCCCGAGGAGAGTCTGGTCTACAAGAGCTAGTTCCAGGACAGGCACCAAAGCTACAGAGAAACCCTGTCTTGAAAAAAACAACATAAATAAATAAATAAATAAATAAATAAATAAATAAATAAATAAATAGGGGGAAAAAAGCAGGTGAATAAACCGCCATACACTCAGAGAACAGAACGCTATTCAGTAATCAGTCCCAGATAGTACGAACTTTAACCCACTTCTAAAGTAAGAGAAGGCCATCTAAAAAGACTTGTTTGGCTATTTCAACTAAGCCACACACCTCACAGCTACGTTTTAGTCAACAAAGGACTTCGTGGGCAATGGTAGTCCCCTGAGGCTGTAACAGGTTGGGCATGGTAGCTCACATCTATAACCCCAGCTAAGGAAGCTTAAAAATATGACTGTTGGGCTAATCTTGGCTACGGAGTGAGTGCTCAGAGAGCCTGAACTACAAGAGACTTGTCTTGTTTACCTTTCTATTCCTGTGCTAAGATACCATGACCAAGCAGCTTACAGAAGGCTTGCTGTTTTAGTGGCTTAGAGCCCTTGACCGTCATGTCAGGGAGCACGGCAGAAGGAACAGCCTGGGCTAGCAGGTGGGGGAGGGGAGGCACAGGCAAGCCAGCCAGTGAACAAGCTAGTTCGGAATGCTGTGGGCTTTTGAAACCTCAAAGCCCATCCCCAGTGACACACACACACCTGGAAACATGGAGCCCAACAGTGAAAGACCTTTGTTAGTGGGGAGGAACATTCATGATAGATTTTCTTATATGGAAATTTGATAAAAACAAAAACTCGAACAAGAAACCAAAGAAACCAGATATATTACGACCGACTCAAGAAGAGCCTCAGGCAGGTCTTTCAGGACAGATTCAGAAATGGGCACTATCACAGGAGATGCTTTGAGACCTTCCTACTGGACTATGATAATGTTTTCTAGAATAAAAAATTATCAATCTGTAGGAACAGTTAGCCCTGTATCAAAGTCAAAGTATCTTACGAGGGAACCTTTCTCCACAATATCCCAGGCTCCTCTGTCCTTTACTCACAGGAATGATCAACCGCGCGATTCGGGCGTCAGCCACCTAATTAATATCTACTGCTTTTTAATCTCGTTTACAGACTGAGTGCCAGTGTAAGACTTTATGTGGACAAGACCTTTGGGCAAAAACATATGAAACTAACACAACAAATGATTTTTAAAAAGTTCTTCCCACGCTATTCAGTGGCCCAACCAACCTTTCCCAGTCATATAAAAGTTATTGCAGCGATACGGTTTAACTTAGCCTTTATCACATACAACAGGAAAAACAAAAAACTTTGCGAGGTTATTCTGCCACTAGAAGCTAAAAATTAACCAAACATTTTAAAATGCATACAATCAGTGTTCTGTTTCCTTTTTTAAAAAAATCAAGGTGTAAAGTCCTCTGCTTCTTTAAGGATTTCCAAGAAAATATGAAACAAATATTTTGAACTGCCTCCCAGTTATCTATTCTCACAGCAGAGCAAATATAGCTGAGTGGTTTCAGTCTCGAGGGAATGAAATAGAAAAACCCACACAAGTCAGCTGTCTCCATGTAAGCTGTACGGCCGGGAGAGCCAATGCAGTGAGCCAGCACTGGAGAGTAAATGCAGTGAGCTAGCACTGGAGAGCCAGCATGGTGAGCCAGCACGGGAGAGCGAGCACAGACGGGAGAGCCAGCGCAGTGAGCCGGCATGGGAGCAGTGAGCTGGCACTGGAGAGCGAGCACAGTGAGCCAGCACTGGAAAGAACATAGTAAGTGATGAGCGTTTTCTTAACCTCTGCAGCCAACCAAGGACGCCTGTGCCATCCTCAGGCTCGCTTCTGTTACTCAGAATCCCAGGATGGAAAAGGGAGAATAAAATGGGTGAATAAGAAGCATGCCACAGAGACCTGAAAGGCCTAAAGTCAAGACTGCATCCTGCTGCCACGCTCCACACCCTTTTGTGTGTGTGTGTGTCACTGTACTGGAGCTCACTGCTTGGCGAGCTGGAGTCCAGGAAGCTCTCAGGATCTCCCTGCCTCTATTAGCACCTGCATTCGGGTTATAGGCACACTGGCACACTCAGTTTTTACATGGGTGCTGAGGATCTGAACTCAGGCCTTTATGTCTGTGCAGCGAGCGACTTACCAACTACTCCATCTCCCCAGCACCGAAGTATAGAATTCAGATCGCATAAAACAAAAGGACAAACTTTGCTATCCAGTCTCCAGGGATTTGCAGTTGGTAATGGTGAACGTACGTTTCCTATCAAGCTTTGTCTCGAACAATGGCTGCCAGAACTGCTAAACCAATTGTCCTAACAAGTCCTCAGAGTGCACTGCCAAAGAAATAAAAATGAAATCCCGGGAACCAGGAGCAGCACAAACTGCATGGCACTCCGCAGGGCGTGAATTAACAGGACCTGTCGCTACCTACCCACTCCCAACGCGTCCAGTGTCGCTGCATGCTTTAAAGCTGCTGCAGATGTGGATCTTGGTACACACTGAACTTCTAAAGAAAAAATAATCTTCCTTCAAAAGAGGGTCTCTCTGCATTCCAGCACACCGTGCCCAGCTCTGAGAAAGGGTCCATCCTAGCAGCTGTTTGCTGCGTAGGAAAGGAAGTTGTGAGTTCCCACTGTTTGCAAACTCTCTTTCCTGCTGAGCATCTGAGAAAGAATAAGAATAAAAGAAATAAGGGCCTGTCACCCTTAAGGTTAGATAGTGAGGTTGGGGATTTAAAAAAAAAAAGCTGCTTTTTAAAATTTTAACTTTATTTTATGAGCATTGGTGTAAAGGTGTCAGCTTCCAGGGAGCTGAAGCTACAGGCGGTTGTGAGCTGCCATGTGGGTGCTGGGAATTGAACCGGGGTTCTCTGGAAGAGCAGTCAGTGCACTTAACCTTTGAGCCATCTCTCCAGCCCCCCCCCCCCCCCAAAGGCGGGGAAACAATGAGAATGGGAAAAAAAGAAAAAGGAAAGGACATAACTGCTCCTAGGTGTGTGGAGGAGAAAATTTATTATGTTACAGATATGCGGGAGAGACAGCCAGAGGCAGGGGCAGATGATATGCGGGAGAGACAGCCAGAGGCAGGGACAGCCAGAGGCAGGGACAGATGATATGCGGGAGAGACAGCCAGAGGCAGGGACAGCCAGAGGCAGGGACATCTGGAGAGCCCAGTGGACACCACCTGGAGCCATAGGGGCGTGCAGAGACAGGAAAGCCAGACCAAGAGGCAGGGAGGGTAAAGGGTAGATGAAAAAGACCAGGTAACCAAATGGTTGATTACACAGGGAAGGCCAGCCCAGTCCCTGGGCTGGAGAAGTTTAGAGCAGGGACTGAGGGATACAGGGAGAGCCTGGCGGCCAGCGGCCAGAACCTCCGCCATTTGTCCCAGGTTGGAAACCCAACAAAATGTCAAACAACGAAGCACAGGCTGAAGCCATGGATGGTCACACTGCATTCCACACTAACCAGGGCAGTACCAAACGTACTTCAGAAATAAATAATGGCAAATTATCAATCATAATGCAAGATATATGTCTTTTCCACATGCCATTAAAGTAAGTGTAGAGATTTGAGTAAGAGCAGTCCTGCATAGGCTTATTCGAACACTCTGCCCCCAGTTTGAGGCGCTATTTGGGAAGGCTATGGAACCTTCGGGAGGAGGTACACCCCCTCCCCCACTTCCTGTGTGTGGATGAAACTGTGAACAATCAGCCCCTGCCACTGTGCCACGCCTTCCCCTCCATGATGGATGCCGTCCCTCTGGAAATGGAAGCTAAAGCAAACCCTTTCTTCTTTAAGTTGCTTTTTGCCAGGGTATCTTCTAAAGCAACACAGAGGTAACTAATACAGTGCTACAGCTCCATTCACTTGTTGAAAAACAAACTAGAATATAGCAGTCCTCACTAAATACCGGCATATTCTGGTAGACTAGCATATTCTACTGGTAATGGTGAAACTCCACCAGTGAAGAGTAACTCCAATGTGCTAGGGTGCGTGTGATAATATTCTGAACAGACACAGACAGCAGCCGGGATGCATGAAACTGGGTCTTAAAATTACACATTAAAAAAATGTTTCTTTGTGCTCTGGTCAGAACGAGATGAACCACACACAGGTGTAGGATCACATTTCAAATACAGGAGAGCAAAGTTTACATCTGGAGTAAACTTTATTGTGGGTCTTTCTTCCTAGATCTGTCCTAGGGAAAAGTCTGTCCCTTCTTGAACAATTGTGGGAAACTCTTTCAATCCACTCCTCGGTGAAACTGGTAAATATTATTAAAATAAATAATAAAGCAACCATTAAGGTTTCAAGAATGTGTAGCAAACAAAGAAAGATCTATTTAAAAACAATTTACCAAAAATTAGTATGTGGAGCCTATAGTGTTTATATTAGAGATCACGCCCGTTCACCTCTCTTTTCAGCTTAGAATGGCAGAAACTCTAGCTAGACTGGAGGCTCTAACCTTCCTAATGCTGAGACCCTTTAATACAGTTTTTCATGTTGTGATGACCCCCAACTATAATTTTATGAAATTATTTCATTGCTACTTTATAATTATAATTTTGCTACCATTATAAATCATAATGTAAATAGCTGATCTGAGAACCTGTGGTCCGGTCCACAGTTTGAGAACCACTGACCTAGACTGTTTGCCCTGTAGGCTCCACCCAGGTGAGGCAAACCCAGGACACCTGGAGCTGCTGTTCCCCACAGGACTCCCTGTCTAAACGAGGAAGCTATTCAGGGTCATCTTTGTTTCTGCCTCTAGCACCAGAGCCCCGCCCGGCTCCAAGATCTTGTCTCTGCAGAGAAGCAGGTCAGATAGCACCAGTCCAGATCTGTCCCCAAAGGCTGCTGTGCAACAGTCTAAGGGAAAGTTCACGCAGAAGCGCGCTCTCCTCTCCACAAGGGCGGTGATTGCAGCAAGAGGCAACCGGTGCCTGGCAGATTCACTGAGGATAAGGCTAAATGGCAGATCTGTTAGCGTGCTGGGAAGATGGGGAAGTTGGCTGGGAACAGTCCTTCAGAGGTCAGAACAAATTTACATGCTGGAGAAAGATCCTTATATAGGAGCCTGAATTTGATTGAATTATTTTGAGATGCAATTTATAAATTTACAGCCCACGACTTGGTTAAAATAATAAAGCAAGGTCGGGCAGTGGTGGCGCACGCCTTTAATCCCAGCACTCGGGAGGCAGAGGCAGGCGGATCTCTGTGAGTTCGAGACCAGCCTGGTCTACAAGAGCTAGTTCCAGGACAGGCTCCAAAACCACAGAGAAACCCTGTCTCGAAAAAACAAACAAACAAACAAAAAAATAAAGCAATGAGACTGTGGTTAGGGGAAGAGGCAACCAAAGACAGCCCTGCCCATGTTAGCAAGTGCTAAGTCTGTATCCTGCGCGCATATTCAAGCTGTACCCCTGAAGGTACAGTAGGTCTTCCTGCTGCTGGGGCAGGACATCTCTAGGATATGTAAAAGAACCCCTACAACTCAACTGACTACCAAATGACAAACAAATACAATTTTAAAATGTATTTAAAATGCTTCTATACAAATATTCAGTACATGTGAGAAAAGCCACTCACTATCCTTAGTAATTAAGACAATGCAAATTAAATCCACAATGAGACAGCACGCCACACCCCAGGAGAACTATAACCAAAGAGACTGAACATAGAACACGTGCGTAAGGAGAGGGAACTGGAGCCCTCTTCGCAGAACTGGTGGCAACAGAACTGTACAGCCACCTTGGAAAGAAAATACTGTGACGGGGCTTGAAATGTTGACTAGGAAGTTACCAAATCCAAGAGATATGTAATGTTCATCCCCACAAAAGACTTGCACTAATCTTCTCTTTATTATTACTCATACTTCCCACAGAATAGAAAGTAACAGAATTCATCAAATGATAGAGGGATAAACATACCGTGGGACACCCGCGCACTGGAGGACGTACTGGATAGAAACCTAAGTACCGCCTCATGCTGCAACATGGATGAACCTCACACGTCACAACAAATAGAGAGAGACTAAGTTTTATGAGTTCACGGAAAACGCAAATCTGCACAAAGCAGAGTAGATGAGAAAGGCTGCTGAGCAGCTCTGGGTCTGTTTCTGAGGTGATAAAGATGTCCTCACACGAAAACATGGCAACTGGCTGGAAAACTCAGCTAAGACACTAAACACTGGAACTATTGTTAAGTCAGCAAATTTACTGGTATGTGAAGCATGTCTCAAAAGGTGCTCTTACTTTGTTTGAGACAGGTCTCATGTAGCTCAGTCTGTCCTCAAACTTGCTATATTGTGAGGATGACTTTAAACTCTGATTCTCCTGCCTCCATCCAAACTGAGCCCCAAACTCTGTGTTTGCTAAACAGGAATTCTCCAACTCAGCTGCCTTCAGTCACAATAAAACATTTAAACACACACACACACACACACCCCATTTAAAAACAACACATGCACGCGCACACACAGCTCCTGCTCTTTTTCCTCATCCCTAAAGCTATCTATCTCTATCCTCTGTAATTCATCGATAGGCACCTTCTCCCGTGTTTACTTGGAGTCAAAAGCCCCCACTCCGTTCACTTCTCTAAGTCTTCTTGCCCTGTCCCTTTCCCCGAATGCCTTCCTGAGGCAGCTGAGTCACGCGGTCATCTAAGAACTTCCTTAAGATTTATTTTTCATTTACGTGTGTCTGAAGCGTACGCACGTCACCTGCATGCAGACAACGCCAAAGGCCAGAAACGGGAGCTGGAGTTTCGGGCAGTTGTGAGCTGCCATGTGGGTACTGGAGCTGAGCCTGGGTCTTCTGCAAGATGCCCGAGGACTCTAAACTGCTGGGCCTCTCTTCAGGCCGCGGAGCTTCTTCTATCTTCTCAATCAACACTGGCCTAATTTTGCCTGAGATCCCCTATCACCTATAGTCGGTAACACCGTGACCTCAACTGTAGAAACACCACAGTTTCACCGCATTCTCTGATCTACTTTTAGTATGCCGCAGCCCCAAATTCATACCTCAATCTCTTTTATCTTTTCAGAGACAAACCACAGCTGCTTCTGGAGTTGCGGTGGGACTGCATCCTGTTAAGTCCCTCATCAACTGAAAATATTAAATACTGAAAAACACTTAGCGACACACCACACTGAAGTGTTGGTGTACCTCGAGGAGCATGGGGCTGATGGTAGCTGTGGCTCGTTCGTTCTTTCCTAGCAGCACGAGAAAACATTCCTGTCACATACGATTAGCCCAGAACAAGACGAAATTTCAAGAATACGATTTCTGGGCTGAGGGTTCACTGGTAGAGTGCTTCTCTGTACCGTGTTCAGGACTTAGGTTTAATTCCCAGCAAGGCAAAACCAAAGTTACATTTCAGTTGAACTTATCACTTTTTGCAGCTGAAACATTCCAAATAGATTCATCCTAAACTGGGGACCATCCCCGGATGCGCCAGCATTGTGAAGGTCAAATACGGTTTTGAATTCAGTTGGGACCAAACAGGAAAAAGATACAAACAAATAGTATAAAATAAATATCAAGGATGAATAAAAAGCATGCTCCTTCCTTCATCGCTTCCTGCCAAAGCACCGGTGCACGGGCCAGAGCCTCAACTGCAATATCAGCTCCTCTGCGACATTTAGCACAGCATCTTGAACACAGATGGCATCCGATGTGTGCTGAATAGAAAATGAATGCCTTGAACACAGCTTCTTACATATGTATGTAGCTGTCCCCAAATCTTAACAAATACACAGCCTTAAAACTTTCGTACAGGCAATAGAGACGACAGAAAGAAATAAACTACAACAGTGGAGCAGGCACCCACTTCTCCACGAGGACTGGGTACATATTCTTACTTTGATTTCTCAAGGCCACTCAATGTTGCCCTCAAACCAGTGTGACTATGTATTATTATCTTTAAATGCTTAGGAATATTTCAATATTGTCAAGGGCAGTGGGGGCCGAGGTATAAAGGGCGCTCATTAAAAAAAGGCAAGAATTTAAATAGCAAACTCCACTCCCCTTTAAAAGTAGATGCCAAGATTTGCACCATGTGCTTGAAGCAGCAGCTAGGAGGAGACTGACAAGGAATCCTGGAGGACAGAGTGCCACAAGGTCCAGACAACAGGGTCTGCAGGTCACGCCTTAGCAGCTGAACTTCTGCAAGTAATGGAGGCAGCACAAGAAGACAGACTGGTGAGACCTGGCCTGCTGGACGGACTGCGGGCCTACAGCAGCAGTCAGCTCAAGCGCAAGTCTTTGGGGGACTCGACAGCCAGGGCAGATTGCACTATGTAAAGTTCCCGTGTCTGGTCCTGAAATAACATACATGATCACAGAACACTTCTCCCTTGTTCAGCTTTAGAAATATATTCTCCTCTTCTTAGTCAGACTCACCTGGTGATCTGCCTTCTTGAGTTATTTACAGGTCAGAAGGCACACGATGGAATCTACCAGATCTGCCTAAGAGAAATCTCTGGTTATCTCCAAATGCGCCACTAAAGTTCAAGACAGCTTTCAACTTGTCTGAGTACCTCTAAAAGTTCCCTTCTTATTTGTACCGGTTCTTTTAATCTGCACCTTTGAAACCATTAAGTGGTTTAGACTAAGGGATTATGATGTGTATTTAAGATGGATTGTTTTTTCAGTTCACATTCAGAATACTAAGAAAAGGAGAAGAACAACTAGAAGACCATTTTTTTTTTTTCTTTTTGGTTTTTCGAGACAGGGTTTCTCTGTAGCTACGGAGCCTGTCCTGGAATTAGCTCTTGTAGACCAGGCTGGCCTCAAACTCACAAAGATCCGCCTGTCTCTGCCTCCCGAGTGCTGTAGAAGACCATTTTTTAAAAATCAACTCTTGTCTTTTTTATTTGCTGCTTTCTTTGAATTCATACATACAGATGCTAACACTTTCATTTCAAATGTTCAACAAGTCTTTTTTTTTTTTTTTCAAGTACTGGCATTACAGAAACACTATACCTCCCTTGACTCTCAAGTCATTTTTATTTTGCTTTTTCCAAAAAAGCTAAGTATAGCCGGGTGGTGGTGGCGCATGCCTTTAATCCCAGCACTCAAGAGGCAGGGGCAGGTGGCGAGTTCGAGGCCAGCTTGGTCTTCATAGGGAGTATGGCCAGAGCTACACAGAGAAACCCTGTCTCAAAAACAAACAAATCAACAACAACAAACCAGAAAGTTAATTATCATCAAGATTTCTTCACCTTTTGTATGAAGGAAAACATTTGATTCTTATTTTTAATAATGACGTCAACAGGTGAAGACGGTGTCTTACAGTGACCTCTCTGATAATGTTAACGAGGAAGAGCTGCTAGGAGTCAGAAAGCACAGATCTTGTCAGTCGGCAGAATCAAACAAACGTACAATAAAGCATCTTTTGGGCATAAAAAAGTCAGTAAATAAACACCAGGAACACAAATGTGATGCAACGACACACAGTTCTCCATGTCCGTCCACCACTAAGTCATCATGTGTGACAGCTAAGTCGGCAAATGCATGGCTCTCAACTGGCCGCGTGTAAGAGAAGCAGGGCGAGGACCCCACTCCACTGTATTCTGGGCCGGGTCTTGCTATGCCCTAATGCACAGTACTCCTGCTTTAGTCATCGAGTGCTGGAATTACATGAATGTAGACACAAGAATGGCCTGTTCTGATAATGTATCATGATTTCTACCTGCAGTGTGGGCAGGCTCACTCAGAAGAACTTGGGGCTGGAGAGAGGGAGCCTAGAGGTAAAGAGCGCTCACGGCTCTTGCAGAGAAAGCAGGTTTAGCTAACAGCACCTACATGAGCGCTCACATGGATCTCAAAGTCCAGTTCTGGTATCTGCAGCTCTTGTTTGGTGTTCACAGGTTTCAGGCATGCAGGAGGTACACATACATACATGAAGGCAACACTCATACACGTGAGACAAACTAAAGGTCTTCACATCTTAACCAGAACAATGAGACAAGAGGGGGGAAAAAGCAAAAGAAGATCTGAATAAGAAGAGGCCAAAGCATCCTTATTTGCAGATGACGTGATTCCATACATCAGAACTGTACTAGTTACTTTCATTGCTGTGATAAAACACTGTGGCAAAAAAAAAGAAAAATGACTTACGGGAGAAAGAGTTTATTCGGCTCATGACTGCAGAGGGCCGAGAATCCACTGTGATGAGAAACACGACAGCAGACGGAACGTGAGAGATGACATCTTCTCCCACAGCACAGAGAAAAGGAGCTGGACACTGGGCAAAGCTCTCTCTCCCAAAGCCCGCCCCCAGTGACATACTTCCTCCAGCAGGGCCTCACCTCCCATACTTCTCCAGATAGTCCTGCCCTCTGGGGAGGAAGTGCTCAAACCCCTGAGCCTAAGGGGACATTTGGGGGACATTTCTTATTTTAATCACCACAGAGATCCTAATGGCCACCAGACAACTCTTGGATATAGTAAACACTCTCAGCCAAGTGGCAGGCTACAAAACTAAGATACAGAAACCTGAAGCCTTCCTATATATATCAATGACAAATATTGAAAACTAAATCAGGGAAACAATGTTGCTCACAACTGCCTTAAAATGCAAAAACAAACAAAAACCCTTGGAGTAAACCTAAGGAAATTAAAGATGACAATGAAAACTTACACACCAGAAGGTAGAAATATTCCACATTCACTGATTGGAAGAAGTCACATTGTGAAAATGGCTATTTTACCAAAATCAATCTATAGAACCAATGAAATTCTCATAAAAATCCCAATGCCATTATACTAAAATAGATAAAATACTCTTGAGATTCCTAAAGAAGCACAAAAGATGCCAGACAGCCAAGCAAACCTGAACAGAGAGAAAGACAGCAGGTAACCAACGTGTCTGGTGTGCAGTATGGGGTCAGAGTCTGGGTATCTAGAACCTACATACAAGCGAGGGGCAGTGCACACATCTGTACCCTAAGCACTGGAAAGGGCGCTGGCGGGCAGGTGGATTCCTGGAACTCACTGGCCACCTGGAAGCCTAGTCTAAATGATGAACTCCAGGCTTAGCAAGAGACCTTGTCTGAAAAAAATCAGACAGAAAGAGATGGAAGAAGAGACCTGATGCTGACCTCTGGCCTCCACATGCACACATGTGAACTTGAATGTTCACGTGAATACTCCCACAGAACTATGTACACACAGTGTACCTCAACACACACGAATGCTGTTACAAGTATCACTCTCCTCACGTGACTTCAAGTTATGTTTTAGAGCCATGGTATTAACTAATAATATCAGCACAGAACTGGCAAAGGATAGATACACAGATCAATGGAATAAAATAGAGAATTTAGATATTAAGCCTTCACAACTACTACCATTTGCTTTTTAACAGAGATGTCCAACAAAATTATCCACTGGAAAAAATATAGCTTCTTTGACATATGGCACTAGGAGCATTGGATATCCACATGCAGAAGGATGGACCTGAATACCCTGTATAAAAATCTACTCCAAATGGACAGGAGACCCTAATGTAAGACGGAAAGTCTGAAACTATCAAGAGAAATAAGTACAGAAAACGCTTCAAGATACAGGTATAGGCCAGGACTTTCTGGTAGCTCAGGAAATTATGCTAACATTTGGCAAGGGAGAGCTCATGAAATTAGAAAGCTTCTGTACAGCAAAAGATACAACTGTGTGAAGATAATGCCTTGGAATAGGAGAAAGGCCTTGCTATCTATGCATCCAATAGAAGATTAATACCTAGAATACACAAAGAACTAAACAACGACAACAAAGTACCAAGCATCAACCCAACTGTCTTAGTCAGTGTTCTAGCTGTGAAGAGACACCGTGACCACAGCAACTCTTATAAAAGAAAGCATTTTTTAGTCCATTATCTTCACGGCGGTGAGCATGGTGGCATGCAGGCAGACATGGTACTGGAGAAGTAGCTGAGAGTTCAACATCTGGTGTGCCACCAGCACAAGAGAGAGACACGGCCTGGCTAGGACCCTAGAAACTTCAAAGCCCAGCCCCAGTGACACACTTCCTGTAACAAGGCCACACTTCCTGATCCTTCAAATAGCGCCATTCCCTCCTAACCAAGTACTCAAATTTATGAGAGGGGGAGGGGAGAGGGCATCCTCAATCAAACCCACTGCACCAACTGATAAGAGGTCTAATGAGACAAACAGACAAGATGGTTCTGAAAAGGTGAAGCAAAAATGGCCAATACGCATATGAAACCCAAGTTCATCCTCGCTAGCCTAGTAATACAGATTAAAACTCCACTGAGATTCCACCTCCCCCGTTAGAATGGCAGTCCCTAAGAAGCAACAAGCCATGCTATCAAGGATGGGGACAAAAGAGAACCTTCACACCCTGCTGTTGACAGTGTGAACTAGTCTGGCCACGAAGGAAATCCCTACAAAAGTTCCTCAAAAACATCAAAACCGAATCTACCACATAACCTAAATATATCATTCCTAGGTATTTACCCGAGAGACCTCAAGTCAGCCTCGGAGAAATGTCTGCAACATTACTCTCACAGCCAAGCTGCAGAACCACTAAGTGCTCACCATCAAACGTGGCATATATGCCCAGTGCAAGTTCGTTAAGACAGACTGTATGTAACCCAGGCTAGTTCTGAACTTGCCATGCAGCTGAAGGTCACCAAGACTTCTGATCCTACGGCTTCCACCTCCCAGTGCTGGAAGTATGAACAGCACCACACCCTGATTGAGACGCTGGGAACTGAACCCAACTGAGGCTCTGGCGAGCATCCTAGCAAGTGAGCTAATTTCCCAGCCCATAAAGAACAAAGATGCCATTTGCAGGAAAAAATTGATGCAAGCAAAGCTTTCATGATAAGTCTACCTAAGAAAGACAAATATCACATTTGCTCTCGTTATTGGTTTCCGGATTTTATATAAATGCATAAAATTAGGTATGTATATGTGACTGGAAAGCAGAAGCAGAACTGTGCAAGGGAACACAAGGGACAATGGGGGAGCAGAGGAGGAGAGGGTAGGGGAGTATGTCAGGGAAATGCACTCAATAGGAAAATACAGATCGAGAGACAACAAAGCATCTCAGGGAGTGCTTCATTTCCCAGGAAAAAATCTACTTTACAAATCTGGTTTCTTTACTTGCACACTTTTCTATTTTGTTCAACCATTAATTTTTTGATTAGCACACACAGAAATGGGTGTGACTGTGACATTTCATACATCTATATTATACTTTGTTCTTATTTACAGCCCTTCTCTTTCCTGCCACTCCCCAGCCCTGCTTTCCTCCTCCAAAGTCTTCCTTCTGATTTCATAGACACATATGCTCCATGAAAAAGTAAACAGAATGCTAAATTAAAATTCATCTCTTGTAGTCACAGTGGAATCATGGGGCTGGATCAGCGGGAAATGGAAGTGATCAGAGCAGTGTGAATGTTTTTCAAGGATTACTATTGACAACTTCAGGCGCCAGCCATGGTCTTCAGTCCACAAACGCATTATTAAATTTCAAGCAAATCCTTAGAGAAAAGTGTCAGGCAGCGATAACGGGAATACAGCTTACCTCCACCTGGAAAAGCTCTCCAGCACCCTCGCAGTCGTTGGATGTGATGACCGGGGTGTGAATGTGCACGAAGCCATTGTTCTGGAAGAGAGGAAAACTCCTTACTAGTTTGCACGTGAAGCAATTCCAAGAAGGCCTGCTGCCTTCTACTATTAAAATGGACGTTTGCCTGTGGGTGTTTGGGAGGGGTTTGCTATGTCCTTGGCAAACCTTGAATTCCTGATCCTCCTGTCTCAGCTTCCATACAACATTGCACCTGGCCAGCTGAATGTTTTATTATGCATAGAAGCATACAAAATGTTAAATATGGAACACACTCAAATATATCTTGTCTAACTACTTCATTTAAAAAATAAGCAGACCCTGTCGCAGAGAGAGTTCATGAATTTCCAAGTTAGACAACTCGTCAGCAGCTGAGCCGGGGATGGAACAGAAGCCCTTTCTCTCTCTCTCTAACACTATTTCTTCTGCCCACATCCCTAATATACTGAGGAAGGTCCAAGGAGCACACATTCACCGGGGCTAGTGTGGGGTGATGCTGCCCGCACTGCTCAAGGAACGCTAAGTTAACAATACGAAGTTATCTTGAAATGAAACCTTGGCAGTAACGAACCATCAAAAAGGAGAAAACCGAGGCGGATAAACAGGAACTAAAGAAGGAAATGGGAAGAGGGAGACGTCTCTGTCCGCCAGCCGACCGCAAGATGCGCTGCACATGACACAGGCAGTGAGTGTACTTCCTGTGCCTGAAGAGTACTCTGAGCAGCAGCGAGCCCATCCATCACTGAGGCGCCAACGGCAGTCCTTCCGATCAAAAGTCTGCAACTTTCCCATTAGTGAACCACAAAAGCTGCTGCCAGCAGGATTGAAATAACCCATCAGCTTCAAGATTATGCTTCTTTCATTCTGACTATGCATGTAGGCAAAAGGTTAGGTTCACAATAGATGTGGCAGGACGGGAGCACAGGTAGCTGAAAGTGAATTTACAGCACACAGGCAGAAAGCTATATACTTAATGCAGAATCTCAGCCTTGAAATCAATACGATAAATTCATACATTTGCATCCCTGCTAGGTTCTGCCTATCACTGGTAGACTATAAAAACATCTTTAGGCATAATCAGAGGGCGACCTTCCAAGTATGACCCTCTCTGAATTCAAGCGTTCTGACTGCAAAAGATATTATTTAATCAACAACCAGGTAAAGACTGGTTAAACATTCAAACTACAAATTATGACTCCCAGAAATTATCCCAATATGCAGCTAACCTGAAAGCAGCAGGCCGAGAGGGGCTGCACACGGCATGTTATGATGAAATTCAGTCAATATGGTTACTGCATAAAACTTACTTCGTATAAACTAAGAATTCTGGACATGAATCATTTATTCCACATAAATGCAGGCAACGAAGCATGAGCACAGTAAACAAAAAAGGGAAGTGAAAAATCCAAAGGAAACGAGGGTGGAGAGAAGAAACGTGAGGATAGCTGCCAGCCCTGGGTCTGGTGGAGGACCGCCTGAGGAGGACCGCCTGGTGGAGGACCGCCTGAAACAGCACTGCTGATGGGAGGGAGATAACAGACTTCAGAAACAAAATCAAAACATCAACTCTGCCAAGAGGCCATCGGCTTCTTAAATTTGAATGCTGCTATCAAAGCTTATCAAAGTCCACAACGCCATCAAAGGCTGAAAGGAGAACACGCGAAGGAAGAACAAAAGGCAGTGCAAGAAAGTCTGGAAAAAAATAATCACGGTGGGAGAGGAAGACACAGATGAGATGGAAAGAAAGCCAAGGAGAGCTGGACCACGCCAACGTCTGCCTCCCATCCCACAACAAAAGGACCCTAGGAAGAGATGGGACAGCCGGAGAGAGGCCTGGAAATGAGCAGACATCTCACTGCGTCAGAAATCTCTCTGGATATTGATGCGCATTTCAGAACCAGGTACGTTACAAGGTTCTTAGTGCCCCAAACGTAGCCCTCACATACCAACCCCCACTGTAGAAGACTAACAGGACCACATTTTTCTTTACACAAAACTAAAGTAGCTGCTATTATTTAATCCTCATCAACCAAGGCAGAAACGAGAGAGGAATTCCAATCACCGGCACACCACTGGCAATAAGAGTGACCGGAAGAGGGAACGAGAGAAAGCCTGTGACTAACACCCTGCTTTACACTGCCAGCGGCTGCAGACCGGGCCAGGGACTACCGTGTTCGGCTGCAGGCTCTGGACGCGCCGTCAGAGGGGACACCCCTGAAACTCAGAGAGACAGTCTTGTCTGTTGTGGACTTGAGGAGGACAAGGAAATAACAAATTCCATTCTAGATAAACCCAGAGAATCTTCAGCTGTGTGAGAAACTTGGCTCTTCTAAAGGGTTTATCCTTTGAGGAGTCGAGCTGAGGTTTAGAACACAACAAGAGCAATCTATGAACAAATCAAGTTATGTTCACTGGGATTGTGTGACTATGTAAAATCCATGCTTTTAATTTTCACTTTTAAAGCTAGAGTCTCATGTAACCCAGGCTTGTCTCAAATTTGCTAATGTAGTGGAAGATGACTTGAACTCCTGATTTTCCTGTCTCCAGCTCATGAATGGATTTCAGGCATACACTCCACCATGCCCTGCTTACTCTACCAATAGAGCGAGAGCCCCATCTACTACCAAAAATAATTTTTTATAATCAAACCAAAAGATAGCGGTCATAATACCCTAGCTTAAAATACTACCTAAATCCCATCTTTACCATATTAATAAATGTTTCATAGGTCTGGAATTTATGAAAATTTGAACATCTTTTAAGGAGCCTACAGTAATAAACCGAAGAAACAATAGCAAATACTAGGTAATATGTAACTGTTAATTGTAAGTGCAACAAAAGACTTTTTGTTGATTCTTGAGACACAGTCTTACAATGTAGTCCTGACTGAAGTGCAAATCACTAACTCTAACTTATGGCAATCCTCCTGCCTCAGACTCCGGAGGACAGGGATTAGTCATGAACCACCACACTCTGGTTCTAGTAACTTCTTGAAATACACAATCCTAATTTTCACATACACAAGAAGACACCACAGAATGAAACATGGGCTATATATAATTATTACATTGGCTTTTTGAGACAGGGTTTCTCTATTGCTTTTGGAGCCTGTCCTGGAACTGGCACCTGTAGACCAGGTTGTTCTCGAACTCACAGAAATCCACCTGTCTCTGCCTCCTGAATGCTGGGATTAAAGACGTGTGCCACCATTGCCCGGCTGGCATTATATTTTTAAATATGATTAAAAATTTAAAAGAGGCTGGAGAGATGGTTCAGCGTTAAGAACATGCTTATTCTTCCAGAGGACCTGGGTTCGAGTCACAGCACCTACACGGTGGTTCACAATTACCTATTAATTCCAGTTCCCAGGGATCTGAAGCCCTCTCTGGCGTATACCGGCCCCCGAATGCATGTGTGGCATAGACATACCTCCATGCAAAACACCCATACACATAAAGGATGTTTTTTAAAAGACTAAAAAGTAAATTTGTACTTTTTAAAAAGTATCTTTATTTTATAACCACTGCATTAATGCTAAAATTATTATCAAACGCATAAATGTTTATAATTTTTAATTCATCTTGATTATTTTCTTATTTCAGGTTTTATACTTTGCTTTATATTTTAAATTGTTTTCATATTTGTAAAAGCTTGAAATAAATACATAAATGGAGGTAAAATTTACTTGTCAATGGATTGGCAATACCACCATCTAGTGGCCAAAACGTATAAAACTATTTCAGAATAAAAGCAGGTTGAACCACACTGAACCTCATAGAAGAGAAAGTGGGAAGTACACTTAAACGCATTGGCACAGGAGACCACTTCCTAAATACAACCCCAGCAGCACAGACACTGAGAGAAACAATTAATAAATGGGACCTCCTGAAGCTGAGAAGTTTCTGTAAAGCAAAGGACATGGTCAACAAGACAAAGCAGCAGCCTACAGAATGGGAAAAGATCTTCACCAACCCTGAAAATTAGGAAACGATCTACATCAGGTCCCAGAAATACCACTTTTGGGTATTTACCCAAAGGAAGCTCAATCGTACCACAAGGACATGTGCTCAACTATGTTCATAGCAGTATTATTCGTCATAGCCAGAACCTGAAAACAACCTAGATGCCCCTCAACAGAGGAATGGATAAGGAAAATGTGGTACATTTACACAATGGAGTACAACTCAGCGGTAAAAAAAAAAATAATAACCTCTTGGAATCTGCAGGCAAATGGATGGATTTAAGAAAAAAACCATACTGAATGAGGTAACCCAGACCCAGAAAGACAAATATAATATGTATATTCATAAGTGACTCTCAGACATAAAGCAAAGAAAAAACAGCCTACAATTTACAACCCCAGAGAACCTAGACAACAAAGGGGACCCTAAGAGAGACATACATGGTTCTACATAAGAAGGAGAAAAAAGAACAAGTTCTCCAGAGTAAACTGGGAGCATGGGGGCCATAGGAGAGGGTAGAAGGGGAGGGGGAGGAAGGGAGGGGAGTGGAGAGTAGAAAAATGGACAGCTCAATAAAATCAATTTTAAAAAAAATGAAAAAAATTTTAAAAAGAGAAAAGAATTAAAGCAGGCCCCTTTTCTCTGTTGAAAGTCAGGAAGGAAACAAAACCAAACCTTTTCTTTTTAGCTCTAAAGAGAGTCTATCTGTGTGTCAAGTTCATATGAAAGAAATATGTGGGATCATGGGTAAATGGACTCTTTCAAACTATAATGGGATAAAGCTGCATATTATAATTTATTTTTCTTGTTTAATTAAAGCTATGTGCCTTCAATCTACGATGTTCTTGGGTGGTCTTTCAGAAAAGCAGACCTTTCAAAAATCACACCGTCTCCCTGTGACGAGAACAGGCTGAAAGAAACCACACGCCTTCGGGCACGCCCAGGAGGCTGGTGTTGCACGGCTTCTGTGCGCCAGCATAGGCTCAAGTAGTGACGTGGGAAAACAGCATGGGCCGTATCTGCTGAATCACAGCTGGCCTTTGGTGGCCTCCCACTGATGACCAAAATACGGAAGCAGAGATTAGATTTACCCTCTTTTCTGAACAAGCACAAAACAAACAGTAAAAACTGGACAACCGTATGAAACCGTGAACTAAGGCCGTGGGCGACCTGTGGGTTATGAGAAATAAGCATGCTTACGACAGTGAGGTCCTGGACACAGCGCAGAAAGGAGGAAGGAAGGTGGGGGCCCAGGAGACTCCACAAGTCATGGCCGGAATAGCAGACACGCGAGAAGAGAGGCGACTAGAGCCTAAAGCAGCAGGTTCAGGTACAGAACTGACCAGTGTACGAAAGGAGAAACTATCCAAGGCTGAGGAAGGAATAATACAATGAGGAGACAGGGACCGGTGTCTGCATGATGGCTGCATGCTCCCACTGGTGAGAGACTGAGAAATCTTACAATTCATGAGGTACTAGGTAGACACTCAGGGAGGCTTTGCCTAGACCATTAGGAATAATTATCACTACCCTGAGCACTGTTCCAGACATGACAAGCAAAAACTGTTGAGGAACAATCTTTCTGTACACTGTGAAGATTATCACTCTGATTGGTGTAATAAAAAGTAGAATGGCCAATAGCTAAGCAGGATTTTCAGTGCAGAGAGAACAAGCAGAAGACACAGTGACAACCTTAAACAATCTGGACTTCGTCTGCAACACAAGGACTTGGGAGGCTGGGGCAAGAAGAGCTTGAGTTTGGGGCCGCCTGGGCTACGTGTCACTTCAAGAGAAGCCTTGCCTGTTTAGTAAGACTTCGTGGCTCAGTGGCTAAGAGCACTACCTGCTCTTCCAGAGGATCTGGGGTTTGATTCCCGGCACCCACATGTGGCTCACAGCTGTCTGCAACTCCAGTTCCAAGGTCATCTGACATCTTCTTCTAGCTTCCACAGGCACCAGGCATGCACACAGTATATTTACATACGTGCATGCAAAATACCCATACACAGAGAAATAAAAGTCTATCAACCTGCAATTCTATCTCCACAGAAAGTAACTTAAAAACTGAAAGTGACCTAAGAGATATTACATACGCACTTTCAGGATCGTAGATGCATTGACTACCTTCATGTGGTGACGCTTTCAGGGGTACAGTCATGTGAAACTCATCAGACCACACACTTTCAATCTGCACAGTGTGCTATGCAAGCTACTCCTCCATAACGCTATTAAGTCACACACAAGAAAAAGACAAAAGGGAAAAGATAGATTAAGATAGACAGACATGTCTGTGACATCTAATTCCTTATAAAATAACGGGTTTTTACAACAAATAAGATCTTTCAGGAAAATGCTTCAGGCTGACAATGATTCAAATTGTACATTAAAACACAAACACATGTATGTATACATGCACGCGCACTCACACACGCATACACATGGGCCAGCTTACACACACGACGTGCACAAATGCACACGCACACACACACTGAAGCAGAGCACCTTACCTTAAAGTAGGAATGAATAGCAGCCGTGGCTTCACTGCGGACCCGCAGTATGGAACCCAGAGTGTTTGTCCTACACCGCAGGTGAGGGTACTGTCTCAGGTACTCCAGGGGATGCCGCTCCTTGTATTTTATAGGGAACGCCTGCCAAGAGTACGGGGGACGTTTAGAAGGGGAAAAAAGCTACCAAACAAACAACAAAAGTCATTTTATGAACCAGTTTCCAGAGTATTTCTTAAAACAGTAGTGTTCTGGGGGCAAAACTAAGATGTCTTCCCTTTTTATTAATAAAAACAAAAACAAGTTAAAAAAACTATTAACTACATGTGTTTTCATGTGCACACAACACACATATGTGCATGCACCCAGATATGTATTTTTTTTTTTTTTTTTTTGGTTTTTCGAGACAGGGTTTCTCTGTGGTATTGGAGCCTGTCCTGGAACTAGCTCTTGTAGACCAGGCTGGTCTCGAACTCACAGAGGTCCGCCTGCCTCTGCCTCCCGAGTGCTGGGATTAAAGGCGTGTGCCACCACCGCCCGGCTCACTTATGTATTTTTGTGTGCACACAAACACACCATCTGTGCACATATGCATGCACACACCACACACGCAGGCACGCACCACACACCACACACACACACACACACACACGCAGGCACACACACGCACACAAACACAGCACACCATTCAGAGATAAGAGCACAACTTGGAATTGGTTCTCTCCTTCCACCATGCAGGTTCCAGGAATAAAACTTGGGGTCATCAAGCTTTGAGATCAGCACCTTCATTCATTGAGTCAGACCTTCTTTATTTCTTAACAGAATGGATTGTAAGCCAATTCCTTCTACCAGGTAAACCAGAGTTAGGGGGATGCCAGCTTCACTATTTAGTGGCTAAATTACTTAAAGCCACAGAGACTCGCCTGTTATTTACCAATTTTCTATCCATTCATGGTCAGTTTCTTACAATTAAAGAGATTAGCATGTAACTATTCAAATAATCCACTTGGGTACATGAGTTCAAAACATTACAGACATAAACGGCTTTTCCTAACATCATACACACACAGTTGGTATTTAGCTCTCCCCATGTCATGAAGCCACAAGCATAATCAATTAGGTTGCTTATTGCATATCAACTATTGTTGGTATCTAACAGCATGAGGGAGACACAACAACTTTCTTTCATTTAGCACAGAAATTTTGGAAAACATTAGAGGAAAGTATGGCTCCATCTGGAAACATCTCTAGTCTGGCCACACTCAAGACATTGAGAAGACACACCTCTTTACAAACAGAACCTGAAGTCTCAGTGAAAAGATAACAGCAGAGTTTAAAAAGGACAGCACGGGTGGACTGCTTCTAGACTCCTCTCTTCTTTACGCCTTGGGTAAATATTTCTTTTTATGTTGTACAGAAACAAGTACCATATTTACTAAAGGCAAACTGTGGCCCCATTAGTATAGATTCAGGATTCTCTCACGTCTGTAAATGTTAAGTAACACTCAGACGGGGCTAGGGATGTACCACTTACCCAAAGCAGGGTGTGGGGTATGATTCTTGGCAGCACTAGGGCAGGGGGTGGGGGATACATCCATTTACATGCTGGAGGTCTTAGATTTGGGATTAGGAACGAGAGGAGTTTAAAATAAATAAACACTAAACAAAAGTATAAAAACAACAGAAGCCGAGGGACAATAATTTTGCTCATTAAATATTTAAAATTATAGCAAAAACAAGATTTCAAATGCTAGAAGATAAACTTCAGACCTGATAGGTAGCACAGAAATGCACAGCGTAATTAATACATGGCTCCAAGAAGTTGAAGGAATTGTTATAGCGGTACTTCACACTACGTTCAGCGGTCTGTTCAGTGATCAGGGAAATTACAAATGAAACTGCTCTAAGTACCACCTTCTCCACAGACGTAAACAGACCACTGGTATTTTAGATCAAACCTAAACAGTCCCCCAGATTATCAGTAAACATACCTTGGCTTCACAACTTCCAATAACCTCAATTTTTTCTGCTTTCAGTTCCACGTTCTGCCTTTTGGATAGACTTTTGACCAGCTGCCCTTGGACTTGCACGGAACTCCCAAAAGTCAATTCTCTATAGTAACAAAAAACAACAATCAGAAAAGATACCACATATCACCTACATTTCAATCAAAATGTTACTGAAGTATAATGCCAAAAGTATTTATCTATAGTTAAGTTAAATCATCTGCAGATGCTCTCTTGTACCAGGACTCTAAAAATAAATTCCGTGCTAAAATGGGAACGAGTAGATGATGTGGGATTACCGTTAATGAATAAAGAAACTTCTTTGGACCAATAGCAGGGCAGAATTTAGGTAGGCAGGGAAGATGGAACTGAATGTTGGGAGAAAGAAGGGCGGAGTCAGCGAGATGCCATAGAGCCGCTGGAGAAGAACGCTCAGAACTTTACCCAGTAAGCCACAGCCACATGGTAATGTAAAGATTAATAGAAACGGTTTAAATTAATATATGAGTTAGCCAATAAGACCTCCAGAGAGGTTACAAAAGGGCCTCAGTTTTAACATCTGATGAATGAGACCGCAAAAGTTCCTTCCATTTATTCAATAATTATTGGCTATTTTCTAGCATCATGACAGAAGCTCAGGACAGACACTGAATACATCATTCCTGACTTCAAAGAGTTAAGAGTCAAAGGAGTTGAATAAGAATACAGTTAATTTCCAAACAATGGTATCCATGCTATGACAGATGGGCACAGGCTACCATGGGCACAGAGAAGCACCTGTCACAGTCATGGGACACAGGTCAGCTGATGTTAAACCACAACCACAAATGAGACAGTATCTCTTTGTATCTCTTTCAGCAGAGGGGCCAACATGTGCGAGGTCTGGAAGACAGCAGGTTAGGGGAGGTGCAGGTAGTTTTAAAATGACTGGAGGAAAAACACAGGTGGAAGATATCAGCATGGGAAGACGTCAGAGCTCAAAGGCTCTTGATTCCAAGTTTATTTGGATTTTTCTTCAAAGCTCCCTTTCACAGATCTGCTCAGAAAGATCATTCAGGTGGCAAAGAAAACACTCAGCTAGGGAAATGGAGAACACTAGAAAAGGAAAAAAAAATTGAAGAACTCTTTAAAGAACAAGGAAAAAAATATATATATAAAAAAATCAAACTCACCTACTGTCAAAGCTTGAATCAGCAACAACCTGAAGGCTTTCCAGAGAGGATCCATCATTGACGTGCAGAAACAGAACTTCCTTCTGGGACCTCACGGAGCGGACCCATCCCTGCAAAGAAGGATTTTTCAACGTGAGCTTGAAAACCGAACACTTCTACGTTTTCATTACACATTCAAAACGATTAAATGAGAGAACAATGTCCATCATCTTGCCTCGGCACGCCAAGTGCGGAAAATGGCCTGCTTTGGGCTGACCTGGATGTGCATACAGTTTTATACATGACTCTTATCACAGTGAGATATTATTTCATGGCCCACCTTTGTTAACAGAGCTCCTCATTTTAAATGGATGCATTTCACTAAGGTGATGGGCCTAATTAGCATAAACAGGGTCCTTAATATTGGCTTCCCAAAGCCATTCCTCATGCCTCAATTACAAAAAAAAGAAAAGAAAAAAAAAATTCTCAAGTTGGTGCCTTTCTCCTGCCAAATTCTCAGAGAGATCACTAGACTAGAAATACCATATGGGATTTTGTTCTACTGACAAACTATCATACAAAAAAAAAAGTTACTTAAAAAAGTCTCATGAGGCTAAATAGCATACACCTGTGATCCCAATACTTGGGAAGCTAAGGCCTCTCTCTCTATGAAAATGTCATGAAGAAACCTATTTCTTTTTGATTCTTATGGGCTTTTATGAGACTAAAAATTATGTGTGTGTCTGTATATGCCATGTGTACAGGGGTGCCAGGAGAAGGTGTCCAATCTCCTAGAACTGGAGTTTCACACAGTTATGAGCAGTCTGGCGTGGGTACTGGGAATCAAACCCTTTTCCTCTGGAAGAGCAATACATACTCTTAAGCACTGAGCCATCTCTCCAGCCCCAGAAAATTAGTTCTTTGTAAGTTAACCAATATATTTGAAAAAACTGGAACTATTATTATCAAAAACAGCCTCTTGAGCATTTTCCAAATGTGATCTTTGCCACAGCAAAGACTGGGTATTATCTGCTCTGCAGCAGGAACAGAAACTAACGCTGAACAAGTAAAAATACATGATAAAAAGAGAGTCTCGTTAGGAACACATAGCCATACATCAATTCCAAAGACAGTCTTACCTTAAAGGACAGGTACATGCTAGCACAAATGCTTACTAACTCAAGAGGCTTACTAACATAGTAACAGTTACACACCCAGCTTGAGTTTAACCAGCTAGGAGTTAACAGGGAACACCGTTTCCAAAGACAAAGATACACTTGATCTTTGATCCCTTTCCGGGGAGCTGAACTTACAGCTGGTTGTGAGTCTTCTGATTTAGGTTCTGCCAATGAACTCAGCTGCTCTGGGTAAAAACTCTGGTTCTCCAGAAGGGTGACAAGCACTCATAACTCTCCGACACACGTTTTAAGTTAGAGAATATCCACTAACTACTGAACATGTATTATGTTAAAAAAAAAAGTTTCAAAAAAAAAACCCGTTTCCCTCTTTCATATACTGCCTCATCTCCTTATTATAAAAGTCCTAACGATTATCATACCTCTTTTACAAACAAGCAAACGGTAGCTCCAGGATGTTAAATGACTTATTGAAAGTCACGCCGCTGATGAACTATTATTCAAGTTTGAATCTACAACTACGTAACTAGGAAGTGCTTGATCTCTGGCCAAAGCGTACAGCATGGAGTGTAAACCACTTTGGCTTCACGGGCATGGCAATTCACCTCATTCATCATTCTCAGCTCACGGTCATTTCCGAAGCATCAGGCTCTAATTTTTACTTATTGGAGAGTAAAGGGCGAACACGTTTAATGTGCTTCTGTCCTAAATTAACTCTTTGTATTATGCTAACCGATCCTTACAATAGCTAAGTAAAGTGACTATTACCATTTGTGAAATGAGCAGACTTAGGGACAAAATGTCAAAGATAATCTAGGTCCCAACTATCAGGTAGCATACTTGGAACTCAAATACAGTTCTTATTCTGAAGTTCACATTCTTATCCTCAAGCTTTCCTGGAATGCTACAGTCTCCCCATCTTCTGCCGGGGAACACATCCTGCTGCTATTTCCCAGTCATTGGTTATTGTACCTGGGGACACCATTCTCTAGGACACCCCGTATGCGGGTGACATCTTCTCGACCTCCACACGGTTCAGCAACTCCCTCCCTGTTTCCTTATAGCTCTTTATTTTACACTGCTAGTAATCACTGCACTGCTGTAAACTAAGGCTAACAAAAACATCACGTGAGCTACATAATTTTGAGAAAAAAATAGAGCCAGAGAGATGACTCCAAGGTTAAGAACACTTCCTGCTCTTGTAGAGGACCCAAGTTTGGTTCATAGTATCATCCGAGGAAGCTTACAGTTGCTTGTAACTCCAGTTCCGGGAGTTCTGACACCTCTATGGCTCTCCACAGGTACTCCTATGTACATGGCATAAAAATGCATGTGTACATATGTATTTATGTGCATATACATAAATACAAACTAAATCTTTGAAAAGATTTGTTCCTACATTAAAACCAAAAATAGATAATGAGCCGGGCGATGGTGGCTCACACCTTTAATTCCAGCACTCGGGAGGCAGAGGCAGGCGGATCTCTGTGAGTTCGAGGCCAGCCTGGTCTACAAGAGCTAGTTCCAGGACAGGCTCCAAAGCTACAGAGAAACTCTGTTTTGAAAACAAACAAACAAATAACAAAAATAGGTAATGAGTAACATGTTATTTAACCAATTATGCTCCAAATGCCATTTACATGTAATCAATATAAAAGTATATTCATATTATTTTTATATTTCTTTACTCTTCGACGTTATTATGTATTTTACACGTACAACACATCGCCATGCACTTGGACCCTATTTCAAGTGCTCCGCGGCAGGCAGTTTCCTTATTATAGGGCTAAGCACTGAAGAGAAAGGAAAGGCTGTTGCCTGGCCAGTAGGTTCAGTTCATTTTTCAATCTTCTTTGGGTCATTACACAAAAGATATCATTAGTGCATGTCAAATTAATCGATGAATACAGCAAACGGCTTTGATAACTTTGATGTGGATCATGGAACAAGTATAAAACCAAAATAAATGAAAGGAGGAACAGCTTGGTCACACTGGTCAACATCAAGAATATTAAGAGAGACCAATCGGTGTGTTTTAGCAATTCAAGAACTGCTGAACCCCAGGTTTATTCTGTCCCTTTGAGGAACTCAGCAAAGTTGCTGCAGATGCTATCAGGAGAAATAACAGCAGCTAACATTGACCCAGAGGCCTCTGGTCTAAACAGCCTGTACCCATTATCACGTTTCATTTTCAGAACTCTCCGAAATAGAGACCAGTATTATCTCCGTTATCATAAGAGGAAACTGAGGCAGGGAGCACTGCAGTGGCATGCCCATAACTAACAAGGTACTTAGACAAGGCAGCTGCAGCCCTGAGTTAGTCGGACTACAACATCCCACTCTTTCTCCTCGTGTATTAACTTCTGTGGAAGCCTCGGATTAAGAGTCACGGTCGCTAAAAGATGAAGCATGGGTTCCCATGTGTAAGGACATGAAGCTGTGACTCAGGACAGCTATGAGCGTACTCAAGACAAATGGTAAATTTTGAGACCTTTTTAACTGGGAGTGGAGTGGGGTGGTTTGTTTGTGTTTGTAACTGGGTGGCTCAATTATGAACTTGGTAGGTGACAACATCGCGTTGCAATGAAGATGGTTGACACACTTGGAACTAGTGTTTCCTACCAGCCAGGTGAACAGGAAAACGGGAAGACAGGATTCTGCTCTCAAACAACCAGGCCAAGACATCCCAGACTATTACAAGATAAGTAGAAAAGGGGGGCGTGTTCGCTTAAACTTTTCTGCCCGACAGACAAGTTTACAGGCAACGCCTCGGTGTCAAACTCTTTGTCGCACTCCTAATCGACAGAACGACTTGCAAAGGGTCACAGGACGGTCGCCGAGAAGTGTGGCCACTGGCGATGCCTTCATTTCCAACTCTGCTCTGCCCACGCTGGGTCCGACAGGACCGCGCAGAGTGAAGCTAGCGGCCGGGCCCAGCAAGCTCCAGCAGCCGCCTTCCCATACACCCACCTGCACCGAGACGCGCTCCCCACTCGCGTCCTGCACCCCGAGGGCGTCCCGCACGCGCAGTCTCACAGACGCGCGGGGCCTGGGGCAGGAAACGGAGGAGCAGAGGCGCAGGGCGCCCAGGAGGCGCCGGACCCCGAGCATGCCGTGGCCGGGACGGCCGGTCCACCGGAGCAGCCCTCTTCACCCGCGCAGGTCAGGCGCTCGCGTGGCTCTTCCTCCCCAGCCCCGAGCCGTCCCTGCAGGCCCTCTTTTCGGCGTCCTGCTCCCGAAAGCCCGGAAGGTGCAACGATCGTAGAGCACGGCGCTGACTGCGCGCTGCAACGCCGGAGCTAACGGAGAGCGCAGCCAGAGTAAAAGCACGCAGCACTGGGCTACGTCATCCCGGGCGCGCCCTTACGTCATCACGCGAGGTGGTGTCTGAAGCTGAGCATGCGTGATTGTGTTCCCGAGCTGGCACGCCCACCGTGGGGCAGGGTGGGGGTGGTGGCAAGAGCCCAGGTGGGCGGGTGCCTGCTGAAGTCACGGTTGTGTGGTATCAGATGTCATAACACACCCTTGTTGAGAAAGAAGAGACTCAAGCGTTGCCTGTCAGAATCTTCAAGTTTTTCCCTTCTTTTGCTTGCTTTTGTTTGGCCTGAAAATCAGGACCTTTTCATATATTTGGCTGCGTTTTAAGTCTACACAAAAATTAAATTTTGCATAACTTAGCAAAACGCATGATTAATGCCTTTATCTA
Organism: Chionomys nivalis; assembly: GCF_950005125.1. Classification (NCBI taxonomy): domain Eukaryota; kingdom Metazoa; phylum Chordata; class Mammalia; order Rodentia; family Cricetidae; genus Chionomys; species Chionomys nivalis. The sequence continues at coordinate 3,009,593 of NC_080108.1, forward strand.
GTTAAACAGTAAGAGGTCAAGGTAAAGGCGAATTACAGTTGCCACTGCTGTTATGCCCGTTTTACCGATAACAGGAACGGGTCATCCAACCAGCTTAATACAAGTGTCAGATTTAAACCCAGAACCTCTAGGTTTAAATGCTCTAAACTATCCGGCTATACAGTGTCTTGTGGTGGAAAAGAAAACCGTAGTCCTATCCATCGAGGAGCGCATGATCTAATTATGTGTGTGGCAAGTGGATTGGCAAAGAGATAATATGGCTGAGTTTTGAGGAAGGTTAGAATTTTGCCAAAAGAGAATGTCAGAAGCTGCTGAGAGGGCGAATAGCAGAATTGTAAAATTATTCCCTAGACAAACTTGAAAATATTCCCAGTAAAAGTACTTTGGGGGCACTTCTAGAACCTCGAGAAAGGGGGGAAAAAGAGAAATTTGTAGCCTTCCATATTATGGAAATGTATCTTTTATCTTAAAGTATAAATTTACATTGGATATCCCAGCCTCCAAAATAAAAAAAGCAAAACCAGCAGGCAGTAGTTGTGGGGTATTGTACACTGTGTGAAGGTGTATTGCTGATTGGTTTAATAAGGAGCTGAATGGCCCATAGCTAGGCAGGAGGTGTAGGCAGAGAGAGGAAGTAGGAGGAGATAATAAAGGTGCAGAGAGCGACAGACATGGAGAGAGTTGGACATACAGAATGAAAGAAAGGTGGAAAGCCACAGGGTAAGACGTAGATTAATAAAAGCTGGTTGATTTAAGTCATAAGAGCTAGTGGAACAAGCCCAAGCTAAGGCTGAGCTTTCATAATTAATAAGAAGTATCTGTGTCATTTGGGGGCAGCTAGCTGGTGGGACAGACAAAGACCCCTGACAACCAGCAAGCTCATTTTCTCTTCACATCAGTTTTCTGTCTCACCTTTCCTCTTCCTCTTCACTATGCTGGATTTTAAGAGCTGTAGTCTGAGACTCAGAGAGACAGTCTTCCTCTACTTAAGCCAGAGGGATTAGAAATTCCCTTAGTTAGAAAATTCTGAGCATCATAAAAGGAATTTGGCAATGACTCTTCTGTTTCTATATTGTGAAATACATTAAGGAGTATAGGTATTAGCTCTTCTGGGAAGTTCTGGTAGAATTCTACATTGAAACCATCTGGTCCTGGGCTTTTTTTGGAAGGGAGATTTTTGATAACAATTTCTAATTCTTCGCGACTAACAGGTCTATTTAGATCGTTCACCTGGTCTTGGTTTAGCTTTGGTATATGGTACTTATCTAAAAAGATGTCCATTTCTTTTGCATTTTCCAGTTTTGTGGCATACAGGCTTTTGTAGTAAGATCTAATGATTCTCTGAATTTCCTCTGTGTCTGTGGTTATGTCCCCCTTTTCATTTCTGATCTTATTTATTTGCGTGTTCTCTCTCTGTCGTTTAATTAGTTTGGATAGGGGTTTGTCGATCTTGTTGATTTTCTCCAAGAACCAACTTTTTGTTTCATTGATTCTTTGGACTGTTTTCTGTGTTTCTATTTTGTTGATTTCCGCCCTTAGCTATCAGGGAAATGCAAATCAAGACAACTTTAAGATACCATCTTACACCTGTCAGAATGGCTAAAATAAAAAACACCAATGATAGCCTTTGCTGGAGAGGTTGTGGAGAAAGGGGTACACATCCATTGCTGGGGGGAATGCAAACTTGTGCAACCACTTTGGAAAGCAGTATGGCGGTTTCTCAGGAAATTCGGGATCAACCTACCTCTGGACCCAGCAATACCACTCTTGGGAATATACCCAAGAGATGCCTTACCATACAACAAAAGTATATGCTCAACCTTGTTCATAGCAGCATTGTTTGTAATAGCCAGAACCTGGAAACAACCTAGATGCCCTTCAACAGAAGAATGGATGAAGAAAGTATGGAATATATGCATACTAGAGTACTACTCAGCAGTAAAAAACAATGGCTTCTTGAATTTTGCATGCAAATGGACAGAAATAGAAAACACTATCCTGAGTAAGGTAAGCCAGACCCAAAAAGAGGAACATGGGATGTACTCACTCATATTTGGTTTCTAGCCATAAATAAAGGACATTGAGCCTATAATTCGTGATCCTAGAGAAGCTAAATAAGAAGGTGAACCCAAAGAAAAACATATAGGCATCCTCCTGAATATTAAACTTCATCAGGCGAGGAAAGGAGACAGAGACAGAGACCCACATTGGAGCACCAGACTGAAATCTCAAGGTCCAAATCAGGAGCAGAAGGAGAGAGAGCACGAGCAAGAAACTCAGGACCGCGAGGGGTGCACCCACACACTGAGACAATGGGGATGTTCTATCTGGAACTCACCAAGGCCAGCTGGCCTGGGTCTGAAAAAGCATAGGATAAAACCGGACTCGCTAAACATAGCGGACAATGAGGACTACTGAGAACTCAAGAACAATGGCAATGGGTTTTTGATCCTACTGCACGTACTGGCTTTGTGGGAGCCTAGGCATTTTGGATGCTCACCTTACTAGACCGGGATGGAGGGGGGTGGTCCTTGGACTTCCCACAGGGCAGGGAACCCTGATGGCTCTTTGGGCTGACGAGGGAGGGGGACTTGATTGGGGGAGGGGGAGGGAAATGGGAGGTGGTGGTGGGGAGGAGGCAGAAATCTTTAATAAATAAATTAATTAATTAAAAAAAAAGAAAATTCTGAGCAGAGGACCATTGTTCAGTATCTCAAGGAAAAGGGAACCCAGTGGGTGAAATAGAAAACTAGCAGTGGCTAATCAAGTGTACAACGAAAGCTGATCCTTCCCTGCCTATCTCGTGCTGAGATCCAGCCTCTTCCTGTATCTTTTCCTGCATCAAATCATATCATCTTCTAGTCTGATTTGTCTTCAGTGTTTGGATTCACACTGTATCTTTAGATGCATCCCTTTCCAGGTAGTAGCAAGAAGGACATTTATAACATGAGTATCATCCCATGTTAGCCGTGATGATGGGTAGAGTGTGACCGAATGGCTTTTCTATGCCAAGAACACTTCTTGTATTAGCTCCATCATCACCATAGCCCTTGCCCACCCCGAAGTTAGAAGGAACGAAAGCTTAGAGGGCTTTTGTACCAGACACCAAGTTACTTAGCCGTCCTGTTCCAGCCCGTGCTCTGACTCATTGTGTTACTCTAGTGACTAAACTCCCGGGAATTGTTCTCCTACAACATAAGAAGACGTGTCATCATAGCCTGTCGACTAGACCTTCTCTGATTCCAGAAGTTCCTAAAGTGGCCCATTGTGAGAAGCAGAAATGAAACGGCGGTGTTAACCTCTGAGACTTTGGGTCTGTTCAGTGAATGCTGCCAGCACTATTCTGGAGCTCTCGGAACTTTTTTTTTTTTTTACTTAATAAAATGTATGGGTGTTTTGCCTGCGTGTATATCTGTATACCACATATGTACCTAGTGTCCCCAGAGACTGGAATAGGGTATTGTATCTCCTGAAACTGGAGTTACAGACTGTCATGAGTTGCCATTTGGTGCTGGGAATTGAACCCAGGTCCTCTAGAAGAGGGGCTAGTACTCTTCACTGCCGAGGCATCTCTCCAGCCCCTTTGTGGGAAGGTTTTAATAAGGTTCTATACAACACATTGTAACTAACTTAAGCCAAAAACTTCTTAGAATTCCTTTTGTTCTAGGCTGACGCTTACTTATGTTTGTAATGCATTCTTTTTCTTAAGGAGAAAACTCCAAATTAAGAAGGCTCCTGTCTTATGAGCCTAGATATGACTTTGATTTTTTAAAAAAGTACTTCAGTAAATATACTGGACACATTTAAATGATAGTCCATGTGTTATAGCCAAAGCATACTCATGTTGAACCTCACAAGGCTGTGCAAATTGTTTTCTGAGCTGATGATCCGATTTCCGCGCCCTCTGGCGTGCTCTGGAAGTTCCCAGAGTCACCTTCAGTGACAGTTGCAATAATTAGACTTTCTAGTGTTTACCATGAGGGAAGGGGTGAGTCGGTGTTTCAGAAGTTTGCGCTTTGGTTCTCTTCTTCGTGTTCATCAAAATTCTATTTCAATGTAACTCCCATTTTTTTTTTCAATAGCATAATGAACAAAACTGTGAGCCCGTCAATCAGAAGTCCTTGCTTAAGTCCTTGCTCTAGGACCCATGATGGAACTTTCAGGAAGTCACTCGAACTCTCAATTTGGAGGGTTGGAGATGAAAGAAGGAGGGAGTTAGGGGGATGGGTAGCCTCACTGACTCACTAAGCTCTGCTTGCGTTGACTCTTTGCTTTGTTCATGGTGCCCCATCTGAGGGGAGTGTCACCACAGAAAGTGGGACATTCTTATGGCCGGTTTGAAAGCATTAATTATAAACTCAGAGTCCCCAATAATGGGCTGCATAAGAAAAGGAAGTTACTGAGGCCCTGTGTGTGGTGCGATTTAACCGAGATTTGAATTCCCACTTGCCTCTCCCTGGGTCTTCTGTTGTTCTTGTGTGGGTCTGAATCTGTGCCTGCTAGAAGACTGTCGAATGTGTCTGTGTGCGTGCCCAGCAAAGGGCTTTGTTCTGTGTTTACTGAAAGGCACAGGAAGTATCATATGGAGAAAGAATGAGGGCTGTGAAGTTTTTAAATTCAGTTTTACAAGAGATTAAGTCACTGACTCCAACTGACCCCACTAACCCAGACAACAAACAATATTACAAACATCATTGTGTATCAAGCAATGTATGTTGTGTCCAATATTTCTAGTGGATGCTCACTTTATAAGGCCAATTTCATCCCATTTGCTGTTTTCAGCAAATGATTATTTGACCCATAACTCATGGGTCAGGGCCATGGAAGAGCCCATAACTGAAGATACAGCTGTGCATTTACTTGGGTTGTAAAGCTGATTACATAAGAAATATAAGGCAAATAAGGTTGGTTGTTATACTGTTCTCTTAAGGTCATGTTAAGCAAACAGGCTGAGCACAGAGTACGATAGCAATCAAAATTGACCTTAAGGTTCATTATTAACCTTGGCTGTGAGGTCCAGCAAAATCTTTCGATATAAGGGATATAGTTATCTTTTTTTCTGTGTAGCCCTGGCTGTACTGGAACTCACTCTGTAGAATAGGCTGGCCTCCAACTCAAGATCCGCCTTCCTCTGCGTCCCAAGTGCTGGGATTAAAGGTGTGCATCACCACACTGGAGGGATATTATCCTAAAGCATCGTCACATGTAATATTGCAGATAAGGAAACCCATAACTGGAATAGACAGACTGCTGCTAATTCTGATTTTGTTCAGTGAATTCTAGACACTTATTAATTAGCTGACTCACTGGCGAAACTTGCATTTCCTGAATTGGGAGTTGGACGTGAATCCTGATGTCTACTGCAAATAGGTCAGTGTGTGAAGCTGATCAATTTTATGCCTTATCATTTGGGGGTAAATTGTAAAATAATTGCCTGGCTTTTTACTGCTGAGGTCGAAAGGAGGTTTAAAATGCTTTTATTATTCCATGAATAAAAGAAAAATGCATAAAACATAAATGCGCAGTTAAGGACTATTTATAAAAATGAAACTTGTGTCAACATGATGGGGGCAAGGTAAAGAGCCTTGCCAAGAATTCCAGCTACCTCGCCTTTCCTATACAGCTTTCCTGCCCACGGGGGCCGCTAATTATGGAAACTTTTTTGCTTCTAAATTTTCTTTATAGTTTAATAATCCAAGTATATGCAGCCTCAACATTATAATTCTATTTTCTCTACATTTGAACTCATGCAAATAGAATCTTGCAGAATGTATTACTCTGTGTGTGACTTGTTTGCTCAACATTGTTTCCACGAGGCCCAGCTATACCATTGCCTCGAGCTGCGCTAGTCTTCCCCATTCATCTTCAATTTTGTTCTCTATAATTTTAGGTCGACCTGTGGTCAGCCACAGTCCAAATATGTTAAACAGAAAATTGCAGAAACAATTCGAAGGTTTTAAATAGGATCCCATTCTGAGGAACACCACAAACTCTCACATAGTCTGCGCCCTCTCATGTGGGGTATCTCTTTGTTCTGTATGTCCATTCTGGTATGTACGCCATCTGTCTGTTAGTCCACTTGGTGGCCATTTCACTTACCGAGCTAAAAGTCACAGTGGAAGGCTGGGAAGACGACTCAACAGGTGATGTGCTTGGATCCCCAGAACCCACGCAAAATCCGTGTAGGTGTGGCAACCAGCCTGTGATCCCAGGGCACCAGAAGTCAGAGATGAGGAATCCCCAAAGCAAACTGGCTAACCAGACTAGCCAGAGTAGAAAGCTCTTGGTTTAAGTGAGAGACTCTAACTCAAAATATAAGACAGAGAGTGATTGAGAAAGACATATGTACATATGTCCATGTATACATGTGAACATACATACACACATTACATACCACATACATATGCAATAAGAATCCATGCTATATGTGAGGTTTGAGATGCTATTTGGCTTCGGGAATTCCCTGGGGTCCTAGAAGATACCCGGAGGAAAGGGAGCAGTACTAAAGCTTGCGCGTACTTTTTCATGACGAGAATCATCTCACTTAGTCAATGTAACTGCATGAGTCCATTTTCGGGTATTTGAACAAACAAATAAACAAATGACCCACGATCCTGGGTAATGTCTGCTGGAAAGAGATCTATTTATCTCACAGTCAGGGAGGCTGTAACCCCACGGTCGAGCGAGTCCGTCTGTTCCAACTCTGGGGAGATCTCCTTTGATTATGCCACACCACGGTGGGTGGCATCACTGTGGGATGTGTGAGGATGAGAGGCTACATGGCCTTAGGAAGTCAGAGAGAGTTCAAGGCCCATGGTTTATTTTTGTCATTGGTGCCACATGGTCAGGGTAGTCTACATGCCGAGCTTCAAGGAAGAAACTTATTGAAATTCCTCTGTTCATCGTTCAAGGCTGGTTCTGGCTATTTGTAAATATTTTTGTGCATGATGAACCTCAAGCTTCAAACCAGAAAAGAATATGTCACTTTAGAGAATGAGCTCACTCCATTAAAGCAGGGTTAACGCCTTCTCATAGCGCCCTTCCTCACCTAACCATCACCCACTGGGGCCCATCTTTCAGTCAAGCCTCCAGCTCGTGAACCCTTGAGGGACAACCCATCCCTAAGCCACAGCATTAACTAGATTTTTGTCCATTTTTATGAATGGACATTTAGTTTGCTTCTCCATCATAGATCTTCAGAGTAAGATTGCTTGTTACAAATGTTTTGGTATATATAACTCATTATAAATGTGCATCAGTTAACCTGAGAATAATATCTAAGAGTGAAACTACTGTAGTATAGGACTTTAAATCTTTGCCTGTGATTTCCAGCCGGGCGATGGTGGAGCACACCTTTAATCCCAGCACTTGGGAGGCAGAGGCAGGTGGAACTCTGTGAGTTCGAGGCCAGTCTGGTCTACAAGAGTGAGTTCCAGGACAGGCTCCAAAGCTACAGAGAAACCCTGTCTTGAAAAACAAAAAACAAAAACAAACAAAAAAAGAAACAGCTTTTTCCAAATGTCACCTTCCAAACTTTGTCTTACTTCATATCCTGTTGATGTATCAGTGTGTGTGTGTATGTGTGTGTGAGAGAGAGAGAGACAGAGAGACAGACAGACAGAGAGAGAGACAGAGAGAGAGACAGAGAGACAGAGAGAGCGCTTGGGGTAAAACTTGGGGTCTACACATACTAGGTAAATGCTCTACCACTGAGATACATTCCCAACCACATCCTCAGACTTAAAAGTAAATTATGTGCATATGTGTGTGCCTGCTTGTCTATACACACACATCGTGTGTGCAGAGTCCCTAGAGGCCTGATGACGATGTCTGTTCCTCTGGAATTGGAGTTACAGGTGATTGTAAGCCAGCCATAGGATATGAGTGTTAGGGTGTTAGGAACCAAGCCCTGGCCCTCTGAAAGAGCAGCAAGCGCTCTTAACTTCTGAGTCACCTCTCTGACCTCCATTAGACTTTTTGATGCATCTGTGTCAGTAAAGATGGAGACCCTGTTCTTACTTATTCCTTCTTAGCACTTTAAGTTTAAATCTGCATTCCCATGATCTTTGTTCTTACATCTATTGCCGTGTTTATTTTTGCTGAACACTCTTGGATGAATTGATTGAGTATTTTGCCCATTTTCTATTGAGTGGTTTCATTTAATCTTGTTTGTTTTCTTATTAGAGCTGTGCAGAGTCTAAGGTGTGTCTTTGGATATATGAACTGCCTCAGTTCAATGAATGGCAAGCATCTTCAACAGTGTGGGTTGCCTTCCCAATGGCAAGCTGTGCCATAGGGGCTGGGGGGTAGCCAGCCTCGATATGAATCTTATCCCTTGCTTTGGAAATAATATCCAGTTCTTAAGCAATATTATTAAGATACTTTACACTTTTCCTGAAAATGTAAGACCAACATCTTTTGTTGTTTTACCCATTGTTCTTCTTCTTCTTTTTTTTTTTTTAATGAAATGCCTATTTCCTTATGTTCTTGTGTTCCTTGTTGTATGGCTAACGCTTGTCTATATGATGATCTCGGAGCAGCCTGTGAAGCTTGGGATGTTGCTGTGCCTTGTTCAAAGCTGGTTCTGGCTGTTTGCAAATACTTTTGTGCATGATTAACTTCTAATACTTCAAACCAGAAAATAATATAATTCAGAGAAGTAAAATTGTACACAGCAGATAACAAAATCTGAGCCTATCCTCTTGTGTTCGTATTTTCCTTTGAATTGTGCAGAACTTCAAAGGTTGTGAGTAGCTTTTGAAAATATGTCTTACCGCATATGCAGATCTGTAATGAGAACCCCACCATGTTTTGGAAGTCTTTCTACTATTATACCTGCATTTTGCAGCTTTTTCCATTGATAGGGTGAAATTGAAAAGAAAGGACAATTTTTCCCCAAAATTGCCCAAAATATGAAAAAAGATATGCTTCAGAAAGAGTACATCCTACACATGTTCATAATGTTGTAGGAATTAATGCTTTATTCGTGACCTATTTTCTCTAATCAGGCACCCAGGTGTTATCCACAGGTTCGGAAGGTCACTCCCAGTTCTCCACTCTTGGGATGACTTTGCCACTGATTGCAGGATCTGTGAACTGTTGGGAAATGCCTCATCCCTTAGGGAAGTTTCCCACTTACCCTGTGGATTGCTGCTTGCGTGGTGTCTGCTCAACTCTAGTTACATAATGTGAATAATGAAGTCTCTGGTTCTAAATCTGAGGAAGCGCTGCACTTACGTTGGAGAATTTGGAAGCATGGTCTTCCTAGAATCTAGGCTGTCAGCACTCACTCTTGGTATACATGGAGCAGATAATTGTGTGAGCATTTAAAAACCAAGAGGAGCCTGGAGAGGTGGCTTAGTGGTTAAGATCCTTTGTGTTCTTGCAGAGGACCTGGGTTCAATTCCCAGCACTCACATTGGGACTTACAAGCCTCTGTAATTCCAGTCATTGACTATCTGATGCCCTTTTCAGGCCTCTGCAGACCCTGAATTCAGGTGGAACGAGCGCGTGTTGCTGCCTGCTCGTTGTGTCTTCCTACCGATTGGTTTGAGCATTCCATTTTAGGAGATACATGGAATGCTTTACTTATTGTGTAAGGTCTCTGAGTATCTTAATGATCATGCCTTCAAGATGATCATCCATTGTCAAATTATCGGCACATTGCCATATACAGCTAGGAACTGGGTTTCTCAGAATTTTTTTTCTGTATAGAGTTCTATATTAGAGCTTTCCGACTCATGACATCTAAAATCAGATGGTTTTTTTTTAAGGGGTGCCCCTGTTTGGCTATGGATACTTTATCATCTGGGAACTCTGCAGGCTGGTCTGCCTTGCTGGTCCACTCGGCAAACATATGGGCAAAACATACAAGGTGAAAAAAAAGAAACTTGGTATTCTTGAAAATTCTGAAGGAGACCAAAACACACAGTAATGTTTGACAAGAGTTTTCTAAAACCAATGAAAGACACTGAACCGCAGATTCAAGAGTCTACAAACCCCAGGGAGGGTAAACATGAACGGCAGGCCATCTAGCATACAGCAAAGCCACTGACAACCAAATAAAATGAGAAAATATTTACAATTATTTATTATTTCAAATAAAGTAAGACTGACAAATGGCTGCCTCTTCATCAGAAATGACAGGCTCAAATGACAGGCCTCCTGCCTTAAAGATCCCGAAAGACACTGTCCGCCAAGTGTGAGGATTTGAGTAAAGACGGGTGCAGAAATGCACGTCTGTAACCCTCGTGTTCTCATGGGGCGACGGGAGGCAGAGGCAGGAGACTCTTCAAGAGCTCACGAGACAGCTAGTCTGACGTGGACAACAGCAAACATCAAAAGACTGTGGAAGGTTAGAGCTGACACACACACCACATACAACCTCCCCATAACACATAGACATGCACAAAAGTTAGAGAATATTAAAAGTTAAAACCTAGTATTTATTTGCCTCTTCTGGAGATTCTCAGGGTAATTCATTAATGTGAAAATTAGTAAATCTTAAAAAAAATCAAAAAACAGGAGCTCAGCAGTTAAGAGCACCTGCTGCTCTCACAGAGGATCCTGGTTCAATTCCCAATATTCTCATTGGACGTTTCAGAGCTGCTCACTAATTCCAGCTCTGAGGGATCCAATGATGCCCTCTCTGCCCTCACACACACACACGCACACGCACACACACACACACACACGCACACACACACATACACACACTATCTAAAAAAACAAACAAGCAACATATTTGTATGTGTTGTGTATATGAGCCTTGTGTGCCAGTGCCCATGGAGGCCAGAAAAGGGCGCTGGGTGCCCTGAGCTGGGGACATCTGATATGGGTTTTGGGAACATCTGATGTAGGTACTGGGACCTGAACTCCAGCCCTCTGCAGGAGCAACAGCGCTATTGGCCACGGAGCCATATTGAGAGTTCCTGAAACTGTAAAAATGTTCTACTAAAATCTAGAAGAAGGCTCCATTACAACATTCCAGGCAATAGATTTTGTTTCTGTTTTTGTTTCAACATTGATAGAAAACACAAGGCAACAAAGACAAAAGCAGACAAATGGAGTTCTCCCAAGTTAAAAGCGTCTTCATAGCAAATGATCAAAGCACAGAGTAGACTATTTGAAACCCTTATATTTAATGTAATGTGTAAGATGCTCAATTCAGTAATCAGAAAACAACCTGACTTATATGTGCAAAAAACTGGAATAGACAGTTTTTCCTGAAGAAGACATAGAAGTGGCTGAATATGTTAAGCTTAACTAACTAACTAACTAACTAACTAACTAACTAACTAACTAAAGCTCAACATCAGTAAACATTGGGGCATGAATGAGAATAAAAGCTTTGATGAACAATCGCTTTATATATGCTAAAATGGCTTTTATTGGAAAGGTAAAAAATAGCAAGATTCTTAAGGATGTAGAAAACAGGATACTGGCAAGTTAATGATGAGATTATAAATTATTATGGCTGTTCTGGAAGGTGGTCCCTACCAAAAAATTAAAAATTGTGAATTACCAGATGTTTCAAAAAGTTTGCTGGGGGTATACATCCAAAGGAGCATTGACTGCTTTCCCAGGCAACCTGGGTTGGATTCTCAGCATCCACCTTGTGACTCACAGCCATCTGTAACTCTAGTTCAGGGGATTTAACACCCTCTTCTGATTTCCACAAGACCTGGCTCACACATGGTATGCAGACATACACTCAGGCAAAATACTCCTAAGGTAAAATAATTTAAAAAGTAATAATGTATTGTATCCATAGAAATTGCCGAGACATTTTCAACTCAGAAGATAAACATGAGGTGATACGTTAATTGTCTTGATTTAGTCATTCTACAACATAAATATTCATCAACCATTATGTTATTAATATATGCAGTTGTTAGTTTAAAATATAATTAAAATAAATTCAGAGAGGAAAAATGGAATGTATAATGAGTATTCTTAGTTTTCAAGAGCCACAGAGACCGTCTATAGGCTAGGGTATCCTACTGACCCAGCAAAGGGAACTAAGACTCCTTGCATGGACTTCTTAGGTACTTACTATGTCCACAAGTATAAGCATGTATTCAAATTTGTTTTCAAGTAGGCACTTGAATACATGCAGGCATTGCTCTAGGCTTTGAGAGAGAGAGAGAGAGAGAGAGAGAGAGAGAGAGAGAGAGAGAGAGAGAGTCAGAGTCATTAAATATTCTGGAAATTCCCGTAGATTCTATCTCTTGCCCCGATGAATAGGTGTCTGTCTCCGGCTTAGGAGCTGTGCAGAAATAGTGAAAATAAGGAGGAGCATTCCAATCATGGAGCGATCCCTGCTCTAGTGTTTATCGGGTTTCCAAGTTTGTTCATGATGTTCATTGATGATTCTTATAAATTACTCCTTTTCCCTTTTTAAATTTTTTGAAAAATGTACATTGTTTAAAATATGGAGTTACACAAACAGTTGAAAGAGTTCCCATAACCCTTACTTGGTTTTGTATTTTAACGACTTCTGTCTTCACATGTGTATAAATGCATACTAGGATATTTATTAGAATATATGTATATAATACATATGTGTCAATGAATAGTTTTTTCCTGATCTATTTGTGAGCTTCATGTGTTATGCTCCTTCGTTTCCACATTCTTTTTATGTTTTAAGAGTTGGGACTGCTCCTGAGAGCTTGTTTGGAGGTCCTAGCAGGAGAGGACAACTTGTACCCTGTGGTGGTTTGAATGAGAATGTCCCCATAGGCTCAGAGAGTTGGATACTTTGTCTTGAGTTGGTGGTAATGTTCAGGCAGATTTAGGCAGTATGGCCTTGCCGGGGGAAATAAGCCACTGGCGGTAAACTTTGAGGTTTCAAAGCCACAAGACATTCTGTTCACTCTTTTGGTTTCCTGCTTAGACTTTTAAGATGTGTGTTCTCAGTGTTCAGGTCCGGCCACTGTGCCCCCAACTCCCCATTATGGACCGATATCCCTGGGATCGCGAGCCCAAATGAACCCTATCTTCTACATGTTGCCTTGGCCATCTTGTTTGAACCCAGTGGTAGAAAGGTAACTATTACACATACCGTTCACCTTTATCATCCTCTGTGGGGACATCTAAGGGACACACATGAAGTGGCGAGAGAGAAAGAGAGTGCCTGCCCAGTTCAGCTGAATCAGCTCTGGTAATGGGTGGGTGATAGACGTTGCAGCCAGATTACCCTTATATTTTTGGGACTTCCTTTTATATAATTCCAATTCAATGATAAAATTTAGAAAATTTAATATTAATACTATCTTATGATTCACATTCTATTTTTCAAACTGTACCAATTATTCCAATAATATCCTTTATATAAATTTCTCCTTGACCTAAGATCTAAACCTACATTATCCATTTAATTTCTATGGCTGTTTTTTCTCGTTAGTTAGAGCTTATTTCTGTTGCTTATAATGGAAGAATTTTAATGATATAGAATCTGTTGTTTATGACCACAGATCCAACATAATTCATCATCCAGTGTTAACCAATACTTCCTTGTAGGCACAAAAGTCTCTGCTTTAGCGATCAGGCTCATTTTCAAATTTATTTTATTTATTTCTATTTTTACATATATAGATGTATATTAAATAGACATATGTGTAACATATATATGAATATATATTAAGAAATTTATTCAGGATGACACTGCACATTCTTGGTCTGTGATTTAAACCCAAGCCTACTTTATCCCAAACCCCTGGCTTATTTCATTGTTTCATTGGCGGCCTGGAGATATTAGCAAACTGTAATCCCTCAAGCATCTTCCATGCTGTTTTTTTTTTGTTTTTTTTTTTTTAAAGACAAGTAATTGGAATAGATGGCAGCAAATTTTAAACAGAGAAGTAAGTACAAGGTGGAGGTGGAACTTGATCAATAAATTCATATCAAGAAATATGGTCAGGGCTTCAACAGCAATGGGAGAAGATAAAATCAGCTTTCTTCCCTGGTGAAACTGAGCATTTATAGATTGTCTGTCTACTGTCCAAAGTGTGATTAATATCAACGCTGACCAGCCGACCTCCACCATAGCGCTGACGGTTACGTGTTGAGTTAGCTAACACTGCTAAAGTTGACATCTGCTAATGTGACATTACCTCCGGAATGTGAGGGACTCGAGCAGTTCCTGCGTGATTTCAATGTTTAACCGGTCATTCTGACTAATGTTGACATTATCCAGTCCTGACATTTAGCTGTAACGTATCGCAAAGATCCTATCTGTAAATGTGCATAAAAATCTGCCCTCTCTGGTTTGATAGTTTTTAAATACTTGCATCATGGAAGGAACTCTGAAGGCAAAATGGTCTGATTCCCCCCAAGCCGTCTAGAGCTCTCTCTCTCTCTCTCGCTCTCTCTCTCTCTCTCTCTCTCTCTCTCTCTCTCTTCTCTCTCCTCTCTCCCTCTCCCTCTGCCTTTCTCTGTCTGCCTCTGCCTCTCTCTGTCTCTCTTTCTCTCTCTCTCAAAGTCAAATGAAAAGTAAGCATTCGGCAGGAGGAAAACCAGAGCTTTAGACCCAGAGCAAACATTACCTGCCATTTTGTGGTTTTAGTTCTGAATCTGGTGACAAAGAGAAAATACGTAAAGGCGAGGAGCTTCATGGACTGGGCGTCTAGGAAGCAGTCGGAGGAAATTATTATGAATAGACCAAGGGAAGCAAGAAGATGCTGACAAACCAATGGGCCCTCTGCTCGGCCAGAAGCCTGAGAATTTGCTGAGGTTCTCTGGATGGATGGGGGCCATCAGCAATGGCTGGGAAGCACTGAGCAAATGTATGTTGGTGTCTTATTGGTCCCAATGATGTGCGTTTAGAAGCCAGGCTGTCTTTTAACGCTTAACTCTGTTGTTTACAAGTAACTTGCCTTGTAGCGGTAGGCACTTAGGCATTATCATATTCTATTAAATTGGAAGATTTATTTTGGCTTGGCAGGGGCCAAGCTCGAACATCCAAAGAAGGGTAAGAGTGGTTGCCATGGTGGACATCGGACAGCCATCAGAGTTGTCTGGCTCACAACTTAGATTGCATTAGCCAGAATTCCTACTTAATTCCTACCTGAATTTTCATAGACCAGAAGACTCTAAGAAAAATCTTAAATCTGAATCATAAAAAGAGGCTCATGACCCCCAATCAGTTCTCAAACTTGAGACTTCTAGAACCCCATGGATGAAGGGAAGACTGGGTACCCTTAAGAAAGATACTACTAAACATTTGTGTTATTAGTATTTCATCAGGCTTCGCCCCAGCGAACACACAGCCTTCTCTCTGAGTGACTAGACTGAGGGAGCAGATAGCAGAACCCTTGGATACTACAGTACGATGTCTCTGAACCCCAAACATCACTGTGGTATGCAGAGAAAGGGCTACGGAAGCCCGGCAATTGTGGGGCTTTACATACACTGAGCAACTGACAGGCTCTCCACGCTGACTTTCTAACCTTGGTGAGGAACAGAACTCATTGGCCTAGTTGAGTTGCCCCTTCCTAGGAAAATGACAGCTTCCCCCCACCCCCCACAAGACAGTGCTTTATCCCAGGAAGATCGGCAGAGTTCAGTGTCAGCATCAAGGGTCTCAAAGGTTTGGGGGTGGTGTCCCCCATTCCCTTCCCATTCCAATGATCTAATCTGCCTGTTCAGGACACAGAACCTAGAGAACAAGAGGAAATCGTCCCAAGTGTAAACAGGTGACATTTCTAACAGCAGGTGCTATCCCAGGTGTGGCTTCATCAAATAAATTAGCACAGCAATTGAAATTAGCAAATCCAATTTCCTGGGTTTTTTTTTTTTCTGCTAATGGAAACTTCAAGAGGCAGTTTTGCTTCAGCTGGTACAGCTAGCGATACACCTTCAACAGTCCTTCCCTGAGCATGTACCAATTTCCTAGCCCTGTGTCACATATTAGTACGCAGGGGTCACCAGCTCCTTTCCCTTCTTCAGAACGCCACACTGGTCCCGCCATTCTATCTCTTTACGACTGGACAGGAAGTAGAAAGAACTTCAGGCTTATTGGTTAAGATATGTGTCTGAATATGGAGAAAGTTTTGACAAAAATTCAGGGCTTTGAGACCAGAGACATGGCTCAGTGGTTAAGAAATGTTTGGTCCCCAGCACCCAGGTGATGTTTCACAACCATCTGTAACTCTAGTTCCAGGGGATCTAATGTCCTCCTCTGACCTCTTTGGGCACTGTACACACACACACACACACACACACACACACACACGCGCGCACACACACATTTACATGCAGGTAAAACACCCATGTACATAAAATGAAAGTAAATTTTTAAAAATCCAGGGATCTTGGTGAAATTTCTAATTCTCCTTTGATGTGGGGGAAGATATCCTTCCTGGGATGCAGGGTAAGATGATGCATATGGTTTCTCTCACAGTTATAAAAAAGATACGCTATGTAGTAGGCTCCTTTGGGTTTTGGAAGTGACATGTCTCAATTTTCCATGTTACGTAATATTCCATGTAATATTCCATGTTACGTGACCTGGAAAACCTGCTGCTAGCCTTTATACTAGGCCCAGGCCACTCTGCTCTCTGGCCCATAGGCCACAATATATCCGTGGTGCCTAAACCTCTGATGGCAAACAGAGCTGCCATTTGGAGTCTATGGTGAAACCACGGAAGAGTCCTTTTGGGTTCTAAGGCGAAGCACTAATGTCTTCTGTGACGGTCATTTTCATTTTTATAAAATAGTCGTGGCTCGCTACAAGGCCACCGAGACTGAATGCCTAGCCACGGGGCACCAACATGCCATCCGCCCCGAGTTGCCTGTCATACACCGAGTATCAGTTACACCATCATGCCAGAAAGCTGGTGCACCCAGCAGTATCAAATGACTAGGCTTGCGTTGACTCCGCAGGCTAAGTTACAGGAAGAAGTTGCCCACACGCTCACAGTTTCTATTGCTGCTACAATACCTTCTGACCCCCAGTGTTCCTGCGGCCTCAGGGATTGTTCCCTCCAATTCTTTGACAGAGAAAGAGAAAATTCAGGCCTTATTTACAGCTGTTTTCTTGTTTCCCCAAGACACACGAGCATCTCAGTGACTGTGATATCCCTCTTTGTGGGGACCATCAGGAAGGATGCCCATGAAAGAAAAGCCTCCTACTGGCTAGAACTTCACAGCACGCCTGGCATGGTGTGACTTCTGCATGGAATAACCAGACACGAGACTCTATAGAGAGCTGTAGGCTGTGGTTGATGGTTTGGTTGGGTGGTCAGAAACTCGGGAGGGACATGATTGGAAATTTGGTGACAAGGGAATTAAGGATTGGGCATGCGCATAGACCTCTCCTCATGGAATCTGCTCTATTTTCATTTCTGTTGCTGGGATAAAATACCCTGGCTGCATGCAGCTTAGGATCTAAGGAGGGTTATTATTGCTCCTAAATTTTTATTTATTTTTTCACATAGTATATTTTGATCATCTGTTGTCTTCTTTCTCAACTCTTCCCAGATCCTATCCACTTCCTTAACCACCAAACTTCAAGATCTTTCTCTAAAAGAAAAAACAAAATCCGAGGAAAAATAACAACAAAAAATTAACCAACCAAACAAAAGCAAAATAAAAAAGACAAACTGAAAGAAAATCAGTAAGAAAAACTCAAACAAACAAACAAACAAACAAACAAACAAAAAACCCAACCAAAACAGACAAACAACTCAAACAAATGCAAAGCGAAAGTGCACACACAGTCATGAACTCCTTCACCTCCTGGCATGGGTCCTGCCCTGGAGTGTGACTGTTGCACCCAGTGGCACTCCACTGGAAAAAAACAGGTATTCCCTTTCCCGCTGAGCTGTGTCCCAGGCCGGATCCTTCAAACATACACTCGGCCCTCTTCTTTTTCTCACACAGTCTGTGTTGGTTCTATTTCAGGAATCATGATCACTACGACAGGCATTGGTGTTCGTGATGAGAGCATTTAGATTCAAAGTTCTAATAAGCTAGCAATGCACTTCCTGTGTTTTTCAGCCAGCCCTGTGAGGGCTCTTTCTTGTCTGAACCTTCTAGTCTACTGAAGACAGTATATACTCCGTTAAACCTTCTAGTCTAGTGAAGACAGTATATACTACATTAATTTCTCTGGTTTCTTTTGAATATACGATATCTCGCCATTTGTTCAGATTCTTTTGGTTTCACATTGTCCTGTAGTTCTCAGCATACCGAGTCTGTGATGCTTAATCAGATTTCTGCCTACAGTTTTTTTTTTCCTTGCAGCTATGGCTTTTAGAGTTGGTTTTCAACAGATAATTACTATTATGTTGAAATATAATTCATTTTGTCAGTTGACTTTGTATGCTTGCTAGAGTCACTTGTCAGTATTATAGAAATAATTCCTTGGAGGGTTTTCTATGTAGATAATTAGGTTATCTGCGTGTAGGGCCATATTAATCTCTTCCGTTTGAGCCACTGGCTGTGTAGCTCAGGCTGACCTCCGTCTCATACTCCTCCTGTTTCAAGGTTTATTACAACTTCCTTTTGTGTTTTCATTTTTTTTGCCTTATTGCATAGGCCAGGGCATGGAATATGTGTTTATTAAGAACTGTGAAAGCAGACATACTAGTTTTATTTCTGATCGAGGAGATGGGAGCTAGTCTTTATTAAATGTAACATTGTTGGCTTTATAGACTATCTTTGTCAACTTAAGGCAACTTTCTAACCTTTCTAACTTCACCCCCTCCACCCAGACAGGGTTTCTCTGTGTAACAGTCCTAGCTATCCTGGAACTGGCTCTTATAGACCAGGCTGTCTTCCAACTCACTCAGATCCGCCTGTCTCTGCCTCCTGAGTGTTGGGATCAAAGGCGTGTGCCACCACTGCCCAGCTGCAATTTTCTATTCCTATTAGATGAGAGGATTCTTTTAAAATCACAAATGTTGTATATGGTTAAAAGTTTTTCCTATCAGTTGATATGATCATGTGATTTTTGTCTTTAGATTATTAAGGAACTGCATAATGTTGATCCATTTGTGAATATTGACCCAACCTTGCATTGATGGAATAGACTTCACTTAGTTGTAGTATATTATTTTTCCCTATTATTACAGTGGAATATTGCTAATATTCCTCTGAGGACTTTTGTATGTCTATTTATGAGGGATTTGGTTTATAGTTTTTTTCTTGTGATATCTGTGTTTTATTTTGCTATCAAGGTAATATTGGTTTAGAGAGGGTGCTAGGAAGTACTCCATCCTCTTATCTGAGGTAGGTTTTTATTCATCAAAGTGAACAGCTACTTTGTAGCTCAGACTGGCTTGGATATTAGTATATAGACCAGGCTGGCTTAAAGCGTGGGATCCTCCTGTCTCAGACTTTCAGATTCCCATGTGCTGGGATTATATATGTCCCACTATGCATGGCCGTTTCTCCTTCTGTGAGACAGTCTTGCTATACAGCCTAAATTGGTTTCAAACTGGAGATCTCCCTGCCTCAGCCTCCCAAGTACATTGACTCCAAGCGTGTGCCACGACATCCAACTCATTCCTTCTATTAATGTAAAGGTTTAAAGAATCCAGTAGTGACAATACGCAAACCTGGATATGTCTTCATTAAAACCGTGGATTCAATTCAAATACTATAATACTCTCCAAATGATCCACTTTATCTTGGGTGAGTTTGGGTCGTCGTTTGTGGTGTCCAAAGAATGGGTCTATCTCACGGAAGCTGTAGGGCTTGTGTGTATAAAGTTGTTCGTAGTGTTCTCTAATTATTCTCTGAATATTTTTGTTGAATCTGTGGTCATGCTCCTCATTTCATTCCTTGTACTGATGTCTTCTCCCTCTCTTTGCTTATTAAATTCTATCCATATTTTTAGGGTATGGTTTCATTGATGTTCAGGGCCTTGCGTGTCCATTTAATCCATCTTCATCATCTCCTCTCTGCTCTCCTTAGGTTTCTTCTGCCCTTACTCTCCACTTCCTTAGGGTGGAAGACTTACTGACTTGAGCCCATACTTTGCTTCAGATACAGTAAGCTTGCGGGATTTTATTCTATGAGTCGGGTAATGGAATTGGGTGGTGACTGTCCCACATGTTTTGGGAAAGGACAGGCATTGAGCACAGAGTCGATCAGATCTGGCTGGTTGACGAGGATTGGCAAAGCGTCGAGTCAATCAGCTATAGTTGATCAATGGTTGGCAGGGCATTGGGTCTAGCAGATCTAGCTGGTTGGTGATGATTGACAAGCACCGAGTTGATCAGATCTGGCTGGTTGGTGTTTGGCAGTGCTGTTTGACAACCTTGCTGATTTTCTGCTCGCGAATTCTACTGCTGACTAACAAAGCTACACATGTTGATGTCGCCAATTACAACTTTGGATCTGTCTCTGTCTTCTTTCATTTCTGTCAGGTTTTTCCTTGTGCATTCTGAACCTGCTTTCAATGCATGCACAATTAAGTACATTATGTCTTCTTGGTGGATTGACTCTTTTATCATGGTAATTCGTGCCTGGCTTTGAAGTCGGCTTTGTTTGATGTCTGTGCAGTCACGCCGGCTTGCTTTTGATTACTGTTTTCACGGTATATCTTCTCCCATCATTTCACTTTTAACCTATGCGTATCGTTGGGTTCGAAGCGACTACTTCGCAAGGCATAGTTTGGGTCCTGTCTTTTTCCGTAAAGTTTGCTAACATCTCTTTTATTTTGATGTGCTTACACCAGTTTGTGTCTGAAGTAATCACTGACATATTTGTATTTGGGCTTTTTACTGTATTATTTTTCTCTCTGTTTCCTTGATTTCTTTTGGATTTTTTGAGCTGTTAAGAGTCCACCAGACTCTCACCGTGTCTTTGTTTGCTGGTCGTTGCCTCAGGACTCGGCACAGATGTCTTTCCTGCTTCGCTCAGAAACAATGCCTTGTTATTTCTAGTGCAAAGTACAAATATGCCACGCAGGTCCCTTCTGTCCTTCTACTGAACATCCATCCCTCAGTGCTGACCCTTCCACTCTCGACAGCAAAACTTATTTTAAAGAACTTAAACATGATTTATTATGTTTACGGAAATGTCTACCACTTCCGCTGTCCTTCTTTGATTCCCGAGGTTGCCAAGTTTCTTCCTAGCCTCATGTCCACCGTCTGAAGAACCTCCCTCAGCAGCTCTGTGAGTGCAGGCACCCGGGAGAAGTTCCTTAGCTCACTTTGTCTGAGGATTTTAATTTTATCCTCTTTCCTGAAGGTTCTTTTCATGACACTCAGAGTCTCTCTCCACCTTATCTTCTGAGTCAAGATCTCTTGAACCTGGTGCTCATCAGTTTGGTTAGACTGGCTGGCCAGTGGCCTCTAGGGCCTACCCCTGGCTCTGCCTCCCCCGTTGTAAGATTTCGGGCTTACACTTTTTCAGATGGTCCCAGTGGCCCCTGCGACTCTAGTCCACCTTTTCAGTCACGCTTCTCTGGTCGACCCCGCTGACTACTTTAATCAGCTTATTGCAGACTCACGGATTCCTTTCCTCTTCTTCCCGTTCTCCCATACCTGGCCTGGCCAGGTTTCGAGGCCACTGGCTACGTTTCCTTTACTTGTATGTTTCCATTGGCATCTGCTTTAAATCTATTGATCTTTTCAGATGTTCGATCTTACCAGCTGCTATGAGTTCCCATCCTCCCGTTTGGAGCACTTGTGTGAAAAATGCTTTAAGGTCTCTTAGACAGTTCCCTTATCTGTGCCATCTCAGAACTGGTTAAACTGAGATTTCCGGTTTTTCCATGTGTCAACCATCCGGGCTACTTTTAATATAAGGTTATAGTGTTTGGTATTATTTAAATCCTAGGGAGTTTTTAGTTTAGTTTTTATTTTCGTTTCTTCATTCTTAACATTTCTTTTTCTTTGAGAAGGGGTTTTCTCAATATAGCCAGCCCCTACCGGCCTGGAACTCTCTGTGTAGACCAGGCTGGCTTTGAATACCTAGAGCTCAGCCTGCCTCTGTCTCTGGCATGCCACCACACCTGGCCCCTTTCTTTATTCTTTCATGTGGTGCTGCGGAATGAATATGGGCTTGGTTAGTGTTAGGTGAGGGCTCTGTCATAGAGGTATGTGTTCACACCAGGCTGGGCATAGACAGTAAGTTATGAACAATCGTTTGTAGACTGAGGCCACTAACCTGGTTTTCAAAGACTTTGTCAAGCTATTTGGCTTCGTTCTGCGTGTGTTGTCATGGGACAAGGCTAAGACCAGGACCAGTTCTCAAACTTTAGAGTCAGGCCTGAGCCTGTGGGGCCAGGGGATGTCCAGGTAGCCCATGCTTATCACATGTTTACAGGTCTCCCGTGTACTGCTCGAATTTTCTGTTTCCCTAAGAAGCCCTTTCGGTTTTACTGTCAGAAATCTTGATGTTATTTACCACTCTCTGACAGAATCTTCTGCAACTATCTGAACTACTTCAGGATCCAGTGTGTGGGAAGCTGGAGAGAGATGCAGAGAGCCCTTCTTGAGAGCCCTCCGCAGTCAGAGGCGCAGCCCCTAGTGTCCTAGCTGGAGTTATTACTGTGCAGCAGCATGGCCAGAGTAAGGAAAGAAAGGGCTTGTTTGGCTTATACGTCTACATCACTAAAGGAGGTCAGGATAGCCACTCAAGCAGGGCACGAACCTGGAGGAGGAGCTGACGCAGAGGCCATGGAGGAGTGCTGCCAATTGGCTTGCTCCACATGGTTTGCTCAGCCTGCTTTCACCACCAACCTAGGAATGGCCCCACCCACAATGGGCTGGGCCCTCTCCCATCTATCACTAAGTAAGAAAATGTCCTAAAGCCCAATTTTACGGAGGAGATATTTTCCAAATCAAGGCTCCCTCCTCTCAGATGACTTTAGCTTGTGTCGACACAAAACCAGTCAGCACACCCTACCTCAGACTGTGTATCTGTGGGCCTCTGAAGTCAAGTTTGGCCCTTCTAGAAGGTCCCTTTCCCTTCCTTTCACACAGAACAGTCTGTTCTCCTGGACACGTGCCTCTGGATACTCAGGTTCTTTTGAGCAGAGGCTGTGGGATCTCCAATAGAGAAAAAGAAGTATGTGCAGTGCCAACTCAGTGAGGCTGCAGGCTCATGTCCAGATCCCCAACCTGCCTGCTTAGATATGCTCTCAGAGTGTGCGTGACTGCTCTGTACACCCTGTCAACTTCTACAGCTGCTCCCTTTTTGGTATCAGAGCCTGAAGGTTCTTCCGAGAGCAATTGTACTATGCCATGTTCAGTTGCAATCCCTGGGAGGCCCGCCCTCTTCCGAAGGGAAACGCAGGGGTGGATCTGGCGGGGTGGTGGGGGCGAGGGACTAGGAGGAGAGGAGGGAGGGGAAACTGCAGTGGGGGTGTCCTATACGAACGAAGACTAAATAAAAAGAAGAAAAGAACAATGGCAAGCAATAAAGGGAAAAGAAACCCAGGGGGTCAGCATCGCACTGCCCCTAGGCGCAGGACTGGCAAACGCTCTGTCTGTAGGGTACCTCAGACAGATGGACTAGGCTTGCTTACAACAGCCAGACCTGATTGCTGTGATTGTTGAGACAAGCCTGAGGAACTTATAGGAAATGTGGGGTCCAAGGACATAGGAAGTGACCCTCTGAAGAAACATCAGATTCAGGCTGGATGATGTTCTGCAGCGTCCCCTCAAGGTGTCTATAACAAATAAATGGCATCCAACGTAAGGGGGAAATCACAGAATAGGCTTCCGAAATAGAACAGGTAGGAGGGAGGCGAAGTAACCGTCCCCACGGTTTGCATGGGATGGCTCCATGAAGTCAATGTGAACGGCTTAGCGCTGCCTAGCAAATGGGAGATGGAAATCATTACTACATCAAGCCAACTCTCAGAGTCCCATCTCAGTCTCCTCGTTTGTAAAGCATTGGCGACATCTCCTTTTTAAAGCTGCATAAGGATCGGAGGATTCCATCTTAGGTGTGCTGAAAGACACGATGCCACCAGTATCTACTGTAATGCACACATCCACCACTAGATGGCAGATCAGGCCAGTCTATGTGGAGCCCGGGAGCCATGAGATGCTGGACTTGTTTTTGTATTAAGAACTGCCTGATGACCCCTGGCAGCCAGCCTGCTTCCCTCTCCATAGGTAGGCGGTGTGAAGCTAGGTGTTAGAGTTGGTAAGGTCTTTAAGTATAACAAGTTTGTTTAGAATTCACCTGCCGGGCAGAGGTAGTCCTCAGAGACAACTGAACCAGTGTTCAAGCATTTTCTGACTTAGCTGTGTCTGGATCTTGCACCTGGTCACCAGAGTCCCAGGGCATTCCACCCCATCACGCATTACCAGTGTCCAAGTCTGATCTGGCTCAGTTCTCTTCCTCCCTAGACTAGAGGCAAACTACACCTGACATCAGGTGCCTCCCTGGGAACATTTACTAAACGACTAATAAACACACCATGGTTATCCGATTGGCTTTTGCTAGCAGCCTCCCGGTCAGGTAGCCCGGCTAACAACAGCATGCTAACCCCTGGAACTGGATTGCCTAGGCTCAAATCTTACTTGTTCCATTTGCTAGCTGTGTGCCTTTCCCAATACGCTTCAATTTCTCTGCTTGAAGACTGGAGATACCGATGGCACTTCTCCGAGTACCCGTGGCCAGGGTTAAATGAGCAGATGTACTTAGGGTGCTGAGAAAATGACCGGTGTGTCATAGGTGCCCCGACCATGTTGACTGTGTTCTGAAACTTGCCTTGCCCTGCGGAAGACTAAATGCGATTGCAAAATGCGTCCAGAGAAGATCTGCCAAGGGCCTGGCATGCTTGCCTGCCACTGGCAGCAGCATCTCAGGAAGAGAAGTTCTTCCTCTTCCTCATCACTGTCATTGATAGTTTGAGGTCCCCAAGCTACGTGAGTCAGGGACTCTGCATTGTCTACCTTCTTCCAGCCCCAGGCTCAGCAGTGGCTTCTGTGGGTATGAGAGTGTTGGGGACGGCATGTTTACCACAGAGGGAGTATCGTCACGGCAGCTCAAGGGTCAGAAAACATCAAGGTGAAAGAGGAAGGGACCCCAATGCCTATTTTTCTCTATTTCCTAACTAGAGCCTATTGTGGTTTTGAGTCAGCTTCTGAGAGTTATTGTTCAGATGCAAGTGGAGCCTAGGACCACGAGGAGCTCATCTTGCTTGTTTTAAAAACTATGTATGTTAAAAAAACTATGATGTATGCATGTGTGTGTATATATATATGCATATACATTTGATTGTGTGCACGTGGGCATGGCGTTTAAGGGACAGTTTTCAGTACTGAGTTCTCTCCTCTCATCATGTGGATCCTGAGGCTGGAACTCAAGTCACCAGATTTTGCAGCAAGGACCTTTAGTCACAGAGAAATCTTGAAGGTTTGAGTCCTATATTTTGTTATGGGAAGCCAAGTCCTGCCTGATCACACATTAGAAAGGATTTCTCTTCTCTTCCTAGGTCAGAGGCATACAGAAAGCTAAGGGAGAGAATCAGAGAAGCCATTTAGATCAACGTGTACACGACTGGCTGTCAGTGGTCTGAAGGTCTCCTGAACACCAGGAAGTGAAGGAACTGGACAGGAGCCTGGTGTTAGGCAGCTTTTCTGCAAGTCCGCAAAATGTGAGAGATGACCACTAGGTGGCGCTATGGGCGTGAAGAGATCCTGAGTGTAAATATTAGCGTGTCAGCAGGAGAGCTGGCAAACATCACCAAGAGAGGATCAGAGACCTCATCTAAATACATTCCAGCCTTCTAGTGAGACTCGGGGTGAAGATGGGGTTTGGCTTCGGAAACAAGCAGGGGAAGACACTAGGAGAGAAGGGGGAGGTCGAGAGGATGTAGTTGCTTGCTTTCTATTCACCTATTCCACTCTCAAGTCCCTCCACAGCCTCACTCGTGAGATTATGTCTCCCAGCATGCATTGGTACCTTTGCTCCACCACGCCATCGGCCTAATATGCCCCTTTTCGTTCCTTTCTGTAGTAAGAAGGGAGGTGCGGGCTGCGCCCGCTGCCCGACTGGCTTACACCCAGGCTGGCAGGCTGCTTGTCGTTCCGGCCACCCGGCTAGTTTATGCCCAAAATAATCACACGGAAATCTCTATTAATTAAATCACTGCCTGGCCCATTAGCTCTAGCCTCTTATTGGCTAACTCTCACATCTTGATTCAACCCATTTCTAATAATCTGTATGTCTCCAAGAGGCCCTTACCGGGAAAGATTCAGCATGTCTGACCTGGCAGCTTCATGGCGGGCGGCTCTCTGCCTGCCTTCTTCCTCCCAGAATTCTGTTCTGTCTACTCCACCCACCTAAGGGCTGCCCTATCAAAAGATCAAGGCAGCTTCTTTATTCAACCAATGAAATCAACACAAATGCAGAAGGACCTTCTACACCACCTTTCTCTTTTGACTTAGCCAGGGTGCCGCAGTCTCCCGGAAGCCTCCTGTGACCACGCCCCCACAGGAAGAGCTGTCTCTCAGCTTCTCTAGAACCCACTTTCCTTACACCCCTCCTCGCACTTTGGTAGCCCCAGAGGTTTGTCATCGAGTGACGGTTTTCTGGGTTTGCTTGGTGCAAAGACCTTGGCTGAGCTTAGTCGGCCCCAACCCAACACACGTGAGGACATTCTTGTCCACCGCATTGTCCCTCCTTCGGAAATCCGGTGCACCCTTTGTCTCAGGGTCTTGAGGATGTCCTAGAATGCTGAGAGACTATCAACACTGGATAAGCAATACAGACACGCCTGGTCACAGGCGTTGTGTTAACCCAACATAAAATGAGAATAGAGGGTACCCCCCCTTAAAAAAAAGAAAAAGAAAAAGAAAATAGAATTCAAGATGGAGCCAGAGGAACGCTGAACTAAGAGCGGGGGCCCTTCTAAGCTCGGAGCTCTCTGCAGGGTTGCAACGACCATGCCCCTGTGGCTGGCTCCAGGCAGAGGAACGCAGTATAATCTCAGGCAAGCCTGTATCTGCTGATGGGGACTTGAGAAGTTCAGCTCCCAGGGTCTTCAGTGTTTGAAGCCCTTCGCTTAGGAAATCCCTTGGTTCCCTAACCTTAGTACTAAGATAAGTTAGTTTAGAATGTGGCCTTAGGCGATCCTGGATTCACGTCCTGATTCCATCACTAAACACAAATCGTGAACCTACAGCAACATGAGCTCATCTGCAACACCACCTATCACCGATGGTTGTGGGTTCAGGAAAGACGAGTGTAGGCAGCCCCTGGTCATGAGGCAATGTCCACTCTGTCTACTAAGACCTCCCCATTAAGACGTTCTGCTTGTCCCCAGAAGTCAGGGACCCTGGGGTAAACCTTGGGCCTAAGAGATGAGTGGCACTTGCTCAGTAGGGATTAGCTCCTGTGTACTTTTGGAGCACAATAAAGTCAGTTAAGTCATGGAGGGGAGAAGTCCAGAGACCCAGGGAAGGCCGTACAAAATCAGAGATGTGCACACCCTTTATCTAACTGATATCTATGCGCATCTCCTGTGCCAGATGCTGGGGAAAATGGGTGAGTGAAACCAGACGGGGCCCTGTCCACTGCTAACGGAAGGTAGCCTGGCTGCATGCATTGCTAACCGATGCGCATTTGTCAGGACACAGGACTCTACTAGCCTGTCTGGAGAAAGGAATGGAGGCTGCGCGTTCATTTCAACAGTCAACACCACGGAGTCTTTGTGAGCGGCCCTAGACATTTCCTCTTAAGGGTACAGAGGACCAGAAGTGTGTGGCTCTCCAGGGCAGCTGTGGACAGATGGCTATACACTTGAGAAAAGAGAGGCTGATCTTAGGCCGGTGGGGAACCGAATTCCTGTTTGGGGCACCGAGGATACTCAGAAGAAGAGACTTAGTCCTGCTTGAGCCGGGGGGAAGATTTCTCCTAACGTGACCCCATCTTGAACCCCTGAAGTCAGGCTAACGGGATGTCCTGGGAGAAACTTCTGAGAGAGGGGTGAGCTTCAGAAAGATTTTCAGAATGGTCTTCAGCTGGGTGTGAAGCCTGAGCGTGGAAGCCCGGAGAGGAGTGAAAGTCTGGGGGCTTGACAGGGTGGTCCAAGTTCTTAGGCCAGCCTGTGGTGTCACACATGAAGGGAGAGTGGCCCAGAGGGCGGAGGGAGGCTGCCCCACTGGGGGAAAGGGGAGATTTGGCCGACTGTTGTGTACATCAAGGGTAGCATAGCTGCCATTCTCAAAGCAGCAACACCTGGGAACCTGCTGGAACTGCACAGCCTGGGGCTGCACCCCAGGGCTGCTCACTCAGTAATCCAGGGGGAGGCAAGAGGGGCTATATTTTCATAAACTGCAAGACCAAGTTTGAGAAGCATTTGTATAGTGTAAAGAGTGCTAAGCTTGGGACAGTGGCTAAGGTGGGGGGCTGGTTGGCTGGGTTGGCTGGGGACAGGGGGCTTCTGGCGTTCTGAGCAGTGTGCTACTTTGCACGACTTTTTCTTTAAGCGATTCAAGAACTACCAAGTACCAAGAGGTCTGTGTCACCTCCTCTTACGTAGATGTAAGATCTGGGGCTCAAAGTGATTAAATGACCCACCGAAGACCAGCTCCCGGCACCAGGGCCCCTCTACACCCATCTGACTCACAGTGGAGGGTCTTCACCGTGGATGTCGCCTGCCCCTCTGCAGTGCAGTCCCCATCCGGCCTGGGTGGGAGGAAGGAAGGGGCCTCCAGCTCGATGCTTCTTTTCCCGAGAACTTGGCGTGGACCAACCCCGAGGCCAGCGGGAGTGGTGTGACATTTCTGGCCTAGAAGGATAGTGGTTTGAATTTTCATAAGGTTTGCCATGTATGCCAGGGAGCAGGGCTTAATGGATAACCTCTTCTCCCCGACTCTCATCCCTGCACACAGCTTAAGTGTGAGGGTGGATGACAGAAGGACCCATGAACCGCCACGGGAACTCTTCAAGATCGCAAAGATCACCGCAGGGGAAACACATGCACGGCTAAAGGAGTTTTCACCTTTCTAAGTTGCACTAAGTGATGATAATCACGTCTCAGCTGAACATGCACCTGTTTGTTTGTAGGGTGCAGTGTCCCTGTGACAGGCCCTGTGTCTGGTGGTGGACAGGGCCAGGTGTCTTTGAAGCCACTGAACATGGAAACCAGGCTAGGACACGGCCTGGGCAGCAATTGGGCTCTACCTGAGGTGAGAGGGGTTTCTGTAGTCACCTCATCTTTCAGTAAAGTCACCTCGGACTTTCTGTGCCCCTCTGGAAATCTCTGACTATGGCAGGCAGGACCTGCTAGGGACTCCAGGATTAAAGGGGGGTCTTTGTCCAGCCCTCCCGGTAACTGCCACCGTCTCCCAACAAAGACCATTGCACACCTTTAAACACAAAATAGTCTTTTATTTGTCAACGAAGGCTACACGGGATCACTTCTGGTTTTCTTTTTTATGCTTTCCCCCCTTTTTTCTAGAAGGTATCTACATCTGCATTTATTTACAGCCTTGTTGGTATTTACACAGTCAAGAATACAGTGTTAGAAACACAAAAGTGTTGAGAAAAAAAACTTCTCAAAATTAGTTCCAGATTTCAGGAAAACATTTCCACATGGTAAGGCCAGAGTCTCCAGTGTCAGTCATCCAGAGGCAGCTTGCCAGAGCTGCGGGTTCAGAGGTCCTCGGAACAACGGGCACGTTTAGAACAATGGGGTTCTGGTGGTGAGTGGATCAGAGCTGCCGGGGACCCCCAGACATCTGCGGGTCTGCTTCTGCTGGGACAGTCGAGCCTGCCCATGGGCAGTTATCCCTGAAACATCTGCCCTTAGAATCAATCACATTTTCTCTTAGGGACCAGGAAGTAGCCCAGTCTTGTGCCTTTGGCATTCCCCAGAGGGTAAGAAACACAACACAGGGCCCCGCCAGGGCCTCCCAAATGTAACACGAGGTTCCCCACCCCAAGCCTCCCACCTTTGATCTTCCACAACACCGAGAGAGACACCTCGAGCGCACCACTGTTCAGGGCAGTCAAGTACACAAGGCTGGTTTTTGAGAATGAAAAGGTTGGAGAGGTTAAGTTTCTCTCTGTCACCTGAGCAATGAGTCTTTAAAATGAGTTTGCTGTTTTGGGAAGGCTAAATAAAAAGGCCTTGCACGGCAGAGTTCTTTATCCCCCACTTCCCTCACCTCCCACAAAATAGAGACAATGGTTTGGACCTAGCTGGGGATGCATACCTCACATGGAGGGCTTTTAGTCCTGATGAGGATCCCAGGAGAAAGGAGAGGCTGGGTCTTTCGGGGACCTCCCATCCCCAGGATCGGGAGCCACCTCTTAGGCTGGGTGGTCGCTGTGAAGGATGAAGAGAATTCTCATCTTTGTGTAATGGGTGATCAAGTCCCCAAGCCCAGCACCCTGCTGAAATCCAGCAAGCTCATCTTCCCGGGTACAAAACCCAGTGTCGATGCTCTCAGCCTAGAGGCCACCAGAAATGCCAGGGCTGCAAATGGCAAAGCCATATTCTAAGATGTCACAGCTGAAAGGCCCCTTCTTCCCTTGCTCTGTGCCTAGAAAGCCCCGCCCAGGTAACTCAGCTCTTAGGCTTCTCGTCACCCAAGCCCGCCCAGTGCCATCTCTGTTATCTGCAGGTACTTGTCCAGTCTCGATCTCCACTAGCTTCCTAGGGTGTCTTTCAGACCTTGTATCTCTCAGGAGAGTCAGGCACCAGTGTGGACCTTGGGCTAATTCTCCACCAGCGATTCTGAGCCAAGTGTCAGAGGCTAAGGTGTGGTTTACCGTGGAGTCAGTATTGCCCCTGTACCCTCCAGTGACACTTGTCAGGGAGATGGTTGGGGGGGGGGTGTGGGTGGATCTTGGGGTATAGAAGACAAAATTGGGGATTGATAAAGTCTTGGTTAAGGTCATGGAGGAGGGACTGGGGTTGGTAGTTATGGAGGGTAGAGGAGGCAGGGGCTACTCGAAACAGATCTTAGAGGTTCAGAAGCTATGACCCTTCAGAATCGCAAGCATGGACCAGTGAGGAAGACCTGGTCACTCTATCAAGTGGCCAGATGTAGTTGGTGCCCAAAAGGCAGGTGCTGTCTAGGAAGACATTTAATACTCAGAGCCTCTGACATAGGCGAAAGGAGCTGTGGTATAGGCCTCCAAACACACCTGGGAGGTGGAATCCAACTTAAAGGGGCCCAGGCCGGAGTGCCCAGCATAAGGTAGAGGCGTGTGTTTGTCAAGCCTGCTGATGAATTAATTCCTTTGTAGCTCAGGATGGCTTGCTTGTTTCCCCTGTAGAAGCTAGGTACTCTTCCTGGGATGTAACCCAGGAAGAATACTAGGTCATTCCTTTGTTTTGTTTTTAAAAAGAACACCCAGTGATTCATCGTGTTTACTGCTCTTCTCTGAGGGAGGAAGGTAGTGGGGGAGGAAGTCAGGCTGGATAGGTACAAGGAGATGGTTCCCTTGGGTCACATGCTGTCTCTGGCTTACAAGTAAATGTCCCCAGCGGATCTCAGCCAATGTCAGGCAGCCAGTCTGGGATAGATCAACTAGGCCAACTCACAGGACAACTCTGCCCAAAGGACCCTTACAGCAAAAGTACATTTTGAGAGGCGTAAGTCTTTTGGATACAAAAAGAATTGTGGTTTTTCAGGTCAAACTATTTTCTATCCCATCCAAGAATGATCATACCAGCAACCATTAGCAGCTCATGCTGGGTACAGTGGACCTGAGGGGGCATCAGATCTGACCTGGTGGAACTCTCCTCCAGAGGTAATAAGCAACCAGTGGACGAAATGGGCCGTGACACACTGTGGCGACCTGTGGATAGAGCAGGCTGTGACATACTATGGCCACCAGTGGACAGAGCGGGCTGTGACACACTGTGGCAGCAATGTGGCATTTTTTTTTTTTTGAATCAGGAAGAGCACTTAGCGAAACACATCCTCTAATCCCAGTGGGACAAGGTAAGGCGAGATCTCCCCTCCCGGAGAAGCTTTGGGGCCTCCCTCTGCCAGGCAGAACCCAGACTCCACATGGCTCCGATTCTCATGCAGTAAGAGACCTTCTCGGTTTTATTAACTCATGTCATGTTTCTGAAGACTCCGTAAGGCTATAAAGGTGCCATGAGCTTATCAGTCCAACAAGGTTTCCACGGGGAATAGCTTAGACTCAGAATTCATTTTCCACACTTAATGTAAATGTAACCCATAAAAGTCCCATTTTCTAAGAAGCCCAGCTCAAAAGGAAGCATTTGGCTCCCCCACCTCCCCTGTCCCTATCTCCCAGAGCCTCCTGTGAGTGCTAATGACCATGGGATCCAGGCAGACAGACCACAAAAGCAATTCTCCAGCAAGCTCATACCTCCCCTGGCGTGCTGGCTGCTGCCTCCCTCTGGGCAGCCCCTCAGCACTGGCTGTGCCTGTGCCTAGCCTCTTCAAGAAGACA
The DNA here is from genome assembly GCF_950005125.1 of Chionomys nivalis. Classification (NCBI taxonomy): domain Eukaryota; kingdom Metazoa; phylum Chordata; class Mammalia; order Rodentia; family Cricetidae; genus Chionomys; species Chionomys nivalis. The sequence continues at coordinate 3,041,951 of NC_080108.1, forward strand.
TGTGCTAGCTATGTGCAGAGGTCTCCACGGGAACAATGCTAGCCTGGCCTTTGGGATCCGCGGGCATCAGCCTTTGGCACCACCATCCCTGATCCCAGTGGGGTTGCAGGACACCGACAGGCCATACCAAACAAGCTCTTTCCTCTTAAAACCAAAACCAATCCTGGTTGGGGTTCTCTAGTGAAGAAACTCTGCAGAAGGGGTTTCCTGAAATCCAGGTTCTGGGACGCTGGAGCCTCTGGGAATAGCCCGTAGAGGGGAGGCAGAAGAGAGGCCAGGAGCCGGCTAGAAGGATCCCTGGCTCATGCCTTTGCTGACTCCTTTCTTTGGCTGACTTTGCATTTCCTATGCATCTTTCCAGGATCAAAGGTCACCGGGCATCTCTTGCCACACTCCTGATTCTCAGTGGCAGTAGCTGAGCACTGGAAGGGACAGGGCTTCCTTGCCTTCCCTGGACTTTGAGGGCTTGCTGCGTGGTGCTGGTTCTCACGTCTGACTTTGGGAGAGAGGAGGAAGATAAGCGAGGGGCATCGTGGAAGGTCAACCACTCACCGAGATCCTGGTGCTCTCGTCTCTTGGGAAGGATGGGGCTCGCAGCCCCAGGATGTTATATCACCAGACTGGGGAGAGAACCTAGGAGACACCTTCTCTATTTCGTTATGGGGGTGGGGGTGGCACTGACAGCTACACTAGAGACTTGCAAAAGGGAGAGTGGGGGTGTTCATTTAGCATCAAAATACAATGCTGGGGCGGGAGTCTGGGGTGGCCTGGCAAGGTGCTGGCTGAACGACACCATGGACCTTCCCAGAGCATGATGTGGGCCCTCAGGAGACACAAAGCATGGTGGAGAGGAGCTCACCACTTTCTGTGGGAGCCTATCCAAAGTTCCTGAGGTCCCACAAGCCCGTTCTTCTCTGCACCTCTCACTCCCACCCAACCCCAGTCAAAGAAGAAAGGGTTACACTGAGACAAGTTAGCACAGACACTCGTGTCTCACATCACACTGGGTACCTAGGGATGGGCGAGGACACACCCAAGGTGATGTGTACCCCAAAGAGAGGAGATATGTACCCCAAACAACAGGGAAAATTCCTCAGGGAAAAGGGGAACAAAAGACAATCAAGTCATCATTGTGGTCACACTACAGAAAAAATAACTTCCATTCTTTGCAAAAAAAAAAAAAAATGTGTGAAGGCCAAATTTGTGTTTTTCTTTAAAAAAAAAAAAAGATGTTGCATGAATTAACAATGCAACCATTATCTTTCTGTTTTGTTTTCTGCACTTGTTAAAAAAAAGTTTTTGTTTTTTTGTTAAGTACAACACAGTCAGGTATACGGACACAGAAGGATAGCTGTCTTTGGCAAGAAGTCCGGGCCTTGGCCCTCTCTGTCACCTTCGGCCCATCTCGCTCTGTCTCATGAAGTGGATATTGTTGGCGCTGTCCGACAGTTCTGGGTACTGCTCGACGGAGGTGACAAAGAAGCCGTCATAGCCCTGCACCCGCCCTGTGTTCAGCACCTGCTGCCTCTCCCCCTCTGTCCAGGCCCGCAGGCCTTCCTCCCCTTCCCGCAGTCTTTGCTGCTCTCGGGCCCAAGCCTGGCGCACAGCTCTCTGCCTGGCCAGCTCCAGCACCCGTGCCTTCTCCTCATCCACAGTTGTCCCGTAGCGGGTGTTCAGGCACAGTGCCCTGTATTGCAGCTGGATGTCAGTGTAGCGTCTAGTCCTGCCACTGAGCATGGTGTTGATCTGGGACACCGTGACGTTGACCCCATTCTCCAGGGTTCGCCGCCCCCCACTGAGGCCCAGGATGGCCAGGTCGCCTTCCGAAGGTCCTGGTTTCACAAAGTAGTGGGTGTCCACCCCGTCAATGGTGAAGTGAAGGTTCTCTAGATAGTGGGCATTGTTCAAGATGGCCGCAATCCTCCGCCCATCCTCATTGGCCACGCTGATGATGTCCGTGGTCACGCGGCCATCTTTCAAGGCAAACTTGACCCCCTTGCCAAAGATGGAACCATTGGAGGCAAACTTCTTTGTCTCTGGGGCCTGCTGGCAGCTGGTGATGGTGGAGCCATAAAGCTGGTCAAAGCGTTCTAAGGTAACGAAGGCCTTGAGTTGCTTCTGGACTTCACATTGTACCCCAAGGATAGACTGATGGGGCAGGGTCATGAAAAAGAGAGAGGAAGAGAGTAAGATAAGAGGAAAATCAAACTCCCAAAAGCACCAAGAATCAGGGCAAACTGTTATATGGAACCTCCAGGTACTTATTAGTTTGTCGCATCTGTCTTGATGGTGCTGACCATCACAATACCCAGCCATCCTTCATCCATTCATTCCCACACCCTTCTATTCTGGGCCAGTTCATATGAAGCTGCTCTGGCCAGGTCCCTTTCTGAGCAATGAAGATACAGAATAAACTGGACGTCACTGTTGCCCTCAGAGAACTCACTGTTTCATGGGCACAGACAGACATGACAACAATGTTGCGACCACATGTAATGACTGGTGATTTAGAAGACATAATAGCTAATAGATACAATAATAGTTCTTGATCTTCAAGCTCAAGTTTAACTATTCAACACCCTGCTTGAGCCCTCTAGTAGATACTCTTATTGTTTTAAGGTCACTTTTTTTTTGAGACAGAGTAGGGGAGTCAAGGGCAGCTGCAGTGAGAAGCAATCAAGGCTCAGAAGATGCTCAAGCTAATAATGGAGAAGAGAGGGAGAAGGGAGGGTTCCAAAGGGAGGGCCAAGCCCGAGTTAGGACTTAAAGAACGTGGAAGGTGCCGTTAGCGGAGGGATGGCAAGAAAGACACGATGTTAGGACAACCAGAAATTGTCTCAGGCCTCTCGCTTTGTTCTATTGCTCTGCACCTCCACTGTCCAAATATTTGAGAGACAGTCTCTGTCCCATAGTGCCTCCTCAAGTATCTCTGCATGTGGCTATGTGGGGTCAGGTTGGACCCTGTCGACCTGGGGTATCATCTCAAGGAGCTCAGTGAAGCTGTGCTCAGGGCTTCATCAGCAACTCAGGGCACAGGCTTTCGAAACAGCCCCATCAGCCTCCTGTTGAAATTAAGTCCTCTTTATAATTAATAGAACCCTGTCTGTGAACAATTATTTCCTAGAGCTTCACAAAAGCCAGAGTGCTCAACAACAAAGATCTTCAATGCTTGCCAAAGGCAGAAATCAATAATTCATTGACAGGCAAGGTTGGCAAACAGGCAGACAGACAGGGACTCTGGGGAGCACAGAAGGAACCTGGCGGGGGAGGAAGCGCTGTGTGGCTGGAATCAGCCTTGTGAATAGCAGATGCTGGGACATCTGGATGCAAGGGCTGGGGTAGTAAGGTCTGGTACAGGCTAGGGCAGAAAGAGAAGGGGCTCTGTGGCCAGACAGACAGACACAGGTTCATGTCATCTTCTGTCATTTCCCAACTGAACATGAGCTTTCTCTGAGCCTAGCCTCCTTATTTATGAAATAGGCTCTTTCCATGGGTCAGTTATCATACCACGGAAGTACCGACAGTGTGCTAGCCTGTATGCTGGGCACTAATTGAGACGTGTAACTTAACCTGCTAGGTTTCATCATCTAGAAAAGGAGTAAGAAAGAAAAGGAAAGTTGAACAGAGCAAACCACTTGATCAGACTCATCCACAGGTCTGGGAGGCGGCAACTAAGAAGAGTCTAAAGGAATTAGTCTAGAACAAGAAACAGGGACATGGTACTGGTGAGCTGGCTCAGTTAGCAGAGCTGACCCCACACGCATGAGGACCTCGGTAGAGAGCTAAGGATGGAGGTAGACATACATCTGTAGCCCCAGCGCTCAGGGAACAGAGACAGGGAGATCATGGTTCTTTTGGTCAGCTTGTCTGAATCCGTGAGCTTCAGATTCAGCAAGGAACACACACAAACACAATCTTTCTGTCCAAAAGGTGACTGTATGCGTGCGTGCGTGCGCGCGTGCGCGCGCACACACACACACACACACCATGTGTGCCAAGGTAGGGGAAGCAGGAGACAGAGGAAAAGGGGAGGGGTTGGAGGGAAGACCAGGAAAATTTCCAAGCCCAGGACCATGCTCTGTGGTATTGCTGCTTCTCCCCAGAGTTTTCTGTCCCTGGACTCGCATCCCCTAGAAGACTTGGTCTACCTGCATTCCATGGGTACAGAGCTGGGCACAGACTCTGTTCCTGGTACAGGATTTATGAACGGAGGCCGAGTTTGGGACAAGCAATGCATGAAGTGAGAAGTAGGTGAGATGAGACTGTTGTAAAAGATCTTCCCAGCCTTATAATTCCAAGCCTTTGAAATCTGGTCATAAAGGAAGATTTTTTTTCTCTCTCTCTCTCTCTTAGAGTCTAGTCATGTCAGACAGGTGACCCGAGTGGACAAATCTGGGTTTGAATCATCTTGTGCATTAAACCTGGACAATGAGGAGAATAACAGCATGGTGCATTTGTGAGCTAACTTAAGTAGAGCATCACTCAGTGCAGGTGCAGCAGGTGCTCAGAAAACATCACATCTGCATTCAGTCTTCTCTCTCAGTGCTTCTGCCTGCACGGTGACAAAAGCTTATTATTTTTATGGCACTCTGAACTTGGTGGCTCACACAAAACTCCCTTTATGCAGCCTGTGGTGTCCATGAGCTGCTACAGCTGGGTCCCTGGGGCCTGCTTAGCCACAGATTTGCTGTTTTCTGAAAGCTGTCCGGCAGGAACCATGAAGGTGCTGCCTCCGTTTCCATCCTGCCTGTAATAGCCTGAGGTGTGGCTGTCATGTGGGGCGTTACCTTGCTGTTGTCCCATTCCTGAGTTTTCATCTGTGTGTGCACGAGCTCGTAGGATGGTTCCATGGCATCGGTGTCTGGTTTGGGATAGCCAGGTATAACGTTGTGTAGCTGGAATCCAAAGGTGAGCAGCCAGCTGTTGACATCTGGGTGGAGAGAAGCAGAAATATGCCTCGTGAGCGAGCGTAGTGGGAAGTGACTGGTGACAGAGCTGACTGCCACACACACTGGAAAATGATGTCCTAGTTGTAAACGCAGATGTACGGCTGGTCCCCACCCCCCCCAGCCATCCATCTCCCAGGCTTGTGCCCAGAATTGTCCTCTGACGGGTAGATCCAAGAGAGAAGAAACCTAGGCAGAGCCCACACTCCAGGTAGCTCTTTCCCCTCGCACGCTCATCTGCTCACCTCCCTCGAGGTAGCTGCGGACGGATGACGCTCTCCCTGGCCCATCCCCACCCCCAGTGTCAATAGGAAACCCGTGCAAAGGTCAGTGAGACCGAGAAAGGATTTTCATGGCTGACTTGCAAAGTGGAAGAATTCGTGTATGAAACAAGCTGCCCCTTCTCTGCCCACTCTCTTTGTAGCCATTAGAACCTCGGGGCCATCACGCCTGCAGGCACGAGGCTGGTTAGTGAGAGGATCAAAGAGCTCTCCTGCGAGCTACCTGTCTTATTTCTGACAGCACTAGGAAGTCTCTCAACCTCCCAGGGCCTCAGCCTGCTAGTCTCTAAGCTGATTAATCATATTCCTTGGAGTTGCGAGTTATTGGTAAGGTATTTCGGTGAGCATTGGGTTCACTGAAGAATGGACTCAGAAACCTATGATCCCAGGTTGGGGTATAGTTCAGCTGGTAGAGAGCTTGCCTAGCCTGCATGAAGTCCTGGGTTCAGTCTCCAGCACTACATAAATTGGTGCCCGTCATTCCTGCGCCCAGGAGGTGGAGGCGGGAAGAACAGAAGTTGAAGGCCATCCTTGGCTACATAGTGAGTTTGTGGCTAGCCTGGGCTACATGAGATCTATTTCAAAACAAAGCAAAGCAAAACCAAGGATGACAACAACAAAAATCCATCCAACTAAGCAACCAAATAAAGAACGGCAAAAGCCATGCATGACCTTAGGTGGGGTTGAGGCAGGCTATCAGTCACTTGACCCATGTGGCAGAAGGCCCATGGTGCTGGCAGATGCTATGTCGTCATAGAACCTCCCCTTGAACACTTCTGACCCCAAAGGGAGATGAGACCTGGGCCCATAGATCTCTTAAATATGTTAAAAATCAGACATGATGAAGGCATGTCATTGAAGCCGAACGAGAAAACCATGGCTTGTCTGGCATCCTTGGAGGTGGAGGTTGTACTCCAGGCAAAGATGGCTGCACAAGGTGAGGTGCCTAAGAGGGGGCAGTGAGGACGAAGCAGAGAGGACTTCATAAAGGCTGAGGAAGGACCAGAAAGGACAGAGCCTGGGGTGGCCAGAGGGAGGTGATCTGAGCCTTGCTGGAGGTAGTCTGTGCGGCAATGCAGCTCAGCCTTCTTTGGGAGGGGGCAGCTGAAGACGCTAAAGCTCTCAACGGAGGGACTCAGAATCCAAACCGACAGGGGGAGAGGTAGAAAGGGTTTTGTGGCCAGCTCCAGAGCCAGGTGCTTTTGTTTTCTTTCCAGTGGAGACATAGCTCTGTTGAGAGGTCCAGGGGATGAGCCTGCGAAGGAGGAAGTGATAGTCCCCACCCACCACAGCTGCTGAGTGGGAGCGACCCTTAGGGGTCAAACAGGCAAGTGTGTTCTTGCAACTTTGTTGCAACCCGTGTTTCTCTCCCATCTAAGCACCTCACATCTGTTTTTGCCTTTTCTGTCAGGTTTAAGTTCCCCCGTTAGCCTTGCTATGCAGGTCACAGAAGGGTTTCTTAGTGTTCAAACAATGAACTTGGAGAGCTTACTTTACTTCAGAGACTTCTCCCGGGTCTGCATACTGACAGCAAGAATGGTTTTTACTAAGTCTTAGTGGAAAATAAGGATATCACTTGGAGGTAGCTGTTGTATAGCAGGATCCTAAAATGTTGGGTTTAATTCACAGTCTCCAGATCAGGTACTGGCTCACCGAGGGCTTTCTGCCTTTGACTATCCCAAGACTCCCATTTTCTTATTTGCAACAGGGGGCTTGGATGACTTCTCTATGGCCCTTTCCTCATTGAGTTTCCAGAAGTCTCTCATTCCATGAGTCTCGGCAGATGGATCTTTGGGAAATTAAAACTAGCAGAACATGGGGAAAGAACACCTCACAAAGCCGTCTTGCTCTAGGCTGAGACTGTGTGTTGGGATTTGTGGTTGCAAGGGACCCTTCTATCCAGAATAGCGCACATTCCCATGGAAGCAGGGGATGCAGGAGAGGGCTGGGCTTTAATTAGGAGTGATGGAAGATGGGAAGCTTGCTCTCATGCCTTTCAGGAAAATGTCAGAGATCTATTTATTCGCTAGCTTTCCTACCAGGCTTTTCTGAAGCGCCAGGAATTGCATTCTGAGGACCTGAGCGGCAGGTGTCTCCTTCCCATTGAAAAGCCCTGCTTTACCTGTCAGTCCCAGAAGTCACTGCTGCCAGGAGGGAGGGATAAAATGCAAGTGATCTGAATCCCTTTCACGTAGGCATGACTTTCCTTCTTCACAGAATGCATTTGAATTCAAAGAACGCTAAGCTAAGCATCTGAAGGCCTACCCGCAGAGTTCCCAGGCTGGCCTCCCCACGTCTTTGTGTCTTTGCGAGAGGGGAGGGTTACTTTACCTGTTCTTAACTTCCTCACCCCACGTGTTTCGGGAAAGACTCGTCCTGATGACCTGTGAGATACACCTGTGGTGGGCATTTTAGGGGTTGCCTCCCCAAGATCTAGCTCTACCTTCTTTCTCTGTTGGAAGGGAGAGGGGAGCAGGCACTAATGCAGCAGTGGACCATGTGATCCAGGATGAGGGAATCAGCTCATTCTGTCCTCAACCCCAAAATGCTCCATTGTCACAGGACCCAGTAAGGTCACATGACCTTACTAGACTATACCTCAGGATGTTTGAAGATACCTTTGGAACAAATAAGCTTTCTTTGCTGTTGTTTCAGGACATGGATGAGGATACGTTTAGCCTGCAGAGAAGTTAAAAGGTAAGGTATAGTGAACATCAGCAGAATCTTAGTTTCCTGTTAGCCACTAAATCATTTCTGATGTTCTGAAAGCCTGACATTTTAGACAACATCTCTTCTCTCTCTTTTTCATGTGCCACAGGACTATGTAGGTAAAATCAATTTTGGGGTCATGACCAGTGTTTTCATTGAAGTGCAACAGGCTAGACTAGAAAACATACAGACCCCAAACTTAAGGACTGCTTTGCAAACCTCTGGTGTGTTTTGTTGTGATATAGAAACATCTTGTTTCCGTCTTTGTTGAGATAGGTTCCCATGTATTCAGGCCGTGTAGTCCAAGGATGACCTTGAACTTCTGATCCCCCAGTCTCCCCCTTGGAAATACTGGGGTTACAGGTAGGCAACACCACACCGGCTTTACTTGGTGCCAGGCATGGAGTCAAGGGCTTCATGCTAACAAGTGGATGCTCCTGCAGGCTCAACCAATGGAGCCCCAGTTCTAGCTTTGGAACTCTTTTTCTTAAGGTGGGCTCACGGTCAAAGACATCTGTGAAAATTGAGTTCCATGAAGGCAGGCATGAAGTCTTTCTCCCTTTTGGATCCTCAGCGTGGGCCTGGCATGGAGGAGGTGTGACTATATGATATTTGTGGGCTTTAACTACCTGGGAAACGAAACACAAACTGAAGATGCAAGGCGCCCCTTGGATGGTTGGGGGGCTGTGTCGAAAAGGATTCAGAGGCCAGTGTGACTCTCACGGGAGATGTTTGGAAATCAGAGAGCCCTGATCTGTATGAGACCACACAGACCCTTGGTCTCACCTGTAGAATGCAGCTCATTGTCGTGATCTCACAGGGCTGTTGCCAGGCTTAAAGGGGATGGTATCTCCAAGTGCTTGGCAAAGAGTGTTTAATCATGCCAGTGTTATTCTGGAAGGAGACGATTTGCATATGGTAGTGTACAAGGAAGAGGGGGAGGGCAGTAATATTTTGGCAAACTTTAACGACTTTTTTTAAATGGAAAATTACATTTCCTATACAGTATATTTCTCCTCCCGCTATAGTAACATGCCAAGATGTCAGACAGGAAACACACTGGAGGGTGAGGCAGGGGCATGCTTTGTGCACACAGATGTAATGGAAGCATCAACCTAACCTGTCAAGTCTCTCTAGTGCTAGCGGCCAAGCTGAGCATGGGAACACTGTCAGATATGCGTGTTTCTCCCCAGGTCCCAAGTTTGTTCTCATGACACCCGGGTACCACCTTGTCCTCCCTTCTAGTCCTTGTCTGGGACTCTTCCTCTTAACTGAACAACCTAGAAATTCTCCTGGATAAAGAAAGCCCCCTACTGCTGTCAGCAGAAGCAGGATCCACGCGAGGCCATCAGGTTTCAGGGGGAAGGAGCACACCCGTGGGGACTGCTCAGTGAGCTAGATATGCAATGCCTTCTCCTATTCTGCCCGTGCCCCCCTACCCTGAATGCCTTTCTTCCTTCTATTTGATGAAATCTGTTCCATAGCCAGCCTCAGGAATCAGTTACTCTTTGAAGGCTTCCCAGAACTGTGGGTAGAGCCAGTTGCTAGTCTTCTGTGTTTTAATGGCTATCTGGGCAAACCTTCCTCGCAGCCCCTCACGCTGGACCACAGCACACATTTCCTCTGATGGTGAGGATTCCTGGAGGACAGGGATCATCTTTCTATTCTCAGTGCCTTAGCCTGGGGTGGGGGTGGGAAGAAGGAAACAGACACGAAAGAGGGGGCAAGAGGATCGAGTCCCAAGATTACCAGGCTTTTTTTTTTTTTTTTTTTTTTCAGTACAAATTCTCACGAGGACTTGGTTGGCTTTATCCAGATGCCACAGAACTCTCCTTGTATGACTCGCTGGGTGACCATAGCAACGCAAGAACCCGCAGGACACTTTATACTCTAGTTGGTTTCAGAGAAATGAGAGCTAATGTTCCCCCTTTAAAGCAGAGAGGACCGGTATGCGCCGTGTGAGGCATGAAATGGGTCTCACATCACCCTTGCCACTAGGCTTCTACTTATTTCATGATTTGTGCCTCTTTATTTTCCTTTATTGCCTGCTTAGGATGCACAGACATATGCATACACACATGCAAACATGCACACACATGCGCATTCACGTGCACACACATTTTGAGATCGAGCGTCCTGTATCCTAGGTTAGCTTTAAACTCTATGTAGTCAAGGATGACATGGAACTCTTGGTCCTTCAACCTCCACCTCCTAAGTACTGGGGTCCAATCTGGGCATGCTTGGTGCACACCATTTTTATACACTAGGAAGCACTCTACCAAATGAGCAATATCCCCAGCTCCCATGTCTTCTTACTCTCCTTTATCTCCGTGATTGCTGACTTTATCAATGATGTCTATTTGTACCTGATTAAGTTTTATTTCTTTGAAACGGGGTCTCCTAGAGCCTGGACTGGACTAGAAGTCCTGATCCTCCTGCCTCTACCACACTCTGTACTATCTGCTTTTGATTTAGGTTCCAATGGTTGCTCCAGGGTAGCATATGGACATTTATCCGACCAGAATATGGATAGGTGTTCTAACATTTGATTGATTTTGAGATAGGGTCAGGGTCTTACGAGAGCCTGATTGGCCTGGAACTCATTATGTAGACTAGGCTAGCCTTGACCTTGCAGAAACCCCTGCCTGTCTCCGCCTCTTGAGTTCTGGGACTGAAGGTATGAACCACCATACTTAGCTTGGTATTCTAACTTTAATGTAAGCACAGGAAGCTAAAATTCAGAGCAGTAAAATACTATGCCAGAGTTGACATGTGGATCCATTCCCTTAGTTCTGTCTGTCTCCAAAATCTGTTTTCCATTTTATTATTGTAAGTTGAAATAACTGATTTTATTTTAGCCACACCTTAACTTATACTAGTGAGGACCCACAGCCAGTCTGATGCCCATGTCAGAAACTCCCAAGAGAGCATCCCAAAGGCTGTTCCCAGTGAGATATTAGGATTTTTGCTATTGTTGTTGTTTTTCAAGACAGGGTTTCACTGTGTAACAGCCCTGGCTGTCCTGGAACTCTCTTTGTAGACCAGGATGGCCCCGAACTCACAGAGATCCGCCTGGCTCTGCCTCCCAAGTGCTGGGGTTAAGGTGTGCGCCACCACTGCTCGGCTGAGACATGGGGTTTTAAGGTAAAACAATTTAGAAAAGTTATAGGTAGGTATACTAAAGAGCTCTTTTCACTACAGAACCTCGTAACCTTCACAAACTGAAGTGTATTAGGAAAAGTTAAGAATGTGGTCCCGTCAACTCAACTCTGTTCCATGCTGGATCCATTATTTCCAGAGTAGTTTCCAAACTAGTGTTTCTTTAAATAGACTTTGGGAACCAAGGCCACTAGGGGCAGTCAGTGTCTCCCGCCACCCCACACCTGCTCTTTACCAGAGCAACGGGGTAGGTGGGGTAGGTCCTGACCTGGGGGTACCCCAGCCCTCACCTGTCATGAAGCACTTGATGTCCTGAGAGTTGCTGATGGGGTTGTTGTTCTTGAACATGTAGAGGTGAAAAGGCACGATGCTGCTGCTACTCAGGCGTTTCCAGAGGTCATGGTCTGGGCTCGTCCAGCGTCCGGCCAGCACATCGTAATCCCGCCGGCCCATGTGGACAAGCTTGGTGAGTGGGTCGTAGAGGCCGCCGTGGTAGCCGATGATGATCTGGAAGTTGGGATTTGTGTCCATGTAGATCTCCCCGTAGGCTGTGTAGAGGATCTGCTTTATCATCAGGCCGGTCCCACTGAAGACGGCGAGAGGGGTCCCGATGTTGTCGCAGGCGATGTAAAACTCGTCGCCGCTGCTCAGCTCCATGGCGAAGAGGTGTCCTTGCAGGTCGTAGTAGAGGGACGTGATCTCGGAGCTGGAGTGGTTGTAGAGGTGGGTGACCTTGGTGGGGTTGGTCAGGTCCGCGTAGAAGAACTGCAGGTGATGACTGTGGCTGCTCTTGCTGGACACGCGCCGCCCCAGGCCGTCGTAGCGGTACCTGACACTCCAGCCACTGGCCCGGTTGTAGGCTTTGATGAGCAGGCCCGCAGAATTGTATTCGAAGACATCCCCACCCCGCTGCCTCAGGAAGCCATCCTCATCCACCTTGTACTGCACATCACCCAGCCTGGTGATACGGTCACGGAGGTCGTACCGTAGCGGCGTGAGCCGGGCACTGTTCCCGGGGCTCAGCAGGTGCAGGTTCCCATTGAGGTCGTAGCTGTAGCGCCAGAGAGGCTTGTCGTTGATGGAGACCGTCTGCAGCTGGCCGTCGGCATCGTACTCATAGGAGTAACGGGTGGTGTTGGCATAGGGTCCCACCTTCAGCTCCTTCTTCACGACCCGCCCCATGTTGTCGTACTGGACGGTCATCCAGTACATGAGGGACCGGAAGATCTCGTACTGTACTTCCTTCATCCTGCCGTAAGCGTCGAAATGCTTGGTGTGGGTCATGACGGCTGTGGTGATGATCTGGTTGATGTCGTAGTAGATGACACCGAACTTCCCAAACTGTTCCGTCTTTCCTGACACATCATCATAGCGGTAGAGATCGATGGGCAGCGGGGTCTCGTTGATCACGGCCTGCATGCTGGTCACGCGGAAGCTGTTGTCATAGTTGTAGTCGAAACGGGCGTTGACCATGCCTTCCTCTGTGAACCGGAAGATCTGGCGGTCGATGAGGGGTCCGATCTGACGGTAGCGGATCGTGCAGGTAAAGCCCTCGCTCTGGAGGTTGACGGTCTTCAGCATGCCCGCCGTTTCGTCGTAGGTGAAGCTCACCTTGGTGGTGTCATACAGAGTCTCGGCCAGCTTTGATAGCTTGCCGTACTTGTAGACTACCCTGCGGCCAGTGCCCAGGTAGAAGGTGTGCAGCAGGTGCCCGTCCTCGGTGAAGTCCTGAATGACGGAGGCGTTGCCTTCCGGAGGCTGGTAGATGTTTCTGTAGTAGCCCACCGAGCGGATGGTTTCCAGTGTCTGCCTGGCTACGTTGGGCATGGTCACGGAAGAGAGGCGGTCGTTCTTGTCAAACTCGAAGATGTACTGCCTCTGGCTGTGGAGGTGAAGCACCATGGACTGGGGGGAGAAGACGGTCAGAGATGAAGCGGGTGGCGGAAGGAATGAGAACCCAAGTACCCACAACATTGAGGTAAGGAATGAGAGGCTGAGCAAAGTGGTGGCTCTGCGCTGGGCCCAAGCAGAGCCTTCTGGCGTGTACACTGTGGGATGCTGCCAGCTGTTAGAGAGGCACCGTGGCTCGGCTTTTGCTCACCCTTTGGCCTTGCAGGGTCCACACAGGCCATTTGCTTGCCTCTTGCTTTTTTGTCCGGTATGAATCAGATCACTTTTGCATGCCATGGGGTGCGAGACCGCAATGCTCTGGCCTACAGTATTTGTAATGATTTCCCCGCTGCCTTTCCTGACCCAGACTTCTGACCTCAGTCTTTCTATCCAAGCGAGAAGGAACATTACAACACAGCCTGATGGTCTTAAAGCCTTTGCCTGCCAAGCAACTTCTGAGGCTTCCCTTAGCCTGTAACAAGGTAACAAGTCTACGTCAAACTATCAAATCTACCAGCTGGGTGGTGGCAGCAGATGCCTTCAATCCCAACACTCTGGAGGCAGATCCAGCCTGGTCTATAGACAGAGTTCCAGGAAAACCAGGGCTACACAGAGAAACCCTGTCTTGAAAGAAAAATATAGAACAAAACGAGTCCCCTCCCCCAAATAAACCAAATGGAAAAACTACCACTCCCCCTTCCCTATATGAGATCAACTTCTGAATTTAGGTAATTTAAACATTTACCCAAACACATGTAGAATTTACGTCATGTTTTTATTCCTAGTCTCTGGGGGAAGTGAATCCTGACCCAAAGTGGAAGGGATCTGCTAGGCCCGCACCAGGATTAGCAGCGGGGGGATTAAGTTTGCTGTGCCTCTGAGGTGACCTCCAGGCTTCTGCTTGCATCTCCAGGGTGAGGTTGCACTGTGTGATGGTTCTAGAAGCAGGAACTGGCCCTGTGTGAGCATGCTCCTGAGCCACTCCAGGAAGGTCCTGTTTTATCATCCAATGTGGTGGGTGGGCCTCCTGTTCTCCATCAGCACGACTTCTGTGTTTTCCTGGCCTAGACCTCTTCTAACTGCACTAAACCCGTTTTCCATCCAGAAACCTCCTGGGACCCCCTTTCCCCTTAGAAAATGCACATCTCCCCTTTTGGAAACCTCAACAGTCAGATTCATCCCCCTGAGGCCGGCAGGCAAGGCTTGGCCATTGGGGGGCCAGGGGCAATGAGGAAAGCAGGTGCTCTAGAGAATGCCTTCAGCTGCTCAGGAGGCCAAGGCAGAAGGATCTGTTGAGGAGCCCAGGAGTTCAAGTGCACCTTGGGTAGCGTAGTGGTACCATCATAAAAAAAAAAAAAAAAAAAAGCTGCAATGATCAACCTTCTACGTGGCAAGGCCATTGAAGGAGGGAGACAGACACCTACCTTCTCCAAGTACGTGTAGCTCCACATCTTCCCATCTGCAAAGATCCGGGATGTGATGCGCCCTGCCTGATCATATTCCATCCTCTCAGACATGATGCCCCTTTGGATTCCGGCAATGTGACCCCCAGGGGAGTAGGTCACATTAACCCCATTCAGCCTGCTGCTAGGTGACCAGAGGCTCGGCCTCCCTGCCTGGTCGTACAGGATCCGGAGGGTGAACTTGCGGTGGTCATCGTAGATCTTCTCTGTGCGTGTGACACGGTCAAAGTCCAGAGACAGGAGGTTTCGGTTGTGAACCTGGGAAAGGGACAAGAAAGAGAGAGGCTCTGGGTGTGGGCATGGACGACGTGACCCTGAGGGCCAACAACCATGTCGAGTTCCTGAGAAGAGAAGGCAGCACGGGGGGGGGGGGGTTGTGGGCATCAAACCTCACTCTGCCATCTGTGAGCTCTTTGAGGCTTCCTTATCTGCACAATAGGAAAAAAATGTACTTCTTGGCCTCTTGTAGGAATAAAGACAACATGGGTGATGAGCATACAACATCTGTGGCTGTAGAAGACACATGATCTTATCATGTGATACATTAATGGGAACTTATTTAATAGAAAAAGAAGGGGAGGAGAAGGAAGTCAGATCCTTCTTAGCTCCTAAAATCGGAACTGCCAAGCGAGCCCAGCAAATCAACACCTGATCTGTCTGCTGTGATCAGACGCTGTGCTGTGTTGGACTCCGAGGTCACCAAGCGCAGGGAAGCTGCAGATCTGTGGACTTTACTCTGGCTGGTGCAGTGGATACTCGAAGGCTTTCTGGCCAAGTCCTGGCATTCCTGGGGCTCTCTACTTGCTACGTTTTGGGTCTCTCCTGTCTTTGCCCACAGTCAAGGCATCTGTTTCTCCTCAGAGGTGGCTGGGAGGCAGGGGCATTCACACCTCCAGTGGTTTTCCTCATAGTTCCTTATAGTCGGAACTAGTTCTAACTCTGTTAGAGGACTTTGCTTTTGCCTCCAGGGTCAGGAGCCCCGGTGTAGTCTCCCTAGGGTCTGTGAGGCTGCCACCAGCTCAGCTCCCTCTGTGAGTCGGAAGTATAGACTCCCATAGAGGAAGCTGCACTTGGAACTCTGTATGTGTTTGTGTGTGAGAGTTGGGATACACAGGAACCTGGAACTTTCTATTTAGGCTAGGCTGGCTGCCCAGTGAACCCCAGGGGCCCACCCTCTCTGCCTTTCCAGTGCTAAGATTACAAATGGTACCACCATGTCTGTCCCCAAATGTTCGCAGGTTCTTCAAAGCTAATGTTTACTGGTGGGGCTAGAGAGGGGTGCTGGCCCAACAGGGCACAGGGGGCACCTTTGCTGTCTCTTCTACTTGTCATTTAGTAAGTCTGACAAGCAGGAAGACCCAAGAGGAACATAGGTAATTAGGTCACATGATATAAAATGCATGAGTGGCTTGAGGAAGTCAAAGGTCCTTTTGGGATCTGTGGGTTTAGGAGAGGGTTTGGGTGTAGGTAGGGGTCAGGGCTAAGGTTGGAATTCCAACCTTGACGAGGAGACTAGCTTTCCTGTGTGACCTTGCCCAAGTACCTTTACTTCTCTGAGTCCCCGCTAGACTCTAGACTATGAATAAGCACCCGTGGACAAGTAGGTGCATAGAAGGCGCTGGATAAATGGCTATAATTATTTCCACTAAATGACAGCACGTGACCATGGTTAGTCCTAGAGGAAGGAGAGATATGTGTGTGTCTTCCCTCAGTCTCCCCGTACAAATGTCAAGGCCCCCAAAATCAGGATTTATAATGATGCCGTGGAGACGGCTGTAGCTGTGAATGGCCTGGTTATAATAAGCTTGCCTTCCCTAGGGTAATCAAACACAATTGCAGAAGCAAAAACCGTGTGGCAGACAATTCCCATGAAAAATCAGAGGCGCTGAAAGCCCATCCCTTGTTCTTTGCAGAGAGGGTACAGGAGAAGAGAGGGCCACGCAGCCAACAGTGGTGGGCACATTTGAAAAGCACGTTTTGGGAGGTTCTTTTATACCCTCAGGGTTGATGCCACTTAGACAGCCTCCCCCATACCCGAGGACCCTGGTGGAGAAGGGGATCTGTACCTCTGACAAAATTAATAAAACCGAGTTGAACAGTTCATGGGGGGGAAAGCACCTTGTGTTTCCTGTGCTCGGCAGCGGCGGCAATGAGATTATTTTACATCTTTCTTTATTAAAAAAAACAAACCTCCCAGCTGTATAAAAAATGAGCCCCATTATGGAGAGGTACATCCGGCTAACATTCTCATTCCACACACCGCCACTGTGGGTGGCCATTTATTTTGGGAGGCAGCAGAGATGTGGCCACCGGACTAGAGTATCATCTATCTCCGGCTGGGAGAGGGACCAATTAAAAGCCTGGGAAACTTCTGGTCCTGTTCACACGGTAGAGAGACACTCCTAAGAGCCCTAATCACTGCCCTTTACTGAGCATCTGGGATCTGCAGCCCTGGGCTAGGTACCTTGAATGCATAAGCATCCCACATCTGCCAAGGATATTTAGGCTCAGAGCAGTTGCTGGAGGCTACACAAGAGGCCCAGCGGGAATCCAACCTAGGTCAAACTTCCCCTTTGGCTCTCTGCCTCAGAGGTGCATTGAAGGGCTCTTGAAAATGCAGATGAGGGTTTAGAGAGACCACAGATGGTGTCCGGGAACAAAGACAGTCAGGAACTAGTAGGGGACAGGTTTCCACATTAGCTAGCCCGCCCTTGAGGGTGCAAAGGAAACCTGGCTTTTGTGGCTCTGGGTTTTGCTATTGGATAAATCACTCCACTGTTGCTTCTTCTGACATGAATCTCTTTCCCAGGATCTACAACCACCCTAATTACATGATTCTGAAGCAATCACTTGTTTTCTGGACTTTGCCCCACGTCGAAGATGGGAACGTCTTAGCTTTCTTGGTTGTGAGGTGGTGAATCAAGAGTCCAGTGTTGCTGTGTGGATGTTTCTGTAGTTCACTGCGGCTCAGCAGCTGTATCCTGAGCACCTGTGTTCAACGAGGTGCTGGGCAGAGAGCCAGGTCCAGGTCACCAGCTGTCCCTTTGTATAGCCCTTGTCTTCTGCTTTGTACTGTGCATTGCTGCGCAATCTGCTGGGTAAACCCTCAACCACTGACCCGAAGCCCCAGGCTCCCTTAGCCCTGGTCTCCTCTTTGTTCCCATGCTAAGGACCCAGCAGACTAAGTGCTCAGCCATTGAGTTCCTGCATTGACGCTCTTTGCCCTTTAACCCTTTACTTTTTGAAATGGAGGGGATGGGGGTGGGTGGGCAGTAACAACAACCTGGCAATGACGACTGATGTGTGCTGTGCCAAGCCCTGTGTGAGACACTGTGCATGCCACTTCTGATGCTTGGAACGGCACGTAAAATCGGTTTTATCTCCCAGTGACTGACACTGGAGCGCTAAGATGACTGACGTGCCCACGTTCAGTCCACGGAAGAAAATAAGCGCAGGCTCAACCACAAAGTCAGCCATGTTCCCACCCGTCAAAACCGAAAAGATGTCCCACAGTCCTTTGTTACATGTGGTTCATGGTCTCAGCTCTCCCTATGGCAGATGAGGAAACTGAGGTTTTGGGGAGAGTCTTCTCTGAACCCTATCCCCCCCACCCACCAGATTGGTGCCTGCAAAATTATGCTCACCCGCAGACGGCGCCCGAAGACCGTGACCTGACCGCGAGCCTGCTCCTTGCGTTGCCGCCATTCCACCAGGTTGAGGCCGTTGTCGATGGGCAGCGTGACGTTCCTCTTGCCCACGGTGGGGTTGACGGTGCCAGCCAGCAGGTGTGGCTCGGTCTGCAGGGCCACTTCCATGCCGTTGGCTAGCAGCAGCCGCAGGGAGCCATCAGCCCCAATGTAGTAGCTGTTTCGGACTTGGTCTGAAGGAGAGGAGAGCAAAGACACTTAAGAGGAGGGAAGACAGAGGCTGGGATGGGGCTCTAAATGTGCCTCCCACAACTATAGAAGTAATGCATCACCACTGAGAAAACCTAGGAAGATATATGGAGACTATGCATAAGCTCACTACTCAAAACCACTGGAAATATTTTGTATATCTGTAGAATTTACAATATTTCCTAATGCATTTACAGAGTCAAATAGTTACTGTCGAGTTTTCCATCATCCAATGCATCATATCATGCCATTAAATATTTTTAGTAAATATTTTTCATAATAACTACAGTCTTCCATTAAATAGCAATACAATTTATTTAATAATACCAGATAGACATTTAATTTGTTTTAGCTTGCTTTTTTTTTTGTTGTTGTTTTCTTTTTTGGTTTTTGGAGACCAGTTTCTCTGTGATGGGCTTTGGAGCCCGTCCTGGAACTTACTCTATAGATCAGGCTGGCCTTGAACTCACAGAGATCCGCCTGCCTCTGCCTCCCGAGTGCTAGGATTAACCGCCCAGCTTGTTTCAGTTTTTCCAACTACTAATAAAACTGTAAGAAAATATATTATCAACTATCACTAAGTGAAAGAAGTCTTTTTTTAGCTGAAAAGTCGTCAAAATATGATAGCTAGCTTTATTATTATTCCATGTGCTTGGTGAGTATTCAGAGTATTAAATTAGGTATGTCCCAGGCTATGTTAAACCATAAAAATATTGTGCTGGGGATTACAGGAAGACGAATCTGTGGTTAAGATATTTTTTGCTCTTGCAGAGGACTTGGGTTCAATTCCCAGCATCCACACAGCAGCTCACAACCATCTATAGTTCCAGTTCCAGGGGACCTATTTGGTCCCCTCTTTTGGCTTCCATGGACACCGGACACGAATGTGTTGCACATTTATACCTGCAGGCAAAATTCTCATACACATGGAACTAAATATATCTGTCTTGGGCTGGAGAGATGGCTCAGTGGTTAAGAGCACTGACTGTTCTTCCAGAGGACCTGAGTTCAATTCCCAGCAACCACATGGTGGCTCACAACCATCTGTAATGAGATCTGGTGCCCTCGTCTGGCCTGCAGACATACATGGAGGCAGACTGTTGTATACATAATAAATAAATAAAATCTTAAAAAAAAATAAATCTATCTTTTTAAAAAGATATAGTTTTCACGGGAAGCCCTTGCTGAATCTCCCAACTAAGGTGACATCCACTCAGGCCTTCCTTCTCTCTTCCCCACTCCATCTTTCCATGCGGTACCGCTCATAGGGATTCTGCAGTCGGCCTCAATGTTGCTATGCATCGTTCACCGACAATCTGTATTTTGCTTCCGTTTGAAGAGTGGGAAAGCCTGTGTCAATTTATCTCGGAAAGCGTCTCCTCGCTGAATGCACATGCATCTATTACGGTTGACTCTGGATGGACCAGCGTGAGGGGAGGTCCAGCCCACATGCGGTCCTGGTTAATGTGGGCTGTGCCGGCCCAAGGCTGCCACTCATTAGCAGCTCCTTCTCATTATTTCTCATAGTTCAGACCTGAGATGAGAATGAAAGAGACTTCTGACAAGGAGAGGCTCCTGAGGTGGCGGCCATGCCGAGCACCTGAGTCTGGAACACAGAACAGACGGGCAACCTGCAGGGGTACCGGGCAGAAAATAGGTACCGCGTGTCCCTGTATTCTAGGGTGTGCTTTTCCTTTTTATGTTCTGATGTTTCTAAAGTTGGGGTTCTAGGCATGTATGATGGACATTGTATTTTGATTCACCCCTACCTGAAAAGCTGGGATTAAATGGTTGGACTTTTTTAGCCTGAGAAATGTGGCACTTTCGAATTTTAAAAAGTTGCCTAGCCATAAAAATCTTATTAAAGTAGACTTATCAGTGTAAAGTGTGCAGACATAACAGTTCTTGAGGGTAGAAACTCAGCATAAGGTCCCACATCTTAACAACCATTGTCTTTGCTGTCCTAGGTCGGGCAGGGTTCTTACTGGATGGGGTCTGGCACCTTCTCTTGGCAATAACTCTGCCATAGCACACACCCTGTGATGTGTTCCAACTTCTCACTGAAAGAAAGGAATTCCTGGGCATGATCTTTCTTTAATGGCTGCTATTTTTCATCCAGCTTTTGAAAGGCAGAAACTATGCGTGGTAACTAAACCAGTAATGAAAACAGAAACGTTTGCTTCCTTGTGGTAAGTCCAACTGCTTGCCAATTGATGAGTTAATCCAGCAAGTGTTTTCTGAGCAGTACTCTGTGCCTGGCCCATGCTGGTCTCTTTACAAATTCTGTCTACCGTGTATCTAGGCAACTCCGTGAAGCAGATCTTATAATGCAGCTCCATTTCCAAGACCAAGAAACTGAGGCTCGGGGAAGAAGAGTTGACCACCTCCAGTTCATGTCGTCGGGAACGCGCATTGTGCAGCGGGCACAGGTGCCTCAGGTTCACTCAGGGACTCCACACTACCCAGAACCCATTCACCATGCCTTCTTTCCCTGAAGAAGAAACGCGAGCACTGTGGCACTCAGGTAGCAGAGACGGAGCTAGAACTGAACTTGGGATGCCCAGTGCAAAGTTCCTTTTGCTATTGGATGTCGAAGCTTTGGGAGTGCATCGAGCCAGAGGAGGAAGGGAAAGGGCAGCCGGGGCTTTCCTAAGTGACGCTGAATTTTCTTAAATCCAACCAACTTTCAGTGCATGGGGGTCCCTACTTCCCTTGGGAATAGTTTAGGTAGGGGACTCACAGCAAGACTCCCTCTCTGTCATTGACCTGAAGCTGACATCACAAGCCATATCTGGGATGGTCTGACGGATGCATGGAAGGAAGGGTCTCTTTCCCTCGGAGTACTGGCGGAGGCACAGACCTCTCCTGGGCTTCTGGGAGGATCTCTCCGTGCCACCGTTAGGTGTGATTACTTGTGTCCTCTGTCTCCCTTGCACTAGCGTGAGAGGAAAAATCTGGGAGCCATTACAAGAGCAGAGGAGGAGGTCACCTGGATTAATAGCCAAAGGATTCTCTCCCCTTTGTTCTGAAGATAATAGGATAGGACAATGGGCAATCGCCCCTGCCCCCAAGTTTTTGGGAGAGGATTTCCAGGCCTCTGCCTGGCGTGTTTTGCAAATGAGGTGGCTGTATGGAGACAAACCAAGAGGGAGTCTTGGTCTTGGTCTTGACCTCTGGGTCTCAGAGGCCTCAGGCCCCAGATGACTTACCTTGCAACAGGGTGTAGAAGGCACCCGAGGCAGACAGGTTGGTGGTTATGGTGACATCATCCTTGCTGGAGGTCTCTACCTGCACATGCACGGAGCTGTCTGTGTCACTCCGGAAACTGCTCACTTGGCCAGTTGGAAAGGTCACGTTGGTCAGGCGACCAAAGCTGTCATACCTAGAGACCAAAGGGTTGGCACTTAGTGACAGACAGAGGATGGTATGTGTCATGGTTGACCTCAGCTGTCACACTGACCCTAACTTAGAGTCACCTGGGAAGAGGATACATCAATGAAAAGACTGGCCTGTGACCACGCCTATGGGAGTGTTTTCTTAAGTGCTAATGGAGCTAGGAGGCCCCAGTCCTCTGTGGATGGCACCATTCCCTAGGCAGGTGGGCATGAGCTGCGTAAGAAAGCTCTCTGTGCTAGGCAGAGGGACCCAGCCAGGAAGAAGCATCCCTCAGTGGTTCCTGCCCTGGCTGCCCTCAGGGATGGGCTGTGATGTGGATATGTAAAACCAATCAAACCTGTCCCTCTTCCTCGTTAGTGTTGATCACCCGTTGCTGTGATCAGCAGAGCAGAAGGTGAGCGAGCTGTGCTCAGGCTGTGGTTCTGCACGGTCTGCCCTTTCTTTCTGGTCAGATCTACTCCCCAGTCTCCAACTTCTCCTTGTCCAGGGCTTGGCGGGGTTTCCTAGATGCGACCTCCCCTGCTGCTATCCAGCAGGAAAAGACATCACTTATCTGAATCTTTCTTTCCTGAGCCCATATGGCGGAAAGGATAGCCTTGCCTGTCTGTAGCCAGCATGGCTAGCTTCCTGCTAGAGTGTTTGGGGAGGCTGGAGTACGAGCTGGCTCCCTCCTGGGACCGTGACTGAGCGCCGCAGGTCAAGACAGCTCTGTGGAGTTGGAGTCACACGGCCTGGATCCTGTCATTGGCCTCCGCCGTGATGCGGGGGCACTGGCTCTCAGTTCATCCCTGCTTCAGCATCATTTGGGACAGTCAGAAACGGTTGGAAAGTAACAAATAAATGAATACAGTGGGCACGGGGAGAAAGAGACCATGGTTCATTCACACACTGCCTCCTGCAGGACTTGGCAGACCTGGGCACACAGTAGGTGCACAGTAAACTTTTGCTGGGAGCACAGATCTAGAGGCAACCGCTCTCATTACGTGGTACTTCAGCTGTCTCCCCAGGCCTCTCCCCGAGTGTTCGTCTCCAAACAGAAGGCGGCTTTGTAGCAAGGCGGACAATTGCAATTATTATGGAAGGTAGATTGTAATGCATAATTAAATCGAGCCAGAGGAAGATACAATGAAAAGGCCCTGTGCCTTCAAGATCTGGTTTTCATTTTACACGTGACAGCCCAAACCCAGTAATTTCCACTCTTCACATATTCCATTAGAAGGACTGAATGTCTTAATTAAATGAACATCAAATGGAACAGCCAATTTATAAATTTTGGTCTCCTATTCATTAATTTCAGTGTCTCCCAGAGCTTTAGAAATGCCAATGGATCAAGAAATGGATCCCCCGGCCTCTTGATCAATACCTGCGATTATCCTATCCGAGTATTCTTCCTTTCACATCGTGGGGAGAACTGGAGCCCCCCACGATCTGGGCCCTGAGGCCTCTGTCCTGTGGGCTGCCTCTGCAGGACCCCATGGACCTGCGGAGAGTCACTGTGGCATGGCAGAGAGACCAGGGAAAGATAGCTCCAGGTGGCTGCTTTGGGCCCCGGGTCTGTTTGGGTGATGTTGACACATTGTCTCAATTCTGCTTATCATGGCTTTTGTTTGTTTGTTGATTTGGTGTGTTATTTTGAGACTGTGTCTGGTGTAGCCTAGGCTGGCTTTGAGCTGATGGTGTGGCTGGAGGTGACCTTTCTGCCTCCACCTTACAGGTGTGTGTCATCTCTCTGGCTTGACGGTCGTGCTTTCTATGACAGACACTCCCGAAGCACTGGTATGCTTTCTTCTATAAACAGGAGAGATGGCACAGTCTGAGCGGGGGTCCTGTCTCTACCCTTGACAGAGGTGAACCTGGAGGACTGCACTTGGCTCTGTCTAACCACAACCAGTAGCAACACAGGCAGGCTCATGGTGTAACTGTGGCAGCTATGTTTCCTTTGCCATGGCTGACCATACTAATGCTCATCTAACAAATACGCAGTGAGGACCAAAGGAGGTGATGTGCTTCCTGTGGATGTGAACTTCTCAGCAGGGCCTTCCATATCCTGGCACTGTCCTTTGTGGAATGTCGGCCCCGGAAGGGAGGGATTCAGCTTGTCCTGGCTGAATGCCTACAACTTGGAGTGCTTAATAAAGTGAATGAAGGTTGGCTACGTGATCCGACTCCTTCCTGTGTCTCTTTGAGCTTGCTCCTCTGAGCTTCCTTGGAGTCTCTGTGCTTCTGCTCCAAACATGCCATGCCCAGGTTGTGCTGGGGTGCTCTTCTGTTTGCAGAGGTTGATGGATGGCTGCCTTTGAGTACGAGCCCAGCTAGTTCCTTTCAACATCTGGTGTGCTTCAGTTCAAATACACTAACAAACAGTCAGAGACTGCTTGTTTACCTGCCTCCTGACATTAGAATATAAGATCCATGAGGACAGGGACCTTGTCAGTTTCTCAGTGCCTTGAAGAGACTGAGCATGGAGATTCTGCTCTGCGATGCTCACTGACTGAATAAGGGAATGCTGGCTAATTTTGTAGATTGTTTTGAGTCTGATTAAGAACCATCATCTACTTTATATCCCCTCCTATATGAAGAAAGAAGAGCTTGTTAATGTTCGGAGTGCTTCTTTTGGGTTTCAAGTATCGTGTTTATTAGCATCTTTCAGGGTAGGGATTGTTATTGTTGTCTTACGAATGACAATGACGGAGGTCAGAGAGGATGATCGTCTTGCCTAAAAGGACACAGGTCATAGAAGGATGCAGATTCAAAATCAGGTTTGCTTGACCGTAAAGATTGTGGGATTTTTTTTTTTTTTGGACAAACTTTCCATAAAAGTGATGCTGTTTCAAATAAAGAAAAAAAAAAAAAAACCTTTGTGTTCATCTCTTCTTTAAAGTGGGGGGATGGAATCCTGTTTGGAAGTCACAAGCGGGTCAAGAAGACTGACATTTTCAAGAGGTTCTGCTTGGCTCTGGCTGCAGCTCACTTTGCTGCAGAGCCAGGTCCCCGTTGGGAGGGAGGAGGTAAAGAGGGCCATATGATTGGCTTGCCAGGGTTTCTTTTCTGCTGACTTTTCTTCACGCAGGTTTTCCGAAGCATCTTTACAGCACGGTGAAAGAGGACACATAAAAGATTCATGGAGCTGCCGCGAACTTGGCTTTCAGAAGAGGGCCGCAAAAGGGTACCTTCACACGTGCTCCAAGGCTTTCTTCACACCGCGGACTCCACTGCTAGCCGCTCACTACATGCAGCAAGGGGGGGGGTGATGTCAAGTTATCTCTGAGATATGTAACATTTGCTGATCTTGACTTTTCGGTTGGATAACGAAGATGTTGATTTTCAAGGCTTTCATCTGTAATTGTCCGAAATACCAGTGTTACCAGCAAAGGATCTGGCCACTGTGCCGTTGGTAAAGAACTAGAGTTCAAAGCCAGCTGTAACAGTGGTCCCCTCGGCCTCGAGTCACGGCAATGGATGACATCACATCACTGGGCATTCCTCAGGCCAGGCAGAGCCAGAGAACTTTCTGGATTTTGCAGTCATGACTTAACACTGAGTATTTACCGCAAGGCTGAGTTCAAACAATTTAAACAATAAATTCCAGCCTTCCGGATTCCTGAGATCCGTAAGAGCTGCAGACTTTATAAGCTCACGGATGCTGTTCTAAGGCCAGGTGTCTCAGCGGGGGAGAGAACACTTAGGAGTCACGTCCAGCAGGGATGGAATCCTGGTTCTCCCTCTTCCATGGAACATGGAGTCAGTTGGTGACTGTGCTGTGTTGCTCCCTCCGAGACTTGCCCTTTGACGTTCTTTGTCCCCTGAGAGGCTGGCAGCTTTAGATTGCACACTGAGTATCCTGCTGGTTTGCTTCAGTGGGGTCAAGTCAGTGGTGGGCACCGGAAAGTAGTGAGATCAGGACATGGTTTCCTTCACTGTCTCCTGTGGTTCCTTTCCCAGCTGGCCAACCACATCTTCTTTGGAGTGGTGTCTCTGCCTGAGGCTACAGCTTCAGTTAGCCTGGAGGCTGGTAATGGTAATGGCTGTTCATTCTTCTTAGTGCCCGTGGGTCTCAGCCCCTTGTTGTGATACCTTATCTTCACCTGTCCCTCTAGATGTCTTCATTTAAACACATTTTTGGAATCACGTCTCAGTGGTCAGATATTAGTTTTGTTTTTCTTTTTGCATTCCTGTCTTTTAGTTTGCAGTGTTTCTGGTGAGAATTTGCTGTGATTGATTTTTTTTTAATCATTTTTCCCCCTCCTATAAAATATCCCATCTTTCCCCCGTCTTTGGGCTGTTTTCAGAAAATTCCCCTTTCTCTACATTTCAATAGTTTGAATGTGATATGCTTAGAAGTTTCTGCCTGTGTATGTGTGTGTGTGCATGCGTATTTGGCCTGGCACTCTCTGAGCATCTTTGGACGGTGGCCCACTATTAATTATCAGTCATTATTTGCTCACGCATTTCTTCTGCCTATTCTCTCTTTTTCTCGACTTCCATGCCATGTACATTTGGCCATTTGATATTTTCTCCTAGCTCCTGAACTCCCCACTTCGTGGGTTTATCTTTTTTCTCTGTGTGTCCATCTGGGTAATTTCTATTGACCTAACTGTGTCACGCTGTCATCAAGAGCCCTGGGCCCATCAGAGGCATCCTTCATCTCTGTGGCCATAGTTCTCAGTTTTAGCATTTCCATTTGATTCTTTTTCTCCCACATCTCTGCTGAAACCGTCCATCTGATCTTGCCCCGCGGCCCACCCTTTCCATTAGAGCTGTTAATGTAATTACAGTTGTTTTAAATTCCCTGAAAGGGGTTTTCAACATTGCTGTCATATCTGGATGTGGGGGTCTGATAGCTTTTTTTTTTTTTTTTTTTTTTTTTTTGCTTTCTCTCGCCTCTTTGCACTGTCAGTTGGAAAACGTGACACCTTGTGTAATACGGGAGACAGAGGTGAGTGTCCTCCTGGGAGGTCATTAGTGTGGGGGTGTGAGGTCATGGCCTTAGGAGTAGGGCTGGCTTCGAAGTTCACCGTGTCTATGGTTAACCTTGGTGCACTGCAGGCACCAAGTTCTCAGCAGTACCTTGAGAAACTGCTTTGCCAGAGCTCTTATTTACTCTTTTTCTCCGCCTCTAAGTCACTGCCCCTTCAGCTTTGGGTTCTTCCTATGTATTGCCTTAGAGGGGTGTCTCCTTCCGTGTGCTGGCCCGCTCCCTACCCTTTCCTCTACCGTATCTGCCTCTTGCTTTTGCTTCGAGATTTCAGGCAGTTGTGGTGGTAGGGGCGCATTCTCTATCATTCTGACAGGGCTTCCAGGGAGGTGCCTGTGGGTGCCTGAGCTGTTCCGTGCTCCTGGTCTTCTTAGGTGGCAGTCCTGGACCGGAGACTTAGCCCCACCCTTCTCTCAGCAGCGGTTATTCCATCCTCCCCTCCTTTGTCTCCCATTGAGCTGAGTGGATTTTCACCAGTGTCTGAGGAGGATGTGAGGATGCCGTTTTCCCTTGCTCCTTATTGGGGATAGGGTGATAAAGGCATGGGTGGAGTGGGCTGGTACTATGATTCCCCTTAGCAGCTGCGGGGCCCCTCGATCATGTCAATTGTGAGAGAGGCTTCCTTAAGATTTTCTGTATGTGTGCATGCATGCATGTGTGTGTGTGTGTGTGTGTATACATATATATGTAGTTTGTACCTCTGTTGTAGTTTGTAGGGGTGGGGAGGATCATGGAGAGGACATGAACTTCCCCCATCGATTTCTGCAGCTCTGGCTAAACTTCTACTGCAGTGTTTGGCTGTGTCTACCCAGGCAAGCCAGAGCACAGTCCTTTTTTGTAGGTTGAGTTCTTGGATTTGGGCCAGTTGCCTGCCCTGAGACCCCCGGGAAGGAATTTGAAGAAAACACATATATTTGTCTCTTGTCGGGCTTATTTTCATTGTAAAGTTGGGAAGGATGCTCTTTTTAGCTCTCATATCTCTCAGGCTCAGACCGAAAGCCAAGTATTTTATTTGAACTGTGTGAATTGAATTCTGCATCCCACCAGGTGCACCGATAATGCCGGAGCCAGGATCTGCATCTAGTATTCTCACGGCAGCGTGTGTGCCTTCTTTATCTCCCTTCCCCTCCTGAGTCAACATTTCATTCATAAAATATTTACTAAGCACCTATGAGGTAGCAAAGCCCTAAACTTGAAGCAGAAGTGAATTTAAAGAATTAGTAAGGAGCCCACATATTTACTGCTGGTGTAATTATAAGAGGAGCTGCCGTGAGCACTGTGGGAGTCTGGAGCCACTTCCTCCCACGGGACATGGGGGAGTTTGTGGCTTACTCCCACCCACAGAGTCAACTTTGGAGCTAGCCTCATTCTGTCAGCTTCCTTGCTTGCTTCTCTTTTGGAGACAGGGTCTCACTGTGTAGCACAGGCTGGCTTGGAACTCACTATGCACGTAGCCCAGGCTGCCTCAGCTTCATGAATGCCGGGAGATGCAGATCTGCAGGAGGAGCACCCACTATGCTCTGGCTTTATACCGACTGCATGACTCCAAGCTTACCATGCACTTTCTTTGAGCCTGGTGTGTTCATAGGTAAAAGGAACAAACAGATGGTAATTTTTACTGACTGGGGAGACCCTTGTCAATGAATTTCTGTGTCAGGCCCAGGGGCTTGCAAACCCGCGGTGCTGTATAGATATTGGGGGAAAGAGTCTGACACACAGCAGTGATGTGCTCGCATTCAGTTTGGGATTTGAGGGAGGGAGTGACCTTGGGAACTAATTGCGTGAACAGATTTGCTCTCACAAAGAAACCCCTGTATTGGCTAAATAATGTATAAGGGGTTTCTACCAGGCAATGGGGGAAATTGAATTATTTAGTGTATTTCCATTTCAATGAGCTAATCAAGATAATTGCTATTTTCCTGGATTTTTGTCTTTGCAATTAACAAGGCCCCTGTTTGGAGAAAGGAATTTAGCTGGTGAACTTTGTACATGGGGCTATGACATTTTTTTTTAGTATAAATTATATTTAAAAATCAATTATAGCCTCCTCCCAACACTGGGTCCACTGTAGGGCTCTCGCTCTATTACAGCCTGCAAATGAGTCTCCCCCAGTCTCCGTCTTTGTAAAGGAGAAAATACTACCTGTCGCCTCCGCTGCTGTGAGGATTAGCTCAATGACTCGGTTTCTAGCACAGAGTTGATGTTCGACAAGACCAAGTTCTCTGCCAGCTCTTGCGGCCTGTCTAATGCTGACATAGTCAGCAGGCTCAGTTGTCTCAAACATGACAAAGAAGAGAAACTTAAAAAAAAAAATCTCATATTGAAAAAGAGATGTTACAAGACCCATTCATTAAAACAGCACATCCGTCGTCTACATGTGTGTGAGATGAATAATTTGCCTGGGACTGTAGTGAGCTGCACTTCTGCCTCTCTGGCCGCACTGCTTTGAGATGCCTATCTCGTATGGAGAAGAGGAAGCAGGTATTTGAAGTGAGCACCGTATTACACCCGAAAGCAGAGTACAAACACATCACCGCAGTGAGGAGGGAGACAGTCAGAGCACACCCATTGCTTACAGGAGCCCATAAACAAATGCTCAAAATCATTTGGTTCATTTAGGGGTGAAGGGCTCTGCGTCCCCACTCCTGGAACTTAATTCTGTAGCACAGCATGACCTACAACTGTTATCATTCCTTGATGACCTTGACGTCCTAAAAGAAAGGCCAGGCGATGTTATATGTTTGAGAAGAGAGAGTGTAATGAATGCCCTAAGTTCATCCAAAATTAAAAAAAAAATGGAACCTCAATTATGTAGAAAATTCATTCATGTGGGGCGTTCCCTTTATTCTCACCTTTCTGTTTATATGAAGATATTAATACTTGAAGTAGTTTGATTGACATCATATTGCTGTGGTCTACTGTATCCATTTTACAGGTATGGAAAGTGACACCTAGTGAGATTAAGGCCATAGTAGAGCTGGGATTGAAGGCCATGTCTATGAGTCCAAACCATTTCCCTTTTAGCATAAATCACTCAGAGCAAGACCATGCAGAACCAACCATCACCAGTAAGGGTCTTCAGTCCTGATCTGAATTAACAGGAAACCCATAAAAAGTACATTCCCCCAAATCATTCATCTTCAATCTTACAGTGCATCCCATAGAACACAGCCCCATCTTGATACTTACTCATAAAACGTCGTCCACCCGTTTTCATTGCTCTTGGTCGCCAAGAGGCCGGAGTTGCCATGGTACGTCATCATAGCCAGCTCGTGTCCTTGCGTGGTCACGCTTCTGAGTGCACTGTTGGTGCCCATGGTCACCCAGTAGACCTGGCCATCTGGGACTACCAGCCAGAGGGGCATCCCGGTAGAATCTCGGCGGACGTTCACCATGTTGCCATTGTTGTCAGTGATGTGTGTGATGTCGCCGTCCCCTGTGTAGGTGAAGTTGTACAGGTAGTCTCCCGTTGGCAGACTCTGGGTGTACAGATGTTTGCCGCTGGTGTCAAAGAGGTACAGTTCCTGGTCGATGGGGGAGGACAGCTCGTACATGTTCTGGGTGTTGAGGAAAGGCTTGTTCTTCCGGATGAATCGGATCCGGATGTTTCCAAGGTCAGCCACGTAGAGCTCTCCATCGGCACACACAGCCAAGGAAGAGGGGGTATTCAGCTTGGCATCCTTGGCATAGCCATCATCTCCAGAGAAGCAATCACAGTTGGCATCATTTTTGCAGTCGCAGCCGCTGGGGGCACCGGCGACCAAGGAGATCTCACCGCTTGTGGTGACCTGCCTGATGCGGTTGATCTTCTTCTCATCTGTCTCGGCGATGTACAGGACCCCGTTGTGAGAGACAGCTAAAGCCGTGGCTGACTCCAGGGTGGCGTGGATGGCTACCTTGCTCAGCAGGAAGTGGTCGATGCCAGGGACCTGGCAGTGCATGGGCCTCCCAGCGACAATGCGCACCTGGTGGTTTTCGGAGATTTGCAGGACCACGTTGTTGTCGAGGACATAGAGGGAGTTGTCCATTGGGTTGATGGCTAAATCTGTCGGCCACTCCAGGCGAACCTGACAGTGAAGACACGGACACTCAAATGATGCCAGGATGCTCACTAATCATCACCCCCAAACTCCCAATAACCCACTATTGTGTATCAAGGGCCTTTATATACAGTTTGACCCAGCTGGACAACGGAAGAAGGGGACCACAGCCTCGAGATGGGACTCTAGAGTCAGACAGGCTTAGTTCTGAACCTAGACCCATCCACTCATGACCTTTGGCAGGTTACTTTGCTTTTCTTAGCTTCAAAATTCATATTGGGAGAATAGGGGTGATAACTGTACCTCCCGACACACAGTAAGTGCTCGGACCTGGATGATGGATAATGGATGCAGGAGGGAGAGGAAGATGGGAATCTGGAGGCTGACATGGGAGTTGCTTGGGGGGTTTCAAAATATCTCCATGAGATGCTGACATGGCTCACACATGAAGGTGACTAACACAATGTTAGGCTTGGGGGATGTAAAAAGCCAGACTATCCATGTCCGTCTGACACGGGATTCTAGACTAGTTTTTTATTTTTGCCCTCTATTCATGCTATCGACCAAGATTGTAGGAAATGTTTTGAGCAGTCAGATAAGTCGGGTCCTTGGTGTAGATGGCCTGCCACTGGGGTTGTTTAAAAGTGACTTCCTAGGTGATTATTTCTTGAGTTGGGAATCATATTTGGGTTCTTCTCTTAAGAAACGCAGAATGACAAGCTTGCACAAACCTATTGAATCTGAACAGATCCTTGGGGACCGAGTTCACACTGGAGCTCAGTAAAGCCCGATTGATATGGGGGAGGGGGTGTCTCTAGGACTTCAGAGAGCAGGTCCTATAGAAGGGATTAATGAGACTTGCAGTGGATGTATGCTCAGAGCCTGGAGACTCACATTGAGTCCCCCCCGCCCCCCCGCCAAGGCTGGGAAAGTGGCTGGAGTCACGATGAACCTTCGAGTGGGTGCCTAGGTGACTGCAGCCATCAGGGTTTGGGGTGAGCAAAGTTTTACTCCAAGGACTGTTGCATGTATCACACTGGGAAGGGCTGGCCGAAGGAAGCCCTTGGCCAATAATGTCCCCAAGAGGCCCAGCCACACTGCACGTATTCTGGAAATATTGACCAGTGTTTCTTGCAGCTGGCTTTCCAGCTCTACCTGAAGACCCATCCCTTGAAATTCCTGGGCTTCCTGCAAACCCTTGACATTCGGTCTGATTTGGGGCTTATTCAAACAATGTGAATAATGTAATTACAAAGTCTCTCTTCTAGGAATTTGCTCTTGCATGCTAGTAGTGTTTATAGGTTTTTTTTTTTTTTTTCAAGACAGGGTCTCTCTGTGTAGCTTTGGCGCCTGACCTGGAACTAGCTCTTGTAGACCAGGCTGGCCTTGAACTCACAGAGATCCACCTGCCTCTGCCTCCCAAGTGCTGGGATTAAAGGTGTGCGTCATCGTCATCTGACTGTTTTTTTTTTTTTTTTAAATCATGGCCATTTTAATAATGGCAACAAAACAAAACAACAAAACCCCCAAACCAAACAGAACCAACTCAGGTGCCCCCAAATAAAAAACTGGCTAAGTAATGATAGCACATTTACTTGGCTTGTAATTTCGAAACCTCTGAATAATCTTTTACCATGATGCTGTAGGTCAACGGTTCTCAACCTTCCTAGTGCTGCAACCTTTCCATGTAGTTCTTTATGCTGCTGACCCCTCAACCATAGAATTACTTTGTTGCTACTTCATAATTGTAATGTTGCTACTGTTACGAATTGAAATGTGGATATCTGACATGAGGATATTTGATGTGTGACCCCAAAGGGGTCGCAACCCACAGGGTGAGCGGCACTGCTCTCTCTAGGTGGTTATGGTATGAAGTGGGGCAAGTGTTTGCTACCTGCTAAATAGAAAGAGCAGACTATAGGGCTTCAGGATAGATGGAAACCAGCTAGGGGAAATGCAGAAGTTACTTTACTGACAAAGAAGAGGTAAAAAGCTTAAGGAAACATACCTACATAGTAACCATTCTGGGATCAAGGATGATGCCAGGATTCTTTTTAATTTTTCAAAAAGTTGCTACAGTGTCTGTGTGGTTGTCGGCAAATGTAAAACAATACCAAAATAAAAACCAAAAAAAAAAAAAAAAAACAAGCAAGCAAACAACAATAAAACCTCTAAACCAGTTTGTGATTTTGCCTCTCTCTGTCCCCTTAGCTTAGAGTCCTTCTCAGGATGGGTCAAAACAGTGCTCAGCTTGTGTATCCTAAAGCCTCTTGTTCCTCACCGGCCCCAGCCCCTGTCTGCAGAGCAGGGGAGCCACAGACCCCGCAGAGCAACTCCCCCTCCCTGCTCTCTGGGGCATGGTCCTGCCAGCTTTCGGCTACATCAAGAACATGCGATTTGCTTTAAAGTGACAGGAGACTTTTCAATTTCCTAAAACCCATTCCTTGTCAACACTGGCCGCTAAATATTTTATGCCCTCTGGTCCTGTGGCACCTTGGGGACTTCCTTGGAGAGACCGTTCTGTCTGTCATTATGATGAAAAGATGGCGCCCTGATGGGTGGGTGGGGGATGGGAAGGAGCAGAGGCGGTGGGGGGGGGCAGAAGAAAGGAACAGTCGAGCAGTTTAGCATTTTCTGCTTGTTTATGTGACCCCGTGCCTGGGAAAGGGGACCCCTGCTCTCAGCTGCTCTGGGCTCTGACGGACTGGACTGCTGGCTTGACAGGTCTCTCCACCAGACCCTCTGGTTAATGATAATGCCACCACAGCTTCAATCCCCATCACCAAAATGTTAGGCCTGAACCTCGGAGCTCCTGTGGCCCTCGGGCGCCTATGTTCAAGGGACCTGGGATGGAGGGGGCTCTTTTTCCCAGCTGTCCTGGGCACTCTGCATCTCCATTAAGATGTTTTGAGGCCACTGCTTTGCCACGGAGTGATGAGCGTATGCAAATGTGTTGTCATAGGAATAACTCCGTGAATGTCTACAAAGGGCGTGCAGGGCATGAGGGATGGCGCAGGGCACCTCACTTCCTGTTCACCTCCACAGTCACTAATGGGTCAGGTCACCTCACTCAAGTTTCTGAGACCCCGAACTTCTTTCCCCATATCAGAGCAATCAACATTATCCAGAGGAGCTGTGGCGAATGAGAACGTAGACAGGGAAGTTCTTTATAGAGTGTCGTGGGACTAATATTTACGTCCTATTACCAGCTGGAGGTCCTGTGCAAGGCAATTATGTTCACGATCTCATTAGAAAGATACATTCCCCATCCTTGATGAAACCCAGGGCAGGGCTCTGTTTATAAAGGCATTTCCTTTCGCTCAGCCTCAGTTTCCCTCATTCTACCCCAGGGACGATGGTGGCAAATAAACGAGAAAAGAGAAGTTGTACTCAGCTCATTTCCAGCAGAGTGAGTACCCGGCAGATGGTAAATTCTCATTTTGGCTCTACCGTATGGAGCACGGAGCGGTGGTTCTACCGGGGGAGCTGAGAACCAGCCTCCAGGGCTGTGGCGTCTGCTTGTCTACCGCATGCCCTCCTGCACTGTTTCTCCTCCCACTTTCCATGCCTATCTGCCCTGTAGGCTTTGGTCATGGTTTCTGTGGCTTTCCTTCTTGGTCCCCACAGGAAAGCCAGCGAACTGGGTGTTGTCACTAGAGGGGTCCCTGAAAACAAATGCTGCCTCCCATATGTGTGTGTAAAAACAGATGCCCGTGTTAAGAAAAAAAAAATCCAATTCCTACATTCAGACAAAGGCAGCAAGGACCAGGAGTAGAGATTTTACTCCACGATTTTTTCAGGATGTGGCTTTTGTGTTTTTCTCCCCTTCAACATGCCAGCTGCCTTCCAGAGCCTTTGGTGTGAGTGCCGGGCAGCGCCTGTATCTAAACCTAAACAACCTTCCGGTGTGTGGATTGAAAATGTTTGGGCACCCTGTGCTGGCTGGTTGAAGGCCCATTTAGAGAGACAAAAATACTTGTCTGCACATCCTTAGGTTTTGGCGGCTTCCTCCTGGGTAATTCTAGCTTGCTCACAGACTGGAGAGAGAAACTCTCCAGCCAGCAGGGCGAAGCCTGCCAAATTGCAAAGACAGTGGCAGGGAACAGATTCTGCTCTGGAAGGCACCATCACAGAAGCTGGCACACGGGACAGTGCACCAGCATTGGGCTGGGAGGGGATGTGGGTGCTGGCACTGCCAACGTGTGGTCACGGGGCTTGGAGAAGGCGTTCAGAGATGGGTGTTAGTAACAGAGGAAGGCACGGCAAGCCAGGCTGGGAGAGGGCCCCCCGTCAGCTTATTTATATTCTCTAGGCTCCGATAATGTTAGCAGGATGGTTGCTCACCAATTGAACTCAAGCCAAGCTCTGATCCAGGGCCTGGCAGTAAAGGTCCTGGTCCTTGCCAAGTCATCAGAGGATATACTGGATAGCCAGTCACCATTGGGGTTTCTGATGTCTATCTTCTGAGGCCCAACTCCCTTGGGATAGTATGAGGTCCTTCTCCCAGTGGCTCTAGGCCATTCTTCCTATCTCAGCTCCCTCCAAAGTGCCCTCTGCTTTGGCATTCAAGCCTCCAATATTTTTGAGGGTCTCATGTATCTCAGGCTGACTTTGAACGTAAGCTAGAAATGAGCTTGAACTTTGATTCTCTAGCCTTCACGTCTCAGAAGTGGGATTACAGGAGTGTGCCACCATATCTAACTTACATGGACCTAGGGATTGAACTCGGGGCCTTGTAAATGCCAAGCAAACAATACTCTATCAACTGAGCTGCATACCCAGATGTCCAGTGTTCTTTGACCACATGAGGCCTGGTAACATCTTTGCATATACCATCTCTGTTCTTTTTTTTTTTTTTTTTGTCATCCTGCAAACCCCTGGTCCAAACCTGGTACCCATGCCCCCTCTTTACTGAAAGTGGATGCTATGATGCTTTTCAATCATTACATCTTAAGCGATGAGCATTGTTGATTCCATGCCGTGCTGATGTCAATCACTTCAGTATATGGTTAGGAGAAATGAGGTTCAAAAGACCTCAAAAACTCATACACGCACCAGAGCTTGGGGTAGCTAGGGACCTGTTGAGTGGTACAGCTAGGGTTCAGCCAGCTATCCAACAAATATGGGCTGGGCTCTGACGGTATACCAGGCACCTTGGTTAAGTAGAGGAGACGGCAGGCTGAATTCCTGTCCTCGTGCAGCTTATGGTCCAGAAAATAAACAGGTGTCTGTACATGGTGTCAAAGAGGATGTTCAGGGCTATGAGTTTAGGTCCACTCTGGTCTGCTGGCCCTGGAAGGATTCTATCACTGTCCTCTGAGTCCTAAATTCGGCCACATACTCGTTAGACCTAAAGGTGAACTCTCAGGGCAATTAGGCTGGGGTAGTTTCTTCCTTGTCTTTGAACTCTGGGAACTCAACACAGGCCCTGAACTAAGTGGGACCCATTCAATGACAAGAGGAGTTGTCATCCGGCTGGCTGGGTGACAGATGATAGGAAGGACACACGGCACACAGGGTCCCAGCAGATAAAGTCTTCTCACCTGAGAAATATCCATGACGGAGTCACAGCTGAGAGGCCTGGCAGAGGTGAGGTCATTGGAGCCCAGCAAGGTGGAGATGATCCCGTTTTGATCGACGCGTCTGATCATTGTGCCATCCACGAAGTAAATGAGCCCGAACTTGTCCACTGTAATTCCTAGGGTGGAGAAGGCCACAGGGGTCAGCACTGGAGACGAGAAGGAGCCGTGCAGTAGACAGTTTTGGGATCTGGCATCTTCTCCCGTACAGCTCTCTGTCCCTCTGCAAGGGTCTCGTACACGGAGGTCAGCACTAGGGCACTGAGCTACGCCCTAGTCCCTCTAGCTCCCTTTTGTTATTTACCATTTCGTTTATCACTTACGTTTGTTTACTTTTAAATTTTAAGAAAAAGAATCTAAAATTGTTATTATTTCTTTCAGACAGAACCTCATATAGCCCAGGTTGGCCTTGAGTTCCAGATATTGAGAAGATGACCTGGAACTTTGGAACTCCTGTCTCTACCTTCCAAGACTGCTGGGATTATATAGCATGACCAGTGTTATGCAGGGCTGGGGCTTGAACCTAGGGCTCTGTGTGAGTCAGGCAAGCCCTCTATCAACTGAGCTACATCCCCAGCCCCTCCAGCCCCCTCCACAGATGAACAGGGTGCTGGGACGGTGTCAAGGCTTTGAGTGTCCCATGAGCAAGGGGTTAAAAATCTAGTGTCCCAGACCTCAGGCTCTGGCTTCCCACTTTGCTGCCACAAGAGAGGTTTCTTCTTTTACTTGGCTACCAACAGAAATGTCGAGGAAGATGTTTGCCAGCCTCACTGGGAATTATTTAAAGGAACCTCTTTCTGAAGTCCTGCAAACACAGTCATGAATCTCGTGTGTGTGTGTGTGTGTGTGTGTGTGTGTGCAGGCTGTCACTCAGCACCCTCCCTTTCACCAGACCACCCTTCCCAGGTCTCTGTGACCAAGTCGTCACTGGAGTGCCTGGCATCTTTTTTCTTACTTGTCAGATCAAAGGGCTGTTGGCAGCCCGCATTTCTGCCTTAGGCCTGCCTGAGAACTTCTAAGGAGCCTGTGGCACCCCAGCAGGCTGCTTGAGAAGATCTCATGTGAGGTTTGTGTTCCCGAAGGGCACCCTGGGTGATGGTAGCAGTGGTACAAAACCGTCAGAAGGTCACTCAGGAGTCGGCTCCTTCTGGCCAGGGATTCATTTCATAGTCACCTGGAGAGCTTCTCCTTGGCCTCACATCTGGCAACACCGCTCAAGAGATGGCAGGGACAAGGGCTCATGTGTGCATCCAAAGTTCCTGGGTGGCATCTGCCACCCATGTAGACAGTGAGGGGAGATGGGTTTTGAAGTGGAGGCACAGGACTGGGTCAGAACCACATGCAGTACCGTGGGAAATGACAGACCAAGGAGGGCGGTGGTGACAGAAAGGGTGATCTGGTCACTTGATTGGCTCTGTTTTCTTTTGGCCAGCCAATGTGAGGAGGGGTTAGAGGAGGCCTTGGGAGAGGGCAGGGTGAGCTCTGAGGCTCCTGATTTTGTGATTTCCCTCCTGACTGTTGGGTCTCCTCATGGCTGTATGGGATGACAGCTTCTGATTGGGGAGATCAGGGAGAGACCTCAGTTGGTAAAGTGAAGGCCTTCTAGTACCGGAACCCAAGCCCCACGGCCCTGGTGAGCCATCCCTGTGTTCCTCTTCACACACATAGACACACACAGAGACACACAGAGATACATACCACACAATACACACACACACTGACACACCATACAGATACATGCAGACATAGACACACAGATTCACACATACGCACACACTGACACACCACGCAGATACATGTAGACATAGACACGCAGATACACAGATTCACACATATGCGCACACTAACACACCATACACACACATACAGATTCATACACACACATACACTGACACACCACACACATATATACACAGATTCATGCGCGCGCGCGCGCGCACACACACACACACAGAGTTGGGGGCACAACTGACTTGGAATTGCTAGTTCCCAATATTCATCAGTGACCATTGTGCCAATACTGTGTGTTTCCAGGGCTTAGGTGGGTTCTCAGGTCCTTGTGTCTCTTCCAGGCCAGTAGGAC
This sequence comes from Chionomys nivalis, assembly GCF_950005125.1. Taxonomy (NCBI): domain Eukaryota; kingdom Metazoa; phylum Chordata; class Mammalia; order Rodentia; family Cricetidae; genus Chionomys; species Chionomys nivalis. The sequence goes on from NC_080108.1 coordinate 3,080,368, forward strand.
GGGTTAAGGCCTCCAGGGGTATCTGAGTGACGGCCAGAATGCTCATCCCATCCCTCTGTAAAGGTCTGGGAGGTTGGAAGAGGACTTGACACCCATGTGCAGGCAGCTTCAGGACTGGAAGCCTTTGCTGTGGTCCTGCCTGGAATGGCAATTAATTTCCTTCCTTTGGCAGTGGGGCATGAGTCTGCCTGTCTGCCCAGCTATGCCCTGTCTCTCCCTTCCCTCTGCCAGGACTGATGAGCGCTCCACGAACAATTGGGTTTCTTGTTTACGAAGTTGGCCGCGCAGGCTAATAGAAGTGATCTGTCCCCTGATTAATTACTTCATATTTTTCTCCTTTTGTTGTGCTAAATAGATGGACATCTTTCCTCCTCCCTGTTGCGATGTGACTGCGGATTGCTGTGTCCCTGTCACTCCTATCTGGGCTAATTACAGGCTTTCGGGCAATGGTGCCGCCACTCCATCTGGGTGGGTGAGGGAGGGACCGCAGGCGTTCAGAACAACAGAGAAACGCCAGGAGAGGAAAAAACCTCTCGGCAAGAAACCGTTTTAATTTGGAGAGACCAGGGTGCTGTATCTGACAGGGGCCGCAGGGATCATTTGGCCCAACCTGCTTGTTTACAAACCGGGAAACTGAGGTTGGAAAGGGTAGAAGCCTCTGCTGAGAGCTGTCTAGTATCAGAGAAGAATCTCGTGCAAACCTGGGCCTGTTCTCTGCTGCTTACTCCTTACTAGGGAGTCTCAACTAAGAGGGAATTTAACCCTTGACGACACAATACTTCCCCTGCAGTTATCACCTGACTATTCCATTAGTTAGAGAGACAACCTGTCATGATCCTATCCCGGTGCATCTGTGTGATTACATAACACACTATAATGGCAGTAATGGGGATCTCCTCTGCTGTTATGTATACTGCGCATCTAGCTGTCCCTAGTAGACATTTATATGCCTGACATTTAAGTTGGATTATGACCTTGTAATACAGAGGAGGAAAATGAGGTTCAGGGAGGTTCAACAACTTGCCCGACATCACACAGTTACTGGATGGCAAAGCCTGAATTTGCATATACGAGTTTTCTGAAGTCTACTGCTTTGATTTGAAACCAGACCTTGAAACCAGGTGCTCCTTAACAAAGTAACCATTTTTTTTTTTTTTTTGGGTTTTTTGAGACAGGGTTTCCCTGTGGTTTTGGAGCCTGTCCTGGAACTAACACCAAACAAATGGTATGGTTTTAAATGCGAGGCCTTACCCCTGGGATTAGTGAGCGTGGCTTCTGTGGCTCTCCCGCCATCTCCGCAGCGAGTGTCATCAAAGGGGAGACACTGGTCCCCAGTCCCCGCCACCACCTCTGAGTTCTTGGCCAGGTCCTTCACCACCGTGGTGGACTTGATCCTGAAGACCCGCCGGCTGTTGGTGTCAGACAGGAAGACGGCCCCGCTCATGGGGTCTGTAGCCAGGTAGTATTTGTGTGCTGGGCTGTGGCTGCAAGAGAAGGCAGGGCTAGGGTGAGCGCTTTTCTTCTTGCCATCGTTAGCTAGAAATGTACAACACAACTATGGCCGTACCACCCTGAGCGTGCCAGACCTCATTTGATCTCAGAAACTAAGACGGGTTGGGCCCGCTTAGTACTTGGACGGCGGATCTACGACATGAACCCCCAACCAGTTTGATTCTAGGAAAGATGCTCTTACGATGATGCTGTCTTTATTGCTGGTCACCTGAGAGCTCTGCCTAATGTCCCCCCCTCCCCTTCAGTCACTAATGCAAAATCTCTTGTCTGGCCTGGGGACGTGGCTCAGTCGGTAAAGTGCTTGCCTGGCAAGTATCAGGACTTGAGTTCAGTACCCAGAACCCATGTTAGGAAACAATAATCCAGCGGTGGGAACATGTCCCTGTAATCACAGTGTTTAGGAGGCAGAGACAGGTGACTCCTGGGCTCAGTGGTCAGCTAGCCTGCACTCCTTGGTGAGCTCCAGGCCACTGAGAGACTGACAACAAAGAGAAGGTTCTATGGTGCCTGAGAAGCACCACCCAAGCTTGTCCTTTGCTTTCTACATGCATGTACACATATCTGATGCCTACCTGCACATACGTGTGCCCTCACACCATGCATACATACATACATACATACATACATGCATATACCAAAAACCCCATCATGCCTCTTGATGGCTAATGCCTCTATCAAATGCTGAGCTCATGCTTTTCTTCTTTTCTTTTACGTGTATTTGTGATTTGCCTACATGGATGTACGTCAACGATGTGTGTGCAGTGCCCACAGAAGCCAGAAGAGGGCATCAGATCCCCTGGAATGCAAATCACAGACTGCTGTGAGCTGCCATGTGGGAGGTGGAAATTGAACCCAGTCCTCTGGAAGCACAGCAGGTATTCTTAATAACTGAGCCATCCCTCTAGTCTCAGCATGTTTCCTTAAAAAGATTATCAATGAAGCTTTTCATAGGAGACAGCTCATTCAAGATAGGAACATGAAGGCGCATGGCTTTAAACAACAACCCAAGAATTTAAAACAAGCCTTTCTCTCAAGATTTTTCATTTGTTTGTTTTTTGGTTTTTCGAGACAGGCTTTCTCTGTAGCTTTGGAGCCTGTCCTGGAACTAGCTCTTGTAGACCAGACTGGCCTCGAATTTACAGAGATCCACCTGCCTCTACCTCCCGAGTGCTGGGATTAAAGGCGTGCGCCACCACCGCCTGGATTCTCTAAGTTTTTTACAGCGACTTCCAGTTCCATCTTGGGACTGACATGTAAGACACTGGCTAGACCTGCCTCCTGCCAGTGTTCACCCCATTTCCTGTTGTTCCCCATGATGGATTTAACCGGGAGTCCAGGTGTCTCCCCCACTGCAGTCAGCCATAAATGGGATGCAGGATCAGTTTCTAATCTGCAGGGAACTTCAGGAGAAAGAAACAGAGAAGTGGTGCTGATGGGGGTCCTGTTTCTGGAAGAAAGTCACAAAAACTGGACTCTGGTAACAGGAAAGCCGGACCATGCAGAAACATGAAAGGGACAGGGCAGTCTAGCCAGAGGCTGGGGAAAGTGTTCAGGGTACGAAGCCAGCTCAGTCTCCATTCCGAGGTGGGCCCTGAAACTTGGGTGTGTCATGCGGCCCTTGGACCTCCTGCTTCCTTCAGCTAGAAGAGGGGAGTGTTAGCGCTTGCTTACAAACTGGGAACATTCTTATGAAACCACACGCATCAAATGTGCAGTGACATATAGCACATAGGAGATGATGTAGGCTTCTCCCACAGGCCTACATCCTGCTGCTCAGTAGCCCTGATTACAGCTTCCTTCAAGCCTAGCGTGCATGGGTTCTGGGCTCGCCATGGGGAGTGCACTGTGACGTCAGCTTTCAGCTCTTTTGTGTGGTCTAACTACTCACTGGTCCCTCAAACTACATCTCAATATTGTACACTTATCAAGCAGAGAGATTAATCCCGGGTCCTTTGGGAAAGTTTTTCATTTTGCAAACTGGCTCTATTACGGTTTTCTTCCCGAGTTCCACTGATAAGACATGCTGTTCTGGGTGGCATTTCCTCTCTAGCCCCTCTACTCTCCCATTGTCTCTCTGTGAATGAGGGCAGCATCCTCTTCCTGCCCAGGTCTTCTTTAGACCTTTTTGTTCTGATTTGACCCACAACCCACCAGGTCATTACCATGTCTCACTGTGCATGACTCTCCTCCCATGTTTCAGAGGAAGCACGGGTCTCCAAACCTGATGCTCCTCAGGCTTCTCTCACAGACCTGTCCTAGGAACACGCACACCAGGTCCCCCAGTGTGTCTGACCCTGCCTGCACCCACTCTTCCACCCTGTTCCCCTTTGCCACTTACTCTGCAGGTGTCCACTCAGGGACCTTTCCTGGCAAACTTCCCTGGCTGTTTTCTCATGTGCCCTAGGGTTCACGCTAGTTAATATCTCACGAAACACCAGGACGATTTACATGTCTTCCATTCTACCCAACCGTGCTCAAAGGGGAAATTGTCTTCCGCATGCCCAGTGCTCAACACGCAGCTTCCCCGCCCTCCGGAGCAGCTTGTCCTCCGTAGATGACATGGCCATGTGTGGCTTATTTAGGTGGGGTTTGCATGGAAATCACTTAGCTTTCCTTTACTTCCCGTGGGGTTGGTGAAATAGCCCAGACATCCTGTTTATCTTGAGATGTCCCCCTGGGACTTAGAAGGTGGCACAGAATTAATCTTCCCAGACAACCCTGATCCTGGCTTAATAAAAACGCAGTGACCTTAGATCCTGCTTTGTCACGCTGGAGCATCCTGGGCTCCCAGCTTCCCTGTGACAGCCAGGAGGCAGGGGGACTATTTCATTTCTGCGTGCATCACTCTTGATAAACGGCTACTATCTGCCTTGGCAGGAAGAGGACCCTGGGGGAGGCTGGTGGAGGCCCTGTCCGCTTAGATTCGCCCCGAGTTTCCAGCTCACGTGGCCCTGCAGCCCTGGAGAAGTGTCGCTTGCGTGGAGCTTCTCAAATGGGGGTTCCGGGAGAAGGCGGCCTTGGCAGGATTATTCCAGACTCTTTAAAAGCTATGGTTGCATTATTTATGCTTATCTGGTGGTCAGCATAGAAGAAAATGCTTGCTCTGGATGGAGAAGGTGAAGGTTTAACTGGGGCAAGTCAATAAAATGTTGTGTCTCCTTCAGCTGTCCAATGGTCAGGTCTCTGCTCTGCCCACACACTGGCCTTTAGAGACATACATACATACATGCATGCATATATACACACATACATATACACAGCCACACATACATAGACACACAGACACAGACACACAGGCACATACACATAGACACACACACATATAGACAGACAGACAGACAGACAGACACACACACACACACATGCACACGAGGGTTGCTTGTTTTGAGGCAGGGGCTCATTTATCCCAGGCTAAACATCAAACTCATCATGTAAATAAGGATATCCCTGAATTCAGCATCAAATTCGCCATGTAGCTGAGGCTATCCCTGAACTCGGGATTGTCCTGCCCTGCCTCCCAAATGCTAGGATTATAGCTGTGTACCACCAAACTGGCTGTATTTGGTGCTGGGGATAAAACCCAGGGCTTTGTGTGAGCCTTGTTAAACCACTCTGGGTGCAGCCTTGAAAGAAACTAGTTTGCTTTTTACCACCAGTAGGCAAACATGAGTGCTTGAGCCAGATAGGCAAAGGTTCAAACCCTGACGTTTGCTTGGGTAGACTGCATTTCCACTCTTAGACTCTGTGTTTGTATCTGAGAAATGGGGGTGATCAATCCACTTCCAAGGACTATTGGAAGTACATGAAGAATATAAGCCTCCCCATATCGTGTCTGTTATGATAAAAACTGAGATGGTTAATAAATGGTGGCTGTTTGTTTTTGTCTTTGAGATGGGGTCATATATTTCGGGGGGCTTAGAACCTACTGTGTAGCCAAGAACGGTCTTAAACTTCTGGTCCTTCTTCCGTCTCCCAAGGGCTGGGATTAGAGGCCTAGATCGCCATGCTAGTTTCTGTGAGGCTAGGGATCAAAGCCAGAAATTCAAGAAATACTAACCAAGTGCTCTACTATCTAAGTTATGTCCCCAGCCCCAAATGGCAGCTTTTAAGAAAATCTCTGGTAACACTGAGAAGACTCTAGAATATTTGTGTTGGTACATAATAGAGAAGCTACCTCTTCTTGACACAAAGCTGTCCTGTCGATCTATTTTCCACGACAGTTAGGGGCTCCTTTGTGTTAGTACTCTATGTGTAGCTTGGTTTGAGGGAGATTATATTTATGCTTACTTCTAAGAACAGACTTCCGACAGTTCTCCAGACTCTGGGGAAGAAACCATGGAAGAGATAAGGATGCTTATTTCCTGAACAGATCCACAGCACAGATGCTGAGGGGGCTATGGCTACTGGGAATGCCCACGACAGCAGGGGGCATGATGCTAAAAGACAGAGAAAAGTCTATCCTGGCAGTACACACACACACACACACACACACACACACACACACACACACACACCACACGGGCCAAGGTTCCCTCGGAGCCAAATGCTGCTACTGGGAAAAACAGAAGCAGTGATGAAGAAGATAAACTTCTAAAACTTCTTTAATCTATCCAATATCCAGTAGAGAAAACCAGAGTGATGTTTCATTTGTATTTTAATAAATGAAGCTTGCCTGAAATTCAGAGAGTAAAACAGTTGCACTGACCAGTCTTACAGACCAGGCAGTGGTAGCACACACCTTTAATCCCAGTAGCCACACTAGTTTGGCATAGAAACTGGGCAGTAGTGGTGCACACCTTTAATCCCAGCCCTAGAGAGGAATATAAAACGAGAGGAGACAGCCCTCAGACACAGTCTCATTTTGAGATTCCTAGAGGCGGGATCACCATTTCTGACTGAGGTAGAGGTAAGAGCAAGTGGTTGGCTGTTTTGCTTTTCTCACCTTCAAGTTGAACCCCAATTTCAGTCTCTGGATTTTTATTAATCGAGCTATAGGGGACACCGAGGCTTAGAGAGAAGAAGGGATTTGCTAATAGTGAGATACCAGTCCAAAAAAAAAAAAAAATCACAGTTGGAACCCAGGTTTATTATCTTAGGAAAGTGGCTGGCAATGGGCCAGCCCCCTTTCCACTCTGGTTCCACTGTGGTTCACTATGGAGACAGATTTTTCTCACCTGAGAAAACAATGGGTCGAAAGAAGACAGGCTCTGTTTTTGACCCCGTACCATGGCTACATCAAAAGATCACTGAAAGAGAGCCGGAGAGATGGCTCAGCGGTGAAGCACACTTTCTGCCCTCCTGAGGACGCAGGTGCAGTTCCCAGCACCCACACGGCAGCTCACAGCTGTCTGTAACTCTGGGATTCCACACCCTTGTACAGGCATACATATAGGCAAAACACCAATGCACATTCATAAAAAAAAAATCACGGAACGTCAGAAGTACACACGCCCATTCATATATGTGTGCGGGATACACCCACACACAGAGACAATCGCAACTTTTGTAACTGATAGGTGAGGTGAACAGAAACCAGAAAGGCTGGCTGATCAGCGAATGTCACACAGTACAAGGCTTCTCAGCTGATCCTGCCAGTACCGCAGGCATGTCCCAGAGAGGTGTCACCATGGACTGAATGGTTCAATGCTAAATGCCGGGTTTTAACGTAAGATACAGAAACTGAGAGGACAGACCTATGAACAGTTCAGTATCATCCATTCGAAGCTCACTGGGCATTGGCTTCAGTGTGAACACAGGCTACTTCTGCACTGGAAAGGGCATGTTTCCCTCTGCTGACAGTGTGAACCAGGAAAGAGCTATGTCTCCACGGTTACTCTGGCTGCCATGACTTAGAGTTTAAGGTTTGACCACGGTTGTTGTTCTTAGCTTTTACTTTTGGTCCTGATTTCTGCTGAATTTATCTTCTTATATGTGTCCTTGGTTGTAAAAGGACTAATTTCCTTTATGGGGAAAGATGGAGACATCTTATCATGATTATCTTAATTATGGTAAATTGTAGTATGCTAATTACAAAGCCAGTGTATGGAGACTGTAACAGTTATTAAAATCACTAGTAACATTTTTCCATAGTAATTTCTGGAACTTCTTTCTGGGCCTGAAAATGCTGACTAATTTGAAGAGATCCTTTTTTGTTCCCTAGAATAATTTTTAATAACCGTAAAATAAAAATAATGAGAGATGAAGCAATTACTTCAGGGTCATATTACTGGGAAACATCACTATCCTTGCCAGTAAACTGGCTATAATCACAGATGTCAACCTCACAGATATAAGATGGTATCCATGCACATTGTCTAACTCTCTGCTATGTAGTAAATAATCTACACATATTAATTATAACTTAAAATAATATATGCACATCCATTCCTACTCACATATAGTTATATAGAGAGGTAAATTTAATAATGACTGGTAGTTCAGGCTTTGCCTGTCTCATGATTCCCCAAAGAGCCTTCTTTTATCCCAACCTATGACCATCCTATGCACCATCAGAGTCTTAGGTAGACACCTGAGAGTCTTCCCTGAGGCTGCGTAAAACAGCTCTGTCTGTTCATGGTCAGCAATCAAATCTACACAGGGACACAGTTCTGTGTGAGGACTGTCCTCTGCATGACGTCACTGTGATGTCCTGCCTGGACGAGCCTCTGGAAGGGGTCGCTGGCATTGCCAGTGCTCTGACTCTGCAGTCTAGAATCTGTTTTCACAGTCTTCCCCTCCATAAGATGGTTTGGCACTTCCCACCACCGTCTTTGAACTCAATAGAGGATGTGCTATTCTAAGGACTGATCAGGCTGTGGCTCTCAAGTTCTTCCCCATTACTCCAGTCTGTCACATCTACAGACTACAGGGACCTCACTTTGCCACAGGTCAAAGGAGTTCAAATCTTCGCCCTCCTACCCCCACCACAATTAGTGGGGTGTTGTGGTTGCAACCGATTATCCCCTATCAGCTTCTAACCACACAGGGCTCCTTTGCCCTTGAGCCATCTGGGATTGACAAGCAGGGCTTACCATACAGCATGCAACAGCAAGACAGGGGAGAGGCAGGAAATTCTCCACTGGTTGGCTTACCTATGTCTGAAATCTTTATTTCTGACAGAAGACAGGAGAGCAGGGAATAGAAGAGAGAAGGAGGTGTTAGCAGCAGGGTTAGACGCATTATTAGCGCTGAAAACTTGACAGCAATGCTACTGTACAACACGGTAATAAATAAAGACTTAGCGGCCACGACACTGATACATTTTATATTGAATACTCTGTCAGTGAGATCACTTACAAACAGCTACACATCTCAGAAGGGCCCCAGCTCCCCTTGCAACCTACTGCTGACTTTGGTGAGAACATAGGCCGGTTACAGTGTTGCTACCTTAGCAGGGGCTCAGACCACATAGGGGCAGTGGGGACAGACATACACCCAGAGATACACAGGCTTGCTGCTCCAGCTCCAGGTCTGTAAGGTGTGCTTTCCTATGGAAGCTTTAGAAACGTGGCAAGCCTACTCAAAATATGGCATGGAGTTGGAGAATGAGTTCAGTTTGGTAGGGGGTGAACCAGAGAAAAGGGGCCATCAGGAAAAGCTGGGAGGAAGGTGTTTGGATGGCCCCATACTGAGTTTCCTTTCCTAAGCTCATTCCTTCTTTCCCCTCTTGCAATCTCACGTCATCCTCAGCAGTGGTGGGAGGGAGGGAGGCAGGGAGGGAGGGAAAACAGGCTGTCTTGTTTGGAGGATATGAAAACGGGAGGCCTCCTTTTACATGTGAGCTGCGGAATGAGATTTATAAGATGGAACACCTCGCATTGTGCCGGGGTGACCACTCTTCCGGTAGGGCAGGGCTGGGTAGTGGTCTCTTAGGCTTGGGTGTACCATTTTAGATGTTGGACTTTGGATACACACTTTAAATCCCCCGTGCCTGCTTTTCGTTAACTGCCAAAGGGTGATAATGGTTCGTACTTTCTAGAACTCCTGCACTGGTGACCAGTGGGACGCTATCTGCCCGTCCGTACTCTTTGGAGGACACACTTCCGTCTCAGGCATGCTTTGCTCAGGTGGTTCCAAACCAGGATAGAGGTGGATTTTTTTTTCTTTTGCCCCAAGATAGCTGTAAAAAACAAACTTCCTGCAATTTCTTTTGGAATTGAGAATGGGGCTCCCCTGTCTCTGAAGTGTGGCTTCTCTCTAACGGTAGAGACCATCCTGGAGCAGGGCTGTGGTTCCAAAGAGACCTGGTTTATGGATGTTGTGGGATACTTGATCACACTGTGAACCCTGAGTTTGCATTTGTGTTAATTAAATAAAATCAACCTTAGTTTAGGGGGCAGAGACAGCAACTAGTTGACTGGAATTAGCCATAGAGAATCTGGAGGAACCAGGAATATGGATAGAGAGATACATAGGAAAGAGTAGGCAGGGTCAAGGAGTTTTGTGCTTCTTTTTGGTTTGGGGTGAGTAGAGAGGTTCTTCTCTTGCTGGGTCCCTGGCCAAAAAGGAAGGCCAGCTGGTTGCTTCCCAGTCCCTCTGATATAGCAGGCTTTCACCCCCACATCTGACCTACACGTCCTTGTTGGCAAATAGAAAAACAGAGACTTAGTTTAAATCTACATATCTCGGCCATGGCCAAGCTGAGGCAGTGGGGCCAGAAGTCCCTTCAGGCTGCGGCCTGGGTGGCCAGTAGGGCACTGACTGTAGAAGGCCATGGGGCCACAGACGGTAATTAAAATATTAGCAGCCTCTCGTGGAGCCACCTAGCCAGCAGAAAGGTATCATAGGGACTTGGGAAAAACACAAAGTCGAGCTGTCTCCAGCTGGACGTGGGGTCTCAGCGCTCCATCACTCGCGGTCAGGGCTGAGAGTCTGGGGGCTCTGCTGCCCCTAAGGAGCAGACAGGCCCAGCCTGCATCAGCCCCAGGCCTCACTTCACCTCAGCCCTGGCTGGATAGAGCTAACCTCTTCTGAGGAACACTAAGGGACTGGGACCAAATGTGGTGACATTTGCTTGCTGTGTGTCCTTGGTTCTTAGAAGAAGACTCTTGTAGCCCATTCTATCAGATAAGCGCAGAAAGAGGGTACAGTGGCTCCAAGGGGACTAACTTTCCACTGTCAGCAGCCTTCCACGTCATCTGGATGTGAAGGACAACTCACTGTGTCTTTATCTCAGAGCATGGGAGGCAGCGCCTGATGGAGCTGGGAAGTGAAAAGCCCCCCAGCCCATAGGTGTGGCTCTGTCACGGCCTCCTTCTCTGGTCCCCACAGGGAAGGCTGTTGGGCCTCATCATGGCAAGGGACACTGCCAGGAATCCCGGGTAAGGCTCCCCCTTCCATACCTCATCTCCAGGATGTTGGTGACGTTTCCAGAAGGGAAGATCCTGCGGATGTAATTGAAGTCTCCCACATAGAGACTCCCGTCAGAGCCGCAGGCGAGGGCCACGGGGGCCAGGAGCTTGTTGCCGTCAGCAAGCCCATTGCAGCTGGGGCAGGAGATGCTCCTCCTGCGCCCATTGCCCATGACGCTGCCGATGACCGGCGGCTGCTGGGACACGAACTGGTTCTCTCCGTTCCCTTTGTGCAGGATGCCTGGGACGAGGAAAGGAGGCCAGCGTCAGTGAGCGGACAGGGACTGGGTCCCTCTTCCATGGGTTGGTCAATATTATCGTGACTTCTGCAAAGTATAGGAGGGAGGCCTTGTCCAGGCTTGTCTTACCATAGTGGAAACCCAGGGGAAGCTGAGAGGCTCCACGGTTTACCTACCAGATTCTCACCCTAGGCCTATGAGGCTGTACTGTTACCATTGCCGTGATGGACGGAACAGACCAGTAAGTGGGCAGGCCTAGAATCTCTGTGTGTGTGTGTGTGTGTGTGTGTGAGTGCGCGTGTGTGCACGCACATGCATGAGTACATGTTTAGATGTGTGCAGGTGTATGCAGTTGCACTTGGAGACCACAGGACAAATTCTGTCACCCTTCCTCAGGTGCTACCCTCCTGGTAATTTTGGTGCAGGGCCTCTCATGTCCTGGAACTTGCCAAGTAGGCCAGGCAGGTGAGGGATCTTCAGCGAACCCATCTCCTCCTCTCTAGGGTTTGAATGGCAAGCATATCCTATCATGCCTGGCATTTTAAAAGATAGTGTTTCTGTATATGAGTGTTTGCCTACACGTATGTATGTGTACCACATGTGTGCCTGGTGCCCGAAGAGGCCAGAAGAGGGCATTGGGTTCCCCGGAACTGAAGTTACAGGTGGCAGTGAGCCATTGTGTGGGTACTGGTAATTAAATCCAGGCCCTCTACAAAAGCATGTGTCCCTAATGGCTGAGCCCAGTCTTCTTCTGGCATTTTTACTTGGGTTCTGGGGATGGAACTCAGGTCCCCGTGCTTGCAAGACCAATACTTTCTTGATTGAGGAGCTATCTCTTCAGCCCCAGAATGCAGCTCTTGATCATTCTGGCGAATGTATCTCTCTCAGGCTCCATCCACATCTGTGTACCGTAGTTTCTCAGGTACACAGGCTTGCTTTTCTCTCTTTCCACCAATCTCGTTTCAAGTGTAGAGATTATGTCTCTGTCATTTCTGCATCCCCAGGGTTTACCATAGAATCCAATACAGAGTGAATATCAATAAATGTTTATAGAAATAAATGAGGGAAACGCAGACTCTGCTCACCAACATGGACCCAGGTTTTTGCCTTGTTTTGTGGTTGGCAGGCTGATCCTATACCCTGTAGAGATCACCAGGGTCTTCGCAACTCATCGTGCCCTGGAGCCCCAACCAACCAAGGGGAAGGACTGACTTCCATGCCTTGCCTTCTTCCTCATGCATCTACACTGTTTCTCCATTCTTATCCATCCTTTATCATCGCTGTATTACCATGGCCTCTGGGTTGGACCCTGCCTGTGCCACACCTGTGTCCACGCCATGGTGTCTGACTGGGGCTGGGGTCCCACATGTCACAGGAACCTCCTTTCTCAGTGTCACCTCCAGCTTTGCCCAAACTGCGTCCTTTATTGGATGGGTTAAACTGTACATAGTCTAACCCATTGCTTTTCCAAGTCCAAGTTTGTGCCTTTTTAGAATTTTAGAAAATCCTTTCTTGAGATTTGAAAGTGGCTTACATTTTCTTCTATCAGTTTTAAAGTACTTTCACATTGGAATGTTTAACAATATTTAAATTTATTTTGTATAGAATGTGGTATGGGAGGGTAGCCTGATTTTTCTATATACACTGCAGCCTTTTCTTCAGTATTAATTCTGAAGCCTGCCATCCAATGCTATATGATGCTCCCTCTATAGAATATGAACCTTCTATTTGTACACATGGTATGCATGGCAGACCTTCCAACTATCCACTGACCCATCGTGATGGCTTGAATAGGTGGCTCTCATAGACTTGTGTTGGCAAGCTTGACCTATATGGAGCGGCACTAAGAGGTGTGGCCTTGTGGGAGGAAGTAGGTCACTGTGTGTGGGAGGGGCTTTGAGGTCTCATATGCTGAAGCTATGCCCTAGTGTGGCACACAGTCTCCTTCTGCTGCCTGTGGATCAAGAGGTGGAACTCACGACTCTTTCTCCAGCACCATGTCTGCCTGCATGCTGCCATGCTTCCTGCCATGATGATAATGGACTGAACCTCTGAACCTGTAAGCCTGCTCCAATTAAAAGTTTTCCTTTGTAAGAGTTGCTGTGATCATAGTGTCTTTTCACAGAAATAAAACCTCAACAAAGACACCCATCCACCCTTCCTTTCTTCTGTCGCTAACGTAACTTTGGACATCTAACTGGGTACATGTCTGCCTGGAGCAGTTATGACCCCAGTCCTGGGGCAGCCTCATCTGTGACTTGAGTCTTGACCAGTGGCACATGAGTGTATGCTGTGGGCATCGGCTGGACAGCATCCCTACAATGGAAGGGCCTGGCTCCTGGTCCTTTTCCTCCTCCTTGCTGATGTGAGGGTGGATGTTCGGGCTAAAGTAGTCACCTTGGACTGTGACCTTGGGGTGAAGGCCAGTGTGAACAAGGAGGGCGGAGGTGCCCAGGATAACTGGCCCCCGGGGGCTTGCAGGTGAATGAGAAGCCAAGTTTAGCTTCTCTTGCTCTGAACTCAGTGCCTTGGCTCCTGCCCTGCCCTCTTGGAGATCTAATCTGTGATACCCACGGCTAGTCCTAGATCCCCTGGGATGCTGCTCAGGGCTCCTCCCTCCATTGCCACTTTGATGGCAATGGAGTGCTTCTCCCATGCCTCGCCAGCATTGCTGACAACCTTCTGCATGATCACCGTGGCACCCACGTTATTCACTGTATGCCTTGTTTTAGGCTCCGTGGGCTAGTGGAGAAGGTGCCGCCTCAGCTCAAGGACTCCCATGGTTCCACTCACCGCTCTGGATGTTCAGGGCGTGGTGCTTATCCAGGCTCCAGCCCCCCAGCTTGGAGGCATCGATCTCATAGCCCTGCAGCACTGCCGTCCTTTTCTCCCACAGGATCAGATCTGGGCAGGATTCATATTCGTAACCCACGGAAACTGCAGGGACACAGAGGAAAGGACACGAATGAGCAGAACCTCTCCCCTGACCCTCAGGCCGACAGGCAAGGCCTCTGATTGTCTTTCATGGAAGAGGAACGAGAAGGACCATGCTTTGATTGGGCAATAGAACCATGTGGGATTACCAACACAGTGATGCTGGTCCTTAAAACCAATTTTTAAAGAAGAACAATCATACAGTATTAAGAAGAGTTAAATGAGCCACAAGCCTTCAAAGGACCCAAGTGAATTGATTCTGGGGAAACAATCCTTTAAAATATTTTGTATACGCTGTGGTGCTGTTCATATGTGTGTGAGTGTGTATGCATGTGTAGGTATGTATACACACGTGTGTGGAGACCACTTGGCTTTTACATGCATTTCGAGAATCCAAACTTTAGTTACCATGCTTACATTCCAAGTGTTTTTACTGTGGGTGCCATCTTCTCAGCCCGGAAGTCATCTTTAATAAGGAAAATACCCCATTAACTTGTCAGTGCGGTCTCGTTTGTGGCAGTCAATAATTGAAGCTAACACAGTGTTTCATCAGGTGAGACTCTATTCACACCCAGGCCAGGGATATTACTCAGCCCCTGGACATCACGGTCCACGAAGACCACAGATGTCATAGGAAATGCTTAAAGGGACGTGTTCAGTGGATTGTTTTCCATCATCTGTGATTTAAAAAATTACTAGTTCCCTAAGCTTGGCTTCTGTAGAAGCCCAGGCAGTGGCCTTGGGAGAGCATAAGCAGAGACGGGCAAACCATCTCTTCTGAGTAGCTCCTCTGAGAGGGCACTATTTTCCAGCTGCCGACATCTAAACGCATGGCTGAGATAAGAATGAACAGCTGGTTGGTCTCTGAAGGCTGTTCACAGCTGCCCTGGGAGACGGCACCCCACCTGCAGCAACAGGGGAGTGGGCTAGAAGATGCCCCCAAGCCTCTGGCCATGATGGTCTCAGCAAATGAACCCCGACACTGGAATCTCATGGCATGGACCTTTTGAAACTGCCCAGTGGGCACTAAATCTACTCATTTTAGCGGAGAAGGCTACAGGGTCTTGGTTTTCTTTTTGTAGATGACAGAAGGGCCTGTGAACAGTGAGATATGGCATTTCTGCTCCTGGCGAGCCCTGGCATACAGGGTAGGGATACAAATCGTAATGCAGAGCTGGATGAATCCAGCTTTCTTCCATCTATCTGTGCATCCTTGGGATGTCACCTCAACATCCCCGAAAGGACGTGGCTGTGAGGATTTGCTGTGACACTAGAGTGTGTCACAGCACAGAGAGCAAGAGTTCCAGAGGTCCTCTTGTTTTCTTCCCACCTCCCTCCACTTCCTGCCACTCCTCTCCTCCTTCCCTTTCTCAGACAATTTCCAGGTTCCTAAGCGCTATTGCTATCTGAAGATAAGTGAAAGAGGATCGGGATCAAGGTGAAGGAATTTGCTGGGCTATTGCTCCTCAGTCATCTTGTTGGGCATCATGACTACTGACTGCCCACTGATGAGGCTCCCGGGAGCCTGCTCTAACCCAGAAGCAGGAAGGGCGGTCATCCTGCCAGGCACAAGATCCTGGTGAGGCAGCCAACTTTGGTTTCATCCCTAAAGACAGCAGTGAAAACAGAGGTGACCTCTCCGCTGGGAGACGAAATCATGAGGCCCGCTGGGCATGGTGTCGCACACCTATGATCCTAGCACCAGGCCAGGCTGAATCAGGGAGCTGGTGAGTGCCAGGCCGGACTGTGCGACACAGGAAATCTGAGGTCACTCAGGGTGACAGAGGGAGGCCCTGTCTCAACCAGTCAAAACAACCACGAGGCCGAAAACCAAGCTTTGACTTTAGCTCTTATAACCGAAAACATGGCAGCAGCCCAACCTTAGCACCTCTATTTTCATTTTGGATTTCGGCAGGACGGCTGCGAGGTGGCCAGGTAACATATGCATATTCTACTTTTCCGGCACACGTGTACTTTAGCCTATCACACACCACCAGAGTGCTTCCTGAGGACCGTTCTGACTCTGTTACTATGTTTTACGCTTGGGTTTTGCACACCCGGGTCTTCCAGTGTTCATTTAGGTTATAGATGGCGACTGAGGTCTTACAGCCCCATTAAGCCTTAGGTGGTTTTGACCTGAAAAGAGGAAGGAGGGAAGAAAGAACATCCATGAAGGAAGTCACTCTCTGGTTCTGCTCTGTCTCTGCCGACGTGTGGAGCCTGTGTCGCAGATACTTAGGGGAGGCTTACCGAAGGCTTCTGACAGCCCGAACACCTTCTGGTTGTAGACATCTGTCTTGTCCCAGATGAAGTAATAGGACAGGTCAGGGGCTGCAGCAAACCACTTCCGGAAGAGGCGCCCCTCCACAGCCACCATGAGGTGGACCTTCATGAGGTTGAAGGGGATGGTGGGGTGTGTGAGGCTGATCCTCAGGACAGACTTGTAGCCAGGCGTGCGGCTGCTCAGATAGCTCAGCCTCATCTTGCAGCCTGCAATGGTGATCTCCTCTTGCAGGGCCTACAGCACAGACAGAGTACAGCAGGGGTGTCACTGGAGGTCATGGGGGGAGAAGAAGTGACATCAAAGACCTTGTGGACTTTGGGTGTTCATGGGGCGCAGGAGGAAGTGGAAGGGAAGGAGGTGAGGAGGAGAAGGGAGAAGATAAGGAGAGGTGAGGAAAGAAGGAATAGCCCTGGTCTCCATGGTCAGTTCCTGTGCCGTGTATCTGCATTAACAAACTCATCTCCATGAGCCTTGGGCCCTGCCCTGTGTAACATGGATGAAGATATTTTATTGTGGCCATGGGTTACTCAGCAATGCACACCCCCAAGCTATGTCAGTAGGGAAAACACAAGGAATCCGCTCTTCCATACTGGGTCACCACTGGTAAGGCCACACATGCAAAGTGCCTGGCCATCACTGCCATCAGGCAGGGCAGTGGTATGGCTGGTGCCTACAGTACAGAGAGCAGGGGTGCCATGAAGACACTGACCTAAAAAGCAGCCTGAGCCTGGTAGACTGTTTCTGTCTGAAGAGTTCTTAAAGCGAGATATAGTTTCAATGTGTCCTTTCCAGGAAGGTCAAGAGAGCACACAGGGCTGAACAAACACAGCAGGCAGCGCTTGAGAGCCTGGCGAGACCGTGGTCCAGTGTCCCAGTGCGTCTCCAGAGGGCTCGGGCTGGCCAGATGGAGTTTCAGTGCACACTGGCTCCCAACTCCAGGGAAGGCAGCAGGCTCAGACGGAAGGTGGACACAGGCAGCGGATTCCAGACGATCACCCACAAGGCAAACGCAGGGGACTGTCATCAGCTTGATGCTCTGGGCTCTTTCTCAAGAAGGGATGTGGGCTATATTTACCCTGTGTTTACAGAGGAACTGGGCCTTTTTCATCCTGTGTATTCCATAGAAGGGTGGAGACATTTTGTCTAGGCTTCTTTCTTGAAGACAGGAAATGCTATAGATTGGGATTAATCCACTGCTGTCTTCCCAGGCCACAGTTTACAGTTCCAGGAGAAGTAGGCTGCACACCCGGGTGAGCCACGGGCAGCACTTGAGTGCTGGCCTGATACTCTCATAAATATTTTCCTTCGTTCATGTGCCCAGCGCAGTTTCCACATCCCAGCACTTGTGAGGACTAACAGGCAATGGGGCTGGGAAAACAAAGAGTTCGTTTTCATGTGTTTTGCGGGACTGACAATAAGCAAGGGTTGTGCCCCAGCTGAACCTGTAGGCACCTGGCTCAGGGAGCACTGTAAGGAGGAGGTGACCTTGAACCTCATTTGTTCCACAGTCCCCGCTCCTGGGAAAAGATGTCTGGCTGGAACTGAGCCGGGGTTGAGTAACAAATTACTTCTCTCCAGCAAGTCCTGTCTCTGCTGACAAGCATTTCATACAAAAGGTCAGCCTGGCCATTGAGACGGAAGACAGGCGCTGCATCTCTGAGAAGGATTGAGCTTTCTGCCCAGAGTATAGTGAGGATTCAGGAATGGTTGTTTCCTTGCTGGGGACCAGCACTGGAGGCTGCTCGACAGGGCATACTCAGTGAGATGGGTTTGCTCACCCAGACGTGAAACACACACACACACACACACACACACACAAGTGTATAAATGCTCTGTTGCACCAGCACCAGGGCGATCCGTCAACATGCACTTTGCTGAAGGTCTCGTTAGGCAGGCAGGTGACCTGGGCCTCTCTGGGCTTCTACGCTGCCATTTCCCCTCCTCCTTGGTCCTTCTTTTCTGCCTGAAGACATCAGACTGGGGATGGCAGAGGAGATCCAACCCCGGGGGTGATGGAGGAGATTCAATTCAGCATGGTTTTTCTTGGCAAAGAATTGATCTTCATTTTCATCAGATTAAAATGCATTTTTCTCAATTACTTTCCTTTAATGATAGTTAGGTAAAACATTTGCATGTGTAGATCTGATCCAAAGCGACCCTTAATTGGCACGGAGGCATCATGTGTTAAATAATCTTACTAATAATAAGAGCTAAAACTTATCGAGCACTTAGTAGGTGTCAGGCGTTGCGCTAAGTAACCCATGTTCCACTTTTCTTATTTACTCTTTATTAAAATGCTTACTAGCTGGGATCCCATGGCTTAGTCCTGTGCGTAGAAACTGGGCTGTTATACTTTTAGCAGAAATACCAAGACAAGTGAGACTCTGAAAGCTGAGGATGAGTAAGGTAGGGTGATCAGGATGGCAGAGTAGAAAGAACCAAGGAGTTTGTTGTAAGGCTTAGCGTGCCAGGCAGATTGTAGGCAGGCATGTAAAATGGCCCTCATGATCTGATGCCATGTCCACTATGGGGTTTGGCCTTTGGGGTCTCGCCCAGGCCTGTAGGGGGACTTTCTTGGTTTCCATTGTCTCTGGGATTGTCCTCTGTCCCCAAATAAAATAAAAGAAGGGCCTGACACCATCAAGAAGCCCGAGTACCTGGATTTCTGGGACAATGGGGCCTTTCTCAGCACAGGAGCTCGCGAAGGACGTCAGGGGGGATGGAGACACCACGGGGTTGGGGCGGGCGAAGTTGCTCAGGTCACAGCTGGGAATCTCATTCTCCTCGTGCCTCATGACGATGGTTTCCATGACAAAGAAGCGGTCCCAGGGCAGCCAGAGGGTATGCTCTTGCGTGATGAAGGGTGCCCGTTCAAATCTCAGGATGATGGAGATGCCACCGTTCGTGACCAGGTCAAAGCTGCAGGCAGAGGACAGCAGCAGTGGGAAGGGGAAGGAGAAGAGAATGGTGAGATTGTGAAGGGTGAGAAGGTCACAGGAAGGAACCGAGTCCTTCGGTCGAGGGCCACTCTAATGTTCAGAGACTGGACTGCAGCCACAAACAGTGACAGTGACTCCGGAAACTGTTAGCTGTTGCTGTAAAATGATTGGCAGAGGGTGGGGGTAGTTACAGACGCCAAAGCATGGCAGCAGGGGCTGCTTAGCAGGACCCAGCGCATCTGGGGAGCCCCTGCGACAGAGCTCTTGGTGCTACTGCTGTGAAGAGCCAGAGCCCACTAAGGAGCCAGCAGAATGAGATTCAGCTGGTGCTACCTGGGCATTGGGAGCCCTGAATCCAGTCCTTACTGCCATGAACTACGGTGTGGCCACAAGTAAATCTGCCAGCCTCTTCAGTTTTCCCATCTATAAAAGCCCAAAGCTTTGTGCGGATTATTTCTGTGTGCATGTGAGCGAATGTGTGTATGTGTGTAGGCACATGTACTGTTTGTGTATGAACATGTATGGAGATCACAGGCTGATATGAGTGTCTTCTTCAATTGCTTCTGTACATGATTGTTATTGTTATTTGAGACAGTTCACTCTCTCTTTTAAAATTAATTGGTTTTTTAGACAGGTTCTGACTATGGTCCTGGCTGTCCTGGAGCTCACTATTAGACTAGGCTGGCCTTGAACTCAGAGATTCTCCAGGAGTGTACCCACAGTTTGGGGAAAACACTCACGGGCTGACATTCTTGTCACAGAACTTCGCCAGAATGTTTTTAAATTCCAAACAGAAATTTGGCCAGATTTACAAACTCTGTTCAAGAGAGGCAGCCTGGAGGAAGGGAGGGAAGAAGGGAGGGAGGGAGAGACAAACATGAAAAGACTTCAAGGCTGTGAGCAGGCCAGGAAAGCCGGCCAGGAGATGAGTGCAATGGGCTGAGGCCAGGCCAGCTCATCTGGCAGGGGAACCCTGCAGAAGATGTGAATGCTGACCTGGCCCCGGAGGGAAGGCCTGGTTCTCAAATGGAGCCTGTCTCTCTCTGGTCCAAGCAGCACTGCTTAAGTTACAGGTGAGTTAGACCATCCTCCAGGCCTCAGTTTCCCTATCTGTAAAATTAGGCTGACCGTCATAATCACTTGCCAGGGTTACTAATCAGCTAGATGGGTGATGGGTGGACAAGCCCAGGGCCCCTTGTATTCCCTGGTCCTCACTCAGCACAGTCCATCTTTCAAGTCAATGAACCTGGCCTGCTCCCCTTGTTAGGAGCTCTCTTAGTTTTAGTTGGCTTATAGTTTCCATCTTTTAAATGATCTTTTAGGGTAATTTCTCTGTTACTATTTTCTGTGTATTAGCTACTGCTAAAATCTGGTCATGCACGTGTGTGCATGTGCGTATGTGTGCATGTGTGTGCATGCATGTGTGTGCATGTGTGTGCATTCATGAGTGTGTGCATGTGCATGCATGCATGCATGTGTGCACGCACATGTATGTATATGTGTGAAGTGGGTGGGGAACTGGTGAGCACATCATGGTGCTGCCTGGAAAAGGAAGATTACACAGGTGACTCAGACGCAGCGTAGGCCTTCAGTGCATTTCCATCCATTTTCTCCCCTGACCATCTTTAGCCTC
The DNA here is from genome assembly GCF_950005125.1 of Chionomys nivalis. NCBI lineage: Eukaryota > Metazoa > Chordata > Mammalia > Rodentia > Cricetidae > Chionomys > Chionomys nivalis. The sequence goes on from NC_080108.1 coordinate 3,101,259, forward strand.
GGGGGAAGGGAAACCGAGTCACAGAAGAGAAGAGCGGAGTGGGCCAGATGTTCCCTGCTCACATACAAGAGGGAGTTTCAGACACTATGGGAACAAGTGGTAGCTTTTCCATATGTTATGGTGTCTGTGTTGGAAAGAGCATGCTAGCCCCACGATGCATCAGCAAGGACTGATTTGAAATGCCACATTCTGGCTGTGTCGCCATGTGGGAGGCTGATGCAGGAGAACCTCCCTCTGGGCACTTAATGCCCTCATGACGCTGTACATATAATCAGCATAGCACAAACAGGGAAATCATAGCCCAGAGGGCCAAACAATGGGTAACTGCTAAGATCACTGGATGTGGGATTACTATGGCATGTTTCATGGATCCAATCTAAGCAAGCCCAGAGGTGCCTCCTGACTGACAGTCGGCTCTTTCGTGTGGTGTCATGGCAAAAAGAGCAGTCTGGAAAAGCTCCATTTTCGATGACTGTTCCCCTGTGGGTGGGAACATTCTAAGAATATCCATGGCCGTGGATACCCACAGCTGCCATTTCTGTGCTATCCAAAACCCGAAGACAGACGGAGTGAACAGGGGGAGCTTCTTCCTGCCCTGGTGGGTGGCTGCTGAGGGCCTTCTGAGCAGGAACTGTGCAGTGGGGGGGGGGAGCAGTGGCCTGGCATGGTCAGTTTGCTTTTCCAGCTGGGCCCTTCCCACTGCCACAGGGGAGGGGAGGCTCCCCAAACCCCGCTTGCCAAGCTGTCTTAGAGGCACAAATGGATGAGTCCTGCTTCATTATCACCCCGGCTGGGACATGCACACATCTGATATTGGATTAAAGAGGCGCTAAAATCAATCCGGCTGGAGCATCATTTCCAAGGCAGAGTGAAGAAGCAACCTTATGGGCCCACGCTCAGCCAGATGGACTGACACCACCGGGCTCATTAAAAATAGAGGACTTATCACCACCGATGGGCTAAATATTCCACTCGCCTTCTTTTTTTTTTCTAAAATATTTGTACTATTATCTCCTTGTTACTCAATAGTTCATCATAATTTGTAGTCTTAACATCCACCATTGATTGACTTTCTCTGTGTCACGCTAGTGAATCCTAGTGTGTGGCAGGAAGTTGTGATTTTTTAAGCGCATACTACATGCTAGGTGATCCCCATCCATTGTACTATCCTAGCTGTTCCTCTGATTCTCCCGACCAGCCTATGAGGTTGAGAACGTTAGAATCAGGCTATAGATGAAGAAGCCGAGGGTTGGACTGCAGTATTTGTGCAGGCAGACGCCAGTCACTGGGGGAGATCCAGGCCATCATGGAAACCCTAGTTTTACTTTGTACTGTTGATGAAGTAAACCACTTCAGGGGAAATGAAAAGGCCAGGATTTGCTGTGGCTTCTGTTGAAGCAACTTCTAGGCGGTGGAATGGAAGAATGTCACAGTATTCCTATGAGGGGCCATTGAGAAGAATACGGATAAGCTGCCCTGAGTTTATGTGAGAGCCTCGTGAGAAAAAAGTGCTTAGCTTACAGCTGAAGGGGACAGAGGCCAGAGCTAGACACAGGTCCCAGCAAGACCACAGGCTCTAGAACTGGGTGGGAGAAGGCAGGCTGTCTGACCCTCTGTCCACACAACCAATCCAGGGGCAGCCATGTTGGAAGACCACAGGCCCCAACTCCCTGACCCACAAAAGGTCTCCTACCTTCCATCTTGCCTGCTGATTGTGTACCCAAAGAGAGGGTTATTGATGAAACTGATGTTCACGCCAACCAGCGGGGTCCCATCTGATGTCATCACTTGTCCACGGATAACACATGCATGCCTGTGGGAGGAGGAGAAGGAACAGCATGAAGTGCCTCTCATGGTCAGCAGGAAACCTCCGAAGTTATAGCCAAAAGGCTGGTCACTTAGACACACCTTACATCCAGGAGCCCCAGGTGTTCACTTCCAATAATAATCTGTCACCTCTCAAGGGATCAAAGTGTCCCTGAGAGAGTCACTCTGGGGAAATATTTTCAAGTATCATACTCCAATGTTATTTTTCTAAAGCCATGATTCACATAAGGGGAAAAAGCTGATCCCAGGGAACAACACAGTATAGTTATGATGGGAACTACAGAGTCAGGTGCCCTAGGTTCAAATCCCAGCTATGCTACTTCCTAGATCTCTGAACTTGTGCAAGCATGTGACAGTTCTTTAAGCCTCATTTTTGTTTGTCTTTTTCTGCTTTTCATCTTGGAACCGAGAAAGCGACATTACCGGAAGTGAGGATACAAGAAAGAGATCGGGATGGAGGGGTGCACTCCTTCCACCTGGCATTCGAAAGAGAAGGACAAATGATGGCATCGCCTTGGGGTGTTTCCTTGGGAGCCTGTGCCCACTCTCAGCCCCACCCCCTCCCCCAACTCCCACTCCCACTTGTTCCCTGTACTTTAGACAACAAACCACGTACTTTCCTGAATTTGCAGGGAGAATGTTGTGTGATGCCTCCCAGCTGCCTAAAATGTCATTTCTGCAGGCAGCCCAACATACTCATCCCATTTCTGCAGGCACCCCAATATCCTCATCCCATTTCTGCAGGCACCCCAACATCCTCATCCCATTTCTGCAGGCACCCCAACATCCTCATCCCATTTCTGCAGGCACCCCAACATCCTCATCCCATTTCTGCAGGCACCCCACAACCTTCTCATCTTATTTATTTCTGCATGCACCCCCAACCTTCTCATCTTATTTCTGCATGCACCCCCCCAACATTCTCATCCCTCAACACCCACTTCAAAGGACATCTCTTCTCTAAAGCCTTTCTTGATGTTTCTGCTCAGAACACACATCTCACTCCCTCGAACACTAAGACAGATACCTCGGTACCTTGCCTACTTCATCTCTTGCTCCTCTCCACCCGGATCTCAGCCTGCTTGAGGGCATGACGAGGCTTTCTATATAGTGCAGTGCCTGGACCATAACTAGCAAGTACTCGGTCACAGTAAAAAAAAAAACCAAACCAAACCAACAAAAACAACAACGGGGGATTGAGCAACAAAACAAGACAATTTGCACGTATTTCAGAAATCGGATCATTTTATAGATGACATTTTCTAAGGACCTCAAAGTAGGAAACAAATCAAAAGAAGACCTGCCCTAGATGCAATGGTTACAGAATCTCTCCTTCCCTTGGCACACTATGGACACGGCCATTGATGACACACTGTAGACATGGCCATTGATGATACACTGTGGTCACGGCCACTGATGACACACTGTGAACACAGCCACTGATGACACGCTATGCACACGGCCATAAATGCAGGTGCTGCTGCTCACATTCTCTCACTCCCCGGCTCCAGGAACCCTTTTGCTCCTGGCCTATGGAAGAGCTACTGATAAGGCCTGTGGGCATTCATGAGAAAAAAATCTCAAACTCTATCCCATCTTTATTAGACACCCAAATCCTTACTTCCCTCAAGTGAGAAGCTTTTCTGTTTGATGAGAAAAGCAATTAACACCCGGCTTGCAAGCAGCTGGTCTCACTAGTGTCTGCTTGTCCTTTCTGAAGGCGACAACACTTACCCACAATGCACTACAAGCCTCACCCCTCCCACCCCACCCCCACCTCACCTCACCTCACTCTGCAGTCTGACTGGTGCTAATTCAGTCAGAGCTTTCCTTCCGAGGCCCTTGGTCTAAATGCAATTACATGGCAAGTCAGTTAAGCGGGCCAGGCTCAGCGAAGACCTGAAGTCCTGTTCGGGCAGTCTCTCAAAGTATTTATGTGAAATTATCTTTCCGCTAATAGGAGGTGTTTATTCCATCAATGGCATTCAGCTGGTACTGAGAGAGGCTTTCTTCAGTGGAGGACAACTGAATTTTGTTTTGCTGGAACTTTGTCCTTCCAGTGAGTTACTAACAGATCTCAGCGCCTGGTCCTGTCTACTCTCCAGCCTCCTGACATGCATAGCACCTTTGGATTCTGCCTGGATGGTAACCAGCCCTCTGAGGGTGGCTTCCCTGGCTGTACCCCGCACCCCCAACCCATGCGCCCGCAGACCGGCATCCTCTGATTGATCTCTCTTTGGGGGAATTTCCTGGTTGTTGGGAAACGTTTAGTCCCTGTCCTGCAAACCAGAGCAAATGTAATGCTAGTGCAGGCTCCTGCGGACTGCTTTGGATTCCGGAGACGGTTAAGTTGACACGCCTACCCCCTCCAGGCCACTGAGGCCTCATGGCAGAAGACAGGCATTTGGCTCAGAAACCAGGTCCTAGAGTAAAACACTTCCATCCTCTTTCTCTTTAACCACGGCTTTCAGTTGTCGAGAAAGCCCCGTTTAACGCTAAGATGTCCCTGTGCCACAAAGGAGATGCGGAAAGTCACTTTGTGGAGGCCTCTGTATGTGTTTCACGCTATGTGCTTTTGTCTAAGGAGGTTTGAGAAGAGCAGGATTTCCCAACAATTGCTCCCTTTATGCAGTTATTCGGTGGATAGGACCAGTGGGGCATTGGTAGATGTTTAAGGACAGATGACAGCGTGAAGGGGACAGAGAAGAGGCGAGTGAGAGACGCAGTTGTCAAGAGTGGTATTTACCCATTCCTGTGGTGTAAACACTCCCATCATGGCTGCATTCAAGCTGCCAACATGATGCCACTGAGTACAGAGTTGGGGAGAAATGCACAGTGGTAAACGATTATGGGGTATTCCTAGCTCCTGATGCCATTAGTCTCAAATAAGCTCAAAAGCAATGATAATTATAAAATCCAATCAAATCCTTAGGAAGTGATAAGCCTCGAGTATTTATAACCCTTTGATATAATTCTAGTTTAGGTTTTTTAATTTAAACTGAAAATTTTGTTTTATGTGTATGAGTGTTTCGCCGGTATGTATATCTGTACACAATGTCCATGCCTGGTGCCCATGGAGGTCAGAAGAAAATATAGGACCCCTTGAGATTAGAGTGATAGACTGTTGTGGGTACTAGGAATCAAACCCGGGTCCTCTGGAAGAGCAGCCATATCTCCAACGCGGTACAGTTTAATTTTTAATAATAGCTACTTAGCAACCAGCTTACCAAATTTCTAAACATTTAATAATTGGTTCTCTCAGTTCTAGCTGCTTGTTTGTTTTTGTTTTGCTTTGTTTTTATAGACAAGGTTTCTCTGTGTAGTCCTGGCTGTCCTAGAACTCACTCTGTAGACCAAACTGGCCTCAAACTCAGAGATCTACCCGCTTCTTCCTCCCAAAGATGTAGGCCATCACCACCAGGCTAATAATCACTTCTCGTGAGCCCAAATGAGTTGGTGTTTACACTCTCCTGGGACACTGACCTCATGCTGAAGGTAAGGCTTGGTGTTGTGGGTGGGGGTAAGATACAATTGCTGCTTCTTTGATTTTAAAAGTCTACCTTGGCAAGAAACCACCAATCAGAGGTGAGGATCATTGCCACTCTGGATTTCCCAGCTGGCTCATATCAAACCTGTGCTAATTAGTTTTCTTTTCTTATTCTTCTTTCAATTGGATATGAACTGGAGTCATCACGGAAGATAGAACCTCAACTGGGAAAAAAATGATTCCATCAGATTGGCCTATAGGCAAGTCTATGTGGGCATTTTCATGATTAATGACCAATGTGGCAGGGCCCAGATCACTTCGGGCAGTGCCACTCCTGGGAAGGTGGTTCCTTGGTTCTATAAAAAAACAGGCTGAGCAACCCATGGGGAGCAAGCCGGTAAGCGGCGCCCTTCTATGACCTCTGTATCAATTCCTGCCTTCAAATTCCTGCCTTGAGTTCCTGTCCTCAAACCCTTCAAGGTAGACGATGATAGGCCCATATAAACCAAATAAACACTCTCCTCCTCAAGTTGCTTTTGGTTGTGACGTTTTATAACAGAAATCGAAAGCAAGCTAGGACAAGGCCTCTTATTTCCTTCCTCCTTGGTCCCTTGCTTGGGGATGGAGGTGAGAGGTCTTATTTTCTAGTCATCCTTTGAGTCTCTTGCACCGTCACCATTTCAGTAAGGCTGTCACCAAGTCTTCTTGGTACAATTAATGACCCTTTCCTCTGAGCTCCTCTACGCCTTCTGATTATCTCTCCAAGACGCCAACGATCCCATGACTACACCATTCATATTTACGAGGCTGTCTCACGTGTCGGGGGCTGTGACTCACTTCCACTAGGTATGGCAAGCATGGGGGGCAGCTTCCAGGTGAATAACAACCAAGAACTTGAAACTCAGATAGAAAATATTTGCTCAAGGTCACCTAGAGACTAACTCGATTGTCTTAGTTCTCCCTTCCGAATCTTGGACTGTGACCACTGGGTCTGTCTGACACAGTCACAAAAATCCCAGCTCTCTCTTATGAGTCAGGCAGGCACTGTGCTTGGTCCTAGAGTTACTGAGGTCTAAGAATCCCAGGTCCTGGTGACTTGCTAGCACTCACAAAAGCCATTTTGAAATGCCCTAGTGTGTTTGTCCCTGTTATCAGAGTGTCGACACATGGAATTAGCATATGCCAGGCAGCTGGGACACAAAACAAGCAATTAGGCTGGGTGAACCCTGCCAGGAGGAGTGCTCCTGCCAGGCCAGCAGGGCTGGAGTCACAATACTGGCATTAGCCCAGCTATACACTCAGAGCCTGAACAAGGTGCCCTTGCTGGTGGCAATGAGATCTGCCCGATTGCTTCGTGAGGCCAGAGGCCAGGCTTGGGACTGAGAGAAGAATCTGCCTGAGACACAACAGATGGATTGTTACCCAGTCCTCCATCAAACAGAATAAAAAAAGCAGCCTTGACTGTCACTCAAGGGAAAAGAGAAGAAAGAACTATGGTCGGGCAGTCACGGCTTCTTGTTCTGTTCTGATCTGGTAACTGGCTGACTCTGGAGAGCCATGCACCTCTGAACCCCCATCCTTTCAGTGGCTAAGTGCCCTGAAGTCCCGCTCCCCCCCAATCTGGTGTAAAACAGTATTCAACATGTGTTTAGGAGTTAGAGATTTTGTTTTCCTAAAGAGTTTTTAGTAATTTTTACCTGGTGCTAGGCGACCCGGTTCAAGTGACCTTCGGAACAGAGAATTTCAGAATCTTCCTGGGCTCCTGACAGTGCTCACCCCTGCCTCTGAGCTGTCCTCCCTGTCCTTCGCTGACCCTGCTCCCTGGAAAGCTGCCCGCTCATCTTTCAGACTCAGTCAGAACATTGACCAAGCAGAGGCCACCTTTCCTGTCCCTCTGGGCTACTTCTGTAGAAAATGAGTCATGAGATTAAGATGATCTTATTTCCAAAGTGGGCTAAATTCCACATAGATGGGATCAGCCATGTTTCCCGCACACTCTGTTCCCAGCGCTGAGCCTGGCTGATGCTCATTTTCAGTAGGACAAGGGAAACATCTTCCAAGAGGCTCTCTTAGAATTCGAAGGCGTGGCATGGCATAAGCTCTTAAAACTTTACGGAATCAAGAGGTGAGCTGCTTCTCTTGCTGAAGGCGAGGGTGGTGTTGGAGAACCTGGGGCCACTTGACCTTGATGGGGATGTGTTTAGGGACCCCAGGCTGAAAGCACAGGAGCTTCTTCCCACGGTGGGGATCCCTGCCCCTCGACAGGTCACTTGGCTTTTGCTTGTACCCCTTGTTTGAAAGACTCAAAATGCCAGGAATGTGCTAGGTGTTAGGTTTACTGTGTGAGACATAGTCTACAAACAGATGAAGGAAATGTTCAGTGCAGGGAGAGAATCTGCAACTTCCTTTTTCCTTTTCAGTTATTTCAAAGGAAATAGCTGGTATTCAGGGCATGGGAAAAATCATTAGGGATCTAGGTAGCAAATACTAACTGTGTGCGTCGCCTGCCTTCCCGTGTTTGCTTCTCCGTGCTGCTACTGGTTATGGAAATCAACACGCCGCATAAGGCACTTTAAGTGGATTTATATGCCTGACTTGTACAAACCCTTACACTGTCTTCTGTGAGCTCCCGCTGACTGAATGGGATTTTTCCAGTACCAGCCGCAATTTATCCACAGTCTGTGAGCAATGTGTCTACAGTCATACTGCTTTTAAAGGCAGCTGGGCTTCAGGCCCAGGCCAGGCTGCTCTGAGCCGGTGCTCTGTAGCGTGAAGCCTCTTGGTGTGTTGTGCTATGCTGTGTGTCATCCGCGAGCCGGTTAGAGCCAGCTGGAGATGTCGAGTGTAACAGCATCTTGCTGTAGTGTAGGGACAAAGAAGAAGGGGGTAACTGGTTTTTTGGGATGATTGGTATTTGTGAATTACTGTCTATAAAAAATTGTACTGGTACTGTTTCTTGTATATTGATATGTTAAATATTAAATATGAGTGTTCCTACCTCTATTTTTGTATGAGTATGCTTATAACTTTGTCCATATTGTATTGATACATCTACCATATTACATTGTACATTTCTACCTCTGATACTATGACATTGTTTACAGTTGAAGATCATTGTCTTCATATATTACACAGTTGTTTATTCTTTTAGTCTTCAAAGTTAGATAGGTATTGAGAATTATATGTTTGTCATATTTATTTTTAAGTTTATCAGGTCTTTTAGTTACATAGAGATTATATTTAGTATTGATAGTATGATCTTCAGCCTCTTCAAAGAGCTGTAGAAAATGGCCTTTAATCTAACCTAAAATTTCTATGCCAAAGAGACACAATTACTCCTGACAACACCACTCTACTCCCGAGAGAACGTTGAGCACCAAAGACACTCCACTGGGAGCTTGTCTTCTTGGCAGAACTGGCCTTTGGGTTAAAAAAAGCCCATACCTCAACTTCTGACAAAGATACAAAATATCCCTAAGTGGATAAAACAGGATTGTCTTATCTTGCCAAGACAGGGTAGGATAATCCTAAAAAAGTTCCTTGCCTTTAATAATGGTATGCCAGTTATGTTAGGCCTTAGCCAAAGTTGGTTGACTCAACATTACAAACGAGACTTTGGGTGATTGCCCAGGTAGTCAGTTGTCTCTGTCAATTGTTACACATTTTAGATATCTCTCGATTGTTAAGTAATATTTATTCCCTTCTCAGATCTTTGACGGAGTTAAAGATTATATAATTGTAGTTACTCTCTATGTTATTTAGACTCCTTGAGATAAAATGTTTAACAAAAGTTTTGTTCTCAATATTGTTTGTTATATTTATTATTTGTTATTATTGTATATAGTTGTATTTGGTTTGGTTCTATCTTATTTAGACAAAAGGGGGAGATGTAGGGACATAGCCCCACCCAATGGGGGCGTGTTCGCCTCGGGCTAATGTTTACGGATAAATCTGCCGGGCGTGAGCCCAGCAGCCTTTTCTTTTGCTCCGCTTTTCCGGTACACCGCGGGAACCTGTGGTCCTGTAAGTTTATTTCCTTATTAAAGCTGTATATATCTATATAATCTGTCTACATTCATTTGCGCCGCCACACTGTAGAGATTTCTGAACTGGAGACGCTGAACTTGGAACGCACCAGATTCAGCACAGAACAGACTCCCCTACCATTCACAAGCCTATGACCTTAACCCCCTGATTCAGTTTCTCTGTGCCTCGGGTTTTCAGGTTCTAAGACAAGGGCCACCAACAGACTCCCTCTGCAGTATGGTTTGGGAGTTGGAGGTGGAGACTTAAGCACATCACTGCTTATAGACAGTATTCCTAGCAAGGCCTGGCACAGAGCACACTATAGCAGCCGGGCTTCTGGGTATTTTATCTCACAGAACCCCACAGTACAGAGAAGAGCGCGTCTCCTTTGTCCAAGGTCACCAGTCTCAACCGCCCAAGAACTTGATCTAGGTCCCCTCTCCCTGTGCACTAAGTCGTCTCTGCATCACCACGGCCTCCTCTGCTAATGCTTCCTGTGATGGACAAGGAGGAACCCGCTGAAACTGCAAGGCAAACAGAGATGGTAATTCCTTTTGAAATCAATGAAGGGCTGATCAAGTGGCCGAGGAGGAGTTGTTAGCTGCTCATTAGGATGATGTGAGACGCTGCTGCCTGCATCCTCGATGGAATCCATCCTGTTGCTTTATCATCATAAACATTCATTTTGATGTGGGGAGGGAGTTTTAAAAACCAACATGAATAATATATTACGGCTGACGTTTGGGAGGAAGCGGGAGCTTTATCTTTCTCCATCTTCCAGTAGGTAGTTTGTCATTGTCTTTCTTCCCTCCCCCCGCCCTTTGGTAACTGATGGGGTAGCCTGTCAGCTCAGGTTGTTTTGAAGGATCAGGAGTGTAATTCAATAATAAATTCACTCAGAGCCCAGCTGTCAGGAAGTTGGTGTTTATCTGAGTTCATTAGGAGATTCCTACGGCTCAGCCTCTTGGAGGATCTTGGTGGCTGTCTGAGGCCTGGGCCGGAGGTGAGGGCAGGAGCATGGGATGGGGAGCATGGGATGTCCATCTGTAACTCGGGGCACCCACACTTGGGTGTCGTCCGTGCTTGGCAGTGGACTGGTCGAAAGGATACCACACGTGTGACCATTTCTTTTTTCCCATTACCTTTTCCTTCTTTAGACTCCCATATTTAAAATTTCTGAAAACTTTGGGCTCTGCTTGAGGGTATAAAAGAAATTCTGAAGGCTTAGGAAGTGTGATGGTTACTTCCCCTCTGTTTAGAGCTGGCTTTGAGTCATGAGTCAAACACAATGCTTTAAGTCGGTTTGTGGAACTTTCTGGGTCCCTGCCCTGACGCCCCCTTTCTGGTCTGCATCTACCATGCATGTCCTTCTCCCACAGGATCCCCACGCTTACCATCCTCATTTACTCATTTACTTGACTGCCATCTTGATTTCAAATGTTGGAACATGCCTCCTGAAGAATGTCACCGTGATTATCTTCCAGCGCCGCTAAAATTCTCTATTTTCTGGTTACCCTGGAAACCCATACTCTTCTCCATGTTGGTTTCTCAATCTACCATGCATTTCTAATCTTGTGCAACTGAAACCCACAGGAAGCAACACAACTTCTCTACAGCACACACACATCCACACTCACACACACACACATCCACACTCACACTCACACACACATACATGCATGCACACACGTTTCACATACCCTCTCACGTCCACATGTTTTCATGTACACACAGGCTCACACATTTATATGCTCTCGCTTACACCCCTTACATGTGAGGTTTCCCCCCATCCACGCTGTGTCCTGTCACCCCCATCCACGCCGTGTCCTATCACCCCCATCCACGCCGTGTCCTGTTACTCCCATCCACGCCGTGTCCTGTCACCCCCATCCACGCCGTGTCCTGTCACCCCCATCCACGCCGTGTCCTATCACCCCCCATCCACGCCGTGTCCTATCACCCCCTGTCCACACAGTGTCCTGTCACTCCCCATCCATGCTGTGTTCTGCCATCCCTGTCCACGCCATGTCCTGTCACCCTCATCCACACCGTGTCCTGTCACTTCCCGTCCACGCTGTGTCCTGTCACCCTCTGTCCACACCCTGTCCTGCCACCCTGTCCATGTTGTGTCCTACCCACCCACCCCCGTCCACCTATCTGCTGAGTGAGTGAGCTGACAACCGCCAAGGCTTGTCAAAGTCATACCATGTCTCAGACCTAGACAGGGTTCTTGATTGTATTCTCAGCCTCTATTCAAATAGCGTTGGGTGGTTATTCTGCCGGCGCATCCCCTTGTAACCAGTAACTGCTCATGGAAGTGATATCTGCCCTACATCCAGCTTCTCAACCTTCTTGGTGCTGCTCAGACATCTGCATGGCCAGAAGAGGAAACTGCTCTCTCTTGAGTGTTTCCAGGAGATGCCCAAGCTGCTGACCCTTCCTTGCCTGTCTGACTCCAAGCTGCACAGTCTATGTCCTGTGTTCTTTCTTCTCTGGACGGTTGGACATCCTTCTACCATACCCTTTAAGGCATTCTCTTCGGTGTCGGTTGATACAAAGCTGACTAACTTCAACAGGAGACGGAGAGACCTTCCCTGTTCTCCCTTCTCTGAAGTTCTTCCACCTCAGCTCTGAACCACCACTCCCTCCCTGAGGAGCTGTGGCCTGCCCCTCCCTATTCCATGCCTTTTGGCCCGCGAATGCTCTGCCTATCTTATGTATCTCTTCGAGGACTCTCTTGCTTCTTCATCCCAGACATGGATGGATGCTGAGGAGAGGCCTTACGACGAGAGTGGCTTGTTTATTTCCATGTCTCAGGGGTCCAGCCGGTTCCAAGCAGTAGCCTGGAACCCTCAATCTGAGTCTCCCTGGGTCTGGCATATGGCCGTGATTCTACAGAGAGAAGGAGTTACCCTGCTGTCCTTACTGGACTCAGAGAGGCTGTGGGGTGACAGTCTGCACCTTGGAAGCTGTGGAGCGGAATCCTAGTCAAACAGTGCAACTCGGGGCACAGCATACAGGTTGCCGGGATGTGGGTTGGGCACAGGCTTTGTTACTGTTACACGTGGGCCCTACGCAGGCCTGTCTGTCCACCAGCTGCACCCTGGAGAAGTGCACTGCATTCCTCACTAACAAGGATCCCAGTGTCAGCTGGCTGGCAGAGCACAGCCTTTTCTTATCCTCTAACAGTGATCCAGCCACCTAAACCCATCTCTCCCCGCAGGGGGCTGGATGTTTCTGGGGAGCAGTTGTTACTCAAGCTTTGCTTCCCATTAAGGAAGTGGAGCTGGCAGCTCCTAACGCCATCACCCCCATCCTCAGGCGCCGTTAGGTATTGGTAATTTTCCGAGGTGTTTCTGGGCGCCCCAGGTTGAGCTTTGTGTACTTCTTTCCCTTTAAATCTCCAAGCCGCCCTCTGACACACACGTCACTCACCCGGTATCTGGCAGACTGAACCTTTGACAGCATGACCCCCAACCCCGCCCCACGCTACTGTTTCAGCCGGGAAACTGAGTCTACTTCATCCCAATTGCACAAGGAAGGGTTTTTACCTCTAGGCCCATTTGAAGCCATGGAGTAGGCACCTGACACCTGACACAGTGTTTCTGACTAGTCGCCAGGCTTATTTGACAGAGGGATGTTTGGGGACCCGTGGTGATGGATGGCTATTTTTTCTGAATCTAGATCAGCCAGGAGCAGGGGCCTACTGGTTCAGGTGAAGGCCAGGAGGGGGATTTCACACTAACATTTTGGAACCTTCTATTATCGACTCATCCGTAAAACAAATACCATCTTCCAGGCCCTTATTGACGTGTCACGGGTTCGCACAGATAAATAGTCACTGCATTCCAAGTGTCCGTAATTTAACTGAAGGCAACAGATGTGTAAGCAAGGACGTGGGAGCTGTCTTCTCTGGCTTCTGCTCCTCACCTCCAGTGTGCTGTCTAGCAGATGGCTGAACCCTGCTGGACCCTGAATCCTCTGTCTAAAACCAAGTAAAATGTGTCTATCTGCCCCCCTTCCCTCTCCTCTTCCTTTTCCCTCTGCATTTCTCATTCTTCAAGGCAATTTATGTGCACACACATTCCTTGAGCAACTACTGAGTTCTAATGAGTGAGATGCAGGATTGGCCTGGAGAACACAGATTTGAGGGGCGGCAGCTGCTGGCATGACTCTCATTTTATCGAGCCCCTCATCAGAGCCATGCACACAGGGGTGGCAAAGCCAGGAGCTGAAGTGGGCCTTAGCTTTGGCTCTTCCCCTAGCACAGGCTTCTCAAGTCCATGCAGACCGTGCCAAGAACCCAGGGCAGGTCCCACAGCATCTCGTAGTACTTAAGCAGCAGGCTCAGCACGTCCCGAGGAGGACACCCGGGGGACATATTCCTGCTGGCATGGAGCAGCCTGGCATGAATGTGGTTCTCCCTAACAGAACAGCTACAGGCAACTGACAAACCGTAGCTCTAATCAGATGCCATATGGGCCGGTCATGAAAGGCTGAACAAGCACCATTTTCCTTAGTAGGAATATTATTTATATCTGCAGTTGATTAAAAGAACTCACGCCGGGGGAAGACCTACAAGCCTACATACAAAATCGCACAATTGAATAAGATAGCAGCAGCTTCCTGCCTAGGAACAAAAGCAGCAGTTCTGGCCAAGAAATGTCACCCCCCCCCCACTCTTGCTGTTCCTTGCTCTAGCATGTGACTGGACATGTGCACACGGAAAAGCCGCTGTACCTGCTCTGGGGTATGTTTAAGACTGCGCCCGCTAATGTATCCGCCTGAGTGGTGTACACGTGTGCACATGACGCTGGGGATGAGGTTCGGTCTTTGATGCTCTCCACTTTATTCTTCCAGACAGGGTGCTTCCACTGAGCTTGGAGTTTAACATTTCATACTTCCTCCTTGCTGTGTGACTCTATTGTATCTTTACCTTACCCTTTCTCAGCTCAAGAATGACTTCAGAGAGCCGGCAGACACTTCCTCCTGGATGTGTGACTATGTTGTATCTTTTCTTTACCCTTTCTCTGCTCAAGGTGAGGCCACCACTTTTCTCCTACCCCCTGGTCTTGCTTTTAGATCCTCATCCTGGTGATGTCACCACTCTAACCCCAGCATTCACAGACAGGAGACCCCTTCAGTCTCACACCCGTCTCTAGCCAAGCCCCGTTGGTTCCTCATTCCCACGGTCTCATCACTTCTCATCATTTAGGGTAGGGACCCTTTGGCACAGAAGTCATTTTCAGTGACTGCAGGATTCACCGTGTTGACTCAGAGTTCAGCATGCATGAAGCATTACTGTATTAGAAGACATTCCAGATAAATGATTATCTTTACTTCTGGAAACTGTGCTGGTTTAATGTCCTGACCAGAGCGGAGAACACGGGGCCATCTTTTGCTGGCTCCCAGATCCTGCCATACCTCCCGCTTTTGTGTGAACTCTTCTTCCTCCTCTGAACCTCCCCTCTTTCACCGGCCTGGCTGTCTCTCATCTTTAAGACTTGTTTCTCATCAGGCAGTGGTGGTGTGTACCTTTAATCTCGGGATGCAGAAGGCAGAGGCAGGTGGATCTCTGTGAGTTCGAGGCCAATCTACTCTAGATTGGCTAGAGAAACCCTGTCAAAAAAAAAAAAAAAAAAAAGAAAAAGTCTTGTTTCCCCTACTCATCCCGAGCACACCTCCTCTGTATCCCTTAGGACCCTTGCCACACATTTTTGGCCAAGTACATCATAACTATATTCATTTTATAGCCCAGTTGACAGTAAGTAACCAATAGGCAGACAGTATATCCTACTCATCGTTGTCTCCCTAGCACTGTCCTGACACAGACGTTCCGTGGGTGACACAACTATTAAAGGAAGAATGTGTGAGTACGTGGCCTGGGAAGATGCGTGGACACGTGATCTGGGGGAAGACTGCATGGACACGTGGCCTGGGAAGATGCGTGGACACATGACCTGGGGAAGAATGTGTGGACACGTGGCCTGGGGAAGAATGTGTGGTCACGTGGCCTGAGGAAGAATGTGTGGACACATGGCCTGGGGAAGAATGTGTGGACACGTGGCCTGGGGAAGAATGTGTGGACGTGTGGTCTGGGGAAGACCGAATGGACTTGTGGCCTAGGAGACAGCAATGGCCTCTGCCTCCAGGTTAGTAAAGCCTTCTATCAGCTCTGAGGGCAAATAATGTCAAAGCCCTTCAGCTCAGACCATGGGATCAGAAAGAGCTGACTGCAAAGTGGGTATTGATCCAATATTCCCCTCAGACCTTTGATTTTCACTCACCCCATCTGTCACTCAGTGGGAAAGGTGCAGCTTTGCTCGAAAGCCCTTGGGCAGCAGTGTTGTCGGCGGGAGTGCTGGAGGCTGCGTCTTTGCCTCTCTTGCAAACACGTTTGAGCCTCTGGCCCACCCACCCTCTCAGCCTCCTCACACCAGACATCAGTCTCCCTGCAAGAGCTGCTGCTGGGGCTGAGCCCCACGGACTTACCCTCCGTCAAAGGGGTTCTCCCCGGGGATGACGTGTGTGCTGTCCCTGCCCACGAGGAACTTGACGCGGTCGTAGAAGGATTGCAGGTTCTGCTGGGGTATGGGGGCCTGGGTCTCTTGGATAATGTCCAGAGGATCGGGGGAGCCCAGGCATAGCGGGTTGACGTGACAGAGGGGCTGGAGGCAGCAGTCGGGGTCCATGCAGTCCACCAAGCCGTCTGCAGGGGCGACAGAGCATGTGCAGAACATTATATAGCTACGTTCAATCAGCCGTGTTTGCCTATCTGTCCCTCATTGGCAAACTTCAGACGCAGACAGAACCCAGGGCTTTTTGGAGCTGAAGAAGATCTTGGTGCTTCAGATACCTCTGGCCCCAGACTTTCTGTCTCATAGGTGCTACAGCTAGGTAGGCATATGGTGTGTACACTGTTTGTCCTCTTCTAAGGAGACAGCAGCAAGGGTTTAGGAGAAAGCTCATAGGAGAGAGAATGCATGGCCATCAGAGATGCTAAGCCAAAATGCCGGTGTTTAGGGGGGAAATAGTAAGGATGAGGCTGCAGTGTGGGTTGGGGGAAGCTGTGCTGGACCATTTAGTCCATGTTAGTAACCTGGAAATTTGCCCTCATGGCATAGGTTTCCCCAAAGGCTTGCAATAGAGGGTGATTTCATCCAAGGCACGCTGCTAAAACTCACAGATGGAAGGGCGGGGTGCTGAGGTTGCACAGACAAGAAATGGAGCAGCTTAGGTGAGAACGGCACTGATGGAGAACGCACAGTTGTTTTTGAGGGACCTACAGGGTAAAATCTAAAACCTGTTGATTCCCTGACTCTGGTGTGAGGAAGAAGAAAGGATGGTCAGGCCCTGTAACTGTGGCAGCTTCCTCAGCTGTGGGATCAGTGACCTGGGGCATAGCCCTCAGCCCTGCAGAGGCCCGGATCTGCCTTCTGTGAGTTGTGACTTGCGGGGAGTTGTCTTGACCACATGGATGGGTAGCTTCAGAACCCCTAAACTATTACAGCTCACGCTACTTCCCAAATGCAAAGAAAGAGATTAGCATAGGCTACACAGTTCGGGCTTTATTACTGTAAGACACTTTTATAGTTCCCAACTAACAATTTAGGATGAGTAACTGCTCCAGAGATCAGAAGATGGGCTAGGATGACCCCAGAATCACATCTTGGATGTTACAAGCAGAGGTGACCTGTGTACTGCCTGGGTTTAGATCCTGGCTTGACAGCTTCTGAGCTGTGTGAGACTGGAAAACTTTCCAACCATCCTGGTCCCAGGGGTGCTTTGGTTATCTCTGCTGTACCCTTAGCACTCAGCAGATGCACTTTGAAATGGCTATTAAATAAACAACAACAACAAACCAAATAAACAGTCAACAAATGACGCGGCAGATAACACGAGATTAATCTGTAAAAGCCAGGACATGATCTCTTCAATCAACCGTATTCAGCAGTTGCTATGATGGTAGGATCGTGAGCCACGGAGCCTGAAGCTCATGTCCCAGCCCTGTCTGTAAGACTGACCCCAAGCCGGGCGGTGGTGGCGCACGCCTTTAATCCCAGCACTTGGGAGGCAGAGGCAGGCGGATCTCTGTGAGTTCGAGACCAGCCTGGTCTACAAGAGCTAGTACCAGGACAGGCTCCAAAACCACAGAGAAACCCTGTCTCGAAAAACCAAAAAAAAAAAAAAAAAAAGACTGACCCCAGACAATTGGGCGAGTCCGATCTCTCCGAATACCATGTTCTCACCAACAATACCCGAGAAATGCTAGCACAGCCAGCTCACCTCCGTTTCCCTAGGATTTATGGTGTAGACTCTGCACCTGTAGGGCACGGCATACCCCCCCCCCACCCGCCGACTATCCTCCGGTTCTCTCGTTCTCACTGGCTGAGTCACTTCAGGCCTACCTTCTATGGTGTGTTCAACGTCTGAATGAAAAGTACTTGGGGAACTTTAGGTAAATGGCCAAGCCTCTTGGTCGACCTCAATCCCAGTTTCTCATGCCCTCTTAAGTAAATTAGGGACAACCATCCCTGGCAATATTCCATTTGTTGTTGTTTTTTCCATTTTCCCCCATTTTCTGTACAGTACCCAAGTGCCCGTGGCATCCTGGCATGGAGCACAGTGACAGAGTCTGGATTCCAGAGCTAGAGCACGGGATCAGCTGTGACTCTTCCCACTGTGTGCCCTTAGGCAAGTCAGTTAAACTATCTGGTCTCAGATTCCTACATTTTTCTCACTTTTAAAAATTACTACAGTTTCTTCAGGTGTGTGTGTGTGTGTGTGTGTGTGTGTGTGTGTGTAAGCATGGGCCACAGTGTGCATGTGGAGCTAAGGGGACAACCTTGGGAGTCTTTCCTTCCACTGTTTCAGTCCTAAGGATCAAGCCCGGGTTTGGGTTGGTGACAAGCCCCCTCACACACTGAGGCCTTTATTTAGCCAGCTTCCCATGTTTTCACACAGACAATAAGAGGGTCATTGAGTTTCCTTTCAACAATGACCCATGTAGTGCTACATCCCCAAATTTAACCCAGTACTGGGTACACAGTAGGTGCTTAATAAAGGTAGATCCTGAACCTAGAACATGGTTGACTGAAACGAAGGACTATCTACCTGGTAGAACCACCCTGTACCTCACCCCAGTATTATTGTGGGTGGCAACCTTAGCTTGTCTTCTAGCTTCCGGGTCCCATGGCCTAGCAAAGCAGCCACCCTCTCCTGCCGTAGGCGGGTTTCATCGCACCCTTTTTGGCTGCGCCCGTCAGACATTGCTTAAACACATAATTACAGCCCAAGATGGGGGTTATTTGCATTCTGCTATTGATGTGAGCGTGACAACTCCGGCGGCCGCATCCATAACTCTGCAGAGACGCTCCATTATTCAATCCCAGCGAGCGGGGACGGTGACCATTAAATCAGCCGGCACAATTGAAGGGCCGTGAAAAGTCATGGCTAATTTGAAATTTTATTAGCTCTTGCCTGCTCCTGTTTACCACTAAAGTAGTCCCTGGAAGCCAGTCTTTTACCTCTCCGTAAACACTCTGCCATGCGGCGCCTGGGAGGGGTGCCTACTCTCCAGTCTTGAGGAAGGTGACCTGGGAGTGAGGGTGCTTCTCACCGTGTTAGGTTGGTGGAGAGGGCAAATGACAGGGATGTCAGGCCCTGCACTGTGCTAAACACTTTATAAGGATTAAGGGCCTTAGTGCTGACCCATCCCGCGAAGGAGCCACTGTTCAGAGACGGAACCACATCTTAGGCGTGGTAAAATTGACGGCTGTAGAGGTAGTTCCTAAAGAAGTTGAGGGGGGGATCTGAACTCAGTTCTTTCTGACACACGGAAAGTTCTCTGAGTCATCCCGGAGAGACTCGCGGGAATTGTAAATGGAGAATAGGAATTGGGGGCCCTACTGAAACGATGCCCTGCCATGCCAGGCTCAGTGCATAAGAGAATTTCTCTCCAGCCAGATGGCCACAGGAGTTGTGGGACCCTGTGCAAGTCCTAATGTCTCCAGTCTCAGTTTCTCTAGCCATGCATAATGACAGACAAAGAAAGATGCTTCCTTCTTTAGACTCATGGATCCGTCCACATCGGCTGTACGTGTACGAGGCTTCCTTTGTAGCCTGACTGTCTCCAAACCCAGGACTCAGCATGCGTGCTCTGCAGTGAACCATATGCCATTCCTTAGGCATTTTATTTAGGATTGGATCTTGCATATGTTCTGGAAAGTTCTCCTATAAACCAAGAATGCTCCTTTCTTCATTTCTCTCTGGCCCTTTCTTCGGGATACCAATAAAAGTTTAAAGGGGCCAGCTCCTATTTCACGCCTCTCGGCCTCTGCATTTCTTTCCTTTTTATCTGTGCCCCATCCTGATAAATTTCCTCAGACTTCCATTCTACTTCCCTTATCTGCCCTTCATTTGTGTCTGGTCTGCTATTTAATTGGTCCCCTGGGTCATTAACTTAAATGACCATATTTTGAGACTGTAGATAGTCTCTTTGGGACTTTTACAAATCTGCCGTTTCCCCCCCTCCCCGGGTAGTATCTTGTTCCATCCTTATGGTTTTACGCATCAGCTATCTCTGTAGCCATGTAAAAGTTTATTTATGGTATAGTCTCTCTTGCATTTCGTTCTTGTGTGCAGTCATCCTCTTGCATGCTATCGTTGTTAACCCCAGCCTGTAGTCAGCCATTCCCGCCTGTTCTAGAAGTCTCGCTGGAGATCTCACATGGTTGGTGAACTCTCCAGCATGATTTCTGGTGACTGCTGCCTGCCACGCCAGAGTACCACTCACGCAGGACTGCTTTCTGGGTGGATCTTCTAGCTTGGCGTTAGCACTCTGGTTTGCAGGATTATGGTAGGGCCTTTCTGCTGTGAGTTCTGTCCCTCACGGGTGCCTAGCTCCGTGCCACCCGCTCTGCTCTAGCAGGCACCTGCTCCACATCTAGCCTCCGAGGGCTCCTGTTTTCCGTGTGGTGGCAGCAGCGACGCCCCACTATGAGCACACCCTGCCATTGTCAGCGTGGTGCCGCGGCTTCTGTGCCTGCTGCCCTGGCTTCAGTTTCACTTTGTTTCTGCCTTCCAGGGCTCCCTGTTCCCCATTTCTCCTCCATCTTGTGGGCAGTAGGGTGCTATGATGACCTGCCTGGATCATGTATTTGCTGAAAATACACATCCCGGCAAAATCTCTGAGCCTTTTCCTCCACCTGTTAAATGGATCACCGTGAAGCCTACTTCACAGAGACGCTGTGAGACTCAGAGAGGGTCCCATGTAAGGACCCAGCCAGGGACGGTGACTGGTGGCTTCTGACAGGCACTTCCCTTCGGCGAGTATCCTGGTATCCTGGCAACCAGCTGCCATTTGATGAAGCCCTGGTCTCTTCCTCTGCACACATTCCAGGCAGGATTCTGGGTGCAGTGTGACCCCAGAGGTCTGAACTGGATAAAGCCAGCCATGGTGACACATGTAAATTAGGTTATGGGAGCTCTCAGGACCCTTTCGAAAGGAGACACCACATAAACCGCACCCTCACCAGAGACCTCGGGA
The DNA here is from genome assembly GCF_950005125.1 of Chionomys nivalis. Lineage (NCBI taxonomy): Eukaryota > Metazoa > Chordata > Mammalia > Rodentia > Cricetidae > Chionomys > Chionomys nivalis. The sequence goes on from NC_080108.1 coordinate 3,122,147, forward strand.
CTGAGGAATTGCCCACTGGCTGCCTGGTGATTGATGCCAGGCCAGAAATTCCGCCTGCACCTTGTTAAGCTGGTGTTTCCTCCTCGTACATTTGACAAATATTTGCTGAGCAGTAAATGTGGGTGACTCCTCCACCGTCACATTTAAATGAGACACATGAATGGGGGGAACCCACAAACTTCACTCTCAAAGATGCATTATATAAGCCCAGCATTTGTGCAAAACCTTTGTGTTCAGAACTGGCATTGGCAGCCTGTAACACTGTGGACGTCTGCTCCACAGCGTGTGTGTATTCATATAGGTGTATATGTATGTGTATATGCATGCATGTGCATATATGTGTATCCGTGTGTATGTATGTGTTTATGTGTATCCATGTGTATAAGTGTGTATGAATGTATGTATGTATACATGCATGTGTACATGTGTGTATATATGTATATGCATGTATGAATGAATCTGTGAGGCTCCCACATTTAACAGGTGGATCGGTTTGGCCAACCTATTGGGGCCTATGACAGAAACCATACAGGTCTGAAGACAACAGCCAGATGAGGTTGGCTGATGTAAGCCAGCAGGGAGTAAGGGACTCGTCCCAGACTTACAACCACCAGTGTAAGGAAAGCTGGGACAGCCATGGGGAAGCCGCTTATTCTTAGCAATCCTTGTCTACAAGCTTTCTCTCTTCCAGGATACAGCCCACCCTGGACTGAGGTGGGCCCTCACTCTGGGCATCTCCACCACCCCCTGAGCTCCCCTTCTTCCCCATGAGAGGGCTGAGCATCGCAGGATCATTCATGTATTTGTTCCTTTACACGGTGAGGTGTTCCTTTACACAGGCAAGGTGCTGTGCTATGCACGGGAGACACGGAAATAAGCAAGCCAGTTCCTGTCCCTATGGGACAGCGGGGAGGGGGATCAGAACACCCAGAGCATGGCTGGAAAGAGATATGGGCAGACTGCAGGCCATAGAACGGTCTTACAGCAAGCTGTGGGCAGCCCCTGGGGCAGCCCCTGGGGAAGGAGGGGAGGGTACACCTCCCCTTTCTGCACACATCTCAGAGAAGTTTTTGTCACTTGCTATAATGAATTCCATGCCTTCTTTCGAAAGGGCTTGTGAAATCTTTATCTGCTCCTTGGAACACGAGATTTTTTAAAGGTCAATTCCTCTCTTGTCTCTTATCACGAGAAATGTGGTTTAGAGACCGTCTGGAGGGTGACCAGATTCTAGGGCTTTGTGTGCGCGTCCCATGCCCACAGCCGGAGATGGGTGGAGCGGGTGGTGGAAGGACAGGGAGCTTTCTTTGTTTGCAGTTCTTTTGAAATTTCTCCTTCTGGGCTGCGTCTGTCAGTTGCGGTATTGCTATCCACAATTGTCTTTCGTGGGGCCGCGAGCCATGGAAGACGTTTTGATACCTTGAAGCTGCTTTGAGAAGTGTCATCTAAAGGGATCTGGCTGTTTAAATTCCAGTGGAGATTTTGTTCCAGCATCTTCTTTACAGACAGGGCTCCTGTCTAGTCTAGCTCTCCCGCTGATCCGCTGTGTGCAGCTGGGTAACTTCTTCCAGTTCTCTGAGACTCCATGTCCTTGTATGTAAATCGCTCTGCCGCCTACAGGTTTGTTGGGGGAGCTTTGAAAACCAGGCAGAGGTGGACCTTTTATTCTATGAATATGCAATGTTTGATGTTTGGGATAGGTTTTTTTTTTTTTTTTTTTTTTTTTTTTTTTTGACCAGATCTTACTGGGTAACCCATGAGCTTGTGATCCTCTTGCCAGGGTCCCCCAAGTGTTAGAATTATTGGTGGGAATCACAGCACACAGCTTGGATTATGGATTTTAATAAAAAATAAAAAACAGTCAAAATCCACCAATATATACAAAATATATTAAACCTTTCTGTGAAAAAGGTAGTCTAAAACTTCACAGGGAGTAGCGTTCCGATGGAAATCAATTGTATATTGGAGTTCTCTCATGCTCTAGAAGGCTCCGTGGCATATTTCAAAGTGTCTTCAGGCCTGGGTAGACACTCCCCACATTTCAAGGAGGAAGAGAATATCTGAGAGGAGGAGGCATGCTCTAGATGCACAGCGCTACATGGGGCATCTCAGCTAGAGCCTGGAATCCTAGTCTGGGCCCAGCTATTGGCTGTCTGTGTGACCGTGAGATACATGATGTCACCTCTCTCTCTCTCTCTCTCTCTGGTTTCCTGTTTTCTTGTCTGCATTATGCAGGGGAGGAGAAGGAAGGACATGGAGTTCCTTCTAGCCCTGCTGCTCAACATTAAGCTCTGCTAATCTCCTCGAAGACCGCAAGTCATTTTGACTGCTCAGGGAGCACTTTCTCTTGACCCCGAATTGCTTTCTGGCCTTGTGCTGTGTCCCCTGCCTTGGTTGGCATGGAGGTGCTCCTCTCATTCTGCTTCCATGAGATTCAGTTATTTAGATAACAATTTTCTTCCGCATGACTGTGAGCTTCCTGAGGGAGACCAGGCCATGCCCACTGGTCCTTAGATCCTCTCAGAAAAGAGTGTGCTGCTAGACTGAGCGCCCAAGGTCCATATGAAGAGCGGAAGGAGGGAGAACATGAGCAAGGAAGTCAAGACCATGAGGGGTGCGTCCACCCACTAAGACGATGTGACTGATCTAATGGGAGCTCACCAAGGCCAGCTGGACTGGGACTGATGGAGCAGGTGATCAGACCGGACTCTCTGAATGTGGCTGACAATGAGGGCGGACTGAGAAGCCAATGATAATGACACTGGGTTTTGATCCTACTGCATATACTAGCTTTTTGGGAGCCTAGTCTGTTTGGATGCTCACTTTCCTAGACCTGGATGGAGGGGGGAGGACCTTGGACTTCCCACAGGGCAGGGCACCCTGACTTCTCTTAGGACTGGAGAGGGAGGGGGAGGAAGAGTCGGGGGAGTGGGAGGGAAATGGGAGGATGGGAGGAGGTGGAAATTTTTGATAAATAAATTTTAAAAGAAAAGAAAAAAGAAAAGAGTGTGCTGCCTTGCCAACCACAAGACCCAAGAGCAGGGATGCTGGACAGAAGGGAAAATTGTGGATTGCTAAATATGGCCTACGTGTGTGCTCCCTGCATGGTGACCCTGCCTTTCCTTCTACCAGACTGTCTCTGCTTGTGCAAGGCCAAGAGACAGAAAGCCAGTGAGGGTAATGTCTGTCCCTTTGGAATCTGCAGTTTATTTCATCCACACCACCTTACAAATCCGGGACCTTCTGGGGCTTCCTCCGGACTCTCTCAATGGATAGAAAGGCCAGTATACCAAAGTGAGGCATCGTTTCGCTTCATAGTGGAGAACCAAATGCCCAAGGCTTGCCCTCGTGAGACGGCTGGGTTTCCAGTTGCGATGGCTTATGGGAGGTCGTCCTGGGGAAGCCATGACTCACTTCCCTCCGAGGTGGTTGACAATATCAGTTGAACGACCGGATGCTTTTCTGGGACAGCAGGAACCCACGGTCTCACGGGAACCTCCATTTCCTCTCTCTGAATCTGACACGGGAGTTGGGGCCTGACGCAGTGCAAATGCTCAGCGATCATTCAGGGAGCAAATGAAGGCCCTCACAGTGCAGCTTTTGTGTGCCGCTGAGGACGTACAAACTCATTTTGCTCTATAATATGCCTCAAACAATGTATGAGGTATGGTCTCCCACAATTGGGGATTTTCTGGTTGTTGTTTTTGCTTTGTGCTGGCTCATTGCTCGGAGAAACTGGAAAAGGCTCCATTTCCCTAGGGTCTGGATTGTTTCCTATAACATGGGGTTCAGGGCTACTGTGGGCTCAGGTTCTCTGGGAAAACTGGGCATTTCAGTGTTGGCTGTCTCTGAAGCATGGCAACCAGGGTGCCTACTCTGGTGCTCTTTTATGTGGGGTACGACTATATGTTTTCTGAATATCACAAAGAGCCTTAGTTCTTTAGTTGTCCAGCTGTTCCACAGCTGTGTGAAAGCTTGGGCCAAGATCCTGGACTTTGGGAAAGGGAATGATTTCCCAGTATGGCTTCTCTCCTTTTTCCTAATTTTCCATGAATGTTACTGTTTATCACTGGCCTTGCAGCCACACAGGCAAGATGCAGCGGGATGCTGAGGGCATCGTATGGACAACAGAAGCTGATCTCTTTCCCACAGACAGAGTCAGAGTGCTCTTTCTCTTACTTGAAGGACGAGGAGGCTCGATACCCTTCCTCATTTTGCCTTTTTCTGTATGATCTCTTGAGAACAAAACACCCCTCCCCTCACATAAAACTCCTTCCTGCTCTGATATCACCTTCCTGTTAAATGTTTTCCTAGCCCCACAACTAATACATAACCATGCAATTTCACTTAGAACAATCCATTAACACTCAACCTTGGTGCTTCCTCCTTCCTCCGAGTTCCTGGAGGATGGACAGGACTTTCGCATCTCCGTGCCTGCTGTAAGACATGGTCCTCCAAAAGAGATGCTGCATGTTTGGGCAACTCTGATTAATGTATGATCTCTCCAGGTTTCAGCTAGATCAAAGGACATAGCAACATGATGGGATTCCAGGCAAACACACATCTCTGCTCAGATGTCATCAAGGCCCAACCCTATGGGCACCTTGCATCTAATTCTTCTCATTGCTGTCGTCTGGGGTTATCTGCATGACTGCTGTCTGGATGTGGGCAAGGGAAAGGATGGCTCTAGGGCAGTCCAGACAAACACCAAGGCTCTCAAGCAATGCTTCTAGGATTCCAGAGCCAACGTGGCAAGTTGAATTAGAGTGACCACAATATTACACACTTGGCCTTTTGATCCTCATGGGGTTTGATATTGTAGAACGCTGTAGGCAGGAAATTTCCAGAAGAGAGGATGCCAAGTTTCTAGTTCTATAGTTTCTAACATTGTGCAGAACATGGGGAAGTCTCTCAGTTTAAATCAAAGAGAGTCACCTAAGTGTGTCAACTGCCAGCATCAGAAAGAGAAATTTTCTTTGTTTTTGTATCTGTCTTCGTTATTTTTTCAGTAACTCCCTGCAGTTGGTAGAAGCAGGTTCTACCACATGGGAATGTGGAGCATATTATGAAGGATATTATGCAAGTTTACACCATAGAGAAATGGAAACTAATTTATGGCTAATATAAAGACTTGAATAACCTTGATGGACAAACTGCCTCATGGTGTGGGAAGTCCTTCTGTCTATGTGTTGCTTTTATTGGTTAATGAATAAAGAAGCTGCTTTGGCTTGTGATAGGGCAGAGTAGAGCTAGGTGGGAAACCTAAATTGAATGCTGGGAGAAAGAAGGGGAAGTCAGTGAGAAGCCATGTAGCCGCCAGAGGAGACAGACATGCCCAGGAACTTTACATGTAAATCATAAGCCTCATGGTAAAATATAAAATAATAGAAATGGGTTGGTTAATTTAAGATATAAGAGCTAGCTAGCAATATGCTTAAGTGATTGGCCAAAAAGTGTTTTAATTAATACAGTTTTGTGTGATTATTTTGGGTCTGAGCAGCTGGAAACGAACAAGCAACTTCTGTCAACAACTCATTTTGTATTTGGGGAGAGTAAGGTTCAGAGACACCCAGTACCCAGGTGGGGTTAAGATCCAAGTTTTAATTAAAATGGGTTTTCACCGTGAGTTAATATTCCATAAGCCTAACCCCTCTTCCCTTGGGTTTTGGCTGCCCAACACTTGGGAAGAAAGCAAAGGCAGATGTTATTACAAACTTATATAGATGAGAGAAAGAGTGAGGGGAAAGAGTGCCTTGGTGTTCCCGAGAGGGTTACCTTAAGAATCAGAGGTGACACCTTAATCCAGGTGAGCGAGCCCCCGTCCCTGGAGGAACATCCTTCACAGTTTATGGGATATGGAAGAGGGCTGCTTCTGCAGGCCCTGGCCAGGTAACCATTCCACCACAGGGCTAACTGGGGATGCTTCTCCTTGCCTTCTCTCCATTGGCCAATAGATGCGAGCTAATTTCATTTACAGTCACTCATTAAAATGAGTCAAACTATACTAACAATAGCACCCATTCCTCAGGCCGCCCACACAGTCTTCTGTGTCCCAAAGTCCCCTCACTGTGGATTAGGGTGCTGGTTCTCTGCTAGCCCAGCAGTGTTCCCTCTTGTCTGTCTCCTACCCCTGGAACGGGCTGGGGTCCACGGACGCCAGATCCCTACCTCCATCGTTGTCTTTGCTGTCCCCACAGGCGGTTTCCATGGACGTGTCACATCCGGCTCCTCTCCAGCCCAGCTGGCAGACACAGTGCCACCCATTCAGGTCCAGGGTACATCTGCCATTTCCATTGCACAAGCCAGGACAGCCCTCTGTAAGACAAAGCAGGGAGTCAAGGGCTGGGGCCCCACGGCAACTGTTACTCCTGCACTCTGCACTATGCTGTACCAGCTACCTATACGATGCTTTCACTTCCGTCCGTCTCAGCAGCTGGGAAGGCAGGTACCACAACAACTCTCTACATTACAGAGAAGACAGCAGAGACTCGGAGAAGTAAGGACTCTTACAGAGGGGGTCTGGAACCCTCAGCATCTCCACCTCCCTCCCCCCCATTACACAAGTCTCAGGATTTGGAGCTGCAGTCAGTTGATCAAGCCTGCCAGAGCTTGACTAGGGAGGTCTTCCACCCATCCTCAATCCTGTACTTGGTCGTCTTGTCTCTTGGCCTTTAACTCACAGAGATTCCCCTGCCTCTGCCTCCTGGGTGCTGGGATTGAAGGTGTTCTGTAACATTTGGCCTAGAGATGTGCTTTTCCCCCCTAGTTCTTGTAACTAGGTCAACTTTAGTGGGCTTTAGGCTTTTCATATCGGCTCTCCTTTTCTCCTAGACAATAGTTTTTGCTTCGAGAATGAGGGCTTGGGTCTTTCTATTACCATTGTGTTTACGCTATGCTTTGGAAAGGGCTTTATACCAGGGGAGCCCAGGAGACTGTCATGACATAGACAAACTCCTGCTGGTCTCAAGTACAAAGGAAGATCCAAGCAGTGCTAGCTGCTCAGCTGTGTATCTACACACCCGTCCCTTGTTAAGCATCTTATTTGGGCTAGCTACAGGCACAGAGATGAAAAATACCTAGTTGTATTCTTGAGAAGCAGGCATCCTACCAAAGTGCCTAGATGGAGACCTGAACTGTATAGCGGGAATTAGGAACAGCTATGGCCATCTGAGAAGACGTGGGTGACCTAATAAAAAGAACAGGGTACTGCTTGGAGCCCATTACTTCTGCTCTGACCCATGATGAGGTGGGGACTTTTAGTAATTGTCAAGCAGGCTTGCAGGATTTTGATTACTGCCCTTTCAAGCCTGGTTTGTGGCTCAGAAGGTAAAAGCTATTGACGTGCAAGACCTGAGTTTGAGTCTAGGAACCTAAGGCAGAAAGAGAAAACTCATTCCTAAAGATTGTCCACTGACCTCCACACCTGCATCATGTTATGTACGAGTCGAGTCCCACAGGCTTTTGTGTGTGAGAGAGACACACACACATTTCAAAAAGGAAGAGACTCATGTTTAAGAAAACATTAGGTTTCATAGCTCACTTTAGCTCCTATTCTTTCATCCGAATTCTTTTCATTTCTATTCTTTCTCTTGCGTCCTTATTTTCATGATGGCCAGCTCTCTTCTCTGAGTACTATCAACTCAAACTATTCTGTTCATGGAGTCTCTACTTCCTCTCCTTTGCTCCAGCCTCCAGGGAAGGAATGAGTTACACTAGTTTACTGTCATGAGCATCAAGTACCTGCCCATTTGGCTGTGAACTGAACATTCTGCCATGAAACCACAAAACCATGGAAAATGAACCTATTACCACTATTGGTTGTTGTTTTCATTTTTTTCTCTTTCTCTTTTTTTCCTCCCTCCCTCCTTCCTTTCCTCCCTCCCTCCTTCCTTCCCTCCCTCCCTTTCTTTTTAAGACAGGGTCTCACATAGCCCACACTGACTTCACACTTGCTATGCAGCTGCAGATGGCCCTGAACTTCTGATCATCCCGATTCTGCCTCCCAAGTGCTGGGATTACAGGTGTGCACCACCACGTCTGCTCATGCAGCAGTGGCGATGAAAGCCCAGGTTTCATGAACGCTGAGTGAGCACTCTGTCCGCTGGGCTCTGTGACTCATTATTTTTAAAGGACAACAAACCTGGCACATATAAACACTCAGGGAGCAGCTGATAGGTCAGAACCTGAGACTAGCAATTCAAGGACTTAAAAAATGCATATTAAAATTAGCATGCAAAGATTAGATACCATTATGGCTCAAGGGCTTTGGATAGTTGACTCTGATTCCAACAAAAACCGGAAGTTCACTTCCTCTTGAGATGGTCGATGCAGACACCAACCAATCAATGCAACCACCGTCCTTTCCACAAGGAAGAAACACTGGCTGCATGTGGGGAATCCAGCGGGGATCACACAGAAGGCTTAGTAGAAGACATAGAGCATGTGTGGGAGGTTAGCCTCAAAACTGATCAAGAAGAAAAGGTGTAAACCTGGGTGCTAGGAGCAGTGGGTGACATGTGGATGACTGGTCTGTGTTCTGACTAAGCTACCATGATTGGTCACCCAGAGTGATCTCAGCAAGCAGAGCCTCTCCTGTCTTTCAGTTCGTCTCAAGTTTTCGTCCATCTACCCAGGGACTGCTTTTTAATTAAACTACTCCTCCTGGGGTTAATCTTAGAGGAAGAAGGTGGAAGCTTTAAAAATATTAGGATACTCTTTTATTTTGCCGTGATACAGCATTTCATAAGATGCAGAAAGGACCTTTTGTGAGCACGAGCTTAGAAACCACACCAAAGGCCAGCTCTATGACTCTGTGGCCAGGGGACCCGGCCATGTTATTAAATTTTTTGAGCCCCAATATTCTTAATTATAACATAGGGGAATTAGGAGGGCTCAACATAATAAGGTATCTGTTATAATCACTCGGTTCTGGCATTGTAGTCCTAAAGCAGGCACAGGCTATCCATGAGTCATGAGCACAACGTGTTCTAATAAACTTGATTAAAAAATATCTGTGACAAGGTAGACTTGGTCTGTGGGCTATGTATTTAGGTAGATGCCCTCAGGACAGGGAGAACAGTGACAGCTGCCATGTATTCGGGGGCTGCCATGGCTGGCCCCTGGGCTAGGTGCTTTGCACAGATTATTCCTCAAAGGGGAGACTTTGGGGGCTGGAGAAATGGATCAGTGCGTAAAACACTTGCTGTGTAGATGTGAGGTCCTGAGTTTGGATTCCTAGAATCCACACTGAGACAGATATGGTAATCTCATTGTATCTTCTTAGAGCTGTGCGGTTGAGACAGGAGAATCCCTAGGTTTTCAAGGGCCAGTTAGCTTGGTGCACACTGTGATGAACAAGAGATTCTGTTCCAAATAAGATGGATGGCGAGGACCAACACCTCAGGCTACCCTCCGGCCTCTGCAAGCGTACTGTAGCTTGCACCCACATTCATCCACAAAACCTGGCTGTGTGTATGAGAACACACACACGTTTTAAAAAATAATTTTCCAGATTTTCAGAGAAGTTCCAATTTCACACCATTAGTCTCAAGTTTTTTAATTAAAAAGCAAAATATGTTTTGTATTTACGGGGACCCCGAAGTTTGGCGAACTTCAACTCAGATCTTTTTTTCTTCTTTTGGCAGGGTTTTTCTGTGTAGCTTTGGATCCTGTCCTAAAACTTGCTCTGTATACCAGGCTGGCCCCGAACTCACAGAGATCCACCTGCCATTGCCTCCTGAGTGCCGGGTTTAAAGGCGTGGGCCACCACCACCCGGCATCAACTCAGATTTTAGCACAGTCATTGGACTTTCTGTTTGTGGGAAGATTATCACATTAACTCTGAACTTCAGTTTTCGTATCTGTAGGTGTGAAAGAGGCACTGAGAAGATTAAATGGCATGGTTTATGCCGATTACTCAGCCCAGTAAGCATGGGAGCTGACTGTACAAGGGGCATTTACTATGTAAGGACCATTAATACTGGATTGCATTTTAGCTGTGTGTAACTTCACTAAAAACTGCACTCGCTGGAAAGTAACCCTCTGCTGCTCAAACTGTGCCATTGTTTAGGGCTCACAAATACCAACTTCTCTGAAGTGAAGGGGCGCCCTAGGGACATAGCTGTGGGGTCACCACGCCATGCAATTGGCATTGGTGTAACACGGGCAGTGTCATGAGTCCCGGTCCATCCTATTATTACCTCAAACTTCCAAGGCAGGCTGTCCTTCTGATGACAGTCACTCTGGTTGTTGGTTAATTTCTCAATAGTTCAGTGGTCTCACTCCCTCTGTTAGAATGCAGACTCCATAAAAGCATCAGGGCTTCCCCTGGCGCCTTCACGCGGCAGGCACTCACCACGCACTTGCCCAAATGAACCAACAGATCAGAGAGAAATGGGTTCTGCTTCTTCCCCCCTGACTGGTAAGGGTTGAGAAAACTACCTCCCTGTCTCGGCCTCGGTTTCCTGATGTATAACAAGAATGATCCATTAGGTACCTCTAGCAAAACTGACCGATGAAGGACAGAATATCAGATTCTATCAATCGATTCATTAGCTCAACATCATCTACTGAATGCCAGACTTCATGTTAATAGATGAGTGGAGGGAGATATCTGCCTGCATTTTCCTGGAAGGATTTAAACTTTATTTATTTATTTTGAAATGGTTTTACTATGTGGCCCAGGCTGGCCTTGAACTTGTGATCCTCCTCCTAACTCAGCCTTCAAAGTCCTGAGATAACAAATTTGTGCCACTCACATCTGTTGGGGCTTAAGATCTTAAACACTCATTCTCAAAGGGAACTCTGTGAGAAACTGGTCGTAAGGGGTCTCTAAAGAGAAGCTATAGGGGCTGGGTGTGGGGATCAGTTGGTAGACTGCTTGCCTAGCATGCATGAGGCCCTTAGTTTGGGCCCCAGGAATATATGCTTGTGTGTGTGTGTGTGTGTGTGTGTGTGTGTGTCTGTGTGTGTAAAATCTGGGTGTAGTGGCACATGGGCTGGAATCCCAGCTCCTGGGAGGTGGAGGCAGGAGACACATGAGCCCAGGGTCATCTTCAGCTATACAGAGTTTCAGGTCAGCCAGAGCTAATGACCCTGACGCAGACAACAACAATACCAACAACCATGACAACCGACCAAAGACAACGACGCATTTCTTGTCAAGTGATTTCAGCAAACACTTTGGCTCTAGGCCACACTGAATGTTAGAACCTTACTGAAGAAAGCCCCTTGTTTGTTTCCAGAGCACTTTCCGTTTTGGACTTGGAACTCTTTCCCCCACATATTTGTTGTGATAGTCTTGTCTAGGGCACCCCTCTTGGGTCCCTGCGAATTCCTCTGGTTGCCTACCCTACACACTTAGTGCTACTCAGAGGCACCCAGGAGAGGGAAACACTTAATATGGGGCCACTTTATCCACTCTCGGTTTCATCAGACGACCCAAGTTCCACCCTGAGGACCAGCGCAGTACGTTGGCATCGGAACAGCCTCAGGGTACCTGGGAGTGAAGTAGGTTCACTTGTTTCTGGCACCCATCACCCCCACCCCATTAGCCAGCATGGGGAGGCCTCCTCTGGGGTGACTTGCTGACTTTCTTAAAGCAATGTGCCCAACCATCCCCATGGGAGAAGCTAGTTAATTCCACAAACCCTGAAACTCATCAATAATTCAGAGAGCCCGAGTGACATTAACAGTCCCCTATGGAAGGGTTCACACCAGGCTTTTGCTGGAGCCAAAATAATGTAGTCTGGGGATTTAGAGGAGGGCTCAGCTTTTCAAAAGAAACGATGCCCTTTAAATGACAAGGGACCACTTCATCTCAATATCACCTTTGCAGCTGGCCAGCATCAGGCGTGGCCAGGAACCTTTCAGAATCTTGCGGAGTAGCAAGCGGGCTGCCTCCTGCCCAGCGCATGCCCTTCCCAGCGCATGCCCTTCTAACTGCGTTTTGTCCTTTGCACCCCTTCATCTCCGCGCCCACCTCCCCGCACAAGATCAACATCTTTTCTCACCTCAGTGACAGCATTAATGTTACTGATCTCCTTGCTCCTAATATTCTCCCCCAACTCCTTTTCCACAGAAAGGACTAATGGGAGCCCCCTAAATCACAAATGTCTGCTGCCCACTTTAAAAAAAAAACTTTTCACAGCTGTCTTAAAGCCCATGTCAAATTCCACAATCTGCAAGCGCCCTGCCTCCTTTGGTGAGGTCTCCAAACTGCCACTATCAGGGCCCTTATCACACTTGTTGGGATTATTTGCTTCTGAGTCTTCTCTGAGGGACTGTAGACCCTCTGCAGAGAGGGCCATTGCCACTGTGTGGAATCCACATTTCCTGGCAGCTTAGGAGACCAGAGACTATGATTTACATACGCTCTACCAACACAAGTGGGAAGAGAACACAAGTGGGCTTTGAGCTACCCCCCCCCCCCCCCCACCGCTCTGCTTTGACAAATCTCAAGCAGGGCCACATAGATCTCTGAACTGGGTTTGAGAATCAGTGCCTATTGCGCTAGGACACTGGCCTTACGGGTTTGCTACATGCCCAGATTTTACCAAGAAGTGTTTCTTTTAAAGGAAGTTCTGGTTCACTGACCTCAGCCCAATAAAGGTCTAAAGGTGGAATTTCCTGAACTACAGATCAGAGCAGGCAGCTTGAGGAAGATGTAAACTGCTTCCCAGGGAGGATACAGTCGGCGTATGTGATTGGGACGTAAAATGTTGGGAATTATGAGACATTCTTGGTGACTTACGGTGATAGAATATAAAATGTTGGAAATCTGGATATGACCAGAAAGTCCAAAGTTCTGGCTTCATGACTTCCCAGACATGTAACCTGGGTGAATCACTTAAAACTCCCTCAACTTCAGCTTCTGTTTTCACACAAATGGGCAGCATTAAATCTGCTTCCTTTGAAAAAAAATTAAGAGGACTCAAGACTCATAGGCGCAAAGGACTCCACACGGTAGGGAGCGGTCCACTGAGTAATGATTCCATTATGAATTTAGTCTACACTCTGATGGTGACTGCAATGAACGCTTGTCCCAGGAGAACACTGAGATATGTCTATTTCCTGCTGGTATGATTTTGTTCTCAGCAAAGGTCAGTGTATTAAAGTCAACAAACCTTGCTTCCTATCTGTTTGGTTGGGTCCTAGTAATACATTTGCTGCAGGGGCAAGGCTGACCCAGCTGAAAAGCATTTAGTCCGTTATTGGTCCCTGTTGTTTGGATGTGAACTGTCCCCCATAGACTCATATTTGAGCACATGTTTCCCAGCTGTTTGGGAAGGCGGCGGAACCTTTTGGAGGTGGAACCTTATTGGAGGCAAGTGGATCACTGGGGGTGGACTTTGAGGTTTGGGAGTAGACTGTACTTCCTGTCTTCTCTCTACCTCCTGACTGCTGAAGTAATGGGGCTGGCAGGCTCATGTTCCTGCTGCCACACTTTCCACCGTGATGGACAATACCCCTCAGACTGTCAGCTGAAATAAACTCTTTCTCTTTAGGTGGTTTCTTCTCAGGCATTCGGTCATAGCAACAATAAGAGTAGTAACATAGTTCCCCAAACCTCTTCCTGAATTTTTTTTTTAAGTTGCTGGTGTTTCTTACAAACAGCCAATTTGCCATTTTCTATTACAATTTTGGATTTTAATCTCGCTGAATCCTTCAAGTCAAAAGAAAGAATAAGGACACAGTGATAGCATCGTGCCACTTGAGTCTATTGAGTGACATCCCCACCCGGGTCCTGGTGCTTGGAGATCACTGCTTCATGGCACCCTCGCTTTGCCCTCGTGGGGCAGACCTTCCAGCGTGCTCATCTTACAGATACATATGTGACAAGGAAGTCACCTGCCCCTTGGTCACTCTGGCTGTGGAGTGTGGGAGGAAGCTGGGATTCAGCTGATTGCAGAATAAAAGTCCCTAACCAACAGACACAGGCATTGTGTTTAGACCCAAGGATTACAAGCTATGATGTCATGCTTCTCCTTAGGAAGTGCTGGGTTCTTTTAAAAGTTTCAACCCGAGCCTTATTATTATGGCTCTGATGTCTTCACAGAGAATTAGACATCGCCTAAGCCACATCAATGTTTCAACAATTACAAATCACGCTGCCATTAGGGGCTACTTTTCGAAGAACAAACTTACCAAAGCCAGGCCTCCTCTGTAAAGAAAAAACAGACAACGAGCTATAGACCACCCTCTCCCCAGGCTGCCATCTAGTTCTCGTTCCCAGAGCCTGGCCTGTGGACCTAGCACACAGTGGGTGCGCCCCGTGTGGCTGCTGGGCAAAGGAACACAGCAGTAACGGGATGCGGGCCTCAAGATAGTTTTCTCTTGCTCCTGAGCCTCTTCCTTTCCCAGGCCACCCAGGCTGGTCCCTAGTGTCTGGATTCTGATGGGCCAGAGGCCATAAGGAACGGGTGGGGTGACATGAGATGGGGTGGGCAGGTGGAAGGTCTGGGGGTGGGGTGCAGGGGTGATGGAAGGGTCGCAACACAATGGTAATGTCACAGACAGCTCTACATGACTCGGGCAAAGAACGACATTCTCCGTGACCCCAAACCCACCCTTCTACTGTGACAAAGCTGGGGATGTGGTAGCATGTAGACACTGTCATGCCGATGGTGTGTTATATACATTTTTATATGCACGTGACTTTTACGCTCACACACAAACACAGACACAAAGACAACAGGAAAATAGAGGAAGACCATACCTTTAACTACCCTATCCAGATAGTGAGCTTGGGAGATAAAAGACAGGACATTTAAGGTAGGACCAAGGAAGTGCAATACGGCCTGCCATGTAACCATGCCAAGTGTTAAGGAGACAGCAGGGAAGGGTGGGGAGTCAGGGTGGTGCCCAATGTTTGGGACAGGCCTCTGTCATGGTGGGGGGGGAGAAAACAAAGACAAAAAACCAAAGACAAAATGACATGGGATAGAAGGACGGAGAGCAGGCGCATTCTCCATGAAGAGCCCAAAGGAACAGTCAACTCATTCTGGGATCCAGGCATTTGGAAATGTGATCGTAGAAGCAGAAGACGTATGGAGAACAACAGAAGAAACGAGTCTGGGAAGCTGCACGAGTGGCCACAGTCCTGCCCTGTCAGGTTCATTCACGTTCACGGGAAACTACAGCTAACCCCTTGGGCTACCAGAGCGATGGCTGAGCTCCCTCAAGGGGAAGCAGCTATACTGACAAATTATTTGGGCAGACAAACTCCCGAGAAATTAGAGATTGGAGATCTGTAAATTTAGCCTAGTTTCTGATATACATCCGGGTTCTAGGTCGAGACTTTGGCTGCAATACATTGCTAGCTCATCTGTTTGTCATTTGAAAATTATCCAGGAACATGCATGTCTACACAGACTCGAATGTAGAATGTGGGGTATGCCAAGTAAGATGTACCCCTACTTTGTGCATCTTACGAAGGATGTGAGGCGTAGATCGATGGATGTCACTGTGGAAAGTGGGAAAGGCGAGGGAAATCTGGCCATGTCTTATCAAGAGACAGCGATGGATGCTTGGCTTTTCCAATGGAGGGGTTATTTGAATTATGACACTCTGAGGTCTTGCCTACTTGTGAGGGTATCTGTCAAACATTGCTCTGATTTCTAAACTCAACGAGTACACGTGGTATGTGTCTGGATACCCAGAACAGGACTAATCTCTTCAGTTCCAGCCTAGAGTACCTATTTTACCCTCCTTGTCGGGGTGTGGAAGAGGCTTCCTTTGCTGGTTTCTCTATACCTCTTTTTTCTGGGTTCTCATACAGACCAGGCTGAAGGCACAGTCTTCTAAAGCAACTCATGAATGCCTCCAGGTAGGCTGTACCCCATCCTCAGCTTGATTTCACGTGTGACTCAAAAGACCCTGAGACAGGACTGAACTATAACAATGGAGTGGCTTTATCTGGAAGCCAAACGATTGTACAAACTGTAAGACCGTTTTTTTCCTTACTTCATAAAAAAAGATAGACAGGTACCATTGCTATCGCTATCTATCTATATCTATCTATCTGTCTGTCTGTCTGTCTGTCTATCTATCTATCATCTATCTGTTTGAATCACAATACTTGTAGATGAGAGACTCTGTTCTTAGTTCATGTATCAATGCAGTAACTGTTATGATGATATATGCATCAGGAAGCCACATAGCCAAGTGGAAAATTGGGAGCAGGTGATTTAACAGGGCCTGCAAGCATCCCTTTATCTATGGAGGTGCTGTGGGCTCTGTGCAGGACATAAGAGGGGACTATGAAGGAGAATGGCTTTTAGGCAGGAGTGAATACACGGAGCCATGGGATGGCAAACATAGGGACCACCCAAATGAAAAATAAAAATGAAACATGGGGAAAGCCCATCTCAAAAACAGCCAGGAGGTCTCTGGCCGAGAGGAGAACTTCACTTGTTCTTGGCTCGGCTGTTTCTTTAGTTGTCTAAAAGTTTATTCATCTCAGTTTGCAAGGCAATCTAAAATCTTGTAGCCATCACCTTGTGTGGTGTCCCAGAGAGCAAGGGCACATGCATAGAAAGTCCCAGCCCTGGTGGATTTCTTCTCTTTCTGGCATGCAGAGCTTCTGTGGAGATTCCTGGTTCAACATTCTTCTAACTACTCTAGACTCAGTGACACAGGACATGTGGCATGAGCTGTGACTTCCCTCCCAAGGATTTGGGTAGATGGGTCCTTCTCACTGGGATCCACATGATCGCCTCGTTGTGTAGCTCAGGCTTTGAGGGAGTTTTCTGAACAGAAAACCTTCTTGATTGTCTCCAGACTCAAGGGTGGCTCCTGAAGGTGAGGTACACTCCACGGGATAATCTCCTGAAAGCCAGGGTTGACTTCAGAGGGCTCTCTCTTCAAATGCCATTTCATTTCCAAGGACTTTGCAGTACGATAGATCTCTATTCGGAACAAATACTTTAATACCTTTTAAGAACACTTGCTAATTTCTCCAGACCACAGGTGGGAACAGAAGCCAGCAGAAGTAACTGGAGCAGCTCAGGCTGTTTTCACAGTGTGGGTGTTCAGGAGGAAGTGTGGACCTTCAAAATTGCAAACCCAGAGTCTACAGAAGGGGTTCCTCTGCTATGGTGACTCCAGAGATCACACAGTGACTCCAGAGATCACACAATGACACCAGAGATCACACCGACTAAAAAGGCTGGGAACACCAGTCATGGCCAAGTCCAAGAGTTCTCTGGAAAGGGAACAAAACTTCCTTATCTCAGGCTGTTGAAAAAGGAAGAGACATCTGGGGTTTTGAAGTCCCATGCTGCTTACTTAAACAAAGGAGAAGCCCACACTGTTACTGACTGGACATCTTGACAGGAATGTTCTCAAATGCTACCATCTTGAAATCCACAATATGAAGGTATTTTGAGAAGATGGTGGCCAGCCCATAGTTTGTGGTTTGGAAGGTGGGTTCAGGAGTTCGTGAGATCTCTGTGTCATTCAACTCAGGACTCCAAGATGAAGGTGCTGTGGTAGCAGCATCTTCCCCCACAGGCTGCAGGTATTTCCTTTATTTCCTTGTTGCACAGGTGTTCTTGGGCTCTTCCTATCTCCTTGTCACTGAGAAGATGGAGAAACCAGCAGCACAGAGTCATTTCCAGTAGGTTCTGGGGGGGGGGTGTTTTAGGTCTCTTTGGTATTCCTAGGACCACCGGTGTGAAGATGCAGGCTTGTTTTTTTTCCCACTTGCCTGGACCCACAGAGGTTTCTAAGGGTTTTCCATCATAGTAGCTCCCAGGAGCACTGGGGCCTCTATCAAGGCCTCAAACATGGTGAGAGGCTTCCCCTTCTCGCTCCCCAAGATTCTGGGGTTGACAATTAACCCTTGCATCACTGGCTCACACTATGACAGACGAAGTAGAGATCATTACAGCAGGTGCTGGAGAGGGGGTTATCGTCATGTGAATGTCTTTCCGGAAGATACCGACTACCAATGTGATGTTCTTACTGAGGCCCAACAGGTCCTTGTTCTTCTTCTTCTTGAAAGCAGGACTGGTAGATGAGGGGTCGGTGGTTTCTACCCTGAAGTGACCCCACAAATCTCCTTTCTTTTCTTCCGGTTTCCCACACTTTTCATAGGTGCACATCTCCCGGAGACACCGGCAGTCAGACTTGGACTCTGACAGCTCCAGGGGATCGCTGTGTGCTCTTTCCCACTCTCTCCCTTTCCCATGGGCTCTCGGGCCCCGTTGTGAGAGAGAGCTTTTGGGAATGAAGAACATAGGGTCATCACCCGGGTGCTGACAGCTCGCGAGCGGCTTCGGAGCTCTTGTGGAAGGGCAAATCTGATTACGAGGTGAAACCGGAGAGCTACCATTCGAAAGTGGACAAGGTACTCTAGAAGATTCTGCGGCTTTCTTGAAAATTCCCCTTCATCATGAAGTCTGGTTTTGCTCACTCAGGTGATTGCGTCACCAGAGTGTTATTTTCGTCTTTCCTCCCAGAAGAGGCTTTTGTTTAAGAATCGGGGTTTATGTGATTGGACGGCTCTCCCGAAGTTCAAGTAAATAATTCTGAATGTCTGGCATCTCCTGCCATCACAGCTTTGGGGTCAAGGTTGGATTTTATAAGTGAAATCAGAAGCTGGCATTTCCCACATGTGTTCTGAGGTTTCGTAGATGAGGGGGCGCTGAGGTGAATAAAATAATCACCGTAGAATTGATCCAAAATGTACGTGTTTTCAAAGACGGGGAAAAATTAAACACCTTAAATTTAACAATGATTTTCAACTTTTCTTAAGAAACTGGAGGTCAAGTCTTGGACTGGCGGGACCCATAACATTCCTGGAACAGACATCTGAAATCGCACTTCTGATGACTGTGTATAAACCGTACACTTGAGGAACAGAGCCAAGTCAATCCATCTTACCTTAGCTTCTAGACTAGGAACCGTAGCTCCATATACGCAAATGACTCCCACAGACACAAATGAAAGCATTCGTATTGAGGGAGCAAAACAAAATTGTTTTCTTTGGTGGGGGACAGTTTCAGGTGAAATACTTCTGGGGTGATGGTGGAGGAGAGGGCTGGAATTCCATCATCACCAGTGACATCATCCAGCTGCTCATTCTGTGATGCGTTGAGAGAGGAACTGTCCCGGGCAATCATGTGGTTTTCCTGTGGCAGTTCCACCAGAGACATAACCACTAGGTGCTGAGAGAGGGTGATTCCTCGCCTAAGGCATGGGATGGGAGGGGCTCCATGGGGCGCATTCTCACGAGAGTAAAAACAATACTGTCACTAAAGAAGATGCCATTGACGTGTTTTCTCTTATTTGGAAAACCAACCTTTTTGGAGATAAAACAAGCAGCTTCCTTGAAAGATCCGGGGAGGATGGGGAAACCAAATCTCTAAAGGAAGGTGTGTGATGTCTACTATGACAATCTGTAATGGGAAGTATCCCTGAGGGACAACGCTTCTTCTGCTGGGGACTTGGCTTAAAGAGCCCAGAGTTTCCTCGGTCTTTATGTACTTCCTTCCTGCTGTAAGGTAAACACATTATTCCTTCCTGTTTGCGGAGGGTAGTGGTGTTTAGATAAACAGACCCTGAGTCTGATCCCTTCCACGGCACGGAGGCCTCTGAATCGGCATCAAGGGAACTAGCATCTGCTCTGGTTGGGAAAGAACTGGACTGCAGGGTAGGTTCTAGCTTCAGGATTGATGGTGGGAGAGAATTGAATGCTTGGCATGTCTCTCACGTCGGCACCCTCTTTCCCACAGGTGACGCTCACAGGGATACAAAAGGGGGGGTTTCTCCTTCCTACCACTTCAGCGAGGAGGGGGATACTCAACATTGTCTAAGCTGAACCCCTAACCCCTTCTATCCTGCAAGGTTACTGACGTGTGACTTCAGCATGAGGGTGCTGGGTTTCTCACAGGGATACAGCTGGCCACAGCAGAGACCCAAAAACAGAAGGGAACCATGCAGGGAAATTGCACAAGGACAAAGAAAACGCTCGTCACACAATGAGAGAAGAGAATCCCGAGCCCAAGTCCTTTCATCTGAGCCGCTGTGACTCGCCCGTGACCTCTTCTGTGTCCTGTGGCATTTTTCTTTTTTTGATATTTATGACTGCCAACCTTCCTCTTCAGCTATGCATATTTACCTTGATGTATTTCTTATCTAAAAGGAAAAACCATCTGCAATCAAAGAAGAAGCCGTTCTTATAGGGAAACAATGGGGCAAGCAGGGGAGGTAGAAAGGACGGTAGAGCTTCTTGGCACCAAAACAAATGGATCGTCTGAAAGCTGCTCTGATGAATAGCTATGGCAGATGTGGTCCAGCCTGCCCACAAGCCCCGACACCAATCCTCTGCAGCGAGACCACGGGAGGATTTCCCTCCTTGCTGTCATTTGGCATGGGTGGGAGGTCTTGTTCTATAAAGGGCAGTTACCTCTTGGAATTTGGGAAAGCAAACTCAGAACTCCATAAGCAAGAGATGGAAAATTTGTTCTCCTTGGGTTCTGATGGTTTGTTTTTTTTCTAAAATATATGTGTGAGGAGGGCGTGGTGGTGCACTTTTAATCCCTGTACTCGGGAGGCAGAGGCAAGTGGATCGCTGGAATTTTGGGAGCCAGTCTGGTCCACATAGTGAGTTTCAGAACAGCCAAGGCTACATAGTGAGACCTTATCTCAATAAAACAAAAGCAAAAGTGTGTGTGTGTCTGTGTGTGTGTGTCTGTGTGTATGTGTGTGTGTACACACGTGTATCTACTTCAAAAAATCAAACAAATCAAAAACAAAAGCAAAAGTGTGTGTGTATATGTGTGTCTATCTAAAAAAAAAATCAAAAACAAAAGTGTGTGTGTGCTCATGATTGCGCACAGCATGGAGGCACAGAAGAATCTTAAGGAACACCACCCACCTTATTTGAGATAGAGTCTTTTGTTGGCCTGGGGCTCACCAGTTAGGCTACACCGGTTAGCCACTGAGATCCTATTGCCGGCACCACTCCAGTGCTGGGATTACGAGCATCAGCCACCACACCTGGCTTCGACATGGATTCTGGGGTTTGAACTCAGGCCCTAATGCTGGCAAGACAAGCAGCTTACTAACTGAGCCATTCTCTGGAACCCGATTCTTTCTTTAAATGGGAATGAACTTCCAGGTTAAGAGGCTGAAAGTTTAGGCTGTCCTCGGAGTAAAGGAGAGAGGAAAACAGGAGAGAGGATAGCGGAGGCTCTCAGACGACCAGGCTCACTAAGAACTCCGAGACAGACCTGAGAACCTTACAGAAGTCGTCAAGCAGCATGCAATGAGACGGGATGGCACAGTCTGCTTTGTGGAAGAGAAAGCTGCGTCACCAATACGAAGGGATCTGTGAGGAGCATGGGGTGAGGCAAAGTCGGGGAGACTCGGAGCCTGACTGGACAAACAGGGCCCCGCTCTAGGCAGGGCCTGAGCTGGATGCCTGGTGGACACCTGGGAACCAGCTGCAAAGGACCATAGGGCGAACAGCTGGGAAGGAAAAAAATCAAGCTTCTAATTCTTGTTTTCAAAGGTTATATGCCCTTTACTTTCAGGTCCCCGAGAAAGAGAAAATAATCCATAACTCTTCGCATTGTTAGAAGTGTAAAATAATGCAGTTAGAGCCTTAGGCACAGTGCTTGGCACATCATAAATACTCAAAAATTAGAAGCCATTATTGTTAATAAATAGAATATGTTCCATAGCTGTTTATTAACTTGGGGATGTTGCAGGGGACCAAGGATATGAAGTAATGGCAAAACAGAAAGACTGGATACAAGGTAGCACCATTTGCTTAAAATTCCTTTGTCTCTCAAAAGTTGGGGCTTTTCTTGCCATTTCTATGAGACCCAAGGGGTCACTTTCTGCACTGAGAGGCACCTGGAATCCTGCCTTATAAAAGCCATGTGCTTACCATCTGATCACAAACCCTTTCTTAGAGAGAGAGAGAGAGAGAGAGAGAGAGAGAGAGAGAGAGAGAGAGAGAGAGAGAGAGAGAGAGAGAGAAGGGAAGAAGTTAAAACGCGTACACAAAGCAGTCGATCCAATAAAGAGCTTTTGGTGAGTGTTCATTCCAGGATAATAAACCAAGCGACCAAGCGAAACGTCTGGCTGTGTTTAAAATCAACAAAGCCAGCAGGAAAGGCGGAGAGACAGGAAGAAGTGATCAGCTTGTTTTGAAAGCGGCCAACAGTGCTGCTTCAGCAGGGCCTGGTGCGGACCAGCCCCCAGAGAGGAGAAAGGAGACAGATGCAGACAGGATGGAAGCCTGGGGCAGGGGAAAGAGAAATGCAGATGTGGCCTAGGGACCTGGAGAAGAGTTTTTGCCGGGATTAGAGGCCTCTTCGGGAGCCTTGGATACTACCTACAAGGAGCCATGCAGATACATGATAAAACTGCTAACGATGACTACATGTTTGGGGCATTCCACCGTGTGCCAGCTTGTGCCAAGCTCTTTGCTTGCCTTATTCTCCCCATCCTATAGGTGAGGAAATTGAGATTCAGCAGGGCAGTGGCACTTGCCCATAGCCACCACTTGACTCATCTCTGGGCAAAGAGCAATGTCGCATTTAGCTAGGGAAGGGCTCAACAGCAAGACCTGCTAACCAGCTAGATGCCACGTGGGGAATGCAAGTGGGGGAGGACATGTGTGGAAAATGACAGATGATGCGCTTAAACCCAGCTGATGTCTGGGAGAAGCCAGTCATAAGGCCATCAGATGAAAGGACTTTGGGCCTCTATCCGCATGCAGTGGAGGTCCAGGTTGGCCCCCAAGTGTCTTTCAGAGCAACCAGAATGCCCTGGGACCTTTGCCATACCGATGGTGCAGTGTTCGCCATTCCAGCCAGGGCTGCATTCACACTTGCCATCCCTGCAGGTCCCATGTTCCGCGCAGCGAGGGTGACAGGCCCGTTGGT
Organism: Chionomys nivalis; assembly: GCF_950005125.1. NCBI lineage: Eukaryota > Metazoa > Chordata > Mammalia > Rodentia > Cricetidae > Chionomys > Chionomys nivalis. The sequence goes on from NC_080108.1 coordinate 3,145,045, forward strand.
CGCATGCGGCCCCCATCCAGCCATCCTCACAGCGGCAGGTGCCTCCTACGCAGATGCCGTGGCCACCGCAGTCAGCAGCACAGATCTCTGTGGGCGAGAAAGAGGTGCAAAGGGGCAGGGGTGGGAGGAGAGAGAACAAAAGCTTATTGAGCCAGTTGTGGCTGGGAACAGGGGTCACCCTTGGCCACCTAGTTAGGCTCTGTGAGCGGTGGGGATTCCAGAGGCTTGGCAGAGTAATCTCCATGGGCAATGACCTCGAAGGAGCAGCCTTTGGCAGAGGCCGGCCAGCACTGGCTTCTTCACCAGAATAGGGGAATTGTGTAGCTCTGCTCTGTTTGCTTTTCCCTATCACCAGCCTGCCTTTGTGCTGGCCACTTCTAAAGGGGACCGGACTTCTGAACAGATGCGAGAAAAAGTCACATTTAATTAAAAACCAGCTATGGGTGAAGACAAAGTGGGGATGCGTCCCTGTCATCAAATGAGGCGCTTGTGGGCCTGGCGAGGACCCCATGAATTGTCTCTACAGCCTCTGCTCCAGTGCAGACAGAGAGGGCGGAAGGGAGGGAGGGGGAGAGAGCAGGGGTGGGGGTGGCTGGTTCATGCTTCTGTTTTCAGGGTTGTCCCAGATCTAGGTTTGTCCTGTGAAATTGGGTTTATTTTCTGTCCTTGGGCTTGATGCTCCCCACAGCTTCAGGCACTGCTGAAATGAGCTCTCAGGTCCAAAGTAAACAGCGGGGGAGGGGGACCCTTCATGGCCAGAGAGGGGCTGCCTTGTCCTTCACAAAGGCTGCTCTGTGTGGGTGCAAAACACACAGGGCCCGATTCACAAGTCCCTGGGGCTCCAAGCCAGCAGCTGCCTCATGCTTACTGAAAAGCTCAGACCAAAGGTTTCCAAACCACAACTGCTTTTTAGGAAATTTGTGTAGCACGTACACACACACACAGACACACACACAGAAACACACACACACCCCAGGTGATCTTCTCCAGGGTTCCGATGGAGACCTGAACTTGATCGATTCATGCCTCATGACCCAACAGTCTTCCCCTGTGTGTGAAAAGCCCAACAATTTTAAATTTCTTTGCAACCGGGTTAAATGGTACCTGCGTCAAGCTGTCTCCACCCATTTCTCCCTTGCTAGAGGCACTGCTGCTCTAAGAAGTTGCTAATATTCTAGGTACTTTGAAAAAAGGGAAGGAAAAGGGCTGGGGGGTGGCTCAGTGAGTGTTTGCTGCACCAGCTTAGGTAAAACATCAGTTTGTAACCTCTGTACCCACAGAGAAGCTGGCCATGGCTACAAGTCCCTGCAGCTCCGGGGTCTCTCAGCCAGTCAGCCTGGTCCAGCAGGTGAGCTTCAGGTTTAGTGAGAGATGCTATCCTCAGAGGAATACATAGGGTAGAGGGTGACAGAGCAGGGACTCCCATGTGCACACACATACGTATACACACACACATACACACACGTGTGTACGCACACACACGCATGCGCATACACACACACACACAAAGGAAAATAAAATTGGATTTCAGCGGTTCTGACTTTTTTTCCCATCAACCTAGAATACAATAAACCAAGTGCTGGGAAATTTAAAAAGCACAATAAGAGTTGCTATTTATGTTGTGTTTCTACACAGCTATTTTGCCAAGCTGCCACAGCAGAATAGAGGGTGTGGCTAGATGCAGTATACATGGCATCTCTCTGCTGTCCAGGCCTGGGGAGCTGCTGAAGAGGGGCGGAAGCAGTTATGACATGGAGCCAGGCACCAGGATCGTGCCAGGCCCAAGAGCTTCTGAGCTGTAGGATATGTAAGAAGGTCCCTTGGGTCCACTGAGCCACAGCTTTTGGTTTTTGGAGGCAGTGTGCGGTGAAGCCTTGCTACAAAATAGCCCTCTGCTCTTCTCCAGACCCTCGTGAGTGCTCAGGACAGAACAGAGAGTTGAGGAACTCAAGATGGAGGTCAGGGCAGCTCACTTCCCGTAGGCATTCTGAGAGGCGTGTGAGATCCTTGCCTGCTTAGTCACTCGTCTCCATGTCACTTTGTCCCTGTCTCTTGGTGTCAGCTTCCTCGTCTACTTCTAGAGTGAACCTGAAGATGTCTAAAGTCCCGCTGGGTTCCAAGACATAGTCTGTGCCACAGTGTCCTCCATGTTACACAATACAAGACATAGTCTGTGCCACAGTGTCCTCCATGTTACACAATACAACCAGAGTATAAGGCCTGGCCCAAGGTCTTGATATCTCTTCTCACCTGTAATTCATCTGTGGCTAGCCGCTTGCTTCTCCCCACCCCAGACTACACTTTGGGGTGCTTCTCTGTGTTACAGCCAGATCCGCAGCAGCCCTGGGCTTGGGCTTCACCCTCTGGTCACCTCTGTTCCAGAACTGACTCTTGTTAAATAACAGACAGATCGAGATGCCCCACGTGACAGGCGCCTGAGGGTGGCGAGTTCCCGTCTGTGCCACTCAGCCTGGCTCAATGTCCGGCAAGCCTGTCTGTCTGCATCTCTGGGGTCTGAAGATGGAACCATGGCACTAGGTGTCCCAAAAGCTCTTCAGGGTGGCACCCCTCTCAGACAACACCTTGGGCTTGCCCAAAGACAGAGAGCAACACAGGCCCCAGACCCCTGTGAATCATGGGTTGGGTCACTTCTCTGACACTTCCTTCTGTTTACACACACATAAAGGTCAGTGACCTCCTGGTGACTCTGGGGGCTGGTTGAGCACCTTGGGAGAGAAGAATAATTCGGCGTTTGTTTGGGTTTGTCCAGCACTTTTTCCAAGTGGCAGTTGATGGTGTGAAAGCCAACAGCAAATAGCGCTTCTGTCCTTGGAGGTGTGAACCAGGAGACTTGGAAGTTGAAGCTGTGGGGTTTGAGGCAGCAGGGCACAGGAAGGCAGAAGGGCCAAGGGCAGAGAGCTAGGCTTTGCCCTGCATTTGCCTTCAGGTGAGGTCATCCCTCATTCCTTGGTATCAAAGATTGGTCCCCCAACCACTAACCTCTTGAATACAGAAATCCATAAGTGTTCAAGTTCATTATATAAAAGAGCACAGTACTTGCATTTAATGGACATATAACCTCCTCCATACTTTAAATCATCGCTAGACAACTGAGTTGCCAGGGCCAAACAGCTGCATTTATAGTTGTTCACTATACTCTTTAGGGAACAGATGCAAGGAAAAAAAATCTATACTCAGTCTACAGTTGATCGAAACTCGAGAAGCAGAAGTTATGGACACAGGACGTGGGCTTCACCTCAGACTTAGTAACCGGGCAGTGGTCACTGATTTATGTCCAGAGATCTCTCTCACACGTCTGCCCTGAGCCCGAGCTGTGTCAGCAAGGCCAGCAAAATTCAACCTCTGCCCCAAGACAGCAGAGTCCACATAAGACACAAACTGATTCTAAATAGTCAATATATGCATTCTAAATATATAAACATTCCAAATAGTTACTATATTTGCTTATAGCATATGTACATTATTAATACCTATACCTTTTTGTTTAGCTACCATGGGTTAAAGCCATGGCTCTAAGGAGGAGGCAGACCTGGGACTTGCTCATGGCTTTGTCACTTACAGACTGTACAAAATGCACTGTATTACACAACCCATTAAGCCTCACTTTGCATCTCTGTAAAATAGGGGTGATAACTTTCACTTCACTACCCTCACAGGCCTGATATTAGATCAAATGAGGTAATGCGGGGGGGAGAGATTTCTGATTTAACACTTCTATCAGGTTTTACACCTCCAGAAGCACATTTCACGTTCAGTTTCTCACTAATTCTTACAGCAATGTTATGAGAACACCGTGTTACTGTCCTTCTTAGAGATGTGGCTTCAGAGAGCTATGGAGTCCGCGGACGCTTGATAAGGTCTTGCAGGCATCCTTGGAGCTATGCAGTCCGAAAAAGCAGACAGTTCTTTAAATGGAGCCTCAGAATAAGTAAGACGGGTACCCAGGAGAGCTCTTCCTCAAAGTTCCAGCAGGCCTCTCCTGCCCACTTCTGGCCCCATTGTTTTGTTTTTCGTTGCTCTGCCCAAGTCCAATCCTGGGTGTTCATGGGATCTTCCAGGCAGAGTTCCCAGAATGACCCTGCATCTTGTTCTTTGCATGCAGAGTTTGGTCCGATCATCTAAACACGCCACTTTCTAGCTGGCCACGTTTCCCTATTGTCTAGGGCTGCCTGGTGACTGGGCACCCCCCCCCCCAGACCCTTTACAAGCTGGCTTGTGAGCTCTGGCATGTTTTAATGGGAGGGGCCCAGACCGGGTGACCTTCATGTTTATGGGGTGCTAACTGATGGTAACACAGAAAAGCCTGTTGGACCGAGTGGAAGGACCCTCAACGCCTGATGGGAGGAGAAACCCGAGATTCGACTTTACCGTTTGGCTTCAGACTGCATTCCCTATCCCCGCCCCCCAATGCTCTGGTTTATTATTCTTGCCCTTGAAATGAAAGGAACTGTTTTATTTTTCCTTCTCAGATCCAGCCTTGACATTAAAGCAGATGAAACTTCACAGAACGCTGGGTGAGAACCAAGCAGGACAGTGCTCTAGAATGTGCTTTGGCGGCTCATCTGCCATTTACATAACAGAAACGTCTTCCCTGGAAGTGGGTCACAGCTCCTCTCTAAATCTCAGGTTTCCTTCTTCCTAAGTGGGGGCATCAGCCACTTTAGAGTGTGGCAGGGCTCCTTCTCGCATGGGTAGCTTCCTAAGTGCTAAAGTGACAGCGGGCTTGAGAATTAAAACCCGACAAAGCTTGCTTTCCTGTCCCCTGGAGTTGTATTCCAGCACAGGAGAAGTCTTTAACCTAGTCTATCGGGTCAAATGGACTGACGTGCCCCAAGGTAAAGACCGTGGCATAGAATCTATGCCTGGCACAGTCAGAACACAACCAATTTCATATGTACTTTTAATGTATTTATTTTAATAAAAAGGAAACAAGACATGGCAAGCATAGCAAAGTCAAGAGATCAGTGTGAACACTGATGCCCGCTCCACACCTAGTGTGAGAGAACTTTTGGCAAAGGCTACTTGACTCTGATGTGATCAGAAGCAGAGGTTTCTGCCTGAGCATGGGAGGCCCCAAGGCCTGGGAGAAATCTTCTGTTATACAGGAACCACAGGATAGACTTGTTTTCAGATGTGAGTACCAAATTTCCCAGAGCCCCTTGGGAAACGTCCTTAACCCTTTCTCAACCACAGTTCGTCACTTGTTTGGTTGAATGAACAGAGAGACATAAAAAAAAAAATGCTGGAGGAGTCTGTCCTTCTGTTCCATGTCTGTTAGCTTAACCCCATCTCGGGGTTGTGATATACAAAAATTACCATCAAGCACATGCAAACAGAGGTTCACTATTCTCAGTGGATAAGCGCTTTAGACACCCGTGTCCAATCTGTGTGATCTCTGTAACCATTAAATGTCTCGGTACATACACCTGCAGATCCATCTTCCTTCACGCTACCACCTGAGCTGTACCTGTCGTCTGCCTGTGACACGGATGGGAACGGACATGTGAGGAACAGGTGAAAAGGGCAGGAAAAGATGCAGGAGTTGGTTATTGGTAATTATGCCCCAAAGTGCCAACATGGCGAGAGGAGGAGTTGCCCCAGGCTTCTCTCATTAAACACAAGTCTCCATCCATACAAGCCAAGATGAAGCCGGGACTATCACAGTTATGTTTTGGTTTGTTGGGACTTACTTGACATCCCAGTCATTAAAAGTCTGGTAGGTGAAGCTGTGTCTTTGCGCTGATGGGAGAGATTTGTGCACACTTTCCTCGTAAAGCACCATCTACTCTGAAAAACGGACAAACTGGGAAGAGAGAAGGCACCCCACCCAAATGCGTGAACACTCCCATGGATGCAGGAAAGGGAGACGAAGATGGTTTTGAAATTCCCTGGGTGTGGAGACAGGGTCTGCCCTGTATGACCTCTGGGATGTCTTCCTAAGTCTGCACTGTGCACTGAGGGGGAAATAAGGAAGATGCTCGATGGTGCTTAGGACCTGAGATTTGGAGACTGACCTTAGAAACTCCAATAGAGGGCTTAACAGTTTCAAATGTTTCCTGGTAGCATTCTCTGTCTAATTACTTGTCTTTGAAAATCTTGGCAGATGTTAAGTCCAAGTCACACTGGCCAGTATGTCAGTCAAAACAAGGGAGGAGCCAAGCGTCCACATGTTCCAGAGTTATGGGTGGTGCTCATACGTATCCCCCTGTCAACATCTATGGACCGACTTTCACTCATGTATCCCAACTGAGCCAACAGCGTGGGCAGATGAGGTGATCTGCTCAGTGGCATTTTGGCTAGAATGAAAGATGAATGTTTAGCCTCACTTTCTTTGTCAATTGTGCCATCAATTGAGGTCTGGCCTCTGATACAATCTGACGGTGTTTTCTTAGTATAAATTGTTTAGTAGATTATGGGCTGAGTTAGACAATGTGACTGCTGAAATTGGAGGCCAGGTCTCCTTCCCCGCCCTCATCCAATCCCTATTAGATTAACTCGCCTTCTTTTGCTTTTAATCTCTATCCATCTGCTCAAACATCAGGCTATCTATCTTTCTAACCAGATAGTTTATCCTTGAGCATGTCACCATCCACCCACCCAAACCACGTGATTTGAGCAAGTTGCTCCATCTCTCTTTGCCTTCGCTTTCTCAAACATTGCATAAAAAGTATGCAAAATGCGGTGTCGATACCAAGATCTTGGGACCAGTTATATGAAGTCCAAGGAAGGTGCTTTATATTCTTCCCACCTCCCATGAGTAAACAGTTATTAAACGTCATGTTTGTGTAGCAGAAATAGCTGGGGGAAGGGACATTAGAAGACAGGAGGGGGACAAGGAGATGGCACTCCACTGAGGTGCCCTCTGAACAGTTGGTGAGCACTGAATACAAAGTGTAATTGGAGGGACAGGCTTTGTGGACAGCTCCTCAGTTGGGTACAGAGTGTATCAGAGAGATGGACGGGGCCTGGGCTGTGTGAGGGACCATCTAGAACAATAGGCGTGGACTTAAGCGATGGTGTCAATTCTCAGGAAGGAGGAGACAAGAATTATCGGCTGCATGGAGAGCTGGTGAAGAGATGTGGAGACTGAGATAGCCCTTCTGTGGACCGAGCATTGCAGCTCTGCGTGTGTGAAGACCTGCAGCTGGTGAAGAGATGTGGAGACTGAGATAGCCCCTCTGTGTACCGAGCATTGCAGCTCTGCGTGTGTGAAGACCTGCAGCTGGTGAAGAGATGTGGAGACTGAGATAGCCCCTCTGTGTACCGAGCATTGCAGCTCTGCGTGTGTGAAGACCTGCAGCTGGTGAAGAGATGTAGAGACTGAGATAGCCCCTCTGTGGACTGAGCATTGCAGCTCTGCGTGTGTGAAGGCCTGCAGCTGAAGGGCACGGGAGGGGCTACCCATCACACTCAGGGTGCGATCTGGCTGCCGGAAGGCAGATCCTTCCACAGCTGCAGCTGCGTGTCCAGAGACAGAGAGTGGACGAGCGAGCTTGGGGACGGCAAGGCGGGTGTGAGAGAGAGGTACGGGAACAAGAGAAGTGGTTGAATAAAGGCAGCCTGAGGCCTAGGACGCTGGGGTGGGGTAGAAACTGAAAAGGGAGGGAGAGCAAGGAGAGATGGAAGGCAGCTTGTAGGTGGCGGGCTGTCACCAGGAGATCCCCTTAAAGTGGATGTCAAGGGAGAAGGAGCTGAGGATTCAGAGGAGCAGCTTTTGTGGTCAGAACCTGGGAGGGCATCGCAGAAACCTAATCACGCTATGGGCAGGAAGCTAGGCAAGGGGAAGAGGGTGCCTTGCCTTGTACACACGGTGACATATGTGCCCGCCCTTGAGAAAGACCTTGTTAGCTACCTCAGACAAGCAGCCCTGTAGAGTCCCCTTTGCAAACGGCTACCAGAGAGCGGTCGTTGTACTGAACCCCTCCTCTGAGATTCTGCCTGGCTTCTTCCCATGCAGCCCTCCTTGGGTCCATCTACACAGGCTCAAGTCTAAACCCACTTTCAGTTCCAGCTCCAACACCAGTTGCCCCTCGGGTGCTCCTCTAATCCCGGCTGGAGACAGTCCTGTCTTCTCTATTCCCAGCACCCCAGTGCACCCCTGTGTGCAGTATTTTCTCAGGGTCACTAGCCCACCAGCATTGCCTGGAGAACCCTGCCACCACAGATTAATGTCTGTGCTTCCTGGGGAGGGCCACACAGCAAACGTGTCTTCCACCACGCCTCTGCGTTGCCGCATGGGCCGGAGCGCACCATGTAATTATACCAAGTTCTATGACTTTGCAGAGAGCCAAGGGCTGGAGTCGGGTAAGAGGCTGTGTGTTCTGCTGTCTCCTACCTGTGGAGAACAAACGCTACCCACCTCTGGCCTTATCTATACCATCCATAAGGTGGGCGATGATGACAGCTGTCTACCAGAAGTTCAAAAGTGACTCAAAAATACGCTGGGCATCTGCTCTGTGCACGATCTCCCGAGAAGCTCGGGATGTGGAGATAATGTAAAATTAGACCTATCTCTAAGGAACCCGCATGCATACCCTAGCACAAAGTCAGCCACTTGCCCAGCACATGGTAGGTGAGAAACTCCTTGTATCCTTACTCAAGTATGGTGGCCCCTCCTTCCTTCCCTCGCAGGCTGAGCAGATGGTTGTTTTGTCTCCACACAGGTTTCTGGAAGAAACCAGGAGAGGAGAGGACGAAGGTACAGACAGAGCCTCTGACATACATCCGTCCCTTCAGTAATTAGTCTCTTCTAGACACTGAGGCCAAACTCGAGCCTCTCTCCTGCTTTTCAACCTCCCTCCCTATAGCCCTCCAGCCAGAACCGCTCCAGTCGTGGCTCTGCTCCACACATCGAGCCGGCAGCGAGCTTAAGAGCCTTGGGAAGCACACGGCCCTTCACCTCAGTCGAGGAGCCTGGAGAGCTCTCAGACAAGGCGGAGACGAGAAGCCCGGGATGGATGCACAGAGCAGGGTTTCACACCTATCTCCCCCAGAACTCAGATTTCGGGTCCTGACAAAGTACCTTGGCGAGAAGCAGCAAGCCATTGCTGTTCATCTGAATTGGAGGCGATCTGGCTTCCTGGTTAGAGGGCTTCAAACCCACTAGAAGAGGATTCTGCATGGTGCCTGAATTGGCAGGATGATAGAGCAGGAAAGGGCCAGGGAACAGGGAAGCCAAAGACCTGACTGGAATACTTATTTTGGCCAGAGCTGGAAAATCCCTCACCCAAAGTCCTCCAAGAGATCCAAAGAGGGTAAACTGAGGAGAAAGATGATGTTAAACCTTCCCAAAGATGTCTAACCGTGGTGTCCTGCTAGGCATGAGCCTATTGATCTGGTTTTACCGGACACTGCCACCTGGATGTCCCCTGAGTACTTCAGACAGTAGACTGGTACTACACAATCTTCCCACTGATTTATTTACTATTATTACTGCCACGTGTGTGTGTGTGCACATGTGTGTGTGATGTGCATTATGTGAGTGTGTGCCTGTGCGTGAGCCTGAGGAACTCAGAAAAGGTCATTAAGTGTCCCTATGCCCCTTTATTTCCTTTAAACGGGGTCTCTCGGTGAACCTTGAGCTGGCCTTGTAGGTGCTGGGGATTCCAACTTGGGTCCTCATGCATAGCAAGTTCTCTTAATCACGGAACATCCCCTCCCCCCCCCCCCCCAATACCTAGAGCGAGTATACGCCTACACCAAACTTCTGCTTAGAATTCCTTCATGATTCCCAGTGGCAGGGCCATTCACCTTCTGTTGCTTACGGTCTCCATCACGCCTTCCTTCTCCTGTTGCCACAGATTCCCAAGGTGAGTCCTGCCACATCACTAGAAAGCTAGGAAACAGCCTGGTCTAGTCTGTCTCTGCACATGCTACAAACACTTGGTGTGGACAGTGGGCTGCCGCGAGAAGCTATCACTTTTGTCTGTGTAGACGGACCTCCATCCCCCATAGTAACTCTGACCCTCTCATGAGGCCATCCGTACGAGCCAGACGAAAGAATCGCACACAACCTTCCTGTTTCTTGGACTCAGTTTCCAGGGCACAAGGGTGAGTTTGAGTGACCAACCTAACAAAGCTGAGAGTCGCCTGGAAAGAGGGTTGCAATGAGGGGTTGTCGGGATCAGGCAGGCCTGAGGGCATGTCTGGATGACATGTCTGGATGACGGCATGAGAAGTCCTAGCCTGAATGTAGGTGGCACCATTCCCTGGGCTTGTGTTCTAGGCTGTATAAAAACCGCAGAAAGTGAGCTGAGCAAGGGCGTGCACGTGTTCCCTTCTGGCTGTTGTCTGCAGGTGTGAAGTGATTAGCCGCTTTGAATTCCTGACTTCCCTGCTCTGATGGACTCTGACCCGGGATGGTGAGCTTAAACAAACCCATTCCCCCGCCAGTTTCTTTTGTCAGGGTATTTTATCCAGGCGACAGGAAGCAAAACTAAGACACACGGTCCCTGGCAGTGGCGTGACGTGAGTTGATTGACATGATCCTGATGCCTAGCCAGCTTAGCACAAACCTTGGCTGCACATGAACCCTGACCTGAGAAGCTCCTGGTTTTCAATCTTAGTTTCCACAAAGTATTTTTGGGTACGTCACCCAAGTTCCTGAACCCTGGTTTCCTGGGAACCACCCCATCTGCCATGTCAGAGGCTTATGTAGTCGTTGTTTGAATAAACCAAGAAGCCCATATGGGAAGGGGCTCTGTAAAATGTAACATTTCCATTCAAAGAGCAGGGTTTTTTTTTCCTTCTTTTAAATCACAAGCTATCGTCCTAGCAGTTTGATTCAGGATGATGACTGGAGATTTGCTAAGAAGTGTCAGCCTGAGCATCCAAACAGAAGCCTGACTCTGAAGTCCAATTGCAGGAGGGCTTCGATTTGCATACTGAAAGGCTCCAGTTCTGATAGGAAATGTTCCAGGGCTGTCGAGGGAAATTCTGCTAAATTACAAAGCTGCCAGCTTTTGCTTTATCAACCTTTAACTCTGGCAGTATTTAGCAGTGTGCCTGTCTGGGCTCAATTTTCCAGTCTTTGATTAACTGACCATCTCGCTGCTCTGCCTAAACTCGGTTCCTTCCCAGCCAACTGGTGGGCTCTTCCCGCCTCCCCCCACGCCCCTCCTCTGCACTGGCGTCAATCTCTTAGATATTTATTATTCTGAACTTTGATACTTAGGCTGTGACTGGCTTTGGGAGGGGGTATGGGAAATGTCAGGTCTCAATGGATATTATTCCTCTGGTGAAATTCTAACCTTGAGTTTCCCGTCTTGTAACATAACTATACAGAAATAGCCTAGCCCGATCATTTCCTTTTGATGTTTAATTGGCTGTCGGCACTGCGCTTTCTGAGCTGAGAAGGTAATGTTTCTCAGAGAGAGAACAATTCTGGCTACACAAATGAGACTTGTAACAGGGGAGAGTGCTCAACACCCAATCTAATTTTCTCTCCCATCCATGAACATCAGACAATTTTTCTGGCATTAAAGCATCTCGCTCCGTCTTTCTGTCATTAATAAGAATTAAATTCTCTTCCCTCAAATTTAAATGTAATTATATTTTGCCTCGTAAATAAAATTGAATTACCATTTTCAAAATTTAGCGCTAATGCAGTGGCTATGTTCAGAGCTTTAATTTTTCTTAATACTGATGCTACTTTCAGCTTATTTTTTAAAAAAGCATTTATTTCATTGTGTTGTCAATTGTGACTTAATTCAATACAGAGCGTTTCAGCTTCTTATCCATCTAACCCATCCAATTATTTTTGTTCTTTTATATGCTTTGTGATTTTCTTTCTCTCTCTCTCTCTCTCTCTCTCTCTCTCTCTCTTTCTCTCTTTCTTTTCTTTCTTTTATAAGGAAGAAGAGAGATAGAGAAGGGAAGCCCAGAGAACCTAAATCTGAATCTGAAAGGTTTCCATCCAGATTTAGGAAGAATCTGGACCAGGTAGATCTGAGAACAAAGGGAGAAGTGGAGTCTAAAAGGGAAATAGTCCAGGCTCATTGAAAGAAATCCCCCCCTACCCCAAGACAGCCCTGATTGTCCTGGACTCTCTTTGCAGACCAGGCTGGCTTTGAACTCTCAGAGATCTGATCGCCTCTACCTCTCCGTTGCTAAGCTGGCGTGTGCAGGCTGCCGGACTCACCCTTTTGTGTCCTGGTGACTTAACACAACTGAGTCTTCACGCTTAAGTTCAAGTACCTTCCTGACTGCCCTGTTTCCCTGGCCTCTAATCAAAAATGGTGGTGAGGTATTTATTTGATAAGCTCCTAGAGTTGCACCTACCCGAGTCCTAGCTTCGCTGCCTACCCTCTCCTCCCAGGGGCTCCTCGCTAGTGAGACCGAGAAACAAATTTACCAGACTCTCAGGCAGCTCTCTGCTAGATCACATGTGGTTACTCTCTGGGGTACCTGGTAGCCTCCTTTCCATTCCCTTCCTCCTAATGGTTCTCACTACTCCTCGGCGAGGACCTTCCTGGGTCATCTCCGAGTCAAGTTCATCACTTTCTAACCTCCATGCTCCCGAACCTATGGTGCGCACGCCACCTAGAGCTCTTAGCGGTCGTCATGCGTGGGTGGATTGCAGGGCTTCTGGCACACGAGAGACATGGGAAAGGGAGACAGGAATGTGTGTAGCTGTGGACTGAGTACAGGCCTGAAGCTGTTTTCGGATGCTGTCTGTGGAGACTGAGCTACCTGGTGGAGCGGAGGCTGATGCTAACGTGGGGACCATATAAACTCCCCTCCAACCCTGAATTTGTTTGAGGTTAAGAACTGCTGGGCTGATTTATCTTTAATCATGCATAATAAAAAATGTACTCATGCTTCCTTTATTAAGCGCTTACTGAATGCCAGGCACCATAGTAGATAGCTTATGCACATTTACCAAAGCTAATTTGGAAAACAGTCCTGCAAGGGGAATGAGTATTAGTATTAGTATTAGTATTAGTATTAGTATTAGTATCAGTGGGTAAGTTAAGGCTTGACCATATAGCCTGGTCCTGCTCCAAATCCCACACGATTTTACAGATGGCACATGCTGCCTTCAGACCCAAGCCACTCGATCTCCAATGCATCTCCACTTTTTATTCAACAAAACTCAAGTGCAATGAAATTACAAGAATCATAAAGTACCAGCGCGAGCATTTTCCAGGCGCGAGTCTGCCATGTACTGCTTCTGTGAGCCAGCAACCCAGAGGAATAAAAGGCAGTGGCAGGCTCTACTCAAATAAAAGCCATTTCTAGAAGATAAGATGGGAGAGCGCTTGCTGAGTAGCGGGAATGAAGACCCAATTCATGAGGCGGAGAAGAGAGGCTCTGGGGAGAGAGTGGGAACGAAGACCCAAGAAGAACCTGGCCCTGGGGCAGTCGGTGCCTAGAAAGTGTCAGAGAGCCTGAACTAATTTAGAAGCCAGTAGACTCTGGAAGCAAAGCAGGCTTTGCTGAGTTTAAGGATCATGTCAAAGAGGTAAAATTCCCCCTGCCCACCTCGAGCAAAAGAAAAACCAGCTAAAGCACTTGGGTGCAGGCTAGGTGCAGACAAGGAGTGTACCCGCTTGATGGGAAAGCTGCTCTCTGGGAGATGCTCTGGAAGAGGCGAGACAGTGCTGGACCTTGTCCGGGAAGGGCACCGAACCAAGAGGAATGAGGTCTGGACTGTGACAGAAATGGATTCTAGGAGTGAGTGGAGGTGGAAGGGAAGGGAGAGGTGACTAGGAGGCAAGGGATAAGACAGTGCAAATGTCCATCTTGTGATGCTGGGATTTTCCCGGAGAGCGTCAGCTATAGCGCCCCCCCCACCACCACCCCCATCCCCCCCCACCCCCATCCCCCCCCCCCCCCCGCGCGCATGTGTGTGTATGTGTGTGTTCCTCGGGGCTCTGCCATCCTCACTTTGACCATTTCCTGGTCAGTCACTCAATGCAATCATCACGAGAACCTAACAAATGTCCAGTCCTGAGCTGGGACAATAACACATAGACCCTGACCCTATGTTGGTTTGTCTTTAGAGACGTGACTGCAAAACAGCGTTCAAATCACCACCATGCTTTGGATCCCGATGTTCCCAGTGGCTGTACGTTTAAGGATTAGTCCCCATTCTGTGGCACTATCAGTAAGTGGTTGACCTTTTACTAGATGAGACCAAGTACGAATAAGTTAGTTTTACTCAGGGCATTTCTTAGACAGGAGTAATGGGATACTGGCTCTTTTTGTCTCTCTCTTTCACTTCCTGGCAGCCACGGCACAGCCGATCCTGCTCCAACCACAGTGTGCTGCCTTGGAACAGATCCAAATGCAGTGAGGCCAAATGGCCCCGGAATGAGCTTCCTAAACTGTGAGCCAAACTTAAGCTCGACTCCTTCTTGATTACCTCCCAGGCATTTTATCACAGACACAAACATCTGCCTTTACAGGGCTCTCATGTCTTTCTGAATATTTGGAACTTTCTCTGATGGGCATTTTAACCAAATCATAATTAGCAATAACATGCACCGAGCACATATCATTGGCCAAGTTGTACGCTAAGCTCCTTTTAACATTATCTTAAACAATACCCACAAAGAAGTAGGTAGGTTTTACCATGATCTCCATTTATTTTGGCTTGAAGGGTGATGTAACTTCTCTAGAGTTATATTTAGTAAGTAGCCAGGGTTGGAATCCAGGTCTGTCTGTGTCAGGGACTCCTCCCAGCATGGGACTCTCCTCTGTCTTTCTACATGAGTCCACATACATGCCTGGTATCAGCTATGACCATTAGGCCTATGACTAAGGAGGATGAGATCAATGAATCTATTCAAAGTCCTTTTTAATGGTGTGTGTGTGTGTGTGTGTAGGTGATCACATGTAAGTGTTAGTTACACACAAGTGTGTGAGTGCATGTAGAAGCCAGAGATCAATATTGGCTTTGTCCCTTGATCACTTTTAAACTTTATTTTTTGAGATAAGATTTCTCACTGAACCCGGAGCTGTGTTGGTTGTCTAGAGAGCCCCTGGGGTCCACCTGTCTTCACGCCTCTACCCATTGCCGGGGCTTTAGATACATAATGCAGCACCTGGCCTTTACAGGGGAGCTGGGGATTGGCTTTCATGCTTGCACAGCGTTTGCTCACTGAGCCATCGCTCTAACCCCCTTCCTAGTGGTTTTGTCTTCGTTGTTTTCAGACCCGACTGAAGTATACTCAGAAAGCTCAGCCAAAGCCATCCCCACTCCTCCCAGGCTGTGGAAGTTCACTGGGGATTAAAACAGTGCAAGGCACGGGTTATAGACCCATCGTAAATTAGCTTTTTGGCCACGTAATGAACAGTACGAGGTGGTGTGGCTTTAAGAGGACCATTTATTATATTGCAATAAACAGAGCTATATAAAGAGAATTCTTCCTGAGACGGCACATCTGTGCGCACAATCATGTCTTTACGTGAGCTTTGCAAACAGGAATGAAAGTCCAATTTAGACTGTGCATTGAACAGCAGTTCTCCATTCAGCAGGAAAGGTAATTCTAGCTATTTGAAAGGCTTAGATGCTGTGTGGGTCTTGTTTTTGCCAAAGATCATAGCCGTCTCTCTTGGTCACGATCTGAGCTGTTAATCCAAACCATAATGAGCTGACTGGAGTTTCACTTTAACAGTGTGGAGTGGTGGGGCAGTGACTCGAGGTGTGTGTGTGTATATGTGTGCATGTGTGTGTGTGTGCTCCCTTCCCTGCTCCCCAGAATGCACACACTTATCTTTCTTATCTCTCCATCCTGTCTGATTAAAAAAAAAAGTACCTATCATACAGTAGGTGTGTTAAAATGTGGCATAGATTGGAAAGGGGAGGCTTGGTATGGATGGAATGAGCTGTAAGGTGTAGACAACTGACTGATGTCAGTGCTGTATGAGGCTGTTCACACATGTTCTCATTTGGTCCTCATACCGGGAGGGTCTAATCAAAAAGCTTGCCAACAGAATTACCCTTTGTATGACCAGATGCCCCAGCCATGTGCTTGTCAACCCACCCATGCATCTACCCGCACATCCATCCATTCATGCATTTATCCACCCATGCATCCATCCGCGCATCCATTCACCCATGCATCCATCCACGGATCCATCCACTCATGCATCCATCCACTCATGCATCCATCCACCCATGCATCCATCTGCGCATCCATCCACCCATGCATCTTTACTCAGCAGGTGTAGCAAGTAGGTCAGACCTACATTGAGTCCTGGGGCTGTAGCCCCTAGTGGACACATTTGGCTACCGTTCATCCATGGTGATTACTATCCAGTGTCGCTCTAAGCCAGAAAGGAATTGCAGGTGTATTTCAGAGGACCCTAAAACCCACACCGAGTTAATCTTTCATTTGAAGGAAAGGATGAAACAAAAGGGGGCAGGTATGTGGGGCAGGTGCTCTCCCCCTGAGCCCTATTTCCTGAGCTCTCTTAGAATCCCTTGTTGCCTTGGCCCTAGACAAGTCTCAGTAAAATGCATCTCGAACCACAGGAGCCACCATCGGCATTGGCAAATGGCACTTGCCGTGGTTTGAGATGGAAACGTTTCTCACGGGCTCGTCTGCTGAACACTTTGTCCTCAGCGGATGGTGCTACTTGGGGAAGCTCTAGAAACTTGGTGAGGCGGAATGTGGCTGGAAGTGGCAGGTGCTGATGGGAGGTGTCTGCCATCGGCACAGACGTTTGCATTCTAGGTCCCTAGCTGGTGGTGCTACTTGGGACATTTGGGGCCTCTAAGAGGCATAGGCTCTGGTGGAAGAAATGCGGCCCACCCCCACTTCCTGCTCGGGCTTCCTGACCATGGTAAGACTGTGACCCTCCAGCCGAGCGCCTGCTGCCACGTCTGCCTTCCACACCAGAATGGAATGGCTCCTCTGGGATTATCGTCCAGAATAAACCCCTCCTCCATTAAATACCTTGCCAGGTACTTAAGCACAGCAGCCAGACAAGCAGCCAATGCTGTCGCTGTGGGCATGCCCTGCGGGTCTCATGTCCCTGTCTCCCTCCTGTCTCTTGCTCTGTTTCTCAGCCATCATGCAGTAAAGAACCTCTTCCATCACATACTCTTACCATAAAGATGGCGTGCCCCCAGCAATCCTGGACCTAACCTTCTGAAATTGTGATGTGAGATAGCTCTACCCTCCTCTAAGTAAGTCATACTCTTGTGATTCTGTTCCGAGCTAAACAAAACCACCCAGCACAGCACTGTTCAGCATCCCAGGGCCTAACAACATGAGGATGTGCTCTTTGAATTCTTTGTTCACTGAAAGGAGAGGCTTCAAAGACTAGAGGGCAGGGAAGAAGAAAAAAACCCCACAACCCGAGGAGTTCAGATTCAGGTGCCTGAGAGCAGGGCTACAGCACGGACTGGGGCTGAGAGGTCCCATGTAACAGCTGAACCCTCCCTCCCCCACGCCAATCCCTTTCCCCAATATTCACCAATGGAGCAGTCGTGTCCAGTCCAGCTTGGGTCGCAGTTGCAAAGCCCGGTGTCTGGGAGGAAGGTTCCGTGGCCTGAGCACTGGTCCAAGCATGTGGCCCTGGGTGTCTCGCAGTTGGTGCCTCCCCATCCCACAGAGCAGTGGCATTCGCCTCTCACGCAGACACCCCGGCTGGAACATGTGGGGTCCATGCAGTCCACTGTGACATGGAAGGAAGACGGCACAGTGAACACGGACACTGCAGGGTGAGGATCCTGGAAGGGGCATGCTGCTAAAGGCATCTGTCCACTGGGGGAGATTACAGGTATAGTACGGAGCCAGGCCTCCCGTGAGTGGCGGACCTCACCTGTGACATGTGGCTACAAGTCTCTGTTCTCTGGCTTGTGAGGTGAGCCGAGTATAGACATCAGCACGGCATCCAGAGCCCACCATGTTTGCAGTAAGACAAGGAGGCCCCAATGGGGAAACTGAGGCTCAGAGGGATAAATAATTTGTGCCAGGTAACACACATAAATTCTACCAAAAAGGATTTTCCTCGTGTTTGTGTGTGTGTGCATGTATATGGTACGTGCACACGAGTGTGTGGGTATATGTGTCCATGACTGTGCATGTGGGGGAAGATGCTGGATGTCTTCATATACTGTTTTCTGTCTTTATTTAACTAGGATAAGATCCCTCATTGAGAAGACTTTTTTTTTTTTTTTTTTTTTTGGTTTTTCGAGACAGGGTTTCTCTGTGGTTTTGGAGCCTGTCCTGGAACTAGCTCTGTAGACCAGGCTGGTCTCGAACTCACAGAGATCCGCCTGCCTCTGCCTCCCAAGTGCTGGGATTAAAGGCGTGCGCCACCACCGCCCAGCAGCTCTGAGACTTCTAACTATAAAACAGACAGGGCCAACATCCGGATCTATCAAGTTGCTCTAAGGAACAAGTTATGAGGAGGATCAGAGAGACTAGATGAACTGTGATGTCACAGAGGTTACTTTTTTCCATCCCCTCAGGAGTTTGAGTAGTGAGGCTTGAGCAAACTATGGGCTCATCTATAATCCAGACATTTAAACGTACTAATTTCATTTATAATCCAAAGTGTTAGGCTTTCATGCCAATGCCTGGGTAACATGGTCTGGGTATAAAAGAGCTGCAGGCGCAAAGAGGCCGAGACTTTATGACAGAGGGCATGCTGGGACATCTGTTTTGAGGACCTAGTCTTCTGGAGGAGGTTCTTCAGCCATCTCAGATTTAAAAGGAGTTTTACTGGGCAATCGCAATGGTAGGCAAATGAGAAGGCCAGGGGCCGTTCAAAGCAGTGTAGTGACCGTGGTGAAAACTGTCATTCGTTTAGATGCTCGTCTGTGCTACGTTTTGATATTAAGCATTTTATGTAGCTCTACTTAATCTGTTATTTCTGTTAACTAATTTTTCCAAGGCAGCACAGAAGGAATTTACATTTCAGCCTCTCTCTCCCCTGTCTACATCGCTTGCTATTTTCTCTTATAATCAGACTGGTTTAAAAATACATTTGTGCATATATGCCCACATAAACACATGAAGTGCTTTAAAAATAGAAACCAAATCAAAACACGGAAAGAAACAGGACTATGTGGGGAATTAATAAAGTCCAATGCAGGCAAATGACTCTTCTCTCGCTGTCTCCAGACGCCATTTAGTAACGGCTAAAGCGTGACCTGCTCAAGTTGGGGTAATTAAAAATAACAAAGACAACAACAGTGATAAATTCTCATGACGGGCCTCAGATCCCAGAACCTCAGAAGGATTATTCCAGCCTATTAGGCTACTATGGCAATTCCCTCGGTCCAGAGAGCTTTCCAACTCGACGGGAAACAACTCCATGGTTCCTACCCAGAGATCTATGAAGGTATTTTCCTGTCTTGTGAGTACCTGGCCCTGCTTTGGGTTGACCCTGCCTCTGGGCCCCCAGGGTGTCCTCAGTGTGGATCCTGTGAATATTCAATGTTAGCCTGCAGGCTGGGACTGTTTTAGTGTCACGGATCTGTCCTTCCACAAACAGAGGGAGCGGGGAGCCAGGAAAGGGAATCCCACATCTCAGCAGAATAAAGACCAGGAGGAGCTGGTGAGGCGTCACCTCCTGTCCAGACAGTTGGTCTTCATGCCTCCAGGTGACCCTGAAGTGGGGGGGCTCACAGAGGTCCACATGGCAGGGGAAAGGTAGCTCTTGGCACCCCCATTAGACTTGATGAACTCACTGAATGTCTTGGACTTGAGCCCTGACTCTCAGCCTAGGTCTGTTCTCTCTGCCACAGTGATTCTCCGCCAAGAGGCTTGGAGTGGCCTGGATCTGCCCCTCCCGGGGCCTCTGGGCAACAGCAGTTCCAAGAAAAGATAAAGCCGTCTTCTCCCCTCACTCTGGGACAGCCTCCTGACCATGGGTTATCTCCCGGGAGGGAGCTGTGTGTAATGCAGGAAGGACCAGCAGGCCTGGGAGGAGCAGGCATCTGCCAGGTGGGCTAACTAGAAGGCATGCAGCTCGTCCCTTTCCCCCCTTCACAGCACCAGGATTCTTGGCAGGAGCTTGGCCCCTTAATGAATGATGATGCCCACATGGCCAGGCTGCAAGCGCAGCCCCCCTCCCCCTCCCTCGCCACACCAATGTTCCATGCTTCAGTGACCACATGAGCCATTAGATGCCCTTCAGGACCGAGTGTGCGGCATCTCACTTTTCACTGCAGAAGATCTACGTCTGCACTCTCCTGCCCCTCCCCTAGTCCCTGCTTCAAGCATCCCACCCCTGGCTCCTTCCAAGCTTTAAAAAATACGGGGGCTATAAACTTCAGAAGAAGGAAGAGGGGGGCAAAAGAGTAAGCTTGTTAGCTGATGTTTTATAAACAGGGGGAACCTGTTAGCAAGAGCCCAGGGAGGAGGGCGAGGAGGAGGGAGAGGGAGGTAGACCCTCCGAAAACATTATTATAAACACGAGGCTGCGCAAGCATGTTTTAGCAGAGAAAAAATAATAATAATAAAAAGGAACCAGTCCCAGATGGCCCTCTTCAGAAAGGAGACCGGGAGGAAAAACACTTCGTTTCAAACAGATAACGTAAATCAAAGCTCTATACATTTTTTTTTTTTTTTTTACTCTTGAAAAATATCCCACAGCTCTGGGGAGGGAGGGGGGCGCTGCTTAGCGTCCTTCTGTCTGGGGGAACGCACCATAGGCAGGGTTCAGGTAGGATGAAGGTGGGCGGACTGTTCTAATAGGGATCCTCACTTCCCTCTCCTGTGCAGGGTCTTCACCTCAGGTGATCCAGAGAACAGGACAGCAGGGGGAGATGCTCACACTCTGGGTAAGGAAAACCAGACTCCTGTGTTCCCGGCTGCTCTCCTCTCTCAACAGCCACCGCTGTCCCCAAAGCTAAGGGGGTCTGCATGGGGCCTCACTACTCCCTGGAGGGCTATGTGTAACTGAGACAGGAAATGCCTTCCAGACATCCATCCCGCCTGGCTTCCTCCTTTAGGTCTGTTAACATTCTCTCCTTTAAGAGGGAACGGTGTGGTGAACGAAGGCTCTCCATCAAATCCTAAATGGGTTTAGAAGGCCAGCCTTCCTAGGAACCTCTCCCTCCCACTGGGGAAGGAGCCAGGGCGCTGGGGGGCTAGGGGCGGTGGCAAGCGTGTGCATTGACCATCAGCTGCAAAAGGCAAAGTCCATCCATTTCCAGACTCCAGAGGAAGTGAAGAGGTGAGACGTGGTCATTCCCAGAATAATGCTACGGACATAACAGCCTCATTTATGGAGCCTTTAGTAGGTGTCGGCCACTGGGCTAAGTGCTGGATATGGGCTACTTAACTCAGTCCTCGCGGTGGCCTCCTGAGGAAGGGAGCCTCACTTTATTGGAAGGAGAGACTGAGTCAGGACTCAGAGGTATATTGGATTTCAAAGCATGGACTTTTGAAAACTATCCCATATTGGATGCTGGCCTCTCCCTTAGCGGCCAGCCCCCATGTGATGCTCACCTTCCTCGCAGCTCTCTCCCTTGTAGCCGGGGTTGCAGATGCAGGTGCCCATGATGCAGGTGCCGTGGCTGCTGCAGGCCACGTCGATGCATTGGTTGGTGGGCACGTCGCACTCAGCGCCCTTCCAGCCGCTGTGGCACAGGCACCTGCCCTTCATGTACTGGCCATTCCCGCTGCACAGCACGGGGCAGGAGGCTGTGGAGACATCACCAGAAGCCGGGGTGAACCATGACCCAGCGCCCTGCTGCTGCTCTATGTTCTCTCAGCTTGGTGGATGGCCTCCGTGGCTCGGTAGGGCACACCCGTGTGTACCCGTCACCCCATGTTCCTTGTGTTACTTTGTTCCAGCTGGGACACTTCTGGAGTTGGAACCGAAGATGTGTGAGGCAAGGCCAGCTGCTGTAAATGGTGTTACCAGTTTTTCCAGCCACTTGAGATTCAGCTGGAGCACCATGGCTGCCAGGAGCTTTAGGCTGGAGGCTGGCATCTGTTCCTTATTACCACCAGAAAAGACTGGGGCTCCTGGATGCCCTGCCACCGCCACGCCACTGACCAAAAGCGGTCTTTAACCCTGGCAAGTCTCCGCTTCCCTTGTTTTTTCGGCCCCCGCTCCAGCCCCTTATATCACAGCCCCTCAGAGAAGAGCTGAGCCCAGTTTAGCTCTTTAAATTGTGTTCCCACAATGCTTCTTAGCATAAAGGCTTTGTGATCATCTCTAGAAAAGACTATAACAAGGATAGATTATACTGCATTGTGGAGCAAGTGCTCACCCAGCCTGAGATAAAATCAGGCTGTGTTCTATGCAACTCTTAACTAGAAGTGCACACGGGAAGAGACAGCAATTCTCCTTAGGAGGAATGACTCAGCTCTCTCTGTACCTGCTTCGCTGGGCCCTACCTGGCTTCCTTCCCTTCTGGAGCACCCAGCAGGCAATCAACCTGCTTCCCAGGGCTGCCAGCTTGACTGCCTCTATGCAAGTCTATCTCGCATTAGCGGAAGTGAGCAGGGTCCCCGGAGATACACCCTGGGCAGGATTTGGAGGCTGCTATTCCCTTGGCCTGGGAAATCATCTCTGCTTTCCATTCTTGAGTTCCACAAGCCTTGGCCTCGGGTTCACCCCATCTTTTCTCTACACCTTTCTGAGCAGATCTTCCTCTTGCCTAGCTGAGACACCTACACTCAGCTTACTGCCTCTGTTTCAGGTATCACAATGCTGCTTTTAATAGTAGGTTTACTCTTGCAGAACAGTCTGGGAGCTCCAAGGGGGTCAGAGGGATACGTGTAGCTTCCAGCACAACACAGACTCCCAAATGTGCATGAAACCGGCGGCTTCTGGGTAAAGAGACGGAGAAACTGAGACAAGAAGCCATTTTGGTTTTTCTGTAGGCGACATCAAATTTTCAGGACCACAGGTCTCTAGAAATTTTCCTTCTTCATGCTTCTGTGACAAAAATGAAGGCCAAAAGAACCCAGCAGGGTCCCAGGTAGCCTTCAGACTACCTCAAAAGTTGCCAATAGCAGTGTAGATGCTGAAGGGAGCATTAGGGGAGGAGAAGCCAGATGTCCAGGTCCCTCTGCTGGTGCCTTAGCCGAAAGTCTGCCTATGTTGTACAAAAGTGGAGTGTCTCCACATGCTTCCCACCCACAGGTCAGAGAGGAGGGCTATCAGAGGTGTTTGCCGAGGGCCGATGGTCCTCTAAAGAAGGAATCAATCTTTCACTGTCCACTGCCATTCTCATTGCATCAGCAAGGAACTAACTCAGTGCTCCCAGTCCTGGCCTGACCCCTGTGCTGTCCATAGCTGGACACCAACGGCTGACAGGGTGTGGCTCTACCTGCCAGCTCCCTTCCACAGGCTACTGAGGAGTGGCTCTGGGCAGTCCTTCCTGGGCACCTCAGGAGTCTGTAGAGCACACCCCAGGGATCCCTAAGATGTGGGAAGCAGTTGCCACTAGGCCATCTAAGCACTCACCTCGGCCGCAGTCAGGGCCCAGAAAACCCAGGAAGCAGTGGCAGGTCCCCGAGATACAGTCACCATTACCGTAGCAGTTGCTGGGGCAGTTATCCACTGATTCTACAAGAGAAGAGAGGGAGAGTTGAAAGTGGGGTTGGCTCCGTGCTACAGAGCCCAGTGTCCAGGCTCTTGTGAATACAGACCCACTCGAACACACACATACGCATGCAAGTGTGTGTGTGCACGCACGCACACATGCGCCCCACGCGCGAGCACACACACACACACACACATTTTTTTGAGACAGGGACTGAAGCAGTCCAGGTTGACCTTGAACTTGCTCTGCAGTGAAGAATAACCTTGAACTTTGGATCCTCCTGTCATCTCTGCCTTGGGATTACGGGTGTGCACAACCATACCCCGTTCCATGCAGTGGAACCTAAGGCTCTGCGTAGGGTGCCCCCCACTCTACCCACTGACTCACATCCCAGCCTCTGTGCATGGTTTATAAATACTTTATGTATCTTTTTAAGTATGTTAGCACTTCAGCCAAACATTGTTGGGAGGAAACAGAACGACTTGTGAGCAGCGGTGATCTGTTCTGTTCCACACATGCACCAGCGTGTCTTTTCTTTCCCTATATCCATCTATCCTCCCACTCCCCACTCCTGTCTCTAGCTGGGACCGCTACAGCAGCCTGCAGGTAGCCTTTCAGCACTGTCTGTTCTCCAATGACAGCCTGGGGGAATCTCTGCGATATGAATTTGATGCTGCTATCCTGGTACTGAAACCCCTACGCTGGTCCTTACTGGCTGCAAGAGAAACCAATGCTCTGTTGAGAGCCGTAGACCTTTCTGTCCCCCTGCCCCTCAGCCCACTTTTGGGTGGATTGTCACTTCCTCTGACTTCCCTGAGACCATGGATAGCAGTCAGAGAGGCGGGATCTGAACACGTGACTTAGGACTTCGAGCTCGCACGCCTTCCCTGATGCCACACTCTCAGGGCCTTGCAGAAACCCATTCCACAGCAGAAGCCAGGGGTCTGAAGTAAGCCGCAAGGAGCAGAGGAACCAGGGAAGGGTGGGGAATTCTAGAACTTTCAGAGGTTCCCAGGGACCATCAAGGCCAATGTACTCACTTAACAGAAAAGGAAACAGGCTCAGAGCATGGCATTGACTCACAGACTGGGCGGCGGACTAGGAGTGAAGGCGGAGGACTGGGTTGGAAGGGCAGGCAGCGGTAAGGATTCTGTTTGTCTTAGCCCACAAGGATCTGTCAAGAATCCAAGACTGGGGGCTGGAGGGATGGCTCAGCCGTGAAGAGTGCATACTGATGTAGCAGAGGACCAGTGCTTGGCTCCCACATTCACTAGCTCACAACTCCCTCTAACTGCAGCCCCGGAGGATCTGCTGCCCTCTTCTGTCCTCCGCAGGCATTGCACTCATGTGTGTATACCCCCTTGTACACATAATTAAAAATAAAATATTATAAATGAATACGTTTTTTTAAAAAAGTCAAGACCTCTATGAAAGAAGCATCACCATTTTAGACCCGTGCTGATCTGAGTAACAAGGTAACAAGTGACCGGCCACCTTGTCTGCAGTGTGACAAAGAGAAAAACCTCTTCCTGGAGGTAAGGGGACAATGTGTCCGGTCCATTCTTCCAGTACCATGCTGTGTGACCAAAAGCAACTGTCTTCCCCTCTCTGAGCCTCACTTTCCTGTCTATACAATGAAGGTGATGGTACAGGTGACTCCCTGGGACGGTTTCCTGTTTGAAAACGGCAGGAATTATAAAGAAGGGAGAGATCAGTCGGATGGACAGGCATCACACCGCAAACGCGGCAGACGCTCAAGGGTACCATGCCAACTGCTAGGGCAGAAGGTTGGAATAAGAGCCTGGTGACGCCGAAAAGGAACAGGAGGCACCTATAGGGTTCCCTCGGTGCCAGAGCGCATGCGCTGTTGCAGAAGCCCTGGTCTTGGTTCTGCAGGCCTTGCCGGAACTCATCCTACTACAGAAGCCAGGGGGTGAACCAGGCAGGTTTCTGGGGCAGCAAGGCCACCAATGAAGGCAGCAAAGGAACCAGTGGGAGGGGAGAACATTCTAGAACCTTCAGAACTTGAGAATACAGACTGGAAAGCAAGAGCCGCTACTCCAACACGTGGCCTTACCTCAGGCCTAATGGTCTGTCTAGGTGACGAAACCATGGGAAAATGGGCCTGAGTATATTTCCCGGCAGGCTTTTCCTGAAAGAGTTCATGTTCCTAGGTGTTTAAATCAGTACTGGCCTCCTAAATACCCTTCTAAGTAAAAGCCACGCACAAAATATCACTCTGAATGTTGTTTTAAAACCAAAGAGACCGCATAAAGTTCAAGGCCGGGTGAGTTTCCCTTTAAACTACTGCTAACCTTACAATGGAAAGGACATGTCCCCAGCCCAGGTGCAGGAGCCCAGCGCAGGGAGGCCCTGGCCTTGGGTCTTCCCCTGCCGACCCCCTCATCACAGTGCTGGTTCTCTCCCTATGTTCTGGTTCCCGGCTTCTGTTCCTTCTTCCAGAGCTACTCCTAAGGCTACGACCTCCGAGGAGCCTTCCTGGCAGCTCAAGCAGGCCAAGTTCTCATCACTATAGAAACGCCAAATGGTTCACTTTGTTAGTTATGAACCATTGAGTTTAGAAACTGACTTTATTCATCTGGGTGGTTACCCTGGACTCTAACCCAACACGGCTATCAGTCTACTTCTGATGTGTTTGCTGAAAGAATTCTCTGGGTGGTCTCCCAGATCTAAAAATTCTATGGTTCTGTCCTTCCCGAGCCAAAGGCATGGGATGTCCCTCTCGATAACTCACGTTAACCACTAGCTGCTTTTCAGCAGGTTATGCCTGCAGGTGACCAGTGTACACTTCTAGATCCCAAGTTTACGAAACCTGCTTATCACCTGCCGAAACCCTCTGCGGAGGCTGAGTGAGGAAAGCGTAGTTTTCTGGGATGCAGCAGAGTACCAGCTCTAAAATCTGACAGAATAGAAGCCTAGATGCTTAAAAATTTGGCCTGGGCTGTCAGTGTTGGGGAAGGCATACGTTTGAAGAGACAGGGAATCGTTTTAAGATGGCCCCATGAAAGGAAAAGGGAGCCATTGGGGGAACATTTGCTTTGGATAAAATGTTTCTATGTATAGATATTCTTCCACATAGAGGGATTTCAGCAGCCTGGGATCTACTTCAGATCCCATGAGTATGGGGCTGGAGAGATAGCTCCGCAGTGAAACGACGCTCTTGCAGAGGACCGGGGTTCAGTTCCCAGCCCCCACATGGTGGCTTACAACCATCTGCAAGATGCCCTCTGCTGGCTTCTGTGGGCACTGCATCATATGGTGCCCATACATGGACTTTATGCCCTGGCAATGCTGAAGCATGCATGGGCAGCCCGTGTATGGCGGTTCTGTTGAACTTGTCCATTTTGGGTTTCATGGTCTAAGCTGATGAGGACGACCGAGTCTCTTCCTCAAGACGGCGTTAGATCTCATTACAGATGATTGTGCGCCACCATGTGGTTGCTGGGAATACACGCAGGCAAAAACATTTACAGGCATTTTTTAAAAATGCAGAAAATAGATAATGATCCTGTGGATACTGAATCTCCACTGACCACCTCTGTGCTCACGGCTGGGGTAGAAGTGACCGCCGCAGGCGTGTGAGAAGCATGCACTTTACTACGTAAACCTGTTGTCCGTTCCCAGTCCGTGTGTGGTGAGTCTCTGCCCCTGCGTTCCTTCTGCTCAGCGTATGCTCACACTTCCGGTACTTTTGTCTAGCAGAAGACGTATCTTCCGATCGGCCTGAATTGGAATTCGGAATCCAGCTGCCTGTGAGTAACCAGTTTTCATAACTGGGTATCTAGGGCATGCTGGGAAACGCAGGCCTTCTCCGCCTCACCATTTTCTTTCTCTCAGAGCAGTGGGTCTTGAGGGGAGGTTCGCAGGCATTTGTTTCCCTTCCATCCAGCTTGGGATGTGAATCTTAGAAGTTTCTTTATTCTTTCTGCGGACGTGGGCTGTGAGTGAGAATGCCCTGTGGACACTGAACACAGCACTGCTGCAGACACAAAGGGGCATCTTCAGAGAGCAGAAAGGACAAAGGTGCCCCCCATTGCACCCCCACACAAGGAGATCTTGGGAGGCAGGGATTTGTGAGGACGTAGGTATTCCACTGTAGGGTCCTTCTGCTTACTGACGATGTCTTATTGGAATAAAGTCCTTCATGACTATGTTAAGGAGAAACCTCTGTGACCTAGGAGATGGCATTGGACCCTTCACCGAAGACAAGGAGGGCCTCTCAGCACCCTCAGCCCCTCTGCTCCCCTGGGATGTGTCTGAGCCTGTGGTCACTACCTTTATTTTCTTCCTATTTCGTGTCTCTCCCTAAGTTTTAAAGGTAAGCATGGGAAACCCATGGAGAACCTGGCTGAGGGACCAAGGTCTGCCTATTACCCGAGCAGAGGTCCAACCTTCTAATGCCTACCTCTGGCTGCTATGTCAGACGATGACAGCTAATGCTATAGACAAGACTGAACTTGGACCTCACGACCTGGCCTTGACTTTAGCTTGTGACATATGCACTTTATGTTACATCTGTTCTGGCCTCTCTGTTCCTGATGACGACCGAGCTCAGCTTACGATGAGCAACCAAAAAGAGAAGCAAGACAGGCCAGGCGGAGATCTTAGTATTTAATTCCACCTTAAGTCCAGGTTAAGGGGAGAGTCTGAGGGTCTCTTCACCCTGTTAAATGAACCTATAAACACACAATCATACAATCTAACTCAGTCCTCACAATAATTAAAAAAATTAGGTATCATGTCCAATCATTTGATGGTCTTAATGGAGACTGAGAGCTGTAGTTACTTGTTCAAGTGCACACAGCTCAGAAGGTGAATCACGGCCTGGGAAGTGCTATACAACCCGGGCCAAAACATGGGCTCTGGAGCCAGGCTGTCTCTTGTGACATCTCTCCATCCTCCATTGTGGGGTTAGTCACATGACAGTATCATAGAGAATGAGCAGGGTCATGTTTGACATGGAAAGTGGCTGGCCCAGGACCTAGCTGGGTTGGTCTTTCAGTTTTACGAAAGATCTACACATGTCTTCCATTTGTGAATTCAAAACACTGGGTCTAATGAATCCAAATAAGGAGAAGTGGGTTATTTGGGGGGTAAACACACACATATGCAAAACACACGCAGAAACTCCTTCTGGCAAAAACGAGAAAGCAAACAACCCATGTTCCTAGCGTGCGGGGGCAGGGTGTTGGTGTGAGTCCCATGTTCCTAGCGTGCGGGGGGTGGGGTGTTGGGGTGAATTTTCTTCTGGGTAAAGCACTGTCAGAGCAGATTAAACCTGTTATCTCCCTCAAGGCCCGACTCCGGCACACTTATGACAACACCTAAGAGAACTTTTCCCCTGTGTTTTCCAGACTGGCGCTGGGCAGGCGCCAGGTGCCAGAAAGCAGTTCTGCGGCCAGCGAGGTATCTGTCCCTGTAGACATCCCGGCTTTCTTTGCAGATGACGGAATCCAAAGGTCTTCTGTCTGCAGCCGTCTAGGTCAACACAATGACAGAACTTGACAGAGCCCCTGACAGCCTGGGCCTGATGCCAGCCCTGCGCTGGCATTTGAGCTGGGAGGCCCTGTTCTCACTCAAACCCAGAAGTCTACCAAACCATGACAGAGACGCTCCGCGGAGGGGTGCAGGAAAACTGTCTTCCCTTGGCTTCACCCAGCTCCTCATTCATTATTTCTGTGGGGGGAATCAAATTCCACCAGCGAGATGGTGAGTTCCTCCAAGTCGGATGCCATGTCTGTTTCCCAAGGAGCCCGATGGGGATGGAATGCAAACCAAAATGGTCAACGACACTTGCTGTGTTGGCAGCTAAGCAGGAGCACGATGTGGAGGTGGAGGAGGTCAGAGGGCACGGGCATGGTACAGCGGGATCTAAGGAAAGCTCTTCCCTTGCCTGTCCTCACTGTGCATGCTTAGAATGGAGGCAGTGACAGGAAGCTCACAGCCAGACTCTGCAGCATTCTCGGATCATATTTAGAGTTATGAGTTCACATCTGGCAGCCACATTGAAGAGACTGATAAGATAAGCTAACACGCTCGCCAGTGAGCGGGAAGAAAGATAAGGGAGCCCGAAGTCACATTTCAAAGAAGGAATTCTTGAAGGGATTGAGAATTGAGCTCAGACAGTGCGACCTCTGTTTCAAATCCATACATCACACGAAACGATGGTCCTGATAGGCGAATCTATGGGCAAGGACAATCCGTAGTCTTTGGGAAACTGGCTTTGTTTGAGTCAGGATAGAACACACTTCCTGGTTGGGTTGTGCTCTGTTTATGTGCACATACTGAGGACCGAAGATAGGATGTGTACACGTCATTTTTCAGTCTACAGCAAATGGTATCAGCCTTGATCCAAAGCAGGGCTAGTTGACAGACTAAATGAATGGTACAAGGCCCATGCTAGAGACTCCTGGGAAGATCCGACCTCAGTTGAGGAACTGCCTCCATCACACTGGCCTGCAGGCATGTCTGTGGGACATTCTCTCGATTAACGATTGACTTGGGAGACCCCACTTCACTATGGGTTACCACCCTCGGGCAGGTGGTCCTGGATTGTATAAGATCACAAGCTGAGAAAGCCGCGGAGAGCAAGGCAGTAAGTCTCTGATTCAGTCTTGAGTTCTTGCCTTGGCTCCCCATTGCTGGTGGACTATAAATAAACCCATTCCTCCCCAGGCTGTTTTTAGTCACTGTGTTTATCACAGCAATAGAAAGTAGCTAGGACAAGGGCATACATTTTCCATCTTTAGACATATTGTATCAAGCAGAGGAAACACTAGTGACTGGTGGGGATACCATGGATGGGGAATTAAATTAATTAATGATAAATTAAATTAATTAAGCCTACAACCTAAGGTATGTACCATGGTATAAAGGAATAATTTGATATACCAAGAAACTTGGGCTCTCTTCCTACTCCTGGCACCAGAGTTTCAAGTGCCCTTGGCCAAGTCTCTTCCTGTCTGTGGCCCTATCTTTTCATTTCCAACATTTATTTAATTTGCTTAGTAACCCATTGCGGAGGAACTGCTCTGGGTATTAGACTTAGGAGATATTCTAGAGAAGATGACGGCCAAGGCTAGCATCTGAGACCCAGTGAGTCAAACCCAGCTGACTCTATGGAAACTGTACAAGTCAACGAGAAGTCTGAGGAAATCATCCTGATGTTTGCAATGGTGTGAGGGTGGAAGAGAAGTCTGGTCCTTTTAGGGCAGACTTGGCCATCTGCTGGGATACAGCGCTCACTTAGTGCCTCTAGCTGAGCCCGGCTGGTCTCTGTTCCTGGGTCTGTCGGCACTGACTTTCTCAGGCTGCTCACTCTGGTTCCACAGCCTTCCCCAGAGACAAGGGCAGCTGAGCTTTCCTGCCTTGGCTGAGAACACTTGCTGAAGAGGCCTTAGCCGCAGACCAGGTGCTGAGGAGATGGACGAGAGTTGTGTCATTCAGCACAGGGATCTGGAGGATGGGTGAGTGCTCCATGCCTGGAGGGACCTTTACTTCCTGGGACCATTTACCCTCAGGTGCTCCTGGAAACCAGTGTTCCATTTAAGTTCCTTCCGAAGCAACAGGCACAGGCAGGCTGCGTGACATCATCCGTCCTCTGTTGGTGGTTGTCCTGTCCAGGCTGAGCATCTCCTTCAGGGAGAGCCCATTCACAAGCTGAACCCTATTCTGGTCTCATTCTACTGTTTTAGACCAATCAGGGTCTTGCTTTTTCATATTCGAACTAGAAGAGATCAACTAGAAGGGAGGAGTAACTCCATTTTTTTGTTTGTTTGTTTTTCGAGACAGGGTTTCTCTGTGCAACAGCCCTAGCTGTCCTAGAAGTAGCTCTTGTAGACCAGGCTGGCCTTGAACTCACAGAGATCCACCTACCTCTGCCTCCCGAGTGCTGGGATTAAAAGTGTGTGCCACTACCATCTGACCCTAATTTTAAACTTTTAAACAGCTATTAGAAAGAACTTTGCCTGCACTCAACATTTGTCAGAGAAATCATCAATGTTTGGAATGACAGATGTACTGATTGCAATGATGTGATCATCACATATAATACACATGCATAGACACACCACAGTGCACCCCTTTACACATCGTGGTCATGCATAGACACACCACAGTGTGCCCCTTACACATTGTGGTCATGCATAGACACACCACAGTGCGCCCCTTTACACATGGTGGTCATGCATAGACACACCACAGTGTGCCCCTTTTGTGCAATTCTGTATGTCGTTTAAAACTGAAAATATATTTTAAAGATTGGCAATGTGGTGTTTGGTGGTGGGAGCAAAAATCTAAAGATAAGAACCAATCCTAGCACTTGGGACGTGAGGCAGGAAGATTCAGAAGTCCCAAGTACATAGTGAATCCGAGGGCGATATGATACCCTGTCTCAAGGAATATAAAACCAACAGAGAAATAAAAAGACAGAATGGAAGAAAGGAAAGCAAGGCCTGAGTAAGGCCATTCTGGCGAAGGAGGAACCCAGGCAGAGGGAGTGGGCTTAGGCCAAGATGCGTGGCTGTCAGCTGAGAGAGAAGCCAGGCCTACAAAGAAAGAAAGAGTTCTCAAGATGCCGGTTCTGGGAGGCCCTCCACTGCCCTCAGCCACAGCCCGCGGCGCTTTGCAAAAGAACACTGCTGTGGCTCTAGCTTTTTCTCCTGGTCACCTGAGTGTGATTTTGCCCCTGGCAACTGAGAGAGCCCCAGGACATACACTCACCTGTGCTCCTTCTCGGGGCTGACACACGTAACAGTTGCAGGGTGGAGGAGAAACGACAAGGAGAGACCCTAGTATTGTTAGAGCATTTCCCATAATGTATACTCGGCCCCTGTAGGAGGAGGCTGCTCCTTTGCTTCCCGGCTGCCCAGACCCAAATAATAACACAGAAACTATATTAATTACAACACTGTTTGGTCTATTAGCTCTGGCTTCTTATTGGCTAGCTCTTACATCTTAAATTAACCCATTTCTATTAATCTATGTATCACCACGAGGCTCATGGTTTACCAGCAAGGTTCGCTGGTGTCTGTCTCCTTCAGCAGCTACATGGCATCTCTTTGGCTCTGTCTATTCTCTCTCTCTATCTCTGTTCAGATTTCTCGCCTGGCTATATTGTACCCTGCAATAGGCCCAAAGCAGCTTTATTAACCAATGGTGATAAAACATCTTCACAGCATACAGAGGGGACTCCCACATCAGGTCCCTATGAGTAAAGGGTCATAGTCCCTTATGTAGGATATGTGGGTACATTTCTCACACGGAAGAAGAAAGGCGCAGTGCTCAACACCCCCCGTTTTATAGACGAGGCTATGCAGGCCCTGAGAACTTGTCCAACTTTCTGAAGCCCAATGTCAGACTGGTATTTAACTCAGGTCATTTTACCCCCCTTCCACCTAGGAATCCTCTGCACAACTGCCTGCGCCACTATTCTCACCTTTAATCTCATAGTTTATCTCAGAATCCAGACTGCCTGGAAGGTATGCACAGCCTAGCGAATTCCAACAAGAGACGTCCGTTCGTTTACAAAAGGCTTACTATCATTCCAAAGTCAGCACGTGGCAGAAAGTACTCACAGGTGTGTCCTATGTAGGCCACCATATCGATTCCCTAACTCACTAATCATTCATTCACCAAGCTGAATGCTGTCGGGAGCCCCCGAAGCCTGGTTCTTGTTCTCAGGGATCACTTGTGTATTAGTTTATTGTATTTTTTTCACTTTGACCAAATACCGGCCATATATTAATTAACTGGAGAAATTGCTTATTGTGGCGCATGGTTTTAGGGCTCATTCCATCAAAGTGGGGTGGTGGTGAGATGGGAGCCAGCAAAGCAATTCAGATCATGGCAGCCGGGGAGAGGGAGGGAGGGTGGGAAGGACGAAGGGGGAGGGAGAGACGGAGAGACAGACAGACAGACAGACAGACAGACAGACAGACAGACAGAGCCTACAACTGGCTTTCTCTCTTTTCCCTTTATCCCACCCCAACCCTAGCTTATGAGGGCAGTCTTGCGAGCACTCTCCCCTGCTTACTACCCTCAGTGTCAGCGACTACTTGCCTACTGCCAACCGTATGCCTGGTGCAGAGTCCTTAGGGGGCCGTGACCTGCTCTATGCGAGGGCAGCGATTTCCAATCTTTGGTCTACGCCAGCCACTCTAAGTTTGTTAGAACATAGACATCCTGGGCTCTGCCCCTCAGGTTTTCAGTTCGATAGGTCTAAGGTAGAGAGGTGGGGGCCCAGGCGAAGCTGCTGTCAGAGGCCTAGGCCCTACTCCGAGGGCAGCGGGGATGGCACTTTATACATGGGTGTGTGAAAACCAGCCAGAAGCGGCAGGAAGATGCAAAGTAGGCAAGGATGTAAGGCAGCTCGTGGCCCAGTTCCAGAGAGGAGGGCCTGGTCCTCCGGGGGCTACCATGTGAGCAGCTTCCAGAACAGACAGCCTTTTGAAATGCTAAGCAGCTCTGGGGAGGATGGGGGCCAAGCTGGAGCCAGATCCAGAATAATTTTTTTTTCCTGTGCTCCCACGCAGTGACCTGCTAATCATCCTGCCTGTCTTTGGGACAAATTACTTAAGAAATCGGCTTTTTAAAAACTCGACTCAGCGGCTGGCTAGAGACCTCCATCTAGTGAGCATCACTTTGTGTGGAGTTGTTCCAGGATGACAGACAATGCGGGGACAGAAACAGGCTTGGAGGGAGTGGGGGGGGAGTTGCTAATTATTCTCCAATCATTTATCTAGGCTAGTCACCAAGACGTTGCTTGGCGCTGCTTACAGATCACACAGAAAACCAAGTCTCCGGTCAGGACGGTTTCTCTGGGGGGACCCACACACCCAAGCAAGGATGACTTACACAGCACAGGGTAAGAACGCCTTCTCTTGGGTGGCTCTGGGGAGGCCCTCCTGCGCAAGCCTGAAGATCAAGTTCAGGTCTCCACATGGGAGCCAGACACATCGCACGCGTGTTTGTAAATCCCAGGTGCTCCACTGGGGACGTGGGAGGCAAAAGTGAGAAAATCTTAAGAAGCCCAGTGAAGAGACCCTGTCTCCATCAAGGAGAGAAGGTGAGAACCAACGTCCTTACCTGCTCACATGCACACCTGTGTCCCCACATCGGAATATACACACACACAGACTCACAACAAAGGTCTCCCTAGAACTAACAACTAAATCCCTTACTTAAGAAACAGAGCAGTCTAAGCCTCAGTTACCTTTGGCATGGACCCCTGCATCAGCGTGCTGCAGTCTAGACCTCCATGTCTAGATCCGTGCATCAGCGTGCTGCAGTCTAGACCCCCCCACCGCGCATTGGTGCGCTGCAGTCTAGACCCCTGCACCAGCGAGCTGCATGTCTAGACTCCTGCATCAGTGTGCTTCACGTCTAGACTCCGGCACCTGTGTTCTGCATGGCCTCTGCTCACTAGCCTTCCCTGTCACGTGTCCCTACGATGGCAGGCAGGGCTGCCAGTCTGGGATTGAGTCTCTTTGCCACCATCTGGAGCAGGCATCACCAATGGGACCCTGATGAACACATTTGTTTGTGCAGTGTTTTTGAACATTTGAATGAGATGCCAGCATTTTCCAACAAGGGGATTCCTGGGGAAAATCTTAATGCTGGCTTTTGTTTGGAAACCAGAAGCAGTGATGTGGTAGCAACCTGCTCACGTTTAGGGGAGGTTCAGGCCCCCGTGGTCAACCACGCGCACTTTGAAGCTTTCTTTCCTGGTGTCACCTGCCTGGTCAAGGGTCTGGAGCAGTGTCCTCCCATGGTCACTTGTTTGGGTGTCACGGCCGCCTGCCATCTGTCCTATTACTCACTGTTGATTTGCTAAAGCAAGTTTATTTTAGACAGAAAAAGGCACAGCACAGTGAGACCATAATTCGCTATTCCCAATCACAGCTCGGGCAGCCTGCTTGAAGAAACCCAGGGCCTATGCAATCTAACAGAATCTTGGAAGCTACACTTTCTGAAACACGAGGAAGGGCCAGGCCCACTGCCCTGTCTATGCAGCGTTCTCTGGGCTGGGGTCTAGCTCTGCTATAGGGTGAGTCAATGCTGAGTATGCTTGAAGCCTGGGTTCAGTCCCTAATCTCCGAATGAAACAAAACCCAACACATCTCTTTGCCCCAGAGTTTGCTGGTACCCTTTTCATGCTGCAGTCTGGCTATTCCCATAGTCCTGCCTCGAGTCCACTCACCCTCCTTTGGTGTGGATAAAATTCCATATTAATCCCCTCTTTGCTTGACCCTTCCCTTCCTTCAGGCCCAATTTATTTCTTTTCAATGATTTGCTTAATAATTTTACTTATGAATGTGCCTGCGTGAGTTTATGTCATTTGTGTGGGTGTTCTCGGAAGCCAGAAGAGGGCGTCAGATTCAACAGAGCTGGGGTTATAGCAGTTGTGAGCCACCTAAAGTGGGTGCTGGGAATTGAACCTGGCTCCTCTGGAAGAGCAGGAAGTACTCTTCACCACCGAACTGTTTGTTTCTCCAATGACCAGGACTAATTTATACCATGCCCCTTCCATGAGGCTTTCAGGTTTCTCGTAGCAAGACTGAGCTCCCCTCCTCTCCTAGAGGCAATGCACATCCCCCTCTCCCTTGTCCTATAGCTTCTCCTGTATGGCCATTTACAAGCTCTGATGTTCACCTGAGCGCACAGCCCATTCCTGCACAGGAAGGGGCCCATCCCCCCTCCTCCATGCACCTTCCAACTGACACTCTGCTTTGTCCAGAGGCAATGCTTTCGTAAATTGCAAGCCACCAAGCGCAATAATAGCTGAAGTCCTGGGTGTGCTTGGCCTCGCATGCTCAGGCCAGGCTCCCTCTCTGAGGCCTCCTCTTACTTCCTTGTTAAATTTTTGTCTTCCAATTTTCATTCCGCCAACTTTTCCCAAACCTGTGGCTTCGTCGCCAGCCTTTACCATTGTGCCCATTATCTTCAGCTGGACCTGGTCCTGGCTGGCTTTTCTCAAGACTTTTCTCAACTGACTAACCATGTAGAGGAAGAGCGTGTGGTAATAAAATTTTGTGGGGCCTCTGTCCCTCATCTCAGTAGGAGCTGTCAACATGGTGTCCATGAATTAAGTACTTGGATTACTTCTATCAGGACATAACACAAGAAATTGATTAGCAAGATGGATAAATTTTCTACCTCTGGTGGATTTTTCTTTACAATAACCATGATGTGTGTTGGGTCAGTCACACAGTGACTTGAGCAATCTTTCTTTCTTATTTATCTACTGGGTAACACTCAGCATAATAACTTGGGTCTATCTCTGTGGGCCAGAGGCCAAGTTGGACTTCTGCTTGACACCAAATCCTATTAGTGATCACAGTAATGTGGTTATTTGTCCATGTTCCATATTTTATAGCTGTCCCAGCTACCTAGGTAGCCCATGCGTGCTGCCTCGAGGCAGACGCCGCCCCACAGCAAACACAACAGCTCCATATCTTACAAGGGACTGAGAAATGGCTGCTGGTGTGAGAAGTGTACAGAGCCTTCTGGTTTCCTCTAACTCTCGGCCAGTTGCTACTGGTAAGCTGCCTTTGCCCTGGGTTGTAGTTCAAACACTGGCCTTGCCCATGGAGGAAGACTGCCTTGTTCTTGGCCCAGCTTCTTGCCCTCAGTTCTCCGTGTTCCTGGGTGAGGCAGTCTGGAACATTCTGCTTCCATCCATGGTGGACCGACCGTCCTGAACCCCTTAGTTCCCTCCACTCGCCCCAAGCACCCAGTGGTCATGGGAGCCCTCACACTCGTTGCTGAGCCTCGGAACTTTCCCCAGCTCCTCAGATAGGAGCCTACCTCAGGTATGATCTGATTGCTCACACGGAGAGCTTTCCTCGTTCATAGCTGGACACGGCCTGTGCCATAAGATGAAGCCTGACTCAAATTCCAGCTCTGACTGTCCCTAGCAGCTCTGAGTTCTGGTTTTCTCTCCCCCCCGCCCCCCCCCCCGCATATCTTCTAGGCAGTCATGAGGTAAAGAGGAAGCAAGCATACACAGCATTCGGGAGGGCTTGCTGCAAAGGTCTCAGTCGTGGGAAGTAAATGCAACTGAGTAAAACAACGCGAGAGCCTGTGAATGTGCCAAGCCAGAATCTGTGCACTACAATGGACGGATCATGGGCTTTACAAGAGCAAGATCCCAGACTTCTAATTCCACAGTGCCGTGCACAGGCGACCTCGAGGTTGTCCCTTTTCTGTCACCACCGTTTTCCCAACCTATAATGGCGAGTACGTATGAAGCTCCTGATCCAGCATGGCTTCGGTATCAGCAACTGATCGACTGTGCAGGGGATCATGGACCCTTCTTTGTGGCTGACTGTTGGCTGACCTTCGTGGGGGCCCCCAAGACACTGTGTGTGCAGGTGTGTATGCTTTATGACAGCGGGGTACGAGTGAGCCTGGCTGAGGGCCTGGGAGAGCAGCAACTACGCTCCCACGCTGTCTTCACAAAGAGACGGCTTATATTTTAAAGGCATAACTGAGTCCACGGGAGATCATGTTTCTTCCACCTGCAGGGCACACATCACACGGGGACGGCCCTGCACTGTGGCTGCTCAGTTCCCTCGTCCTTACAGCTTTGACCTCCCGGGCACCCACAGATATTTTATAGACACAACTTCCTCTTCCTGTGGAAGGTGACTTCCAAGGGTCTAATCCACTGGGCCTTCTCATGGAATCTCTTACTTCTGGCTAGTTCTGCATCTCCCCCACCCCCCACGCTCTGTTACTGCCCTCCATCCATGCCTTGGTGATGTTCATGACAAGGAAGGCTACTTTTTTTTTCTTTAAAATGACTGGACCTGTTCTTTCTCTACAGGCAGGGTTGGGGCCCCAGTGACCAGGGCAATGTGCACCCAGGGAAAGCCATGAGACAGCTGTGGTCTGCTTTTTGTTTATTAAACTGGGGGTAATTAGGAGTCGTGTAGGGTTTGTGGGTGTTGAGGCTTCTAAAGGATGTAACAGAGGGTAGGAAATAAAAATGGACCAAACTCTTCAGGGGACAGATTCCTCCTGCTCATCTTCCTCACATGCATCCCAGAGAGGCAGCATCTCTGTGTGAGTGGCTGCAAAGGCCTTTCTGGCACTGGCCAGCATTCCCAAGTACTTAGATGCAGGTGCCTTAGGGCGTTCAGGCAATGGTGGCTACTGCCCTGGCCACAAGGAGCCTTAGAGTCTCAGGCTATGGTGGCTACTGCCTTGGCCACAAGGAGCCCTAGAGTCTCAGGCTATGGTGCCTACTGTCCTGGCCATAAGGAGCCGTAGAGTCTCAGGCTATGGTGCCTACTATCCTGGTCATCAGAAGATTTGCCAACCTCTGGTTTGCTGAAGGTCTGGAGAGAACCACCAATGACAGCTTCCTTCTCAGACTGACTCAGGGGACACTTCCTGAGGCATCCCGTGAAAGTCAAAGGGGGGCTAGAATATTTGGTTTCCTGTGCCTCCCATCTGTGCTCCTATAGGAGGCCAGGCAGGGCAGCCAGCTGACAGAGGCCAGGAACAGCATCAGGAGAGACTTCCTACAGTTCGGGCTGGAGCCTGGAAGGAGCTGTATTTTAAGGTAAATTGAGCGCTGGCTTTTGTAAATACATCTCCTCTCTGAGCAGCCTTTTGTGGTCACCCACAAGTAGGTTGGCTGGAAGCATAGGTCTGGGCCCAGGGCTACAGTTCCCTCAATTTTGCTCAGTGCTCAGGCTACCTCATTCAGCTTCTAAATGGGATCCAGACTAAAGATATGAATGGAGAAACACAATATGCACGCCTACTGCCCATCAGACAGCATCTATGGGGCTCGTGGGGGATGAGGACCTCCTCACCACCTCAGAGCCCAGTGGCTACAGATCCTCTCCCTCCCAGGTGTCCCTCCCTCCCTCCCTCTACATTCCAGCAGCTTCTTTCCTGGAGTCTGTGCCCCTGGCTCTCCCTAACTTCCCATCTATACTCTCTTGGTCTACCCCAGCATACAGTGACCCTCACGTTCGCCTCTCAAAATACCACTGATAGGTTTGCCTTGTGCAGCAGCACCGGCAGTCTTAGTGTTGTCCATGCCAAGTGACAGGCTGTGAGACGCTCTCAGAAGGCTATGGGTTTTGTGTGTGTGTGTGTGTGTGGTGTGTATGTGTGTGTGTGTGTGAGAGAGAGGTTTTTGAAAACTTAACTGGGCTGGCCACATGCGAGCCAGTAAGCCATGGCCCTCAGCGACAGGAACACGTCTATGTTAGTCCTCTGTTCTGCCAGCTTTTGGACCTAATGCATTCAGTCTTCGGTTCTCTTATCTAGTCCTATCTTCAGCCCATAGCCACTCCATCAATGGAGATCTTATTTCGACTTTGCTATTTCTAATGTCCCGGGCCCTTCCACGCTGATTTATTCCCCCTGTGTGTATGCTCTTGTTTTATAGAATAGTGAGATCTTCTCTCCACGATCCCGATGGATTATTGTTTCTCTTCCTTTGAAGTTCCCATCACTGGAGCTTGTCCCCACCGTTTCCCTCCTTCTCATTCTTTTATTTTCCTCATTTTATTTGCTTAGTCTTTTTTTTTTCACTCGCTGGAAGATTTACTCCGATGTCTGATAATCCTCTGGCCTCTTCATATTTAGGACTGAGAGCAAGAAGTGCCCTGCCAGCTGCTGACTGTCACTGCAGGCCGGAAATGCTTGCATTTGGTGGATAATCCCCCAAAGGCACCATCTACAGGGTCTTTTCATTCCCTCGTATAATTTATTTCTCTAATAATCTCCTGCCTTAGACAGAAGACATGTGCTTGGCTGTCAAAAACGGGGTCTAGAAATGTCACTTTCCGTATTCGGCTTACACTGACTTCCTGTTTTCTGTGTGTGACTCTCCCCTGCCCCCCTTCGCCTCTGCCCGCTGCCCTGAGTACAAAGCCTCTCTGGTCATTTTACCCAAAAGACACGCCTCAGTTTCCCTGTCTGCGTGTGTGTGAGGGAAGAAAGCGAGGAGTCTGCTTGCAGCTGCGTCTGTATGGCAGGGCTGTGTCTTACATCCCAGCTGTGAGTCCTCTGGCCTCCATCCTCCCTGGCCCTCCCCTCCCCCCCACACCAGCTTGGCACCAGAAGTTATCTGGACTCTGCTTCTCACTGGGTTTCAAACACCCTGTCTGTGCTCATGGCTCAGCTTTCTCCATGCTGCCAGCTCTACCCACTGTCTGGTTAACAAAATCTGCAGATAGGTAGGCCATTGTCTCATTCTCTCATCCTTGTGTGTTTATCACACATTAGTTTGTTTCAAACCATTGCTCACACTGTTGAGGGCGACAGTTGCATTTGACATGGCTTCCGGGTCCTCTGTTCGGAAGCCCGCTTTCCTCAGCTTTGCGAATGGCATGCTGTCTGAGACTTCCACCGCTGTGGTCCCCCATCCTCATTCTCCTTCCTGGTTCTCCCCCCACCTATAAAAGCTGGCTTCCCTTCGGCATCTGTCCGAAACCCTCTTCTCTGCTCTCTCCACTCATCTGCCCACTCAGCATTCTGATGCTTCAGCTCAGACGCCCTGCGCTCACAGGTAAACCTTTCCGATGAGGTCAGCATCCCTTGTTGACACATCCCTACCCCCACATTCTTCCTCTCTGGGTGATCACAGCACGTTACTGACCAAAGCCTGTCTGCCTCGGCAAACTGAGATCCTCCAGGGCAGAGTTCATTCATTTAGCCTCATCGCGGCCCTGAGCCCGACCTGAGCAGCATGCAAGGTATGCAAGAGGAGCAGAAGAGACACATATTAAATGGAGGCATGCTAACAACAACAGATGAATAAATGAATGAATGAATGAATGAACGAACGGTGAGAAAAACAAGTAAGAGCACAGCATCTAAGAGAATTCTTATCCGGGTCCCTGCTGGGGTCCCTGCTGTCCAAAATCTTTTTGGTTATGAATCAAACCTTTGCTGCTCCAGCTACGCAACCTGAACAATAATCCCCGTCGCATCTTACTTGCCTGTGCTGTGAGGATTAGCACAAAAGAATGAAAGTATGGTGTCACTGTGTTCAGTGAGCCACGTGCACCATACAGTGAGCCACGCCCTAAACAGTAAGCCACGTGCGCCATACAGTGAGCCAGGTGCTGAACAGTGAGCCACGCGCACCATGCAGTGAGCCTCATGTGCCATACAGTGAGCCACAGGCACCATACAGTGAGCCAGGCGCTAAATAGTGAGCCACGGTACACCACACAGTGAGCCACGGTGCGCCATAGGGTGAGCCACGTGCGCTATACCATGCAAGAAATTACTGCTGTCATGCGCACTGTACTCCAGATATTCCGAGCATGTTTCGGGCCTGGGTGATGCAGGAAACAGAACGGCAGGCTCAGGTTTTCACGTCTCAGGATTTTCTAAAATGCCATTCCTTTTGTAAAGTCGATCCGCACTAAGCTTTCTCTGTGTTCTTTAACACCAGGCACGGGGCTCTAGAGACCACCTGGGGGCTTTCCTTTTACTTTAGGCAAAGCTGGTTTAGAAAGAAGGTGTGCTTCCGGGATCGTGGCTTTACCTTAAAGCAATTCATTAAGAGACAACTGAGAACAAGGAAAACATGTAAAATATTTACACACCACTCAGCTGTG
Source organism: Chionomys nivalis (assembly GCF_950005125.1). NCBI lineage: Eukaryota > Metazoa > Chordata > Mammalia > Rodentia > Cricetidae > Chionomys > Chionomys nivalis. Next base: position 3,187,147 of record NC_080108.1, read on the forward strand.
CAGCGGAGAGCTCAAGACACAGGTGTGTTCATACCACCTGGCCCACAGGTCTTTGCCTGGTCCTCCGGATGTCCACTTGGCCATTTGGGCCAAGCGGGAGAGGAGGAACTTACAGGAAATCTCCATTGATTGAGGTCTTTGGGTGACAAAAGTTTCATTTCCCATGCATCCTGCCAGGGAGGACTCAGCTCAGAACAGCAACAACCTCAGTCCTGCCTGATCAACCCACAGGCTGGCAGCAGCTTTGCCTCCAGGGCAGGGAGCATGCAGTGGGGTAAAGCCGTGGTTTCAGACAGACCGCTTTCAGACAGACAGACTTCAAGCTCAGACATCTCCTCAGGATCAGGCAAATTGCATCCTTATCAACAGATGTGTTTATATTGTAAATATCACATCTATATCCTACTTCTGGGGCCAAAAAAAATACAAGAGTTACCCTGGTTTATTTTAGAATTTTTGTAAGAATTTTAATGACCATTCAATGTTCTCTGAGTGGATATACACGATCTACTTCAGTGCTTTCTTATTATTGGGCCTTTGGGTGGCTTCCAAGTTTCCCATTTGTAAACATGGCTGTTGTAAACAGGCAGCTTTTTCTGGCTATGGGTTATTCCTTCATGAGAGACTCTCAGAAGCTCAAAATGTTTATGATTCGATACAAACAGCCAACTTGTTTTCCCAGAGGGTGTGACTGACAATGCAACCAGCAACAGCTGTCGGTGCAGGTAATGCAACCAGTAACGGCTGTCGGTGTGGGTAATGCAACCAGTAATGGCTGTTGATGCAGGTAATACAACCAGTAACGACTGTTGGTGCAGGTAATGCAACCAGTAATGGCTGTCGATGTGGGTAATGCAACCAGTAACAGCTGTTGGTGCAGGCACACTGCAGCCTCTGTGGGCTGGGGTTCACTGGAGTGATTCTACTCACGAGGCTAAAATGGGTTGATGTGCCACGATGTCAGTTTGTATCTGACCACCAGTGAGGGGAAGCACACTTGACACATGCTCCTCTCAGACCATTTATTTCTTCTGCACATACGCTTTAGCCATTTTCCTAGAATATACCGTCCATCCCCACTACAGGAGATTCAATACTACGTGTACATATACATGCATAATAGCATTTTAAACCTTAGTCTCCATATTTACTGCAAGTATTTCCCCAATTTACAATTTTTCTTCTTATTGTGATAAACTTTTAAGACGTGAAAATTTCAAATATTTATAGAAACTTTTGGCAATCTTTTCCTTTGTGATTTTTTTCAATGAGGTTTTAAACTTAAAAGCTGTTCTCTGGGTTAGGGGTAGGTAGGTGGCACTTGGTCTTACCCTCTCTGAGTTAGACTTTTAAGTATTTGCCTCTTTCATCCATCTAGAATTTTTTTGGGTATGTGTTAGGGCTAAAGTCTGAATCTGAGGTTGAAAGCTCAAACTCTTCAGGAGGCTAGGCAGGTAAGATAGCAATCTGGGACTTTTTGTTTTTGTTGTTTCTCTTTTTAAAAGATTTTGTTTTATGGTATTTCTAATTGTGTGTGTGTGTGTGTGTGTGTGTGTGTGAGAGAGAGAGAGAGAGAGAGAGAGAGAGAGAGAGAGAGAGAGAGAGAGAGAGAGAGAGCAAACATGCATGTGAAGAGCAGATGGTGTCAGATCCCCAGGAGCTGGAGTTATGGGTGATGTGGGCAGCCCTGGTTACTGGGATCCAGAGTCAGGTCCTTCCTAAGTGGAATAAGCACCCTGATTTGCTTTGTTGGATTCAGGGCCTCCCTTTCCCCCGGCTGGCCCTGAACTTGCTATGCAGGCTCTGATCCTTATACCTTTGAAGGGTTCCAGAGCGACAGTGAGATGGGTCGCAGTAGTTACATAGGGAATCAACACCATGGGCAGACAGACAGATAACATGATGGGAGGGGCTCTGAGGAGAGGTAAGGCCTCATCACTAGAGATAGCGTAGCAGGGGTGCCAAGGAGAGGAAACTAGAGCCCTTGTGGCGTAAGTGGGAGTCTCCCGTTCTGTCTGATGACAGGGTCATCACAGTCTTAGAGCCCTTACCTCTTACAGGCACGGGTCACCACGCCTGGTTTATGTGGTGCTGGGGACTGAAGCCAGGGCTTTACGCATGCCAGGCAAGCATTCAAACAACCGAGCGACACCTCCGGCCATAAACAGTTTTCTGAAAATCTACCTGGTAAATAGTGGGCCAACACTGTGGGTTACTAAACTACATTGTATCTATGAGCCACGTCCCTTCCGCTCATTGCCAAGCTACAGCCTCTGGGTTAAGCTGATGATTTTCCATTTGTATCTATTGACTAATCTACTTTTCTCAGCCCACTTGTAACCCCTGCTTCTCAAACGGTAAGTTTTAACGTGTCTATTGGTAGTATTTCTAGGTAGTTTTTGTGACATCAATCAGCTTGGCTCCTATTCTGTTCTAATTATTGTAGATTTATGATCTGGTGAGATCTGTGACATGGGCTGCCAGGGTTATTCTATGTTTTCATCTGCCTACTATTCTAGATGAAGTCTTCAACCATTCCACACATCTCTGCAATTCCTTTCAGGTTTCTCCTAGGCATCCTGTCAAACCTGCAAACTGTATCCTAGAATATTTCACCCTTCTGAGTCCAGGAGCGAGCCGTCTGTCCTCACTGTTCACGGTCTGTTTTACACTGACCGATGGAACTTTGTGGTTTTATCTTACGGGTCTTATTAAGATGGCATAGTAATATTTATTAAGTTTCTTGAGTAGGACATTTTCAGTATTTTGCTCCAGTGTTGTTTTTTTTTTTTTTTTCAGCTATTTTGGAAATGTCTTGACTTTGGAGAAACCAAGTTTGGGATGTGTGTATATGGGTGTGTGTGCTTTTTACAAATAGAAACACATCCCTCATAAAAATAATAACAAATTTTGCTCAGTCTCTTATTTCCTTTATTCTCCATATTAGCCAAAGCTTCTAAAACACTGTCTACTAGTGGATATAACATATTTTGTTAGTGGTTTTAAAGGAATATTTCTAATATTTAAACCAGAAATTTAATAATGCATTTTGATAGATGTCTCTGTTTTCTCCGCTCTTCCCTCGTTTTATTTTCAGCATTTTTGTGAGCCAATATTGTCATCAGAATGCCTTCATCCCTTGTTCACAAAAGTCAGCTCTCAGTATAGTACACGGTGCCCTCCAAAGGGTCTGAAATTTGCGAGTGTCTGAACCAGTTGTTACTGGGCTGAGACCCTGGGTGTGACCTCACATATAACCCCTGCCTGTTCAGGAGACCTAGGGTGATAATTCTGGCCATGCAAGTTCATGATGAGACTTCAAATACACTGATCGACTCCCATTCTGCTCAGGGTAATTTCGGCACTAGGAAGAGTTCAACCGATTTTACTTTCTTCTTCTACAACTTGAAAGAAAGATAATGATGGCACATCAATATCCCCAAATGCAAGCTTTCTGAGGAACACTTTGCATTTACAGGTCTGCGAAAATGCAGGTTCCACGTGTGGTAGACAGACACTATGCTGACCCTCCTGCATACGGCCTTTTCTCATGGTCTCCCACTACGCAGGGCGTCTCCTGCACCCTGAGGGGATTCTTTTGACCTATGGCACCTGGTGGGAATAAAAAGCCAAGCTGACATGTAATATGATCCAAGACTGAAGCAAACTCTGGTTCCATTAACCCAGGACGTCAGTGCGTTCAGATAAAGGCAGGAAGAGGCAGCAGCTCAAACTCAAGCCAGATGCTCAGACAGTTCATGCAGACACATTTTCTACTGCCCTTCACATAACACTCACGCTCCTGTCATTGATGTGGAAGGTGCACCAGGAACCAGCTCAAGGCCTTGTCAAAGTCACCATCACTGAACCGTGGCTTGATTTTAAAGAAGCCATCCATCCCCCACCCCAGTGGTGGTCCTGGGTACTCGTTCTTCGGCATGGGGGTGCTAGGGAGCAGTGGGGGCTCAGCATAGCTGTGCTGTCTTTCTCGTGTGCTGGGAGGGAAATGGGGACAAGGGACAGATGCTCACTCAGGAGTGGGCGATGTGGACCAGGGATTCTTCGGTCAGACCAGCTTAGATTCAATTCAAATCCTATCTGTGTCCCTGCTTAACGTTGCTTAGGGGCCAAGTTTGTGGCTTTCTCTGAACTTGGTTTCTTCATCTATAATGGGAAAGAGTAGCTGTGCTTCTGCCTGTCTGGGACTGTCACAAACGTCAGGTCTGTGTGCAACACTTCCTGCTTCCTGGGACCTGATAAGCACACACATCTTCTGGGTCTTCCAAAGTCTGGGTGACTATCCCCAAAACAGCCACACATACTCTAATAGGTCAGCACGGCTCTGATTAGTTTACACATGCTGGCTCATTTCTCTTCATCATTGCCCTCAAGAGGTGGGTGCTAACATCATCAGATTTCGGATGAGGTAACTGGGGTCCAAGGTTGCACTGCGACTAAGTGGCCAAGACTGCGTACAAACACAGCTGCTCACATCCACTTCCTTTGCATGATGGTTCACCTATGCAGCAGCAACCCGGAGGGAGTTTTTACACAGAAGGGAACACAGGCAGAATGGCTGTCCTTCCAGGGTATCCGGTGTCTAGAAAGTGCCTTGGTGGGGCACGCCTGTAGTCTCAGTACTTAGGAGGCAGAGGGAGCTGGATCTCTGAGTTCGAGGCCAACATGACTTACAGAACAAGTTCCCAGATAGTTCCCACAACTACACAGAAAAACCCTGTCTTGAAAAAAGAAAAAAAGAAAGGAAGGAAAGGAGGGAGGGAGGGAAGAAGGAAAGAAGGAGAGAGAGAGAGAGAGAGAGAGAGAGAGAGAGAGAGAGAGAGATCGATCAAGCTGTGACCCAGTGGTAAGCTCAAACAGAGCCCCTTATCTTCTTCCCCTGTATCTTCAGGCCTGCTTTTCCCTCAGCACCTCCAAGTGCTCTCCCTCCCAGCTCATCTTCCGCTCCTGTCTCCCCCTCCACCATTAGTCATCTTAGGGTCTCCAGCTTCCTTCCCTGGCTTCCTTCCCATAGCTGACAACACCCTCAGGGCTCTCCTCACCTTATGTAAACCCTCAACCCGCCTCCTCCTCAGGTTACGCCCATCTATCTGTCTCTTAGCCTGATCTAACAGGAACGGTTTCCATTCTGCCCGCTTCTCTCCTGAACTCACGGTGACCCTGCCCCTGCCTGCAGCCTGCTCCACAGGGGGAAGCTGCTTCCATGGAGGGTGCTGCCCCCTCCACTGACCAACTTCCAGCAGCTTTCTCTGCAATTGCTCTCCCTAAATTCCTTGAGTTCAGCGTCTACAGATGCCTTCTCTTTCTGCCCTCTAGATGTGGGGGTTCCATCTTTAATCCACCCCACTGCTAGTTCTGACATCTTAGCTATTCTACCTTGCTACCTGCTGCCCTGCTCCCCACGCTCACACCTGTGCTGAGCTGTCTTGGGGTTGGGGCTCCGCCTCCAGCTCAGCACTACCCCAAGTCTGGCCACATTTAGCGACCTACCTGCTGCTGCTGTCTGCGAGCAAAGAACATCAACTCTGAAAGTCTGTTAGTAACTCAAATCTAACACGAATCTACATCTTCCTAGCTCATCCTCCTAACATATTTCATTCATTCATTCATTCATTCATTCATTCATTCAGCTATTCCCTCCCACCCCATATGTGTGATCATTCATGTGGAGGTCAGAAGACAACCTTGGTGGTCATTCCTCAAGTGTTATTCACTTGTTTCATTGACTGAAGCTAGGGTGTCTGGTCACTGAGCTCCGTGGATCTGCCTGTCTCTGCTTCCTCTGTGCTAGGATATAAATGCATGCCACCATCCCTGTCTTGTTTTATTTTTTTTTAAATGTGGGTTCTGAACATAAAACTCAGGTCTCTCAGCTGGGCGGTGGTGGCGCACGCCTTTAATCCCAGCACTTGGGAGACAGAGGCAGGTGGATCTCTGTGAGTTCGAGGCCAGCCTGGTCTACAAGAGCTAGTTCCAGGACAGGAATCAAAACTACGGAGAAACTCTGTCTCGAAAAATCAAAAAACAAACAAACAAACAAACAAAAAAAAAAACAAAAAAACTCAGGTCTCTTACTGACTGAGACTCTAATCCTCACCCACCCATCCTTGAGGATAAAAATTTTGTGCTTCTCCCTCAACAGCTTAAATTCGAGTGATCAAGAACAGCCCAGGCTGTGCTGAGGTCCATTTCCTCCTCCAGGAAAAGGCAATGGCATTGCCCCCATCCAGGCCCTCTCCTCTCTCAAGTCTCTGACTACAGAGTCAGCCTTCAGCTGGTCTGAGAATCCAGCAGCTCTGTATACGCCACTGTCTAAGATCTACACAGGATACGGTTTGGCCTAACAACCACCCTGCATACCCTACTGTCTGAAAACAAGACTCCCAGCTGGTCCACAAAGTCCCTGCTGGCTGATCTTGACTTCATTTTCTAAGTTTTTCTCTGGACGCACACACACATCCTCATGTTGGTTTTCTTTTCAGTCCCAGACTCCCAGACACTAGGTGTCTTACCCAAAGGAGCATGGCACAGACAGTAGAACCACGTTGGATTTGAATTCCAGCCGCAGCCTCTGGGGTGACCAGGTGTTTAATACACACACAGCCATTTCAATAGTATGAGCTTCATTTTGCATTGTGGGAGAGTACTTCCTTTGCATATCTGTTTTAGGGGCTGGGGTGCAATGGCTCTTTCTGGCCAGTTTCTCAGTCTGTCAGGCAGTTGTTTCTCATTAACCCCTCAGTTTCTCCTTGCTATGGATGAAACTGTGTTCCCCTTCCAAGAACATGCCCCCAACATGACTGAATTTGCCTGGAGATAGGCCCTAGAAGAGGGTACTAAAGGTGAGGTCAGGGTATTGGGACGAGGCAGAACTAACTTTGCCTTGTGTGCCCAGGAAGTCAAAGCAAGTTGGTGAGAAAGGCCTCACAGAAACAAATTCCACCAACACCTGGATCTTTCAGGCCCTGTTTCCAAACCAGGAAGAGAAGAAGCTAGGACCTCTGCCTGTGCGTTCTGTCATGGTCACCCTAGCGAGGAACGGCCTCATCTCTCTTGCCTTTTCCTGGCGAGCGCTTCTTTTTGCAATGCCCTTCCTCTTTCTACCACTCTGTTTTCTGGGGCGTCAGTTGTGTGCCTCCAGCTGAGGACAGTTGGTATACAGTAGATGCTTTTTTAAATGTTTTAGATTGACACATGACTATAAATACCTGGGGTTAAATGCACAACATGAGGCTGACACTTCGTTCTCCATACATCCTGTGCAGTGGTTAAGCAGATAGCCTGCGTATCTATCACACCATTAATCTTATGTTTGCGGCGAGGACATTCAAAATCATCTAGCTATCAAAATATGATATATCAAAATATGAGACCACTTTCAATAAGTTTAATTGCGACACACATCTGTAATGTTCTAGTAGTTACTGTTAGCTGCTCATTTACACGTTAAACTTTATGATAGGTATATATGAAGTCCTTCAGGGTTTGTCATTATCTACTGTTTCAGACAACCTCCGGGGTTTTGGGACATGTCCTCTACACATAAGCACCATGCTCTTGTTCCAGATTTCCACCTCCACTCTGGCCCGAAGTTGCTGAAAATATTTACACACCACTTCCCAGCACACTCCATACTCCTCACAGTGCGCTCTTTGTGCCCCACAGCCTCTTCTACCAGCCTTGGCAGAGGGAAGAGCCCTCCTTTCTATGCCCACGAGTGTTCCCACACACCCCTCTGTTCCTGCAGGCCTCATTATGGGGTGATTACTCGCGAAAGGGTCAGTTCCCTCCACTTGATTGTAGGTTCTTTGAGGGCAAGGCTGATTTTCTGCACAGTTAAATCTCCAGCACCACCTCAAGTAGATATTCAGTCAATGAATCGAAATGAAAACAAGGTACTGATGCTTTGGCAGTGTTGTGAGATGTTCTGGTGCAGGCTTTCATGGCCTTGTGAGAAGCTCTCTGGTGCAGGCTTTTACAGGTGAGCCTGAGAGGAAAACCCTACACCTTTCATATAAAACTGCACGGCTCGTGCCTACAGCTCAGCTCTGACTGCCCCGAAGCCTTTGCTCTTCCTCTGGACCCCGTCTCCCCGGACCCAGATCCACTGCAGCTTTAATGTTGACAGAGTTCACTAGCCACCACCAATGGCAGTCCCGGCAGACCTCATCCTGAAGCTAGGGTGGACCCAAGAGGTGTTACAAGGCAAAAGGACATATCTTTGGTCAGTAGCATCATGAAGGCAATGAGAGAAGGCACCCACAGCCCTCACTGATGATGAGCTGGCATCTCTTCTAGGCAAGAGAAGCAACTTTTTAAGTAACTGACAGAGAAACGAGATATCAGAAAATCCAGCCATCACTTGCAAAAAAACCGAAGCGCTACTGACAAAATGTCTTCTATGAGTAACCTCACCTGACCGAAGAGTGGGAAGAGAGCTTTTAGCAGGGTGAGGCCCAGGTTGGGGGTGCTCTCTCAGGCAGGAATGTGAGCCTCAAGCACCAGTGACATTGAGGATGAGGCGCTGTCTCCCCTCTGCTCTGCCAGGCTTGCTCCGAGCTTTTGTTTACATATTTGCTGCTTCTTGTGGTCATAAGATGGCTGCTAATGGGAGCAACTCCTTTGGAACAGCACCCAGTGAATTCACCTCTCCGGATACAAGGGATTTATCCCGAGTATTGGTATAAGCAGGATGAAACTGTGGGTCCCAGGCGTCCAGCTTAGGTCACCAGGCTTGGCAGCGAGTGCTTCAACCAGCATGAACCATCCCACTAGCCCCTTGCTGTCTTTAAATATGGCTACGCCATCCATGCATTAAGGAACAAGTTAGATGTTCCTCTGGCTCAAGAGCCTCTGGGATCCACTCAGCAGGGCCCACCCTCCACCCTCCCCCATTCCTGCCTCCAGGGACGGCCTCCCTTGCTCTTTCCTTTGGCTTAGGAGCGGTTCCTATACCAATGCCATCTCCATCGAGCCAAAGCATTAGCTGCTCTCTCCAGGTACTCAACATGGAAAAGGCAAGGTTAGACAATAGACGGAAAGCCAGGGATAGGAAGATGGAAGGAAGGAAAGGAGCTGGACCACTTCCTGTGCCGGAGGGAAGACAGACAGACTTCCAGCAGCTGCCTGAAGAGAAGCAGGTGGACCCTTCTGTCAATTAGCCCAGAAGACCAGAGCGCGTCCCTTGTAAAGTCCCCCATGCCTGGCTCTTTCTCACAGTGGTTCTCATTTCTCTTTCTGGATTTCTAAATCCACCATAGGCCACCTCTGTTATTTTGCAGCTTGCCTTGCCTTGCTGGGGTGTCAGGTTGAGCTGCCCTTTTATGCTTTGGCAGCCACCCGAATGAAAAGATAAGTTGCTAGTTTGAGACCCAAAATACCTCAATGCCAACTTGTCAGGCCTCGGGGTGACAAGCTATCCGGGGCAAGGTATTCTCATTTTTAAATCTTAGATACCGCAAGATTTTTCACCATGGTCTTTTTAATGACTCCTCAAGAAAACTTCCTGAACTGAAGTGAGGTGCTTACTTATAATTGGAGGCAAGTTAACAAGGGGAAGCTGTGATCCAGAGAACACAGATGCAAATACTGAATCGTATCCATGACAAAGAATGAGGCTCTATCGCATGGCGGGGACCTGAGAGGATTAGAATTCAAGCTTTCATTCTTGCTTCGCCTTTAATTTTGGGCACACCGCACCTCAGCCCCTTTACCTGTTAAGTTAAATTAGAGTTAAGGTATCTCTCTTAAAGTTAGGGAGATATATCAGAGAGTAAAATGTCTACCTTGCAAGAATCAAGGCCTGAGTTCAACTCCCAGAACCTGCATCAGAAGGCTTGGATGTAGCAGTACACGTAAGCCCAGTGCTGGGGCTTGACGACCAATTATACTAATCCAAAGTGAGTTCCGGGACAGGAAGAGACACGCGCTCTCTCTAAAAAGCAAAAATAGCGAACGGCACCTGAGGGACAACATCCAATATTATCCTTTGGTGTGTATACTCCCTCATGCGTGTGTGCACGTGTGCACGCACGCACACACACACACACACACGCACCTCTTTCCCAAGGCTGTTATAAATTACACAAGAGCAAAGCGTGGTCTCTGACCCATGCTGGACATTCTTTAAATATCTGACGGATATATTAACCAATGAATATGTGGAAAGCAAATTAAACACGAAAACTCACAGGGGCTGATCCAGGTAAGGAGGCGATGTGCTTACCATAAGGAAACCCTAAGTGCTGCGGCGAGGCCGATGTGAAATCCACCCAGCTTTTCTGGCAGCAACCCCGGACCTCAGCTTTCTCATTTACAGTGGGGAGGGGGCTCTCTTCGGGAAGTTACTGTAAATCTTAAAGAATGGTAAAAATCGTTCGCGAACTTCAGGAGCTGTGTTAGACTTTTGCTGGTGGGATCTGCCTACCCAGTGGGATTCTGCGAGACGACCATCCGCAGGGGAGTCATGGGTAGAAAAGGTGCCCCCTGATTCCAAATCTCCCCATGCCAGGCGAAGACAGTTGCTTCTGAAAACAGAATGCCATATTATAGTCTAAAACCAGCTTGGTTTCAGTGGGGAGTGTGCACATGTGTGTGTGTGTGTGTGTGTGTGTGTATGCATGTGTGCACACATGCATGTGCATGGCATAGATCCAGTTCAGTGAGAGCTCTGTCAACATCAGTTCTCTGTGTGGAAATATTTGTAGAGCCAGTCTGGAAAGTGCTTTTAGATATTTTTTCAAGGCAAAAGATAAACTCATTTAATTTAGAGTCATCAGCTGGATTGCATTAAATGGAGGGAAAAGCGAAGTCGTACACAATGCAGCCATTTGTTAAACACAATTATTTCTCTCGTTACTTAATCGCAAGCAGACATAAATACACAGAATTCTGACATCCCAGGTCTTCTTGAATTCCCGATCTGTGTTTCAGCATGTAACGAAAGGAGGGTCAGATTCCAATTTGTGTGTTAAGCAAACCCGAGAGTTATAATTGTGTATTGGGACCATAATGACTTTGCTAAAGCAAGACCTAAACTTTTAATTAACCTGCCAAGACAAATTACAGCTCACAGTTCACAGGTAACGATCACAGACAGCTGAGACTCAATGCCGGGGACTCTCGGGAAAGAGGGATTAATAGCGGCGTCAGAATCTGTCTGTTTTTGTATTAAAGGATTAAAAAAACAGTGTTCATTAAACAATTGTTGTAGCTTGAAGGGAGGACAGGTCAGAAAGACAGTGAAAAAAAACGGAAGGAGAAAGGGGGGAGGGACAGAGCACCCTAACCCCTTCCCTCTACCCCACAGGCACTGGGCAGACTTTACTAATCACTACAACAGGAACTGCAAACAGCCTGAAATACTCATTTTTTTTTTCTGACAGAAAAGGGGAGACCTACCACTGACAATCACAGAAGCGAAAGGGAGTCACAAGAGAAAGGACTAGGAATCTGTTTTTGACGGGTGTCTGGGAGCTTTGCCGATAGGAAGCGCATGGGGGCTCATTTCTGCCCACGGGGTCAGAATTGCTGAAGAAAGGATCAGGAATCTGAACCTTTGCCTGGTGATTCCTTAGTTCATTTGAGAAGGACGGTGACCAAATGCCTTGCTGCTCAAAGCATGCACAACAACCGGGCTCACTGGGCACTGCTGCCTGGCCTGCTGGGGCAGCTTCTGCATCTTATCCAGACCCCTTGGTATCTAGACCCCTGGGTAGGTCAATGCATTGATGTATAGAAGCACGATTGGCTATTGGCTCTGATTGATATACATGATGGGGTTAAGAAACGATTTTCATCATCTAGACAAGAGAGAGGAACCAGGTAAAAAGCAAGACCATGTCTTAATTATAACAGAGCAGGTTAGCAAGCTTTGACAAGCCAAGGGTTGGCGAAGGGGCAATCGCACTATTTCCTTAATGGCTTAAGATACATATCCTAATTAAAAGTGGTTTCTTTAGGGAATTAAATGAACAACCTTTCATATTTATACTCAATTATTAAAACAGAGATCTGACTGTAAATGCTCCCAGTCCTGTGTAAGCCCAATACCGTGTGTCTTCTTGTCAGCTGTGCCTAGGAGGACTTAGGGTGATGGACCAGAGAGCTCAGACACCATGGGACATGAGAATTATGCCTCTAAGTCAAAGCCACCATATCAAGAAAGAAAACATGTAGTGACTGCTGTCTAGCAGAAGCCGGGAAGCGACAGTTTAGATGTTGGTGCGGCCAGAGTCCAGCCTGGAACGGCAGGGACTGGGAGCATCCACGTTACCTTCCATGTGATCGACAGTTACTAGGACACAGTTTAGGATCCAGAATCCTCAGAACCCAAGACGGGAAAGGGTAAAAGATCTGTACAGTGTTAAAAGTCAAGTTCACGGCAGAGCTTCTAGACTAAGCCTGCTTCCCAACACATCACATGAGAAACGGCGCAAGAGGGAAACCAACATCATGGCAACTGCCAAGACCAGGGCTGCTGAGGGTCCTGGGCAGAGAAACGACCACGCTCCTGCTTATTCCCTACCAACCAGGGGGCATTGCCCACGAAGACTCCATGTGGATCATGGAGACAGACTACTCCTCCAGCCAGGGACAACACAGAGGGACTTCTTCATCAACACCAGCTTTGCCATCACGGCAAAATGTTAAGGCCGAATGTGTAGCAGTGGCTTATTGACCGTGTTCCATGTAACAGAAAGGCTCGCTCTGCCTCAGTACTCAGGGCAAAACTGCAAATCTGAGGGGAACGGGCTGAAAGCGACTCTCGCTCATCAGGAGCGAGAAGGGGGGTCTTTGAAGAATGCTGGAGACCTAGCAACAAGCTGAGATATCTTCCTTGACAGAGAGACGCCCAGCCAAAGACCAAGACCTTTCAGAGACACCCTAACGCATTCACTAGACAACAGTCCCTCCCAGGGCTCCCAGTCTGTGTTCTGGCTGAGTTTGCCTTCAAGGATGTTTATATTAAGATTGCATCCTAATGCTTCCAACAGAAGCCCAGGAAAATTCTGACGTGGAAAACTAAGACTATCCGTTTGCATTACCGTGGCCGCCTAAGGAGGATACAAAAGTCTATGAGATGGAACAAAGACGAGAATGTCTTTTTAACAGGGATCCAGGCTACCTGCACGCCTGTAGACTGTGGAGGTGGCCAAGGCCCTTTGTCACTACAAGACACAGGGACGACGGTTCAAAGTCACTCTATGTCAGAGAACAGACCATCTCTATTCTCAGTGGAACCCCAAGAGCAACCGCAAACCGCTCACCCAGCTGCCCGCTCTGCTGTTGACACTCTCTCTCCCGGCGCTTTCCTTCCGGTCTCATCTCTCAGCATTTCTTGATTTCAAAAGTAAAAGACAGACCCTAAACAAGCTAGACCCAAATGGCAAATGAGCGAGCTGAACAAGGTGCGGCTTAGGTGGAGGTGGAGGGGAGCTGTGTCCTCTGTGCCTTGCCACCCAAAATTCCTATCTCAACCACAGTTCTGCCTCACAGTTCTTGAGCGGAGCTCTATACACCATGCTTGCCCTGCAAGTCCACTTGGGATGACTTTGTACCACGCTCATAGCGGCGGTTACAGTTCTGGGCAAGGCATACTCAGTTCTGATACCTTGCCAGCACCAACTCCCGAATCCACAATCTTCCTCTCGTTCAAAGACGCAACAAAGGGTATGTCTGCTTACCAATGGTGGTGGTGAGAAAGGAAACCACTTCAGACTCCTTCCCATCGTTGTAAAAGGCCAGGTGCCAGATCCCCGAATCCAGGTACTGGATGAAACCGGTCTCATGGCTGGCTGGGGGGAAAGCACCCCGTGACTGGCGCTGGGGACCTTCCAGGCTCCTTGCCTCCTGGGTTAGGAGCCTTCGTCCATCCAGTAGCTCCACAAAGTCAAACTAAAGAACAAAGAGAGTAATGTTAGCGACATACTGACACCCCAACCACCAAGCTCCATGAGGGAAGTCTCCTAGGGAGTCTAGAAGGGGAGAAGGAGTCAGAAAGGGGAGTTGGGAGAGCAGATCAATCAAGTCTTCCCCAGATCTAGAGTCTTCACAGAAATATTCTAATTCTTTTGTGAATGTGGCATAACTAATGATTATTGTCTTCTTTTGTTGTCATTTGGGGACATGCAAGTCTTAACACACACACACACACACACACACACACACACACACACACACGCTACATTTTCTTCAGTGGCAGGTTCCTCAGTAGAAACCCAGACACTCGGAGATCACTGGAGGTTCCTGCAAGTGTGGATGGTAATCTTAGGGGCTTGGAGGGGGGCTGTAACACGGAGTGGGGTTGGGTTAGTCATGAGCTAGGTTGGTTTAGCTCAGACTTCCATCAGTGATGTCGTGCTGTGTGAAACGCGAGGGCTGATGGATCCAGGACTGTTGGTTTGAGACTCCAGAGAAGTCCATCACGCAGTATGACCGTCTGGCGGGGGAGGGGGGTTAAGCCCTGCTGCCTCACTAGGAAGCATCCCCAAGCAGCTCCCTAGTTAGGTTTAGTATTGGAAGATATTTGTCTCACACAAACTGAAGCTGTGAAGTTCAGGAACACGCGGTGGTTCTGTGGTCACCAGGGCCCAGGTTCATCTACTGCTCTGTGATCTGATCATGGACTACAGCGCTAAACTTAGCCAGACGCTGGAGCTAAAACGACTGTCTGTGGCCCTGCGATTCACAATGGATGGTTATGGTTTTGATTATTTGCACGCCAAAGCTAGTGTGTGTTGTGTGCGTGTGTGGAGGTTGCCCAGGCCCCTGTTCTCCCTGACTCATGACTCCTCCTCTTCCTATTTCTTTCCTTTCCTCCCCTCTTCCTCTCTTTGGAAGTCAGAGACTGAATCCAGAGTCCCTCATGCTAAGTGCATGCTCTATTCCTGAACTATACCTCCAGCCACTTGGCTGATATCTTTGTTTCTGGTACATATGTGCAAACGAAGGAGCAATTCTGAAGAAGAGAGGAGATGCTAGAGGCAGGGAAAATACTGGTTTGGAGCCAGGTCGCATGCTAAGCGCTCTATGAATTCTGCAGGGTGGTACTCCCCACTTTAGAGAGGAGGAAATCCTCAAGGAGAGGATGAACCATGAGTCCACGCTTGCATCGCCAAACGGCGAAAGGACTCACGCTCAGCGTGTGGCTTCTTTTCTAGGTCACACTGCCTGGGTCCTGTAACTTAGCAGATAGGGCGAGAGGAGAAAGGCAGCTGAGAGGTGGCCTAGAATTCTCTGAAAAGGCTCCTGAGAGTTAATTCACTCATCTGGAAAGCAAGAGGGGCAAACAGATGAGTGCCCTATAAGATAACATCAAGTTCCCTTTTGGCTTTAGGACCTGGCTGGGTTTTTGCCCTGGTTAGGATCTGAGCTGGCTCCCGTGAGGTCTGTTGGTGTGTGGGGTCCAGTTACCTGAGTATGGGAAGGAGGGAGGCCTTTTCTGCCGTAAATGCCCACCAGAGCTGCTTTCCCCAAGGACACGTTGAACTTCAGGTGAACGGGGTGGTCGATGAACACTTGAGATCTCCAGAACGTCCCGGGCGGAATCTTCTGGGAAGCCCGTCTCCCCACATCGATTTCTCCAGAGTCTATGAAGCTGTCCTCTGGAAAGAAACTACTTGGCTTTCCTACCAAGACACGGGGAAGGGAAGACAAAAGCCCTCTGGTTAGCCACATGGGACTTGGAACCACATCCAGGACTCCGCAATGTCTCTTGCTCTGACAGAGGTCTGCGTCTGGATCCCTGCCCCCTCCCCCTCCTCATCCACAGGAGTAAGATAGTCTAGAATATTTTCCCCCAGTGATGCTCAAATTGTTCTGCTAAAAATATTCATTCTTTCAAAGCAGTATGGGTCCCTCCCAAAGGACCATCTGTTTACTGTGTAATGCCACAGCTTGTTAAGATATATTTTGATCCTAAAAATAATCACTGGTGGTTACATGAGAATAGCTTTGTGATTGTGTGTGTGTGTGTGTGCGTGTGTGTGATTGTGTGTGTGTGTAAAGGCTGTGTGGCAAGCCAGAAAGGACAGAGGGAATGAGTTGTTGTCATTCAATTTCCAACCCTACAGCAGGAGGCATGATGGGAGTAGAGGGAGGTATTTTATGTGTATGTGGAAATTGGAAGCCACAGCCTAGGGCTACATATGTGAGTTGGGGGGTTGGGTTTGGAACAGGGCTATGAACTGACAAAGATAGGAGAAGAAGGTTCTTAAGAAGGCAGGAGACGTCCAAAAGTGCTTTTGTATTTTGGTATGTGTGTGGCATCACTATGTGTGTGTGTGTTAAAACGGTTAAAGAAATTTATCAAGAATGAAATCTCTAGCATACTTAGAGAAATTCAACCCAGCCCTCAGCCCTGTACCACAAGGGGTGGAAGACATTCACCAGTGAGAACCTCTGCTCACTTCTATGGCCAAGCAGCAGTGACCCTGGTCCTAAGGCTTTCCTGTGGTTAGAGATGCTCAAAGACCTTGGAGACAACAAGAATCATTTGCAAAGGAAACACGTCTGTGGAACTTTTTATGAAAAGCATTCGGAGGGAAAAAATTATCACGTCTCCCCACCCCCAGCTTTGTAAGACTCCTTACAAAGCACATTTGATGCTGAAATGGAGCTTGGCAGGGCATTGTTGCGGCCATAAAATATTTTACTGTTTTAAATAATAAAATTCAATTTAAATGTTAAACTTCTCCATATGTTATCATTCCCTTATAAACTCCTAGGCAGAAACATCAGGTTTTTAACTTCAAACCGTTAAATGTTATTTTAATTAAAAATGTGCCAACAAAAAGAAAGTTAAGATGCACGCTCTCAATGAAAGTACCGTGGCTATTCTACCCTTAACACAGGAAAGAGTTCGCGTTTAATTCCTATGGAAGGAGCGTTCACGCCCTAGACTTTTACCTTGAAAACGAAGACACACAAACCTCCACATGGTGAGTCATGAAACTTCAAAGGCAGGAGCATTGAGATGGGAGAGAATTATCCACACTCTTCTCCATCTGATCTGCGGGCTCCCAGGACTGTAACCCTTTTATCGTGCAGGTAGAAAGCGCTACACTCTCAGCTTTAACTCTCCCAGGAGGCAGAACTGAGGGGGCGTATGAAACAAAAGCAGGGTGCATTCTGAACCTTTCCCTCCTAGGAGGGGCTGAGAGAGAAGCAGGAGACCGCTAAGTTGAGGGCCAGTTTCCTCTGAGAGTATGGAGGAGTTGGGGCCCAGGGACCTGGGGAGCTGCCTGCACTCTGATGTTCTCATGTCTCAGAATAAATAATGAAAAACTGTTCCTTTGTTTGAGTCAGCCAGGTTCCTTTTCTCCCTAGCAAAGAGCTGAGCATAGCAGAGGAGATGGCCTTACAGTTCAGGATGGGTCCAGAGACACCCTCCAAACCTCAGGCTGGATCCTAAGGCAGGGCTCTGTGGTTCTTTCCCCAAAATAACAGAAGGGGATTCTTTAGTTAGACTTTCTAGAGGTGCAAGGATGTGGGCCATGTGGGAGGGAGATGCTGTCTGCACACTGGACCAACTGGTGGTGTGGACTGCTGGTTGGGAGGAGAGAGTGTACAGCTTTTACCACCTTTAGTTCATGGGAAAGATGCCTAAGTTGCCAGGGCTGGGCTGGGGCTAGAAGAGAAAAAGCAAACAACCCTTCCTTCTTGCCTTACGAAAAACCCATCCTGCCTTCATCTGTTCAGATCGTAAGATTTCTTGTCTTTAATTCTGAGCACAAAGCATGAAGACTCGAACGTAAAACGTCCCCTGCAAAGCAGTGGCGTGAAGAGCAGGGAAGAAGCTAGTGGCTGGGCGAGGGGAAACGCTCTGTGTATGAGTCCGCCTCTTTGTGTGTATTCTGGAAGGCAGCAGATATTAGGAGAAGAAATAGTAGTGAAGGCAGAGGTTAATGAGTTCCGGCTGTGTCAAGTGCCTTCATTTCCATTAGTTCTGTTGATTCTCATGGCGCTAAGAACATCTCTTGAATGCTTGAGAAGCCAGCTGCGGATGAAGTCACTTGACAAGGCTCTTCACCTCTTCGGATGTGGCTCCTCTGAGGAGTCAATGAACGAGCGATGAATTAAATATCTGGAGGGACACTCTCGGCGGTGATGGGGTGCACTGACCCTCTCAAAGAGCAGCCACTCCTGGGGTTCCCGGGGTTCCCGGCGTGAATGCCAAGCCTTCACCAGCTAGATCCTAGGTCCACTTAAGAGCTCTGTGGTATGCCAGGGTCTGAGAGTTGATCATTTTGACTAATTAGGAAGATGTAAACAGGCCTCGGAGTAGCCAGGGTCTGGGGACAGTCTTGAGAAGCATGCTGCGCCACAACTAGGTGTCTCCAGGCCTTACCACGTGGCGTGAGCAGCTTAGCTTAGTCCTTACCCCTCCAGAGAAATCTGTGTCACAGCACAGATTCCACTGATAACCAGCTTTTTCTTTGTAAATTTAAAGAGATTTGGGCTTCCTAGAGCAATGCTATAAAAATATGCAATCATGTCATAAAAGAAATCTCTCTACGATCTGCTGAAACGGTTGGATAGCTCCACCTAATGTGGCCGGCTTCAGAGAGCTGGACATCCCCTGCTTCCCAGTCAGGCTCTGCTTTCCTGACCAGAGACCCCATCTGTTCAGGCTCTGAAGCTCCAATCAACTAACAATTGCCCCACCTATTTTTTTTTTTAATTCTTCTCAATGCAATAGATTGCACAAAGAATCCCTTAGTCTCCTTAGCAACTGTTTGAAATTTCTTTGGGTATCAGAATAAGCCGTTCCATTTTGGAAAGCCCAGCTGAGCCCGTGTGCAGCAATTTGCATGGTTCAAACCGATGATCAATTTTTATTCCATTGCAAAGAGAAGGTATCCATAGCCCACAGAGTCAACTGTCAGAAATGCTTGTTTATTCAGTGACTCCCCCTCCCCCATTGAAGCAGACACAAGGTCTCACGGTCTCGCTTAGGGAAGCGGCTACGTTTGGCTTCTGTCCCATGATGACCCTGAAATGGTTACAACCACTTTTAAAATATAAATTATCCTTTGATTTTATTCTCCCAGACATGACAAACACAGCATTGGGATTATCGTGTATTTAATTTAATCCTCCAAACCTTAGGAGGACCCGTGAGGGGAAACGTTAATTGGTATATATCTCTAGGATCTTCGTGTCTGACGTGGAATGGTCCCAGACTAGGTGGACACGATGAGGGACACCAGACGAACTGATGACCACTCAGGATGAGTGGCTCCCCCGCTGGTCTCTGAGAAGAGCCATCATCACCCTTGTTCTACAGGCAAGAGAACCAAGGCCAGACGAATGAGGTAACTAGTATAAGCTCACAGAACAAATGAAAGGTTGGGTTGAGCACCACATCTTGGACAAGGTGGCTCCAGGGTACACTCAGCCCCTTTCAATCGCCTGATACTGCTCCTCCCGCCAGCACGGGGCACAGACGCTAATCTCAACTCTGCAATGGATTCTTTTCCCTGATACCATCAGAAGGGACCAGAAATGTGCCCTCCTGGTACAGTTGACATTTTCATGATTGAGATAGAGTCTAAGGAAGCAGAGGTTTATCATCACGATTAAAAACAGAGGCCGAGTAGACTTGGTTTGGCTGGGGTGGGGTGGGGAAGAACCATGTGGTCTCCCATAGACTACAGGAAGCTTTCCCTCTGCTTTTCAGGCACACGTGTGGTTTCTCACCGTAATCGCTCTTGCTGCTGACTGTTTTCCAGTACTGCCCTGAGTCTGAGGGGTTTATAAACAGCATTTCCATTTGCATCAGTAATGACAGATAATCCCTTTAAGCAAAAATCCTCCAATTAAAATAAGCCAATAAGACAGTGCAATTTTAGGTTGCCTCTTATCTACACCTCCTGCTTCTCCAGAAAAACTAAAGAGAACCCAAACAGCCCACAGACTAATTTCATTAGGGTTGGAGATTTCAGATAGATTTAATTCCCGCTGAAGGAATGTCTGTTGGAGATCACGGTGGGAAGAAACTGCACTGTGTAACAGGAGACCCTTTGCCAACTCCATGATGAGTAGAGACACTTGAAGTGTGTTTCCACAGGCTTACTCTAAAGACAATTATCCCTTTAGGGGGTCTTTGCCTGTGGCACTGGACAGGATAAACTGGTATGAGCATGGCAAGTCACCGGCAGGACCATGGACAGTGCCCCCTTGGTTCAAAAGATTCCTGTGATGAGTCTGAGGAATCTCACCTGTAGGGCTTGCAAGTTACACTGCACGCTATAAGGTACCTATGGCCCAGGGTTTTTTGAAGGGGGGGGGGAGTGAAGCCTAGAATGCCTGGCTCAGGGGACATGCTTAAGCACACATCATAGTGTCTCCTTACGTCACACGGACTACTCCAGTGGTCCCATGCCTGCTAACTCCTTCCCTACCCTGCCACTGGGCAAAGCAGCAGACGTTATTCAGTGGTTTGGGTACTGCCTGGCCTTTCCTCTCTAAAGAGTTGGTAAGCATTTGGATTTGATTCTTTCAGAAGTCGCCTCTCCTCACATAGCTCCGTAAGGTAAGAGACAAGGCAGCTGTGCTGACTGGGGAAGAGCACAGCAGCATTGCAGAGCACAGCAGAGGCAGGAGAAGGGAAGGCTGCTGGACTGAAGGACAATCGGGCTGGCCTGAGAGCCTACACATCTTCGCAGTCATGGTAAGCCTGAGCCACTCCTGGCTGACCATGAAGGAAGTTGTATCAAGGAGCTCTTATCAAGACCCTTGAGGAATTTAAAATACGGGTCTGTGACTCCCTCTCAAGAATGCCAAACCCAAAGTGTCACCACCATTTCTTTTATGGATAGAAATATCTTTGTCTCAATGTAGAACAGGATTTCACATCCATATCATCTCTGAGGTCCTGTAACCGGGGTGGGGGACGGTCAGGTGGGGAAACAGATGGAGGGGGTGGGAGACTTTGGGTCTCAGACCTGAGTTCATATACTCAATGCTGACACTCTGTGGGTCAAGCCACTTCATGGGATCATTCGCGTTTATACCTAGAATGGACATAGATAATTATACCCACGTCACAGGGTTTCTGTGAGGTTTAAGTGTACAGTGAAATGACCTTAGAAGTTTTGATGCAAACACAGCAAACAGTAATTATTGTTACTACTGCAGATGAGGAAGCTGGCCAGATGGATTAGTAACTTATTCCAGGTCATTGGAGTGGGCTGATGACCTGAAATGTTTTCATTGAAACACACGGCCCTGTCTTGTCCCACACATGACCCCTGGTACCACAGGGCGACCCAGTAGTCCTCCCCCTGACCCCACACAAAGATGGATAGCTGGTGATGCGAATGCCCCAGTGCATCCTGGGAAGCACGGAATGGGATACAGCAGAGCACCGTGGGTCCTTCTGAACCCCGCTCCGAGCTCACACCGACAGGGAATTGGGATGAAGACACAGGTAGACCGCAGCCAGCATGGAGTGCAGAAGATGGAAGAAGCATGAGCCGTGAGTTAGGCACACAGTGTGCATGATGGAGGCCTTCTCCAGTCACAGGCAGACACAGAGGACTCACGACACGGACAGCGCAGTGACCCTACCTTCCGTGGCTCCTTTGCCTTTCCTGTCAGGGTTCTCTAAGCCAGTGCCCCCCGAGGGATACAGGGAGACGTCCGTTGGCACAGGCCAACTGCTGGCTGTGTCCTCCGTGATCTCATACATCTGCCCCTCCATCGGCTGCAGGTGCCAGTTTAGGCCAAACAGGTGCATGGCTGTGGTAAGCAATGAGAAGAGTCATCTTTTTCTGCTGGAGGCGGAAACGGAGCTCCCAAGCCACAAGGAGAGGGGGTCTGGGGTGGGGAACACAGACCCTAGGCTCAGCTCAACATCAGCCCCCTGGAGGGAGATCGCTTAGAGTGCCAGCCCCTGCAGGGGCACTTGGGACACAGTGATGATCCAGGTTTAAAGCTTGCCCTCAAGGGGCTCACAGTCTGGTGATGTTGGGGATGGATGAGGGGAGTCAGTTTCCGGAGGTCTTGACCTTTTTCTTCAAAAGAGAAATGACAGTCTAGGGCAGAGAAGCATAACTCGTATCACAAAGACTTATTTCCTTAATAGAAAAATAACACCCACACATAAGCAAAGTGTAACTCTGCAGTAGAAAAACGGGCATAGGAGATGAACAGACAGGTGAGGGAATGGGACATGCCTTTGGCTCTTAATTGTGTGTAAAGGACTGGGAAAGAGATCTAAGTTAAACTCTGAAATAGTATTTCTCACATATGCTTTGGCTAAGGTACAAAGGGCTGAAAAGAATATGTTGGCAGAGGGTGGGGAGCAAGCACCCACATACTTTGCCCGCGGTATGTGATAAAAGTCATGAAACTTAAAATACATTCACTTTTTACCCTGGGATTTCAAGGTCCCAACTGTAGAAAATTCTCCTCTGGATATACTCACACATTTAATAAATTATGTACGTACAAGGTTACTCATTACAGCATAATTTTAACAGCAAAATTTCATAAATTGGTCCACTGATAAGAGTCTGGGTAGGGTCTATCCACACAACACAATAACACAGATCGTAAATAGACCGAGGAAGTTTTTATGTGTTTTCTTTGTTTGCTTGTTTTTGAAGAAAAACCATAACCTACAGAAGAATGTGTTGACACACTGCTTTTGGCTTTAAACTATACAGAGTACCAGGAAGAATGTGAAAGGCAGTCCTAACACCAGGTGCTCCCTGGGAGGAAAGAGGATGCTGCAGGGCATGATGGGAGGGCGATGCTCCGCACATCTCCATTTTGTAGCATAGGCGTGTCTCCCTGCTTTAAGCAATATTTTTCCCAAGTAAGAGGCTACCAGATAGCCTGGTGCACCCATCTAGAAGAGGCTGCGCGACAAGCGAAAACGAACACCGAACTATGCCATGCTTGAGAAGGCTGGGAAGACTATTCCCCCAAAGATTTGTAATCCAGTGTGTGACAGCCGTGCGAACTTCACCTTGGGAATCAAGACTTCGCTGTTGACACGGGCATGGTGGGGCACACTTGTGACCCCAGCAGTGGGGAGGCAGAGGAGGCAGACTGTGAGGGGAAGGTCTAGATGGGAAGCCAGTCTGCTCCATCTGGTGAGCGCCTTTCACAAAAACAAAAAGCCAGGCCCACGAAGGTGACTGCACTGCTAAAAACACGTATTACGCAAGTCTGATGAACTGGGTTTGATCCCCAAAGCTGGCATTTGGAGTCTGCGTAGTGGCAAAGACAACAGAAGAAATTGTTGTTTCTTCCAACAGAAGTGGGAGGAGAGACCAACCCCCTAAAAATCGTCCTCTGAAGTCTGCTTGAATGTTGTGGCATGCATGTGCCCATATTCACAGTATGCGTATGTGTGCGCATGCACACATACATACACATACACACACACGTGCGCAGACATGTGCACACACAACTGAAACTAAAAATCATCCCACAGAATGAAACAAGACTGAGCCTTGCCAGCGGTGTGCACTCAGCACTCAGGAGCTCACTCTGGCTTTTACACCTGTAGCCAACCTTTCCCTTCTCGGGTCCTGCACCATGTTAAGGGTCATGCCCCTTCATCTAGTGGATAAAACTATTTTTAAAGGTCCTCGGTGGCAGACTCGGGCGAGTCAGTATTGATTCAGACAGCCAAAGTCCACAGTAACACAGTGAAGACAGATGGATCAGGAAGTCCACTCAGAAGGTCAGGGCCCAGAGGAGGAGGTGACTGAGAAGGAGGACCACAGGAATGCAGAGAGGATACACAGACGGGAAGGTCCATGGACTTATACTTATAACCCACTGTGTGTGTCTGGTAACTTGTATACACAATGTCTGATTCTCACGGCAACCCCACTAGACCCAGCTTAGAGAACACGAACAGATATTAGATCTTAATACAAATTAATTTTTTAAAAAAAACCCAGAAAGTTAGTTGAAACCATGGTATTTGTAAGACAATGATTGAGAATTTTACTGTGTACCAGAGACTGTGTTAAAACTAGTCAGGGCAACATATATGTTAGCTTTCACAACAACCCCAAAAGGCTAATCTTCGTAGCCAGATATTACAGATGACCAAGTGAGGGAAGGAAGAGACAAGCATGTGCAAGGTTGAAAGGGCAAGAAGAAGCAGAGTGTGGTCTAGAACTCACATCTGCCCAGACCTGAAAACTCACACCGTGAGTCTCTCTGCTATGGAGTCCAGGCTCCACCCACTTAGCCTCGTATCAGCTCTATTTCACAAGGTGGACATAAGAAGACACCCCTTCCTGGACATCAGACATTCTCCTAGGCTGAGACATAGGACCGTTCCACAGGATGCTGAAGAACAGATCTACAACAGCCTTTTAGCCACAGAACACTGTAGAGAATCTGGCTCACACAGCACATTCTGTGGCTCCAGGTCATGGTCAAATCATATAGCGGACAGGCACAGGCTTGATCTAGCCAGGAGGTTGCATTTTGGCGATGACAGGAAGAATGACCTTTGCTCTGGTTTCTGTGATATGGTACCAGAGTAAGGAAACTGGTCCTGAACCCTAACAGTTGCTTCCTAGCCACAGTAGTATATTCTGAGAAATGGGGAAATACGTTCTGTCGTGTTTTTAGTACTGAAACAGTTGAGTACTGTGTCCGAGGGGCACTGTATCAGAGGAGTATACCATGCCAGTGGGCACTATACAACTAGCATGCCATGTTGGAGGAATACCATGTCAGAGGTGCACTGTGTTAGAAGTGTACACCATATCAGTGGGATACTGCATAACTGGTGTGCCTCATCAGAGGGCGTTCATGTCTGTGGTATCGCATGTAAGGGAGATACCACACCACGTCAGAGAGGTTTCATGGCTGTGCTATCACATATAAAGGAGATACCACGTTAGAGGGGTTTCATGTCTGTGGTATCACATACAAGGGAGATACCATGTCAGAGGGGTTTGCCATGATGAAAACACCTAAGGGTCCCATGATGAGCGCACCATATCATCAGTGGGCCACGTGGCAAGGTGCTTTGCCTGTGTACACAATCACTGTGTTTCCCTGGGTGTCAGGTTTGTGCTGTTGGTAATAACAGTGCCGGTGACAACAGCGGCTCCCGCTGACTGAGTCCTGCGGGGAGTCCTGCGCCAGGTGCTCCCCTGCTTTCCGCTCTGAGTGACGGCGGCAATAAGGCGACTGTTAGTGTGCCTGCGAGGGAGGAAGCTGCCACCCTAGGCTGCACTAGCTCACGCTTCTACTGGCCTTCCTACCGCTTTAATCTATATATTGCCAACTCCAAAGGTAATGGAGAACTCCCCTGAACCGCACACAGCTCGGATGAACACCATTAAGTGAGCAGAGCTTCTTCCCCTGTTTGAGTCAATTATCTTTTCGGAGAGCACCAAGCGCTGTCTTGTTAAAAGGTCATGAGAATTAACTAATTCCAGAGTGAGGAGGATGCTCTTGGCTCTGTGAAGAGAAATATTTTTATTGTCAGGGCTTTTTCTTAATTTGAGGAGGATACAAATACAAGCCTTTCCTTTAAAAAAAAAAAAAGGCAGGGTTCGGGTGGGTGGGAGGCAGGGTTTCAGAGACGAATCTGATTCCCAAGTCCAGGGTCCCTGGGGAAGCTAAGAGGGTAAGGCAGGGCACAGTGGGAAGGGAGCCGTGCATGGGGAAGTGTGTGCTGACATTGTCTCCTCTCTCTTCTGCCTCCGTGGTAGTAACAGAGGCCCACACAGCAGCTGGGAGGGTGACAGACAGTTCCTGTGACCTGGGGAAGAGGCCCCCAGGAAAGTAAAGCTCCATCCGAAACCACGTGTGACTGATTCCCCAGAGATTGGGCCACCCTGGAATGACAGGGTGGACATGGAGGACAGTGGCAGGGAAAGGACCCAGGTCATAAAGATGGGTGTGACACTTAACTACTGGCCCCATCAGGCAAAAGGTACCAAATGGTATAAGAGTAACGAGTCTGCTACAGGGGGTCACCAACCACTTTCTGATTGGGATTCAGGCCCCAGAGACAGGAGGGAATTCACATTGGGCACTATAAACCTTGTAAGGAGCCCAGGGCTAGGAGGACAGAGTCCTTAGTTGGGAAGTACCTCTTTTATTCTGCTAAACAGACATGATGTGCCCGTCAGATTGCCTTCTGAATAGTTGCATCTATCCCCATAGATTAGCGCAGGGACACTTCCTTAAACAGTACATATTAACAACCGCAAAGACTCACAACTGGCCAGAGTGCTGACAGTAAGCACTGAAAATGCCCAGCCATACCTGAGACATCTTTATCGCCCTCTCCAAGGGTCAGAAGACAAAAGCACAAGAGCAGAAGGAGGGGGTGGAATATTGTAGAACGCTACTTTCTGGTCACGTGACCTTTGTACTTTTCAACTACAGCTGCTAGATTACCTGAACAAGATGGAGCCTATCAACATCCAGTCATGCAAGGGGGAGGGGGAGAGGTGTCTGAGGCTCCACCCACCCAGGAAGATCTAGAGGCCATTATAGGCTACAGGTGGACAGAGACATTTTCTGTTGTGGTGTAGCCACTGGTAAGGCATTCACACTTCTGGGAGTCACCTCTTACTCAGATATAGGCAAAGCTAATGAAACTGTTTGGGTCACAGATTACAAAGAAAGGACATGAAGTCAAAGGGGAAGCTGGGAGGAGACGGAGCGAACAGTGGGAAGGACACAACAGGGAGCAATGAAGGGTGAAAGTGATCAAAATGCATTGTATGCATGTGTGAGCGCCATAACAAAGCCCATTATCAGGCATGATTAGGATGTAATAATAAAAGCCATTGGAATCATCAGAAGGTAAGAATTACAGACGTGGAGTTCGAGGAGGCAGAGGTTAGCGAGCAATAGATAGCATCTTGAAGCCCAGAGGAAGAGGACTTTTATTAGCTGTCATCAGGGGTCAATAGAAGTCATGCTAGAAGCCCTCAGTTCCGTCACTGTCCTGTCCGGCAGGTGGGGAGTTTTACAGTCTTCGGTGATGGACAAGAAGAAGAGAGAGGAAGAGAAATAGTCTGGTCTGCTCGACTGGCTCTAACAGATGCATGCACGCATGTGTGCGTGCAAGCTCAGTCAGGAATTCAGTCCTCAGAGTTCAGAAGCTGTAGCCAACACCCAATCCCTGAAAGTCACTCGAGTAACAACAGTATCACTGGAAAAGAGTGCACCATGCCCAACAACTTATGATGTCACTCAGTATCACGCATAAAGGTATTAAAATGGAAGCTGATCTAAAGTGACCTTCGAGTTACTGGAAAGGGTTATGGTGAGCTACCTACCGAGACCAGACAGCAGAGCCGTCCTAGAGGTGAGGCATGTTTCTCCTTCTTCCTTTCTACACTTTACTTTCAGTTGAAGATATGGGCCACATAGAGTTACCCTCAAAATAAAACAGGAAATGAGTGTTGGAGACTAGGGGCTGACAGGACCACTAAATGTTGGGGGTCTCTGCCCTACAGGAACCCTCCTTTGAAGTTATGTCAAGCAGCGAATGCAGTTGGCCAAATGTTCTGAAAGTGGCAACCATGAGTTAAAAGTAATAGCAGAAGAAGCCAAGAAACATAAAAGATCCTCCCAGCCTGCCAAAGGATGGACCAAACCATTCGGACATTATTATTATATCATATGACGTTATTATATCATAATTATTGTACCCTTCATCCTCTGAAGAATGAAGAGTCGTCACCCACCAAAGTATATGGCAGGATTACGTCAGTTACCCCCATGCTGTCCATTTAAAGCCAAGGTGCAAACCCCGCTGAAGGATACCGAGAGTGACCTAGATAAGAAACTTGGTTTTCCCATTAGACAACTTGTAATTCAATGGAAAGGTGACAAGATGCTGGAAGAGTTAAGACAGAGGCTGTGGAGAGGTAGCAGGGTCCAGGGATCACCCACATTGAAATGTTAATGATTTCTAAAAGCCGAAAGCCAGGGTGGGAAAGTTCAATTGCTCCAGCTCAGTCCATCTGATCCCGGGACTGACATTTTCCTGCCGCCTTTCCCTGCCCAGCGAGACATGAGTGATGGCTCAGAAAGTGCAAGCTTCATCCTGACATTTGAGGGAGAAAAAAAGGGCTCCATTGATGTTCAGACACACGGAAGGCGCCCTAGCATCCACCCCCTGGAAGAGGCAAATCAACCAAGTCACTAAGCCAGCGGAGGACCAGGCGGAGGAAGGGGGTGTGCAACTCCGTGCTGGAACCTGCTTCACTTGTTCCTGAAGCAGGATTTGTCCAGGGAACGACCGACTAGAGACAGTTATAGCTGCAGGTAACTGTCGGTCCAGGTAGCGTTTAAAAATTATATTTTATTTATTTTTATCTGTATGAGTATTTTGCTGGCATGTGTCTGACCATCACTTGCATGCCTGGTGCCCTCAGGAAAAGGCATCAGAAGCCCTGGAACTGGAGTTATGCATGGTTGTGAGCTGCCATGTGGGTGCTAGGAATCCAACCCTGTCATCCAGAAGAGCGGCCAGTGCTCTTAACCACTGAGCCATCGCTCCAGGCCCATCAAGTGACACATTTTATTGTAAAAGTGGGAACCAATCTGGTCACATGACTGGCTACACCCACCTTTCTGCTTTTGTACTGACATTTGGGATTTCTGTTTGTTTGAAAACAGCCACTTCTATGAAATTGAGGTCAGTAGGATGTTCTGACTTGCAGTCTTCCAAGGAAAGAAAAATGACAAGATCGATATAAACCGAGGTGCCCTGCAAAGGCCACAGCTGTGCTGGAGGCTCTGTAGATGAACTGGCCCCAATTTCACTGGTCGAGGAGAGTGGGATGCTGCAGATCTAGAGCCCACATTACCTGGGGCTGCCTTCGGTCTCCTTGATAGTCCTTCAATACTGGCTGCTGGGAGCCATTTACCCTTCTTGCCGCATCACGGACACGTTGGAATACAGTACCGTATCAGACTACTGGAGCCCCCAACACCAAAGCTAAGCTACCAGCAAGCATCTGAGACCTGTGGGAGTTGACCCTGCTTTGCTGTGACCTAACTGGTGTCCCCAAAAAGCATCTGGCAAATGTATTGCTTTAGGACTTCCCTTAGTTTGGTGACTATAAAATTTCCTTAAACTGTGTCCAGAGTAGAACATGTCACTAGAGCCACCTGTATCCGTATTCCCAGGTCATGGTCTCCATATATGACTCAGGATAAGCTACTTCTTACTGGTATTAGCACCAACACCAATAATGACAGAAAAGACAAATCCACACAACAAAATAAGTTTTTCATCTCCCAGCCCATATGCCCGCTCTTCCTATAAAGCCACCACACCTGAAAGCTCTGACCAAGAGTTCAGTGATACAGAGGTGTGTGTGGAGAGCAACCTGAAGGGGCCTGGACACCTGACACAGGAGACTGGCCAAGGTGCACTGCACACATGACAACAGCCCTGACGAACACCAATGATAACCCACAATAAAGACATCAGAGATGGAGTGTTGGAAAGGGGAGCAGGCTATAAAACTGTATGTTTTTTTCTGGCTGTGCTTCTGCATGTACTTCTGAATCTGCATATAAAAATCAACAAGAGCTGGACATAGTGGTGCACGTCTTTAATCCCGGCACCCAGGAGGCAGAGGCAGGGGGATCTCTGTGAGTTCAAGGCTAGCCTGGTCTACAGAGGTAGTTCCAGAACAGCCAGGACTGTTACACAGAGATACCCTGTCTCAAAAACAAAACAAAACAACAAAAACATCATAGAAATAGATTCAAAGGAACCATGCTTTGAATCTGAGTGTTGGGCTTGGCTTGGGGATACATTTTGTTCTCCTGTAACTAACGGGCAAGGCAAGATCACTCTAAGGGTGATGGAGGAGAGGGAAGAAGCCCAACACACAGCAGCTGTCAGACTCTGGACAAGGGCATCATACTGGGTTCACAGGTGGGAATGAAGGCTCAGAAAGGCTCTGTGACTTCCAAACACCTACGGGGATCTGATGGAGCAGCATCTGAATTTAAATCCCTGTGGTGTCAGAGCCCAGGCTCTCAGTTATCCCCCTCTGAGGAGTCACGAAGGCTAGAACTAAAACAGTAACCACAAAGCAATGCAGTGCACAGCAGGCACAGCTCTGTCCAAAGCACAGAGCGTGGCTGTTTACTGACGTCCTGGCTTTGGACAAAGGTCTCAGCCTCATCACCCTTAGCTTCCTCCTCTTCAAAATGAAACTACCACACCCGTCCCAAAGGATCAGAGAGATGACACGTGGCGTTGCCACAGAGCAGTGCCTAAGAGCTTGACAAATGGCAGCTGTCATGACCACTGTCACTTGGTATCTTGCTGTCCTTAGCTCCTGTACTTACTGAAAAATTAAGCCAGTTCTGTCGCGGCCCCCCATCTTTCTTTCCTTCTCTGTATTCCTCATGACTTCCCTGCCACACCATCTGCAGGCTCCTTCTAGCTGCAGGCGCTCTCTTGTTCCCAGGAGTTGACAGACTTTGGGCACGGAATGCGAGTTATTTGTCCAGCAGATAAAACAGCTTTTATGGGGAGAATCACTATGAAGCGGGCTGACAGGATCCCACCGGTGGCTACGTGGGGCTAATTTTAAATCAAGTAAATACTGCTTTCTCTCCTGTCTCTGGCTAGACCGTGACTGCAGCAATCAGGGCTACAGTCCCTCACTCCGGGACCCACTGTTTCTGGGAATGGACTCTGGCACCATGGACCATTTTTCTGCACTGTGTAGTACTGGGGAGAAGGCCACTTCTGTGTGGCAAGCGTGTGAGCCTGTGGTCAATACGGATGCCCTTTTAACTGGCAGGCACAGAGAACGGGTGAGAGGCAGCTGAAGATAAGAGGAAGCAGGATTTTAATTTGCACAGGAATTCTTACTGTAACAACAGACTAAGGAAGCTCTCTTGCCCCAAACAGCTTTACCAAGACCTCTCCCATGCATTCCTAATGAAGGGGCTGACCTGCTCCTCCAACTTTTCAACCTGCCTGCCTCAGCCTTACTATCTGGCTCTGCCAGTTGCCACCAATGCTGGTTCTCCAGTGGGGACACAGTAATAATGTCTGGTGATGACCAGCCTGGCTTCTGTGGTCAAGGACATGTGACCGCTTCTCCCATGTTGACGCTCTAGCTGTGGGGTGGCTTCCCTCTCTGCAGCTGCCGTTCCCTTATTCCTGAGATGGTAGCATCCATGCTACCTCTGGTGGGATGGAGGGTAGTGAAGTGGGATCAGTGTGTACCGCGGTTCACAGCATCCTGACTGCTTCTGTGGTCTATCAGGGTTTGTGATGAAGAGGTAAAACAAGGACCTCTGGGGACTTTAAGAGGCCTGAGATTATGTTTTAGGACGGAGGAAAGTTGCTACCCTGACTATTTTGCTTTGGAGACCTACTAGCCCCTTCGAAGAGCAGCTGAAGAGACTCAGGCTTGGCCGACGCATTTGTGGAGGGACCTGGGCAAGAACTGAACCCACATCTGCAGCTATGTAGCTCTGAGCTCTTTCCATGAAAAAAAAATCTGGTTCTGAAGGCACAAAGAACTCCATTGTGTGTGAGAGCAGAGAACGCAATCTTAGAGCTTGCTCTCTCGCCAGGCACCACATTCCAGGCAGAAGGAGCCCAGTCCAGTGTCCAGCATGGGCAGTAGGTCCCAGTCCAGGCCATGTGAGGAGGCTGAGGAACCTCCTTCCCCACTCCCAGCATAGCTTCAGAGATGTGAAGAGGGGTGGGCAGGGATGTGTGAGGACCGTCAGGAAAACAGCCACAGCCCTGACTTAAGGTTTGCTCCCTTGTGCATGGTCCTAATGCTGGAGAAGTCACTCTCGCAAGATCACTTAAAAGACCCTTTAAGGCAGATATTGTTAGTAACCCATGTTATAGATGAGGTGTCTCAGAGCGGAGCCAGACGGCAGGTATTAACTGAGTTTCGTAGTTTTAAAAAAGCGGACTCCCAAATGTTTCCAATTGCACTATTTACTAAAGGCGTGCTGTGCGCGATAGCCGCAGATGGAGTCCTGGTAACTCTGCTCCTGCTGTTGCCAAGGAAGCACAGCCCGGGCAGCCCTCCTCCCTAGTTAATCTCAAGCCCAACAAAAGTGGCTTCCTGAGAGCACTGCTGAGGGAACAAGCAGTCAGAGAGCGACCCTGCAGAGAGGACACTGGAGCCTGGTCAGGGCCTGTCTGCACCTCCAGATCGAGACTCTACTAAGGACCTTGAGATCAGAGAAACTCAGGAACAGCCTGCCTATTCACACCGCTCAGCTGGGGGCATGCAACCCTGTCTTCAGGCAGCAAAGCCCTCAGCAGGCAAGTCTGGGAAAGGCTTGTCATTTCCTTAGGCAGCAAGACACAGAGTCCTCTCTGCAGCACTTGCAGCCACGCCAGTCACAAGTGCACCTAAGGCATGGCTGCATGCATCCACGCTGCAACACCAGTCACAAGTCCACCTAAGGCATGGCTGCATGCATCCACGCTGCAACACCAGTCACAAGTCCACCTAAGGCATGGCTGCATGCATCCACGCTGCAACACCAGTCACAAGTCCACCTAAGGCTTGGCTGCATGCATCCACGCTGCAACACCAGTCACAAGTCCACCTAAGGCTTGGCTGCATGCAGCTGACTGCACCTCACTGTCACAGCACCCTCCTTCGCCTTCAGAAAAGATCTAACGCAGCTAAATTTTAAACTTAAGTGTAGCCACTGCCGGTGGCTCGAGGGAAGACACTGCAGCTAATGTTCTGCTCCCACAGCTCCTAGAGGAGAGGCTGTGGTTGGCCCCAGGAGCAAAACTTCTACGTCCTGGTTTCCTGTGGCACAAGAACCGTGTGACTTACCCTCTGCTTTTTCTATGATCAAAGTCAATTAGGAAGTGGTCCCTACAGCCTCTCAAGTGGGGTTTTAATTCGAGCATGCGTTCTTAGTGGAGGGCTTCCCCGACTGGAATATTTGCTTTTGACAGGGATGAGGGCAGATAACTTACCTTTACAGACTTGTGGGGTTTATAAAGGGAATGTTCACCGTGAAACCTCGCAGGACAGCCTGGAGACAGGCTCCTGCCCTCGGGTGTCTCCTACCCTTTGATCACTGTGGTTTCTTGCTTTCCTGTCCCTGACTGTTACATGACAGATGTGAGGAGCTGTTGTTCTCTGCATACACAGACCCCTGTGTTTAGCTCCGTCTTTGATTGGGAAATTGGAGGGAGGTGCAGGCGCCATACGGATGACGTCCAGGGCCGTACAGATGATGGTGATGGTATGAACCATGGCCACCGGCTTTAAGCGGAAGCTGTCACATGTCTTGCGCTGTGTCTAGACACCGCATATCAGGCCAACCTGGGCTACCTGAGACCCTGTCTCAAAAAGTGCAAAAAGTCAAAATGAATAAGGAAATAAAGAAAAATAATCCATTCTCACAAATTCCCCTGTGGCATGTAGTACCTGCCTTAACAAGAAAGGACGCTGGGGCTCAAAGCGGCTCAGCAACTTGCCCTACCTTTCCGTTTAGTACGAGGTACAGATTAAATTGAAATCCGAGCTGGGCCTAGGCTGACTATACCCTCTTGCTTCCTGATTAAATAAGGAGCCCTGGAAATGACAAGCATTGGGGGAAATGGTCAGTCCTTTAGTATCTGAACCTGTTGAACGGCTCACATTTTACCGGCAGTATTTCCCCAGGAGAACAGGCACCTGGGTAAGATCATGTCACAGCAGACTCGATTTTAGGAGGGCATCTCGATGTGTGTTGATGATCATGTCTGACAGACTCCACCCCTTGGCTTCTCTCTGAATGAATATCTTGCTTTGTATGGATTCCATTGTCCCTCAACGCCCCTGTCCAGTCCACATCTGTGCTTCTGACCTTGGCCTGGAGAGTCTATGACCTTATCAACTTTTAGACAGTTTCCCTCTTTTATAAGACTTGCTTCCAATACTGCCTCTTCCCTCAAGGACTTTTGCCAGGCAATCGAGACCCCTCCCCTGGCCTTTACTTAATGTCCCACACCTCTGCCTGGCACTGCCCTGCTGGTGCCCATTTGTGCTTCCTTTCCTAGGTGACTATGGAGAGTACCACAGGCTCCAGAAGGGCATAAGTGAGGTGCTGGCCTTCCTGGATAATGACATTTCAGTAGAGCTCTTTTGCGGGTTCTTAATTTGGATTTGTTGAGACAAAGCCTGGCTTTGCAGCTCAGGCTGCCTTCAAGCCTACTGTTCAACATCAGCCTCCCAGGTGCTGGGGTTACAGCAGTACACCCCCATGTCTGGCTTGTGTAGGGGTTTTGGAAAAGAACACACAGAGAGAAGCAGGTGGCACGTGGCAGGTGGCACCCTCCAGAATGAAGATCTGCTTCCTTCTTGGGGTCCCTTGTGACCCATAGTTCCCATGGATCTCAGCTGACCCAAGATCACATACAAAGCTCCATGCTTACACTGAGGAGACTAGACACCAGAGTAGGGTCTGGGGTTCCGTCCTATCCTGCAGCATTGACCTGTCAACACCTGGTCACCCAGAAATCCCGTTCGAGAGGAAGAAAGAAGGAAACCGCAGACATGAAGATGTCCACAGAAGTGTTGTACACAGCGAATGGAGCCAGCAGCGGTAGCAGTAGCATGGATGTAAGCACTCTTTCCCTCACCCTGTGGCGCCTGCATGAGTAACAACATCCTGGTACCGTTAGTCCAGAGTCATTTTGCTCCTTGACACTTGGCACTTGGCTTTGCAATTAGCGTCTTCATTACATTATTCTCCAGTCAAAAGCAAATGAACAATCAAAGACACAAAGAAACAAGCAAATACAACAACCTACTTCTTGATAATTCTGCTGCCAGGAAGATCACCCCCCCAAACTGTTCTATGTGGGCAGTGCATCAGACTGGAAGCCTTTCTTTCCTGCTGAGCTCAAACATGTTGCCTGAGTCATAATTTCAGTCAGGTTCTTGTGTGTTCATTTTTATTCCTGCCTTACAAATAAAAAATGGAGAGCTTGATGAAGACAGGGCTTGCCCAGATGGCGGGGCTAGTGTCTGGAGGGATGGCACAGACGGGACCATGGGCCTCTAAAGACTGTGCACTTACCCCTCCTCTCAGTCCAGATGCCTGTGCATATGGGCAGGGGCCAAAGGGGGACACGGGATGTCCTGCTCTACCACTGCCCATCGTACTTCTTTGAGACCGACTCTAACCAAACATGGAGTTGGGCTGGCAGTCAGTAACCCTCAGAGGTCCTTACACTGGCTTCTAGGAAAGTGTATAGCTATGCCAGCATTTTTCTGTGGATGCTGGGAATTGAAATTCTGTCCTCGTGCTTATATCCAATGGATCATCTCCCAAGCCTCTCCCATCTTTTTATGCCTCATGCCTGACTCTGTCCTTTGGAAACGCACAGAGTGCATCTGCTTGTTCTCCGGGACAGCATTTCTGACATGCCACTCTCTAGGCCTTCCTTTGGGGAGCTGGAGGTCAGCTGTAAAGAGTGCAACCCATAGACATCTTCTTACAGGGCAGGGGAGAAACCGGTCCTAGAGAGAAAGGCATTGATGCGGGATCCTGTATCCTGACCATTCCTTCCTCCTCATGAAAGATCAGGTACTGTGGATTCTTCCCTCCATGCTTTGGTGATAAAGCTAAACCCGTGGCTTCCATCCAAAAGACTTGGTGTGAGGGTGAAGCGAAAACACGAGCCCTTGGCTGCTCACTAACACCCAGACCCATGTGCAACAGGTGTGTTGCACAAACTACATCTGAGACCTGAGACTGCACAGAGGAATCGGTTTCGGCTCAGGAATGGGGGAGGGTGCTACCACCACCCCAGCTTCCACCGCTAAAGTGTTCCCTATTCTTCTTAGGTCATCTCATTTGTACCGGAATCCCAGGAGGTGAAACAAACATTTTCGTCACTATGCTTTGGCCCGTATCTTTCTGTGTAGACCATCTACGGTAGACTTAAGCATTCTGTAAAGTCCTTAATTTGATAAAGCCTTTCTGAGCACAGCCACCCTGTGCTGGCTCTGGGCAGGATAATAGGCCACAGGAGGTATGCACTGCCAGCCTTCTTGGGATGAGAGGTCTCCTGTCCCTTCCTGTCACACTGCCACACTGATGGTGGCCAGTTTAAGAGGCGCTGTGGTTTGAATGAGATACGTCTCCCGTAGACATTTTGAATACTTGCTTCCCAGCTGTCTTGGAATGTCTTTAAGAATTGGAGCCTTGCTAGAGGAAGTGGGTCACTGGGGGTGGGGCTTGAGGCTTCACAGCCTGGCCCCACTTCCTGGGCATGCTCTGCTTTCTGATTATGTCTAAAATGCCACTGTCTGCCTCATGTTTTTGCCATTATACTTTCTGTGCCATAATGGACTGTATTCCTCCTCAAATTCTCAGCTCAAAGCAGCTGTCTATCCTTAGCTGCCTTTGTCAGGTGTTCTGCCATAGAGATGTGAAAACTAACTCATAAACGGGTGCGGTGTTGGAGATCTCCAGGGAGCCCACCTTCTCGGCAAACCCCATTAATTTCCCAAGCGCACCTCTACCAACCCTTTCCAGACGGCCTCAAGAACCGGATGACTCGGGCTCCACCAGGCCCAGTGCTGCAGTAATGCCCAACCAAGGAAAGCTCTCTCTGCGCTGCCTCCTGGAGAGCGGCAATGAAGCTTGGCCACACTCCCACAGTTAAGCTCTCGCCGCTTTGTGCCAGAGTTTGCCTAGTGTCTGAGCCCACACTCGGTCTCTGGTAGAAGTGAAAATATGACCTGGTTAGTAAGAAGATCTGCCGCTGCTTCTGAGCATACAGGAATGTCCCACCTAGAGGCGGCTTCGGCTCCTGCTTGTGACCCCATGCTCTGTATGTTCTGATTCGATGTCTGAGGAACTATGGGCTGCAGGGAGCTGGGTGGGATCAGCTACACATCACATCCCAGGCTAAGAGAGTTCCAGGAGCAGGAGTGACAGTCTTCCACAGCCGCCGGCAAGGGCTGCCTCCTCCACCACAGGCCCTGTGCTTAGCTGACCACCACAGCTCTATTATCCCTCTACCGCGCAGAAGTAGAAAGAAGATTCCCTGAGTTACCCTACTGGAGGGCGCCACGCTTCCTTAGAGATATTACAGTCAAAGCACCTCCACCCTTCAGGGTGGGCCTGGAGCTGGCGCAGAAGAGCCAGCACTCCAGGGTGCTCTGGGGCCTTCGTGGACATGGAGAGCCTTTCTCTACCCCTATTCCACGGGTTCTCCTGCCAGACAGGTGCTTCAAGCCTCTTCAAGATCGTAATCTGTAGCTCATCTACTGCCTTTTACACAGCTGCTCTGAAGCAAGGGAAGCTGTCAGGGAAGCGAAGTCAGCTTTTGCCCTAGTTACAGAAAAGATGGGCGGGCAGCATTGTAGACGACAGTTCCTATTGTGACTGCTGTCCTGGAACAGCTAGACCTCCCTCCAAATGTGTTCCGACAAACGCCCTGTTTGCTTCCTCGCTGCCCTAGTGACACAGGCAGGCCAGAAAGCTAGCAGGCCACAGGGAGGCAGGCTGGCTAGGCCCAGGCCTTCCCTCAGAAGATAAGGACGTAGATACTCTGCATTGTGACGATGACACACGTCATACTGGTCTGTGTGTGTGTGTGTGTGTGTGTGTGTGTGTGTGCAGGGCAGGGTATCTACTCTGTGTAAACTTTCTTACCCAGATTGCATGGCCACCCTGTGATGTAACCACTTGTGTTCCCACTGCACAGATATATCAAATATGCATTTGAGGTCCTAAAGTGGGCAGCCAGGCTCTCCAGGGGCATCTGTCACTCAGGCGCGGCATTCCCGTTAGTTATAGGAACGGTATGGAAACGCGAGGCTGAGGTTCTGAGGGGTTTAGAAAGGGATCCACACTTGCTCAGTGGATAGGGATCAGATGTGGGGCCGGCAGTGGAGTCCTTCAACATCACCCGTTTGAGCTCAGGACTGTGCCTAGAGGCACGGTTTGGGAGATCCCAGGTCTTGGTGGAGTGGCAGCTATGTCATTTACTGCCTGGAGGATCCTGGAAACCTGGCCCGTTCTCTGAGCCTTAGATCCCCATGAGAAAGTCATACTGATTCCACAGAACCATTGGGAGGGTCCAGAAAGAAGCAGCATGTCCTGGATTTGGCAAAATGCTAAGGTCACATTTAAAATACTCCCCCCCCCCAAAAAAAACAAACAGAAAACAAAATACCAAGATTGGAAAGCTAGCACATGAGGGTAAAGAGTGAGCTCCGAAGAACAAAAGTTTTCAAAAGTGTTGGAATGCCTGTGGCTGGGGGTCACATTCCCAATCTAACCACATGACAGTGAGTGAGTCACTTTAGCTCTGTGGGTCCCAGGGTCCTCATCCTCAAATGGGGTCCTAACCCACTGGGGTCAGGAGATTTCAGTGGTGAAGTACAAGTGAGATGTGTGGGCTAGAAAGGGGCCCGTGGGGAAGTCAGAGCTAAGAGATACTGATTTGTGGATGACAGTGGCCACTGTCACTCTTCCTAGTCTACATATATTGCTGTTTTACAGAAAATGCTCTAAGCGTGATCAAGACACAGTAAAGCATTATCTACAGGATGGCACAACATCGCCCTCCAGTCCCTTCCTCTATGTGGTTCTGAAGCAGATTGCTCTGGAAAAGGAAAGGTAAGGTCGTCAGTGGAGATCATCAAGATCTGAGAGCTTACAGGAAGAGTCAGGTGGAGTGAACATTCCTACGCTGCCTGTCTGAATACCAGTCCTTTGCGGACCCCTATGAAAACATCACAAGAATGTGAGCAGGTCCTCTGTTGGGGGAGGGCTCCACCCCAACCCCACAAAGCTTGCTGGGGGAAGCGGGCTGAGAGAGCCCAAAGGCAAGGTTCCATGGAGTGTTATCTCCGTTTTCTCTATTTTAACATGGAAATGCCAGTAAATATGTCTGAAACTGAAAGGTCACTGGCTGCTCAATTTTTTCAGCACTGTTCCCAACCAAGAGGCTGAAGGTCAGGAAGCTCTGTCAGGATCACCACCTGGTATGGCTGCCCTGGGCAGATATCAGAAGCCACATTCTTTCCCGCCCTTTGCTGTCTCCCCGTCGGCTGGCTACTAGGGGATGCAACTCATATCTGGAATTTGATAGGCTGTAGAAAATGATTACAAATGAAAAGGTTATTCATAATTTTTAAATGAGTTAATTAGTAAACCCAGTCAGACTTGCTCATTGCAGTAATTAATAATTGATTATACTTGAAATTAAACACAATTTTTCATCAAAAATCTAATTAAATATCTGCGCTTTTTTTGCCTGTTGATTAGACCAGTTGGTCTGCTGGAAAAGAGTCTTTGTTAAGGATATTTGTGCTTGGCTGAAACAATTAATTTGATCTTTAATAATTGATAGTTCCTTACAAGTTAGTCATCACAGCCTGCAATTAGGGCCGAGCAAGATGCACGTGTGCCCATTCTAGCCCTCATCGGGGAAAGAGATCGGATCCCGAGGTTACCACGGCCAGCCCTTGAGAAGTGGGGTGACTGGTCCCCACACAGGCAGTGCTTAACTCCAGCCTCACAGGCATTATTCTGGGGAATCAGCGAGCTGCCTGAGGGTGAGTGGTTGCCACGTGGGAGTTCTGGTCTCTAGGACTGTCTGGTACCCAGGTCATGCTCTTCTCAAACCCTCGCTGAGTCTATTTTAATGACAGAGGGGATGCCCAGACCCTCTCGGTGTCTTCCCCAAATATGACTGCTACAGTCCAGCCTTACGTTCCTTATCACAAGCCTGTATTTACTCTTAATGAGCTCACGCTATTAATGGAATGAACCTCTGATTGGCGTTGCAAATCCTGCTAAAGTTATCTTCCACCTACGTCCTTTCCCTCCAGGCCCATGTCACTATCATCTTAGTTGGAGCCATCAACTTTTCCAGACTAGTTCACTGTAACCACTTCCCAACAGCTCTGCCATCGGTTCCTTCTTTGTGTAATGAAAACCTAACTGTGGCCTACCACTGCTGAGAGCTCTTCTGATTGTCCATCCAATAATGTGCCCACCCTGTTTGCTCCAAGGTGACCATGACAGGCATCACTAATCAATCACAGAGGTTCCTTTTTATTTCATTGGAATATAGTCTCAGGATTCATACAATGTAGCTTTCCAGGTGACAACCGTAAATTAATTGGTAAAAGACATACGAATTTTACACTAGCTTGTTTTGGAGCTATGCATTCTCTAAGCCTATATTCATAGGGGAAACAAGACCTGGCACAGGGGAGATAGTAGAATATTCTCAGGTACGTCACCTTCCTGGCTGTTTTTAGAAAACCGAGGACCCTGTAGAGGGAAGTGAACTTAGAGTTTACATCATCATTTGAAACCCATCTATGTTTAAAACATTATTTTCATTTCTGAAACAAGTGGTGTTTGGTGTTCCATTAACCTTTTTCTGTGATGGCATGGTACTGCCTCTCAAGACAGGCTCACTTTGCATCCG
This sequence comes from Chionomys nivalis, assembly GCF_950005125.1. NCBI lineage: Eukaryota > Metazoa > Chordata > Mammalia > Rodentia > Cricetidae > Chionomys > Chionomys nivalis. The sequence goes on from NC_080108.1 coordinate 3,227,600, forward strand.
TGGTGACTGCCTACTAGACAGGGAAGTCCTCTGTCTTTCTTTGACCTCGGCTGGTCAGCTATAATTCTACCTACTGGCTTATACTGATTATCCCATTTGCTTCCAGAACTCTCTCTGAACTCCTTAGCATGGGTTCAAGGCCTTCTCAGGCTGGGATCACCTACCTTCATCCTCGGAAAAGACATCCAGAGCTAAGCCAAACCCACTTTGGATGCCTTTCCTCACGGGCTTATTACCATAGGTGTCGCAGACTCCTCACTCAGCCCACTTCTCTTTCAATTAATTGCTTTCCCAGGAGAAAATCAAAGTGGGGACTCAGAAGTAGGAAACCAGATTTTGCTAGAAATGTGTCCAAAGAACGTCAAGGAGAAGCCATCCTGCTGGAGCAGGGCCACAGGTCACAGAACTGGGGACTTTCTTACATAACCCAGAGTAGACCTGGGGTCAGGTAGAAAACTTGCAGCCAGAATGGCTCTGAACCTCTGCTCCTCCCTCAGCCGGCTCCCCACTCCTGGTGGCCTGTTGCTTCTCATGCAGGATTTCCTTGGGTTCTGACTACATTTTAACAACCATGACGGCTTCCACAACACACTATCAGCCACCCAGCCTGAAACCCACCTGGAGCAGTCCTGATGGTTTCCTTTCACCTGTAGGCTCCTCCCCCAAACTGTTCCTCACCTTAGCCTTCCTGACCCAGGCACAGAGGCGAGAGCGCTCCTATGCTGTAGGTCATGGACCACACCAGGGCAAGGTTTCTTGGTACAACCTGTGTTCTATGACTGTGTTGCTGGCGCGGTGCCTTTGGTGACCCCAGGTGCTTTGGTGGCCACCCTCTGGGACAAAGGGGCATCACGGGGAGCTGGGGGGTGGGGGTGGGGAGGACATGCTTACCCACAAAGTATGCGAGCAGGATGACCAGGGTAGCCGAGATGACGATGGCGCTCAGGGCGGCACACTTCCAGTTGCAATACTTGGAGGGCTTCTTGAGGTTAAAGGCCGGCCGGGAGAAGGTGCTGCGGGGCAGGGGCCTGGGTGGTGGCGAGTACACGGTGCTAGACGTGAGGGGGTACCCTGGGGATGTGGTGCAGAAGAGAGGGGAGGTGCCTCCTGGCTTGAAGAGGAAGTGCCTGTGGATGGAGAGAGGCGGGAAGATGTCAGCATCTGTCTGCCAACCAGGCGCCCAGGCCGACCTGCAGGATAGACGCACGGAAGAAGAGACATGCAGAGAAGCCTGGAGAAAGAGAGAGAGAGAGAATCATCACAGGGAAGATGACAGGGTCAGGAAAAGTCACGAACCGGACCACAAACGGGGCACAAGAAGACACGTTTCCACAGAGCACTAATAGGACAGGAAGCCCCACCCAAGGCAGAAGGCACTACTCACTCAACAGAGGTTGCCCTCAAGTCCTTTTCCTGGGAACCGTGGAGCTGGGGTAGGGGGATGGCTCTTGGGAAATAAACTCTGTTTTCTAAAGTCATTACAATAGCTTAGGGGTGTCTAAAGTCCTGCCTGTCTCCTGGAGGTCACTGCTATTAATTTATTTTTTGTTGTTCTAATACCTACATTCCGGTGCACCTTGGTAAGGTACTGGAAGTCCTTCTTTTTAAATGGAGCTTTGCTGGGGTAGAAGTCAAGGAGTCACCATAAGTTCTGCCCATGGCTGGTAACAATGCCCTCACAGCCTCAGGAACCCTAGCTGCAGCGCTACTTGAAAGCTGTGTGGAGGAAAGACGGGCAGCTCCATCCTGTAGCCCAGCTGCAATCTTGAAGGCAGTGGAGAATGTCAAAGCACATGATTGCGGCCGAAGGAGATGCTGAAAAATCCTGTATAACATGGCCCGACCCACAGCCATGGGAGGACTTGTGCAAACCCTGGGTGGACTGCATGGTTTGTACCGCACGGCCTTGGAATCTTAGGGTAAACCCACTCCTCCTAGGCTAGAAGACATTCGGACCACAGAACACACACTCGAGGCCGGAATACGTGAGACACAGGGCCTGTGCTGCATAAAAACTGTGACATGAGATGGTTTCCAGAATGGCGAAGGCAGCCAATGGGATGCTGAGAGCTGCATATTAACAAGACCTCTGTTAATATGCCGGGGGTGGGGGCGGGGCAGGGTATTCCAAGGACAGACTTCGCAAGTGGTACGTGGACTTGGGGATGTTCATGCAACACGGCATCGCTTCTCCCAGGAGTTCCCAGGGAAAGGTCTCAGGGATTTGCATGCAAGTGCAGGGGCCACACGGAGAGCACACACAAAGGAGGAGCATTGGGGGGGGGGTGCCACCTACCCGTCACTGTAAGCCCCATCATGGCGGGAGGCGCTGAGAATGTCCATCTCAATGAGGTTGTCCTGCAATGTCCCTAGGAATGGCTGCTTGCCTAGGTTTCTACACACACATGGAGACATGAATGAAGCCATGAGTCATGCATGCATCGATGAAGGGGAGAGTATAGAAACAAATGAAGAGTGGCTGTCGGGTGCGGCTGTGCGTGAGGCCAGCGGGGACGAAGGGTCCAGGCAACAGGTCGGTGTGCAAAGCCACGTGTGCAAAGGATCCACCTGGTGCACAGCATCCAGAGGGCGTGCTCTCTATACAAACCCGCGTGGCTGGAAGCTGTGTGTATCCAACTCCAGTTCTCAGTTGGGGGGACTGGAAGGTGCCCAGCAGTGGGCTAGGCACATTATATTCATTTTCTCAAATTTCCAAACTAGATGCTATGCAAGGAAGTCAGGGTGATCCCAGTACTGCAGATGAGGGCACCAGGATAGGGAACTGTAGTGGGACTCGCCACGGTCACCAGCAACAAGGTTCAAAGCAAGAATTTGACCCTTGTTTATCTGGATCGACAGTCCAACGTTCTCTATTTGACTCCCTCCACATCTGCTAAAGCAACATCTGGAAACACCCACTTGACTTCTCTGAAGATGTGAGAGCAATGAGCACCTGTGGCCGCTGTCTTCTAAAGAAGGAGAATGTTCTGGAGAGTCGTACCCTGCCCAGGTCCAGCAGAGCCACAGGGACTCAGTTGGTGCACTGAGATAGAGCCAACAAATCTGGATTTTTCTTAAGTCCCTGTGGATGAGGACCTGGTTAGAGTCTCACCATCCCTCAGCTTGTATGGGAACAGGGTGGTAACTCCTTAACAAGGAAGACAGTTCCCTGAAGACACAGGGCAGGGCCTTTGTCCATGAGGGCAGAGCCATGCTTATGAATTCTGCTGACTGTATCCCGAATGGAGCTGTCTGCACCTGCTAGGTGATGCCCTTCACTCTCAAGTGCCCTGAATCCCACTCCCAGCTAGTTTCAGGGCTGCTGCCGCCTCATGGTAAGGCATACCAGAGGGAGGAGAGACAGCAGCAAGCCAGCTCTGGGCTCTAGTCCTGCCAAGGAACCCTTCTGCCTCTTACCCAGCCTTAGAACACAGTATTCCAATGCAAAGACTTCTTGATGTGTGACTCTGGGTAAAAATCCCCACTGCTTTCCACCATTTTTTCTCTGCACTGGTGACTACAGCACTAAGATGCACAGGTGGCTATGGGGTCGCCTGAGATGATGCTCAATGTGACGGTTGCCCTATCCTGAAGCCACCACACCTGGTCTGCTGTTCAAGGAGCTCTGTGAGTGACTTACACGTTCTCTCCATCCCATTCCTATCAAGTCAGCTCTGTCATCTCCCCTTTCAGGCTGGTGGGGCACGGCTCAGAGAAGCAACTTTCCTGAGGTTGTATCACATGGGGAGCAGGTGGTGGAGTTTGTCCCGGAACAGGCTGGTGGGGCCCAGAACTCAGGCCGCCTGCTCCGCAACTCTGTGTACTCAACACAGTCCAACTTATGCCTGCCACCTTCTCAAATCATAGAGAGAGGGACTGTGGCGGTCCCACATCACTATCACTAACACCCCAGCGACAGTGGAGTAGAAAGCGACACTGTTTTGTGGCTGGGATGTTGATAATGAGGCACTAATGGGCCTTGTCCTATGGAGAGACACCAGAGTCTGGGCCATCACTTCAAGGTTTTCCTGTCACGAGGCTCCCAGTGCCTGGGACAGGGGTTGGCAGTTAGCGTTGTAGATGAGAGGCCTGAGGGACAAGGCAGATCTAAATTCAGGACCCAGCTCCATCCTTCATCTGCCTGAGGCAGATAATCCCTCTGAGAATCTATCAAAGAGTGGTAACTGCTCACTTACACAACCAGAAGTGAAGATGTGGATCTTTTCTCTGCTCTTAACCCTCCCCAGCCCTTCCCAGGCCTACGAGATCTTACATGATCTGGTTTGGTTTTCTCCTCCAGAGTCATGTTCCTGGTACAGATTCACTGACTTCCTTGCCTCTGTCAAATAAGGTAAGCCTGAGCTGTCTGGTGAATATTCCCATAGATCAGACCTCGTTCCACAGCAATGGATTCTCTCCTGCCCACAGCAGCTCCCAGTCTTTCTCCCCAGCCACTCACTGACTCCTTGTGCTGCTTTAGTACACGTCCACACACACACACACACACACACACACACACACACGCACGCACGCACATGCACACATGCACCCACACACACATACACTGTATCATCCATGTGAGAAAACAAAATAGTGCAAGAGCTCACGGCTCAGGAATGTTGACGGGAACACGGGGTGCTGGTTTGCACAGTATGTCTCTTCCAGTTCTATGAGGCAGTTGTCCTTTCTGTCGGGCTTGTTGCTATGTTCATGGAGGAGAAGACTGACTGGTACACACATGTAGTCACTAGACAGATCTGAGCTGAGTGCTGCTGGATGCGGGATATGCAGAAGGAAGCCTGCCTGGCATATGGCAGGCACACAGAGCCTGGAGACAGCAACAGGCGGTGGTTATTATTATCTCCTCTAGTCTCTTGCTTTGAGGAGGATTTTCGGTCTCTCTGCATCCTACCTCCTCTGGCATGAGGAGGCCCCACAGTGTCCGCTCAGAGGACCTAAACAGAGTTCTGCTGCCTTTCTGCATTGATGCTGGCTGCACAGCCTGTTTCTGGGAGCACTTGGGAGTTGGCCATCAGCCTACATTCCAGAGAGTCAAGCCTGTACCTTGTAATCACCAAACATAAACAAATAAGCATGTTTTAAAAAAGGCCAAGAAATAAGATCAAAACGTTAATGATAGGATATTTCCAGTGCCCAGGTCGAGTGATTTGTATCTTTAATCCGTGTGTCTGTATGCATCTTGGTGTGTCCTGGTGCATGTTCGTGTGTCCTGGTTGGGTGATAATCTTGGGCGCCGAGCCTTAGGCATCAATCCTATTTTTTTCCCTTTGAGACAGGGTCTCTCGCTGGCCGGGAGCTTGATAATTAAGTTAGGGTGGCCGGCCAGTAAGCTCTAGGGATCCATCTGTCTCTGTTTTCCCAGCAGTGGGGTTATAGCGTGTGCTATCACATCCTGAATTTTTATGTGGGTTCTGGGGATCAAACCATGTCTTCATGCTTGGAGAGTGAGTGCCTGCCTGCCTGAGCCCTCCCCAGTCCTATTTTAACATTTACCATTTAAAAAGAAATGTGTTTAAAAGGGAAGAGTGCTGACAAGCGTCACTTAGGAGCACAGAGATGGAAGATAAGGAGACAGGCAACGGGGCAGAGTGAAGTATTTTTCTAGCTACGCGGCGATGGATCTTCCAAAAGTGCTTCTGTTAGCATGCCAACCTGGATATTCGTCATTTAGGTCACTTAGGGATGGGGGAACACAAACACTTGCCAAAAGTGATGGTGGTTCAGGCTGCTGCTGCTGCGGTGTGACCACCTTACTCTGCCCTTGCCAAACTGATTAGTTCCGGATCAGATTATTGGCTTGTGGGATGGACGAGGACACTGAGGTCCAAGAAAACATGTCTCCTGATCCTAAACCTGCACAAGTCCGTGACAGAGAAGATACTGAGTCATGGGTGTCCTGACTCCCAGATCATGGGTCCCCTAAATTTTACACCCCCAACACCTTAGATGTCTAGTTCCTCTAAGAGATTAAAAGTTCCTGGAGTTTTCCACAGGAGCACAAGGTGTTGAGCCCATTTGGAGTTGTATCTGCCCTGTGCAACTTCCTATTCGCCCCTCCTGGTAGCTCCCTGCTCACCCCTGATGACAGCTTCCTGTTCATCCCTGCTCTGGTATGGGTGATTGGTTTATGATTAGGTATGATCTACTTGTGGGTGAATGGTGTTTCTACCCCCTTTCACAGATACAGGACTTGAGGCTTGGCAAGACTCGTGAGGGTCATATGGAACAGAAATGACAGGGATGGGACTCAAAGCGGTGTTTTTGACTTTGGCTGGGCTCGTGAGAGAGAAGCCTTGTACTGCTCTAAGTGCCCCTCTCTGAGTGGAGAGGGATCCAGTTCCCTTTACACCCAGAAGAGTCCCTGAGCTGTCTGAAGCTGGCACCCACCAGCATGAGCTGGGGCATGAGGAATTAACCTCAAAGGGGAGGAACAAATGGCCTTGGGAAGGGATGCCCCCTGACCTTCAAGGGAAGCAGGTCTTCAGGATGACCCCACCCCACACAAGCCACTGTGCTGGACTGACCTCAGAGCCCTGGTTCGGCCATCATCACACTTGATTGTCATCGTCACTGAGTGGCGTAGGACAGTAGGGATCATGTCCTATGCGCTGAGCCGGCACCTCACGGTGTGCAGGTGTCGGTGACTCAGCCAGGCTCTCGAGGAGCTAGCTATGCACGTGGCACTCAGACACATGAACAAAGAAAGGAAACAAGGAAAGCCAGCTCTTCCCGGCCGCGGCTGTCCTGGGAAAGGCAAACTCTCGATGCCCAGCTGTGAGCGGCTACTCACTGGCTTTGGCACTCCTGGCCTCATGACCACTGAATGACTGAGACCCCCTTTTCAATGACCTGATCCCCTCTGCTGTTCATTCTGTTAGTCATTCTCAGGAGACCCTTGGTCCTCCCCCCTCCCCAACTATCTATCATCTTACTCAAATCCTGCCTCTTTCCTGGCTCCGTGCCTTTGTCCAGCTTCTCTTGAACTAAGTGTTGTCTCTGCTGACACCCTGCCAACAGAGGCCTTGAGAAGCTCCTTCATCTTTTACTTATTTTTTAGACAGGGTCTTGCTATGTAGCCTCAAACCCACCATCTTCACACTTTAGTCTTCTGGTTTCTTGTGCCCCCTCACCTGGCCTGAGAAGACACTGGAATGTGATCAGGAAGTTGACTTTGGACAGAGCCTAGATGTAAGGACTTCAGAAGACGGCTCAGGTCTTCTAGCCTCCCTGTACACTGGCTGTGGGATCTTAGGTGAGTCACTTAATTCAGATCCTTCCTCTCGAGACGGGAGGAGGCGATGTGTGTGCTCATAAGACGACTCATGCAGGAAAGAGTTAAAATGAAGTGGTCCTGAGTCTGCCTAAGACTGGCCCTGGTTGGTATCTGAGGCACCGGCCTCAGGAGGGTTCCCTGTGTTAACTGATAAGGCACACTGGGCACACACTTCATCTTCAACCTACTGCTGCAGACATGTTTTTCTTCCAGGAGGCTGTAATTTCAGTATGTCTCAGGCAGAGGTGGTCCATATGGCGACCCTTATTATAACCTAGGGCACTGGGTCCCTACTGTGCCTCCTGCCTGGCAGCATTCTATGCCTACCATGGTTTTGCTGGGGAAGCAAAGTGTGCCTGTTCTGCACGGCTCCACTGGGTGCAGCCTCTGGAACCTGGAGTTTGGTTAGAAGTCCTCTCTCTACCTCACCCCACATATCTTTGCTCCGCCAATCTTGCTTCCCATCTTCCACTGCAGTGAATGCAGAGCTGTGCTCATGACCGTATGATGAGCCCTGTTAGCCACTCCCCAAACCTGGTGTGGTCCTGGAGACTTCGAACATGCCATTTGTGGGGAGCTGTGAGGATTAAGGGGTTCTATGTGGGAGGGACTCTCATTAGCACCTGGCAGCCCCCAGGGAGGTCTCCAAGAGGGTCAGTCATGGGTACAGATGCTCTCCAGCACACAGAATGATGTCGTCTCCTCTGTTTGGTGCGCTTGCTCATTTAAGCATCATCCCTTCGCAGGTCTACCTCCCTCTGGGAGCTTCTTGCATGGCAGTGGGATTTGTCTTATATGGGATCTTACACACAGCTGAGATCAAATCACCCAGGGACAGAGAAGACTGCCCATTCTGACTCTGCAGTGTTCATTTTACAGATAAACTAAGGAGGCTCAGGCAGGGTAAACGACTTTCTGAGCTTGTCCCGACCCATCCCTGTGTCTCATTTGGGGAACCACAGTAGGCTTGGCCTAGAGATTGCAGGGTGGCTTCATCCCTGAGGTTACATGGGCGGTTTCTCAAATTCAGTATGACCACAAAATGGGCTCCAGGCTCCTGAACCAGGGCCGGGATGAGCTGAGGCAGAGCAGAGGTCTGGCAACCTTCTGTTTAGGCTTCCCCCTCATTCAGCAGGAGCCTGATGGGTTATTAATCAGACAGTCCCTGTGAAATCAATTAAAAGCCTGATGCCACAGTCTGTCAAAGAAGTGCATCAGAGGTTGGGGCACCTTCGACACATGGCTCCACAGAAGAACCACAGACGCGCCTATAGGGCATACTCCAGGTCTAGGGAACACAAGTGAGTCCAGGCTCCTCCCTGGAGGACTCAGTAAACTGAGGGGATTGGCAGAGGTACAAGGGTATAAGAAGGGAGTGAGTCTCCAGAAGTCCCCTCTCTCCAGCCTTCTGGTAACCTTCTTTTTCTGCCAGGAGGAAATATAATCTCTCCTGGTCATCCTACCAGCTGCTATGGGAAGCTGTCGCTTTTCAAGTGTCAGTAAAGCATATCTGGTCATCCCTCTGTCCCATCGTCACTCTTTTTACCTGTGTGTTCATATTTTAAGCCCCCACCATGCTGTGACAAGCACTGTGTCGTGTGCTGGGGACCCTACAGTAACTGAATCACAGCGTGTCTCCCAGCTCCCTCTGCCATGACGATCTGAGGCAAGAGGTTGTTTTCTTTGCTCTCTTAGCACACAGTAGGCATCTGGTGAGTATTTACTGATAATGAGAACTGCGATGAGTTAGTGGGTCTCAATGTAACCGCTAGAAAAGTCCGATAATGGAGGAGGGTGGATTAGAGATGGCTGCCAAAGCTTTGATTCTTCTCCCACTGGGAAGTGGAGTTCAATCCCTCTCCTCTTGAAGCTGGCTGGCCCATGACAACGTCAGTCCACAAACGAGAGCAGAATTGACACGAGGCCAGGTCTAGACTAAACTTCTCAGAGGATCAATGGCTTCTGTCTCCATACCTTGGGACTCCGATGCACACAGAATGAAGTACAACATTCAGAGGATCATAAGCAGAGGTCCCGAGGCACCTTAGGGGTGCAGGAGTCCCACAGATAAGGGAAAGGCATGTAATGTGTGCTAAAGACAAGTCGACCCTATTAATACCACGTGAAGAAGGAGAGCCGTGTATCTGAGCCCTTCCCTACCTCCTGACTTTCCTGTGAAGGACAAACTGCACGTTGCCTTTGTCACTAAGTTGGGAGGCATTTGTCATGTAGCAGGGGCAGCTGGAACCAAAAATCACAAAGTGTAGGTCCACTAGTGAGTAGTAGGGTAGTAGTTTGGGGGGGATGTACTTGACCCCGAGAACTGTGCCTCTCAATGGTGAACGGCCTGTCACATTCTCAGGACACTGGGCCACACGTTTACAAAGCAGTGAGGGGACAGACCCTGTCCTCTTCCTTCCTCTGCTGGGTAGGGACTCATGGCTACTTTCTCAATGACTTATTACTTCACAGAGTTGACACAGGGGAGCAGAGCTTTATGAACATAAAAGAAATATCTTTGACAGTGTGGTTGCTCGATGCCGGGCACTGTATGTGTGTCTCTTGAGTTTGCTTCTTTCCAACCTCTTGGAAAAGGATAACTTTTATCCTAATCTGTCAAGGAAGAAGCCAAGGCTTGGGGATGTTGAATAACTTGCTCAGCCAGCCGATGTGTTTAATGTACAGGTCTCGTGTGGCTGAAGATAGCTATGGGTCACCCGATGAGGCCAACATTAACATGCAGAATTCTCATGGCATCGTTGAGTGGGGTTGGTACTGCTCTTAGTTTGGGGGCTATCTGTAGATGCACAGAGCTCTGGGGTCACAGAGGAAGCCCTCTTCAGCTGTTCAGTTGGGCTGCAGGAGTAAGTAGGACTCAGCTAGACTAAGAAGTGAAGAAGAGGGCACCTCTTGTGGTGGGCGTGCCAAGACCCGTACAGAAGTCTGAAAGGGCACAGACTTGGAGAAGGCTACATGCATGCCCTCAATATTAAATACATGCACTCTAACCATATATAATGATGATGTGCATAATCCATGTATGTTGATGGATTATGAGAGGGTGTGCATGCCCGTGTGTGCCTTTTGGCAGATAGAGGTGGTATTTTTCTTCTTGCTTATCTTATTTGCTAGCTCTCTATGGTGGATATTAATTATCTGAATGATAATGGCAGATGAAAGCCCAAAGCAATGGAGACAGGAGGACAGAGGCTCAGCGAGGCAAGCATGTTCTAGCAGATGGGCAGGGGAGGAGAGGTGGGACAATCTTTACAACACATATTGACCATCTGGGACAGCTTTCTCGGTGCCCCTCTCCTGCCTCTCTTCCCCTTGACTCACAGTAAAAGGTCCTACTTTGTTCCCCAAATGAACACCCAAGCAGAGAATGGCCTCCATGATCCATGCAGATAACCAGAGCCACTGATTGCCTGCTGGTCTCCATCAGCCATGTCCCACTTGATAAATACTGAAGATAACTGAGACTTGACTGGCTACCCGGGGTGGGATGATAACAGTCCACCCTGTGATTGATGTGAGCGAGAGAGACATTTCAAAGGATGTGGATGGACAGACATGGTAATAACAAAGACACCGGCCCGGGTGGGTCCTGGTAGGCTCACATCTCTGACAAACTCGGGTTTGGAAAAATGGTTCCACAAGTACAAAATGTGACCAAAGGGCTGTGATTTTTCTCTTGCAAATCCCACGTGCTCAATGTGCCGATGCCGTCATCATGACTGTTGGGGTCAGCAGAGGCGGGTGGGTGTACCTTTTGTGTGTAGGCTAATTTCCCTTCCTCGGACATGGTTTGGCTTTGTGCTCCTCACGAAGAACAGGAGTTTGGGAAAGGAAAACCTATGTGTGCCATTTCTCTGAGAGAGAGCGGGTAGAGGAGGAGATTAGCTGGACCAGCCTGGAATGTGTCATCTATGATTTAGAGAGCAGAAAGAGAGGCATGCCAAAAGCGCTCTGCTGGGGTGTTAGAGTGACAGATGATCTGATTCTCTTTTTATCTTCCTATGATTTCTTAAGTGGTCGCTTGGTTTTTATACACACACACACACACATGTGCACACACACACATATATATACACACACACACACACCCCATTTAACAAACAGTGGCTAAGCACAGGGAAGGAAGGTGGTGGCAGGCCTGAGCTGAAGGAAACGGCCCATTGCAAATCCTGCAGGAAGGGAATGAGCCGCAGGGTAACAGTACTGGACGGAGGGTCTGGCGCCCTGGGTTCGAGTCCTAGCCATGCATTGCGCCAGCCTCCTGTGTCTCCTGTGTGACCGGAGCTGGTCACAGAGCCACTGATTCTCACCTTCCCAAACTCCTGAATGAGGACATCATGCGATGTATGCAGAATACATGGAATCACCACATGCAAGCCTGTGCTAGTGATGCTAATGGAAACCCTTGGGGACTATCTGGGTACAGAAGGGCCAACAGACCAGAAAGCAAGAAGGGAAGGGGAGACTGACCTTCACAGAGTCCTTTCATAGTCCAGAGAGGTCGGATGCTAACCATAGAACAATGAAATCACATACAACTGGCTGAGCTAAGGACCCAGTCAAAATGGAACCGAGTGCCTGCCTTGTCTATACTCGGCCTATCTCCTTTGTACGTTTCTTCCCTACTTTTACAAAAGCCTTACCTAACTCGCTTCATTGCCATTGCGTAGATACGGCAAGCAACATCCATGAGTGAATCAACTTGACCAATGTCATACCTTTAGGAAGCAGCAGGCTAGCCCTGGACCTTGGCTCTGGTGGATTTGAGAATCCCAGCCTTCCCCAGCTCTCTCCTACCACTGGAGAGTCCCAGTCCAAGACAAGGCATTTCATATCAGCTTCTCCAAAGAGATAGGAGGTAGAGACACAGTCCCTACTGGCCACCAACAGACCCTAGACTCTGGTCGGTCTGCCATCTTGCCACCCAGCCCACCCATGCCCTCCCAGCCTTGGTCCACTGGGACCCACCTGGTCTCCAGTGGGATGTTACTGTTGAGCAGCCAGTTGTCCTGGGCATGGGTTGGCTCCTGGGCGCTGCCTGCCGGGGGCTCCCCGGAGAGTGAGTGGTCTGTGGGTGCCGGGCTGGGGTTGCTCCTGGGGGTGAAGTTGCCCCTGTTCAAGGAGTTGATGGAGGCCGCATGGTGCTGGTTGGGGGTATGGGCGTGGGGGAGTGGTGGCGGTGGGGTCCGGAGCCGAGGGTGGTTCTGCAGGCCGCTGGGGTGATCTGGGGGAACAAGCAGTCATGGTCAATGGGCTGCTGGCTGGGCACTACCCCTGGAGGGAGGAACAGCCACAGAGGACTGAACAAGACCGCAGGGGTGAGAATGAGTGTGCCTGGCACTAGCAAATTACACGTTAATTCATTCAGTCAAATTTGTACTCCACGGGTGCTTCTGAGTTCCTTCCGTTCTACATGTATGTTGGGGCAAAAAAAATAAAAATGCCCACCTCACACGCTGAACTTAAAGTTTAGGAGAGTAAGAAACAAGACAGACAGACAGACAGAGAGAGAGAGAGAGAGAGAGAGAGAGAGAGAGAGAGAGAGAGCAGACACGAGCATGTGAGACTCTAGCTGCCCATGCCTACGACCTGATTCCTGTCCACAACTTCACTTTTTGTCTCTCAGACTTTCGTGGGTTTTGTCTTTAGAGTATAGTCTCACACCTGTGGTCTCCTCACCTGGGAGTGAGTGTGTCTGAGACGGAAGTTCTGGTGCCCTGACCCAGACTGATCCAAGAACCCTGGGCTAAGGGCCCAGGAATCTGACTTTACAGAGCATCCCAGTGACTGGCCCATGCTTCAGTCTGAGAGTCACCAGCCCTGGGAACGGCGCACGGTAAATGAAGTTAGCAAGGTAAATGCAAGTGATGTACAGGTATCTGAGAGCAGACTCTTCTAAGAACACAGAGCCAGGGCAGAGGTGACATCTGTAAGAAGCACGGGTACCCACAGAGGTCTAGACCAGATGGCCTCGGGAGAAGATGACTTTGGAGAAGGATGAGCTACGCTGTGTCTGGGTGATTCAGAACTACCAGTATACTTACTGAGCACACGCCATGTGCCAAATGCTGTTCTGCACCCCCACACTGATGAGGAGGTAGAGAAATCCTTTATTTAGCCCCCTCAGTTACTCAGAGCAATGGATATTGTTCTTACTCCTAAGATGTAGGCAGAAAACCAGGTCTTGGGGTGGATGCTGCAAGTTCTCATGGGAATGTGGTAAGGCTAACGAATCAGGTAAACAGAAATTGCTGTCGTGATGACAGACAGGCCTGCGGGAGACCTAAGCCACTCACAGAGGCCTCCGCTCACAGAGCTGAGCAGTGTGACAGGGCAGGAAGTTGGGGGATTGGGGTCCTGTCTAGATTCTATCACTTGCTAAACATAGAACCCCAGGTGAGTTGCCTCTTCAAGCCCCAGTTTTCTCATCTGTGGAATGGGAAGTGCCTTTGGGACTGAGATGAGAGTGTTCCAATGCTAACAACCTTGGCCGTCAATGGGAAGGAAATTCGCTAAGGGAGGATGTCTCATCTCACTCTGTTTCTTAAGCATCTAACACAGATTATTGTAGTCCATGACCAGAGGTAGTAAAAGTGCCCTTAGAGAGGAGCGTGGTGTCTGGGCTGTAACATGCTGGCCTAAAGCAAGATGTTTGCTCTGTGTCTGAGCAGGGACACCTGCCTCAGTAACTGTTTAGAAGCTCTGGATCATTGTAAAATTCTGCGGCAGTTCCAATCCATACTTTCTTTCTATAGATCCCATATTGGTCCATCTGGCCACATATGAGCTACTTTGGTTTACAAACACCAGCTTCAGTGAAGGCCACTAGAGTGTCTAAGTTTTGCCAGTCTGTTTTTCCAGAAACAGCTTATGGCTCTTCTAAAAAGCTCCTTGGGTATATTTGGTAACTCATGCATATAATCCCAGAAGAAGGCTGAGACAGGAGGATTGTGTCATAGGAATTTGAAATCAACCTGGGCTACACAGAATGATCTGTGATAGCCTGAGTTATAGTGAGACATAAGTAAGTAAATGCTTGCGGTTGCCATGGTTCTCCAATATCATCTTTCATTTAACAGGTGAGGAAACCCTGAGAACCGGTGTCTCTGCTGACTGTCCCCAGCCTGAGATCCCATGGCGATGTCCTGCCAGTGCTGAGCAGAGGAGCAGATCACAGAAAGGGACCGGGCTTTGCTGGCCCACAGCTCTGAGTTCCAGTTCTGTCTCTTCCCCTTACAAGCTGAGACTGTGAGACTGGCAAGATGTTTCCTGACTTTCCATGCATGATTTGAAGCATGTGCATGCATGTGTGTGTGTGTGCACATACATACACAGCATGGCACAAGCATGTGTGCACACATACATGCATACACACACTGTGGCATAAATGTACACACACATATGTATAGACACACACATATATGTGTGCTCATACACATGTACCCCATAAATAAATGTAAAAACTTAATGTATAATTAAAAAAAAAACCTATGATGTCTAACAAGTTGCTGAACTTCTCGAGTCATAGTTTCCTGGAGAATTCTTTCTAAAGACAGTGGCCACCGAATATGGTTGTTTTGAAATCTGAATAAGATGCTTTATGTCAGTGCTCAGCGCAGTGCCTGGCATATAGCATTTTAACTACATGGTAACTATTTACTTTCCAGTGCTGCAGGCTAAACCCCGGGCCCCACGTGTTGGCAAATGCTCTGCTTTAGACCTACACTCCAAACCTGCAAACAGTAGCTGATAGATCTACACTCCAGTCCTGCAAACAGTAGCTGCTGGTCCACAGCAATGCTAAAGGAACACAGATGAATCACCAACCCATAAAGCATTAGACGCCACCATGGAGCTGAGTCTTCAGCATTTACAACAGAAGTTCTAAAACAAAAGGAGGGAGGAGGAGGACAGGAAAATGCCCAGCAGAGGGGCAGTGCCCTTCTATTACGGATCTGGCTGTGACCAGTCCACTAGCTCCTGGGAGCCAGAAAAGGGCCTGGAGCTCAACACAGATCAGGAAGTAACCGGAATGGATGGCCCTGTCCCTCGAGTGAGCTGCCTAGGGCTTCAGGTTTTCAGAGAAAGGCTGTTGGATGCGTTTGGCAAGGTTCTCAGGGCAAACACCAAATCTGTTTGTCCTGGGCTCACCGCAGACCCTGGAGGTCCCTATGGTTGGTTCAGGGGCTGATGGGTTCTCAGATGAAGATGTGCAGCCTATCCCCGACAAGCGTCAGTTTCAGGGGTGGCTGGTTAAGAAGAGGACAGAGCAGGGCCCAGGGGTCTCACAGAGCAGCTGCAGCTTCAGCCCTGGGTCTGACAGGTGATGTGACATTAGGGCAAGTCACTACCTTCCCAGCCTCTCGCTACTACTTACTTAGCAAATGTGCATGTGTCAAAGGTGCCAATAAAGAGGGAGAGATGGTGGTCTTTTATAAGTTCAAAATAAAGATTCACAAGCATGATCAACTTGGAAATGCTCAATCTAATTAGACAGCACCCGCTGAGAGAACTGTGTGTGGCCTCATCATACAAATAGGTATTGAGGACTTACCAAGTAACAGACGCTAAAGGCTTTACTTAGGAAACCCTGCAACAGCTCCAAAAAGAAGAGGCTATTGTTATTCTTCACAGAAAGATCAAGTAACTTGCCCACATTTACGCGACGAAGGGAGCCAGAATTTGAACTTCAGCAGACTAGCTCCAAGTCTGTTGTGTGAAATCCTTCATTCACGCTCATCAAGTGAGCCAGGACAGGCCAAGTACACCCAACAAGGTCTGCCATACAGGGTGTATGTCATCTTGTACTCCAGCCCCTCCGGAGCATCCTGGAGGCACAGAGGTGGAGGCTTGACTAGAGCCCCTGGGAGCTAGGAAGAGACTGCAGGAGAGGCGAGGTGCGGCCTGTGTTTGGGGGGCACTCCAGGCAGAAAATGATGGGTGTGCATGGTGATAGAAGCCAGCGTGGCTGCTGGGGGCACACTCAGTCAGCAGTGTGAGTGGCTGTGAGGGCCGAGGTAGGGACAATGACTCAGGCCTAGGTGGTGGCTGCCTGAGGCTAGAAAACCTGGTCATCATTAGAAGGGTAGGAGCTGGTGCTGGGGCCACTTTAGCACTGAGACTGGCGGAAGATGAGGCAGGGGTAGGAGGTAGAGGACCAAGCATGCCCCAAGTCAATGGCAGGTGCCTTTTTAGGAAATGAGTTGCAGTTGAGCAGGCCACGCTCATGAGAAACGAAGCATAAACTTTCATAGCTTTGGCTCAGCCACGGGGCTCAAGTGCTGAAATCTAAGAACGTCAGATGGCTCCAAGAAAGGGTTCCAGGCCAGGTGCCCGCACACACCAACTCTGCCAGACCGCAGACAGGTAGGTGCCCAAGGCTCTTTTTGCGCCGGAGTTAATGATGACCCCAGTGTGCACCGCAGTCATTAATCGGGCCCCGAAGACCGTCAGATATGAAAGACGATGGTATTTAATTATCATAAAACACAAAACTCCAGTTGCCCGAGCATGCCAACAGAAAGAATTATTTGGCTTCCATTAAAATGCCATTGACCACCACTGGCTCGGGGTGGTGATGTAGAGGCGCTGAGACCTCTGCTAATGAGCCTTGGCCTGCAAGACCAATTTAGAGAGGCCGGGGAGCTCTTGGTCAGCGCAGCCGCAGCCGCAGTGGCGTCTGACGGCCCTGCTGCTAATCTCAGTTCGGCCTCCTTTAAGCTGTGCTGCCACCGTGGTTTATTTAACTCGAGTTCCACCTTCTGTCACCTGGCAAAGGCACGAGACAGTAACTGGCAAACTGTAAGGTCCCAAGCAAGGGTCAGAGAGAACTGCCATGGACCCTGATCTAACAGCGAGCCCTGGTGTGAGCGGGAGGTGAGGGGTAGATCTCTGGGGCGTGGTTTCCCTTTGTTCACTTTCCCCCTGTGTGAAATGCTTGCTGCTCACTTTCACGGATGTCGCTCCAGTGGCCAGCGGACGGGAATTCTCAGTCTTAGCTGGTCTGAAGCACTAGATGGACTTAGAGAGAGGGACAGGCCCTGGAGGTGGGGCGGCCCCTGCAGAACTTCCCTTGCAGGGAGTAACACAGACTGGAGGTTTCAAGACGGCTGCTTTACTTTCTCACTGACGTGAGGCAGAGCAAAACCCCAGACTGTGGCAATGCTCGGCGTCGTTCAGGTCGGAACAGTGGGGCAGCACACACCAAAGCTCCACTGCCTGATACAGAGACTCCTACGAGGGGCTGGAAACGAGGAAGGGGTTTCTCGGAGTCTGAGCGGCTGCCCTGGCAGAACACAGTTAGGAAAGCTGACGAATTCGGACTGGTGAGCCCATCCTTGGGACGTGCGCCACAGCGACACTGTGAGGGTCGACAGCTACTTTACTGTTTGCTCTGAGCTCTAGACCGTCCTCTGCCCTTCTCTGACCCTTGAAGACAGCATGCCTGAGATTCCCTTGTCCTTGAGCTGAATTCCAAGACTGGATTATGGGTCTCAGGTGAACCTGTGATAATTTGCTCACGAACATCTGGTTGCAAAAGATACTCCCAGCATGCTGTGCGTGGGATATACTGTATTGGCTAGGTATCAAATGCGGTGAAAGCGAAGAACGGGTTGCTTCCTGCTTCTATGCCTCTTGCAGGCTTCCCTCTGGATTTGTGAACACTGCTGTCAACAGAGGCCAGCTGGGCAGGGTTTCTGCAGCAAAACTGTCAGAGATTTGTTGGAAAAGGCCAGCTGAAGCCGGAAGCAGTGGTGGTAGGGTGTCATTTCTGGGTGCACGCATTCCTTCGACTTAAATCTACGTCTACCTCGAGGCTGAGTTTGTTCTGGGGAGCTTTCCGGCTGTCAGGTGAGCTGTCCCTTCCCGTCGCTGTCACCTTTGCAGCCTTTTCAAAAATGGTCTGTCCCATAAACAGTCAGGTCAAGGCCTGAATCAACAAAGGCTGCAGTTGATAGATAAGGAAGGAGGGAGTGCGTGCGTGCGTGCGTGTGCGTGCGTGTTTGTGTGTGTGTGCGCGTGCGCGCGCACGCTTCCACCCAGGAGTGCCTGTGTGTGTTCAGCAGGAGGGTATATTGGAACGGATACACAGCCCGTGGAGCGCAGAGCACAGGAACGAGGGCGGTCTACTGTCCGTCTCTGTGATAGGTAGAGACGGCCGAGGGGAGGCTCCCAGACAGAATCATCTCAAACACTGGAGGGTGATCCTCTGCTGGGCTAATGAGCGCTTCCCTGACTTCCTGAGGTACGGAATCTGAGGTCCCAGAGAACAGGAGGAGGACCAATCCTGTCACCCTGGAAAAGGGAGAGCTTAAAGACAGTGTGAACATATCTAGAAGCCTGCTAAGAGCTTAGGACTAGCTTTCCAAGCCTCATGGATTTGTTCGTACAGTCTACATGCCAGGAAGTTAAATGCCCAGTTATACCCCATGTAGCAGAGCTCTAGACTAAAGAACTTCTCAGTATGGCTACTACTCACTCATGACTTTGGATGGGCCTCAATTTGTGCATGAGGAAAATGGGATTCCTCTATTCAACAGAGCATCTCTGGTAGTCTCTGCCAGGCTCTGACAGTTTGAGTCCTAGTGACATCCCTTTGCTCCTCTTAGGGAATGTCCTAGAAAGAAGACAGCCGGATGGGCGCTCCTGCTGCCCTCAAACAGACTGAGCTGGGAAGAGGAGTGGACTGTCTCCATGGAGACTTCAACAGGGATAAATCCAGACCAGGCCAGAGAAGAACAAGAAGCCTTCTAGGGAAGGTTCCACGGTCAAGTCCATCTGAGACCCCTCAAGCAGCTGTTTCAGCCACAGCTTTTCACGTACTGCTCTGATTGGAAGGCCATGTCGCCTGCATCATCACGTTGACTCAAATTAGAAGCTGCCCCCTCCAGGAAGTTTTCTGTGACTCCCTTCTCCCTACTTTGAGGTGGAGGCTCTTCCTTCAGGTTCTTAAGCCTCCGTAACTCACTAAGTCATCCCCAGAGTCCTAGAGCCCACTGGAACAGAGAGTTTGATGGAAGGTGGCTCACCAAACACTTGTGATGAGGGCAGTATGTAGAAGGAGAGGGGAGATTTGAACCTGAAGTTGCTCTGCCTTAATCGTGGCAATTACACACCCCATGAGCCCGTTCTGGGCTCTTGTGCCCTTCCAGTCAACCCGTCGCTGTCACCGAGGTGTGCCAACATCTATCACAAGATAAGGCTATTTCTTCAGCATTTACTGATGGAAGTAAAGGGCAGGGAGAGAAGGGAGATGATGGAGGCGACTTTTCCTCCTGAGGATGCTCTCTGGGTAAAGAGCATTGGGAAAATGATCCGATAAACTGCCCTGACCTTCCACACTGGGGTCTGTTTCCACGATACAGGTGTTCCCTTCAGGAGCTCGGACAGCCAAGCCTTTATTTTCCCTTTATACCATCCTACCTGCTGAGGAAAACATAAAGCATTTACAGCTACCTCGGTTGTCAGCTGTGTTCCCTGTGCAGTTTGAAGAAGACTGTCAGGGCGAGTGGAAAGAAAGCATCGGTGTTCCTGGAATACCTAAAACCCTCTGTGTTTCACAACAGCCAGCAGCAGCGCTTGGGTGCAGAAGCCTGCGGTGTCATGGACCCCCCAAGAGGAGAGTCATGGTATAAAAGGAACACCACCAAGAAATGGATACTTTTTGTGTTTTCAGGATTGGGAACCTGCAGTTCTGTGTGGTTTGGTGGCTAACCCAGTGCCCATGCACAGAGACCCTCAAGCCTGACTTCAGAGGCCACCCAGAGGCCAACCCAGGCTCTTCAGAGCTGAATGCGAAACCTGTGAGTCCCAAACACTATAGCATCCAACCCTGTCAAGTCTCAATACAGCATGGTGGCATCCTGCTCATGCAATGGGCACCTTTCTCCTCCAGACCCTAACACACTTCTTGATGGGAGAGGAAGCTGAAGGCATCAGCTAATCACCCTGACCAGGGCGGTGCTCGCTATCACTCAGTACCCCACCACAGCTGGGCTTTCTTTCCGTTACACATTCCGGAGATTCTAGTCGTTGATGTCCAAAGCCTGGTTACACTGGGAACAGGAGACATTATTGTCTTCTCATAGCCCTTTGCCAAGTGCCTGACTCTGTCCCCAGGCCACAGATATATCATACCTATGATGGCCTCCGAGCATGGGAAGAAAGACCGATTTTCTGTTAAGCGTCTTCGGTGCCAACTGTCTCTGAGGCAGTAGGAGGGAAACATGGCTCTGTGTTAGGAGGACAGCCTGAAATTGACATAGCTGTGGACTCACACATGTGACGGAACTCACCTTGTGCACCCTCTTCCTAGTATGAAATACAGAGATTCCAGTCCAGCGTCCACAGAAAGAGCTAAGGAAGCACACGGCCCACAGCACTTGTCCTCTATTTTAGCTACATCTATCAAGTATTCCAGAAGGGGAAACTGAGGCACACACAGGCACAATCCGCTCTTGCGCCATTGCTACTCGGTGCAAAGACAGGACTGCCATGTGTCTTTAGCTTCACCTGCCTGTCCTGGCGAGGGCCACCGCACACTCCCCACAGGTAACCCTCCCGTTCGCGTCACCTGGCTGTCAGGAGGGACCCTGTGGATGCTGTTGTCATTGTTTGTATTTGAGAGTGCTCTCTGGTAGACACCCTCCCGGGTAGTGATTGGGGGTTCTTTGCCCTTTGACAGCCATAGCATCCTGGACTGTTTCACCCGGGCACATCTTGGTGAAGGTGACAGATTGGCTAGAAAGGTATGAGAAGCCAGAACAGGATGGCGGGCCATGTGAGCGCCGTGACTTCACCTCCAGCGGCCTCAGGTTGAAATCTCACCTTTCCTGCCACACACTGGCCACACCACAAGTCCCTTTCTGGTCTCTGTTTCCCACGTCAGCAAGGTTCCTGGTGCCGTGAACTTGATTCCCATGCAGAAGGCATATACCTGGGTTCATTCCCCAAGCGGATTCTTTTCTTTCGGCTGTGGAATATTTTATTTTTCCAATTTCACAATCTACTTATGTTAAAAAACGGAAGGGGAAGAAATCCAATCAGCCCGGCTCAGGTTTGCGAAACAAATAATGCAGCCAGCACAGAACCTTAATCAAACAGTCACATTCACAGCCACAGTGACGAGAGCTCTGCCTAATTTAAAGTGCTCAGGGTGTCCTAGGAAAATGCCTCCTGTCAACATCTGTAGCCGGCACCAAGACAGACACCGAGGAGGCAGCATGGCTACCCAGGCCTGGCATCCTGGGAAATCAGGGGCACCTGCAGGCTGCGGGCTTGGCCCTCAGCCTCCGTTCGCACCTGAATGCCATTCTCTTCTCTCTTTTTGTTATGTAATGAGAGGAAAGGAGCAAATTTGGAATCTGGGAGCTTCCTTTGTTTCACGCATGTTGTTATGGTCTGAACGTGAATTGTCCCCAGTAGCTCATGTGTGAGGAGGGCTCAGCTGTTGGAGGAGGCCGAATCTTGGGGCCTGTGACATTAGCAGACGCGGATCTGTGCGGGTGGGCTGTGAAAGTGCTCTTTCTGGTCCACCTCTAAGCTTCTGCTTCCTGATCTACCAAGCTGTGAACAAGCCATGCCGCAAGCTCACGCCACTGAGGACGTAATCTGCTCCAGACACCATGCTGTCCGTGTTAGCGGGTCTTATGTCTTCTGAGACCATGAGCGAAATCCATCCCTCTCCTTGAGTTGCCTCTGTTGGGTACGTTGTCATAGCAACAAGAAGAGTAACTGAGACAGAAAACTGGCACCAAGAGTGGGTTCACAGAGAGACACCTGACCATGGCGTTCTTGGACCTTGGACTGGCCTGTGGAACGTGAAAGGCTCTGGAGTTGTGGGCTTGAGAAGCGGGAGAATGCTGTGTGAGCTTCTAGGCCGGAGCGGGGTCGGGAGTCAGAAGACCAGAACGCCCAAAGGAAGCGTGGACAGTGAAGACTGTGCTCGTGAGGAGTCCGAGGGGACAGACTCCACTGGGACATAGAGGAACGTTCTTAGCTGGCAGGACTATTCTGGGAGGTGGCGAATCCTTTGAGACTGTGGCCTGTTTAGCAAAAGTGTATCTCCGGGGGCTGGCCTTGATGGCAATAGTGGTCTCTGGATCCGCAGAGGCCTGCATTCCCCACTTCCTGATTTGATAATATCTGAACCAGTCACATCACAGGCTGCTTTTGGCATGGATTGATGCTTGCAGAGACACACCTTCCATGTCATGGTGGGCTGACCCATCCTCGGAACCATGATCCAGATAAATCCTTCCTCCCTTAGGCTGCCTAGCAATGAGAGAAGCGCCTGATACATACATGTTAAGTACCTGATACATACATGTCACTCCAGTCTGCATTAGAACCCTGTGGGGGCAGTTACTACTAAGAGTCTCATTTTGTAGCTGAAAAAACTATGACACTGAGGGTTTTGTAGGTTGGCCAGGTTTGCTGATGGAGACAGGACCCAGAACTCGGCGGCCAGCTTTGGAGTCTGTGTTCCTGATCCTCATGTCCCATGCCTTGACTGTCACACGGGTCAGCACTGATCAGAAGCTCTGACAGACAGCCGGGGCTGCTGCTGGATGAAGAGCCCACTTTGGCCACTTCTCGTAACACTGTTGTCGGACGATGTGACTCGCAAGACGCAGGAATCAGTGCGGGATTGTGAGGTCCCGTAAGTGCCCAGCGCTTCTGCTGACTGCACTATGAAGACCTTATGACTGAGTGGGGAAGTGGGGCAGTTGCTGCCCACCACGCCTTTGCCCCTCAAGTGGCTAGTATGGAGGGTCTTTGCCTGATGCCATTTCTTCTGACTTCAGTTACCGCTGGACTGGAGCATCCCTACTGCCCGCCGGTGAATCTGGGTGGGATAAGGCGGTGAGTGAGCACCCTTGTCCTTCCGGCTCGGGTGTCTGACTCAGGCAGAGATATGTGACTCTGGGGTCTTCCTGCTTCCTCCTCGCTCCCTGAGATTGAAACTCATCCGGGACACTGAAACGACACACCCAAGCCCTTCCTCACACTGCAGATAGATCCAGCTCTGCCCTCTGAAGGTCATTCATGCGTTGTGACCATGATCCTGAGATCAGGAGGACCTGAACTCACCCAGGGGTACACCAATTCTTATGTCTGTAAAGGTCTCTTATTGATTTGGGGGTCCCTTGAGATAAGTCCCACTTATACCCAGGCCGATACTTGCCACACAGTGGGTGAATAAATGAACAGAAATGACCGTCTCAGACTTCACTAACATTTAAGCAAATTCCGTGAACATCCGGTTTTTCCAGTATAGTACGTCCGTTTTCACTTCACACAGCAAATGCCCTGTAAGGCCCTGTGGGTACTGAGTAAGAATTGGGAGTCTGCTTTTCAGTGAGCGGGGCAGGATCGACTGTGCCTCTGGGCTTATAGACGGGCCAGGACAGTCTGTGGGCCATGGTGACACGGTCTGTGCTTTTAAATCCATGCAATGGTTTTTATTTACTCTGAGGATTTCACACATGTCTACAATGTAAAATTGCGTCTTCCCCACCCCCCGCTCCTCTCACCCAATTCTTGCCCACCCAGCTTCAGGCTGTTTTCAGTTGCTGCTTTCAGACCTCTCCACGTCTAATCAGAGGACGCTTCGATGTGCGCGGGTGTGGAGCCATCCGCTGGTACACTGGCTACCTACCAGTGGCTACAGTCCCAAAGAGAAATGATGCTCCCTCCTGCCAGCTGCCATCAACTGCCTTTAATGACCCTTCAGTGGATGGTGCGTCCACGTGAGCCCCTCCCTCGTCCCCGCTGGAATTTTGAGGTCTGCAGTTTTCTTCTCTGCCTTGGCTCCTGCTATATAACACAGGAGCGCTGTTACTAATAACACTTACTCCCATTGATTTTTTTTTATTTTTATCCCCGAGGACAAACTACCTCATCCCTCCTTAATCTAATGACTAAAATTAGGCAAATCCAGCCATCTGATACATATTAGGCATCACCCCAAAAAGGAAGACATCAAACAAAATATGACCAGACCCCTTTGAATGTCTCCATTCTCTTAACTGCCCGTGCAAATCGGGCAGAGGCCTTCCAAATAGGGAAAAGCTGTTGGAGGCTGTGCATGCTCTCAGGACCCTTTTTTGGGTCAAGTCACCCAGGGAGCACCTCTGGGTGCGGCCCCCTTTTCTCAGGAGCAAGCACTGAGCCTCCTGTGTTTAAGGTTTTACGATGGTGTTTTCCACGCCACAGTGTAGCACTGTGAAGACTAATACCATCCCCTCATTTCACACAGCAGGAAATTCAAGGGAATGGTAAGCCCCAGGCTGCCTAGGAGGTGGTCGGTTCCAACTCAGAACTAGCTTCATCCCACAGGGCCAGGCACTTTCTCCCTTCTCCCCACTCCCTCTGGCAGCCCAGTAAAGCCCAGTAAGTCTTCACAAGACTGACTGACAGAATACAATGGGCACCGCTTGTACCCTTGCATTCAGCGGCCCAGAGAGAGATGGTTGGGAGGCCCGGGTTCATTTTGGTTGTTGCTCTGTAGGACCTGAGATCTGGCCAGGGAAGGCTCTAGAGGAGCAAGTATGTCCAGACACATGGGAACTGTGCCTGAAGGAACTTCAGAAATAACATCTCTGTTCCTCTCTCTCAAGGACACCAATGTGACACTGGGGACGGTTTCTAAATGTCAGAGTCTCTGTGAAGATTGTCTGCCCACACTCGAGGTCTGTGCTAGAATTACAGATGCATCTTCTCTGGCCCTCCGTATTTGCCTTGTTTGAGCCCATCTGTGCTGGGCTGTGGTCAGCACAGGAAAGCACTGCAGGCAGGCTCCCAGAGGACTCTTGTCCCAGCAGACTGATGGGGAAACCTGGTTATTGAAGGTGGAAGACCACGGCAAGAAGAGAGCCTGGTATGAGGTTGACAGCTCAAGCTGTTCTTGCCCAGGCTTTGGTCCACCCCAGTGCATGCTGCATCTTTCAGGGAGGATCTCAGACTTACTGAGGATCATGGGAACCCCTGGAGCCTCCACATACACAAACCTTTCCCCTCCTCTGACCTCAAGGTAGAGGGCAGGACAGACACTAGCACCCACTATGTACAAGGCCAGGCGAGGGGTGTAGAGAGAAAGAAAGAAAGAGAGCCTACTAAGACGTCAAGCTTTCCTTGGGGGCCAGACTCGAGGCAACGAGCCCTAACTGGAGGCAGCATGGAGATCAGAAAGATCCCACGTGCACTGCATGGCCAGTGTGAGGGCTGGAAAGGACTGGTATTCTCTCACCAGATTTGAAGAGGGGACCTAGAAGGAGCAATAAACAACTACCAGACGGCAGCACGCCGCAGGCACACTGCGGGATGTTTTGTCCCCGGTCTCAGAGGCAATCTCCCGAGGCCTTGAAGACGGACATCACTAAATGATAAGGATAATGTATAATAACAGGGACAGGGCGAGCATAGGCGGGCAGGCAGAAAATAGAGGGGATGCGGCTTGCGCCACTCGGAGGCAATTAATTTAATTAAGCATTGCCCTCCTGACGTCTTTACGGTGACAGTTCTTGTTACTCAGCTCTTCCTGTGTTTTGGTCCGGTGTCTCCAACTAGGCCATCTTGTCAAAACATTTCTTTACATCTCTGGCTCTCCCCGGAGTTCACACGGTTCTCAGTGTGAGACAAAAGTCACCATAGCCATCACTCACTAACCGAGGACCAGTTTCCCAAGTCAGAAAAGAACACACATTGTGTGACGGGCACTTCTGAACATCCCATCTGAAGGCCAGTCACCGCCTCGAGAAGGAAGTCCACGGCATGGTGAACACAGACGAAAAGTCAATCCATGTGACAGTGTGGCTGTCCTGGCCACCTGTGTCAAATGTGTGATCACAGTCCAGAAGGAGCATTGCCCCACAGCGATGGTATTCTCCAGTGGGCATTAGAACGAACCCAAAAGACCAAAATCAGAAACTAAATTAAAACGTCCCAAGATCAAAATACAAAACTTGCTCTAGGAGGCTCACAGGGGCGATAGGGAAGTTTGGGGATGACCTCAGATTCGGGCCAACATCACCAGTATCCTTGTCAGATTTCCTCAGATTTCAGGAAACAACTCAGCCAAACCTGTATTGCAACATTCCCCCGGCCCCTACTGTCTGCCGCGCGATGGACGAACCACAGAGAACAAAACAGACAAAAAAGGTTTCCTCCCAAACAGCGTTAAACATTGTGCAGCATGTGGCCCAGGCCAGCAGGTCACCTTTCCGGTCCCCCGAGGGCTGTACAATCAGACAGCCTCATTCTTTATTTCATATTCTGCTACCATCTTGAAATTCTTCCAATAAATTTTGAATAAGGATCTCTACACTTCCACGGCACACTGGGCTCCATCAATTATGTGGGCACTTCTGAATATGGAAAAAGAGCTTTGCCCTCTGGCTTCCATTCCGCTCTTTGACAGAGGACTGACCACTGCTGAAGGTGTTTGAGAGACAGAGAGGTGGCTCCTTCTCATGGGTCAATGAACGGTTCAGAAATGAGCAATGTGACCTAGTTTGGGACAATGAGACGCAAAGGTGGTTTCTTGAAAATCTTCTTTGTTTTTAACATCAATAGCTATGAAGCCAGTCTTTCCTGACCATCAAATGGTCTGTGCTGCAACTGACAGCTGTCTTCCCGATACGAGCAGAGTCAGCTTGACTAGATCAAGGAAAGCTAGCGCTCCTTCACAATTCCATCCCTCTCCTGAGAAACTAACCTTCAACCCACCCGATCTCTGGGCTTCCGTTTGGGTAAAACAGCACGCCCCGCTACTTGGTGCTGTTGCTGTGAGTTACCCCTAAATGTATCTCAACCGACAAAGTCAGATCGGCTTCATCTAAAATCCAGATCTTGCTACTTACCCACATAACACCTTCAGCAAGCCTCATTTTCTCTCCCTGACTGGAAAACGAGGCTAAGTAATCACACTTCATAAGATAGCAATGGAGACCAAAGAAGTAATTCTGAAAAGAGTCTTGGACAGTGCTGGCTACACGCACGGGCTGGGTCACTGACAGGAACCATGATGGTCGATTCTGGACCCGATGGATAGCTTCTGCCACTGAATTTCCTGGTGGTAAGTTGGATAATGAGCTAAATTTCCCAACTACAGGGAAAAGCAATGGTAATCTTTATTAAAAATAAAATTCTATCCTTTGCATGAAAAGCAAGTATGGCTATACCAACAGAATTTAAAGGACTAGGGAAGCCAATTAAATCACGTGCACACTGCGGAGGTAGTCAGAGGCTTGCTCTTTTGAAAATCTGGACCTTCCCGAACCGCTCGCCACAGTAGGGCTTTCTTAATGAACGCTAATTGCAAAGTTCGTGGAATAATGCAAGATGGTAAGGGTGAGAGTCCACCAACATAAAAATAATTGCGGTGGAACATGTCTGTGGTCCTAGTGCTGGGGAGGAAGTAGTTGTAAGATCTCAAGTTCAAGGGCAGCCTGAGCTACACAGTGAGACTCTGACTCAACAGAAAAATCACTTCCACTGGCAACCCTGGTTTCTATCTGAGCAACCTTTTGAATCTGAATTCTTACGCTAACATTGGTCTCTTGAAAGTGTCCAATCTTCCCCTATAAATAAGTACCACCTAAACTGTATGATTTCATCTTAAGAACTGAACTTTAGGGTAGAGAATAAATTCTAATTCTCCGGTGATGGGAAATGAACGGACTCGCTCCACTCACGCTGGAATTGTTTTTACTTTAAAAGTGTGCGGGAAGCGGGGAGGGGGGGGGATAGGAGTGGAGAAAATGGCTTTCTTTTTGTCCGTTATATGGACCATTTTTTGACCAGATAATTCCAGAAGAATCTTGAGAAATTCTAATTGAGTATGCTCACATAGGATCTTTGCCGTGCCTTACACCGCCTCCCTGTGAGGCTGGTACAGGGAGAGAGGCGGAGTCTGTTAGCAGCTCAACAGACACGTACCCTGGGGTGGGTGTTTCTTAAAGATGGCACCAGTTGTGCTGGGGAGATGTTGATGCAGACGCCTTCACAGCCCCTCCATGTCAGTCTGAGAGCTCCCATATGGTGCTTTCGCACAGCTATCAGAGGAATGTTCCAGAAAGACATTTCCCTGCCTGAAACCT
Source organism: Chionomys nivalis (assembly GCF_950005125.1). Classification (NCBI taxonomy): domain Eukaryota; kingdom Metazoa; phylum Chordata; class Mammalia; order Rodentia; family Cricetidae; genus Chionomys; species Chionomys nivalis. Next base: position 3,256,013 of record NC_080108.1, read on the forward strand.
TTCCCTGGTACCGTATCGCCCTGAAGTGCAAGTCCCTCAGCCTGACATTCAAGGTCCATTAAGATTTGGGTTCCTTTTATGGTCTCATCTGTCAACAATCCCTTGCATTAAGCATCCTGTCCTGGTCACACTGAAACCATGGAAACTTCCCGAAAAAAAAAGAATCGGTTAACAACTCAGAGAAAAATGAAGGCATATACAAGAAAGGATGGGTGGGGAGAGGGTGTGGCTTGGTTTAGAGGGAAAGACAATGAAAACCAGAACCAAAATCTCTACACGTCACACAGCATGATTATAAAACCTCATGGCTGTTTATTTAACAAAAAGCGATTATGGTAATTATGAGGAATTGTGGGAGAAAGGAGAGAGCGGGTGGTGTGGGAATCAGCTTCCGTGCACAAAACCCACAGGTAGTGTTTACAGCTGATAAACTCAGAAACAGCCAGGTCTGTGTCTCACAGACACAGAGGGGTAAATGGCGGAGGACACGGACAATACCAACAGGAATCAGAACTGATGCCTATGGGGAGAGAGACCTAAGAGAGAGAAGGGCTGGTCAAGTGGTTTTTCTTTTATATTGTAAACCTTTGGCAGAAAGGTAACTTCTAAAATTTTGGGTACAGATCACTTTCATTTATGAAGAATCACTAGGAAAAATTTGTTCTAAGTCAGAGGAGCCAAACTCCAATACCAAGTTTCATACTAATGTTACAGGGGTTCTCAACCTGTGGGTCGTGACCCCTAGAGGTCAAAAGACCCTTTCATAGGGATGGACCAAGACTACTGGAAAACACTGATATTCACATTATGGTTCCTCACAGTAACAAAATTACAGTTATGTAGTTGCAACAAAAGCTATTTTATGGTTGGAGGTCAGGAACTGTATTTAAGGGTCACAGCTTCAGAAAGGTTGAGAACCACTGCCCCAGAAAACAGAGCAGCAGGGGGTGGTTTACAAACGAAGATCACATGCTTTCCAATGCTGCAGCGGGGAATATAGCAGTGACGGGGAGATTATCTGGAACCCATTTGATGCGAGCCTCAAGGCTTTGCAGGTGTGTGCTCACCTGGCCTGGCAGGTTCTGCAGGCTGGAGGACCATGCTTCTTACAAAGCACTGGCATTCCCTGAGAGATTCAGTGACATGAAGCCGATGTGCCATGCCCGATTTGCCTGCCGTCCACATGGGAGCAGGGTGCCGAAATGTCCCCAGCAACAGTGGGTTACTCTGCTGTGGGGCTGGAGCTTGTTTCGGATGAATTATCTGCTTGTGTGCATGGCGGCTACTAGAATGGGGATTGATTTAACGTTGAAGTCATTTCCTCGCTGCCCCGTGCCACTTTTTTAGTGCTCTGTTTGCTTTGTCTGCATGGATTGTGCGGCAATTTATTCCCCGTTTATTTCTGAGGGAAAGGCCGGTGATGTATTACTTTTATATTAGGATAAACAATGTCTGTAAGGAAACTGGCTGCCCTCATCCAGCCCTTTGCTCGTTCTTCTACTAAAGGGAAGAATGAAGAGATGGTCAACAAGGGATGGCAAAGGGGGAAAGCGGGAATGGAACAGAATTAAAGATCTCTTGAAGGAATGGGATTTAGATGGAGGACTATATGGCTCTGAGAGGTTTTTGTGATAGGAGCCTTCACTCCAATCCTAGGAGGGATGGCTGTCCCATCTGTGCAGAGGCTGCCTGTTTAGGTCCCAGCACGCTCAGCAGACCAGACAAACACATGCCTGACACCCACACGCTCATGTTAAGTTAAAGGGCTCTTTGCTTTCAAAACTTACGAGATGTGTACCAGTTTTTGTCACCCTCACTAACAGTATCCTTCAAACCAAGAGACACGTCAAACAAAGCACAGATCCTGCCACAGACTGGCATCCAGCCAGGCATAGATCTCTTTCCCTCCCATCTCTGAGCAAAGAGTCTCTTTAGCGATTTTTTATTTTAAAATATGAAAAACAGAAGTGTATTTATTCAATATGCATTTTTAAAAACTCAACATAATTTGAAAGAAATGAGGCAAAAATAAGACCATTGTTGAAGATCCAGAGTTCATATAGAAATGGGGAAAAGGAAAGGGAACCCAGACTGGTCAGGACTCTTGGCTAGAGACCCACTTTGAGTGGGTCTCCCGCAGGTCTTTCTTAGAAGCCACTGGTCTTCCTAATGCTTGGTGGCAGCAAGTATGCTCCTCTAGCAAGCCCTGGATGGAGAGCACAATGGGGGTCCTGCCATCAGTTAGTGTGGACCGTTTGCTTAGATGGATGTATTGCTGGGAGGTCCATGCTGAGGTGGCTGCAGTCTGGGTGTTAGAAGGATGGCCACCTAAATTTAAATCCTCAACACCTATGTAAGAAGGCAAGCACAGATGAGCACACCTGTAATCTCAGCATCGGTGGACAGAGGCACCCAAATTCCAAAAGAACAAGATTCCAGTTTAGAGAGAGACTCTGAGTCAAAGCAAGAAGGTAGAGACAAATTCATCAGGCATCTTGCTCTGGCTTTCCCAAGTGTACAAGTGTGCACATACTCACATATGCATTATATATGACACACATTCAAACACTTTAACAATATGAGTGTATATCTTTGAGGGCTGGGGATGTAGTTCAGCTGACAGAGTCCTTGAAGAGCACTCATAAACCCCTAGGTTAGATCCCAGGACCACATAAAACTGTGCACGGTGGTGGATGCCTACATTCCTGGTACCTGGGATGTAGAAGCAGGAGGAACAGAGTTTAAGGTCATCCTTTGACACATAGTTAATTTGGAACCAGCCTGGGCTAAATAAGGCCCTGTTAGTAATGGATGGACAGGGAGTGAGGGGGAAGAGGGGGGTAAGTGAGGGAATATGGGGAGGGACAGCTGAAACAAAATGCCCATTTGAGGGGTCATACAGAAACCTAATATAGTAGAAGAGTCTTAAAAGATAGACATATATGAAAGAAACTTAAATTGGAATCACCAAATAATGGGGAGACACAGCCACAACTAGACATCTTTCACTACCAAATGGAACTTCCAGTACGGAGAATGGGCTACAGCTAAGTGAGTTCCTGACGAAGGGGGTCCCATGGGAACCCCAAACAACCCATGCTATTGACTGCCCACCACAGACTGATGGCAAAACTCTGTTTCTGAAGACAACATCTACATTACTCACTGAACATGGAGAGGTCAAGCTGGCGCCTACCTAGAGCCTTCTTCTCTGCTGCCTAGAGTTCATGCCACAGGAAGGTACACTGCACAGCACCGTAGGAGAAAGGGAAATGCCAACCCAGCTACAAACCCTGGAGACCTACAGTGGTGACAGTCTGCAATACACACCGGTGCAGCAGTGGCACCAAAGTTGTGGGAGCAACCAACCACTACCGCATTGGAATTAGGGCCCACTCCGTGAGATGCAACCCATGGCTGACACTGCCTGGGTGACCCAGAACCTGAGACTAGACAGGCTGTAGACCTAGGGGGACCCCAAATACTACTGGAAGAAAAGGACTCCTAATGACATTCTGTTATACTCATTGGTCAGTGTCTTGCTCAGCCGTCATCAGAGAGGCTTCCCCCTGCAGTAGATGGGAAGACACACAGAGACCCATAGCTGGGCAATGTGCAGGGAGTAAGAGACCTTGGAATACTCTGTCCTAAATTCTCTTCCCTCAGGCCTCAGGGAACTCTGCAGAAAAGGTGAGATGATTGTAAGGGCTGGTGGGTATGGAAGACAGCAAGGGAACAAGTCCCTCCAGAAACAAGAGGACTGATGCTCACAGAGACCGAGGCAGCCTACACAAGGCTTGCGCAGGTCTAAGCCAGAGAAGGTCCCAGCGCTGGGAGGGGAAGGAGGCACCAGCTCCCATCCCTAACCCAGAAGCTATTTCCAACTGATAACCACTCACAAAGGAAAATTTTGTTTTCTCTAATGGAATTTCACTGGGTATACAAACCACACTTAAGAGTAGGCTCCATGCCCAGCCATGGATGGCCTACACAAAGCTAACTCAGTGGTATTTTTTTCTTTTGTCTCACAATGCTTTGTTTGGCCATCTTTTCCCCCTTATAGGATCTTTTGTTTATATATCATGGTTTCCAATTTTATTTTTATGGGCTTTCCGTGTATGTGAATGCATGCGTTACAGCGTCTGGATGCTATTTCCTGTGCTTTTCCTTTGGTTCTTTTCTCTTTGTTTTGTCCTATTGTGGCTTGTTTGCTTTTACTCTTATCTTAGTATTTTTAGATGCCTGTTTTTATTCTGATGAGAGGAGGAGGAAAGGCTGTGGACTTGGATAGATGGAGAAATAGGGAAATAGGGAGGACCTGGGAAGATCTGAGGGAAGGGAGCCATATTCATAATACACGGTACAAAAAAAAAAAAAAAAAAAAAAAAAAACCTCTTTAAAGAAAGCAGAGAAAAAAAGAAAAACTAGGTAAGAATTATATCTTGGAATGCACAAATGAGGAGGTTACAGGCATGGCTTTGGAAATATATCTAAGTATGTTCAGATCATAATTTTCCATTTCCTGGGTGTGTGACTGTACATATATTGCGTAACCTTTTGAATATTCTTTCTTCCCAATTAATGGAATTAAACCTAGCCTATAATTATGTAATAAATTATCGCTGGCAGAATTAAGTAAGGGAATGAGAGGCCTGCAGAGGACAGAATCCCAGCGAGAAAGTGCTGAGCAGATGGAGTCGGCCTTGAGGCAGAACTGGACCCCAAACCCACAGCTAGAGACAGCCTGGCCCCTCTTTGCTCATCTGCGCTGGTGGGGACCGGTGGAAGAAGGCTTCCTTTGGCCTGCAGATCTCTGGTGGGCCGTGGGCGGGGCCACTGTCAGGACCACAGGGAGTCCTCTTCCCTCCTCCTGCCAGGGGACCTTCCATTCTAGAAGGTCGACACAGAGACCCAACAAGTACTGAATGCCACACTCCTAGTATTCACACAAGGAAGCAGCCCCATGCCTTTGGCCCTTTTTACTTCTAACCCAGACTCTTTCAAAGATCACTAGTGAATTTTCACCTCGATGCCTCCCACCCCTCTAGACGTTCACAGGGTGAACTCAGCTGTCAGCTGAGGTTGAAACAGGCAGGACAAAGACACAAAGTGCTTCCGTGTGTGGTGAGTAATTACGGAATCTGCTAAATTACAGTGATTAGGCCTTGCCAAGGAGAAGTCAAAAAAAAAAAAGTCTCCAGCAACTTGGGAGCTGGGAGGGGGAGAGTTTAATTAAATAGCTCTTTGCTCCTGATTTAATCTCTCCCTTGGAAAAACCCACAGGTTCTGGAGGGACAAGAGGGAGAGAGGGCAGAGGAGGACCCAGGAAAATTCTCCCACCGTGGTGCCTCCTGGGTCTTTAAATGGTTCCCGGGGAGTTGGTGATGAAGGGAGGAATGGGGGCCTTTGTTATGGAAATGCAAGAATTAAGCCAAGGATTGGAGCCCTTGAGGGAGGCTGTGAGGAGGGTCCAGTAATAACCATTCCTACAATCCTGTGGGGGCCAAGCCAAACCTCAAGTGGCTATAGATTTTTCTCTTCAAGGATTTATTCTCCTTGTGGCAAAAGTTCACTACCCCAGACTCTGTCATTTGGGTACAAAAAAAATGTGCTTTTGAAAAAGCCACCAAACACTGAAAACAATGGCTTCTCTGCCATCTACTTTACCAGCAAATGTTCCTCTGAAGACTGATTAAAATTTGATTTTGGAGAGGAGAACACCAGTGCAGGCGTGGGCCTGGCATGGAGGGGTTAAACTTAGACAGGGGAAGAGTTCTGAGCCTCTGTGGATTTCAGTTTTAGGAGGAGAGTCCCAGTCCAGAGCGGGACTCCAAGGACTGAGAAGGGGCTGCTGAGTCCACAGAAGGAAGACCTGGAAGTACTGAGTACCAAGGGCCATCTAGTATCCTGCTTAACCACTAGGCTTGCAGAGCTAACAAGAGAACTCAGTGATTGACAGCTCCCACTGCTTAATCATGAGCCCTGGAGTTCAAACCCCGTGTCGAGCAGCTCACGAATGCCTCCAGCTCTGACAGGGCCTTCTAGCTTCCATCGGCATCTGAACACACATGTGCACACACACAAACATATATGCATATACACATTAGCAAAAATTTCAAGTGCAAACAACATGAACACTTGCAAACAAACACAAACATTTGTGACCTTGATCAGTCTATCCTTTCCCTACGTCTAATTTTTTATATTGATATCATCTGCACATTTGCCGTGGGTACACATTGCATGATTTTAATATGATGAAGTGACAGTAAGATTCTTAAATGAGAAAAAAACTAATTGATCAGCGTCCTGGAAGCTGTCTGGATGACATGACTTTATTTAAAGACCTTTCACGGCTCCTACAAAGACCTCTCTCCCTGCAGCTAGTGAGTTAGCTGTAATGGAGTAAGGAGGGTAGAGGCCTTTAAGTTGGTCTTTGCATTCACAGGCGTCCTTTGAGATACCTGTCCTTCCTTTTACCCAGAGCCGAGAGTTATTTCTCTTGGGTTTGTGTGTTCTTGACAATGACTTCGGATGTCCTCCGAGTCTGGTGCCAGAATCCTTCCGAAGATGAAATTCTATTCGTGTGAAGTGGGTTGGGCCACTGTGGGTCCTCATAAAAACCTCTCGAATGTTGTAAATATAACCCTGAGACCTAGCTGGAAGAACATGCCAGAATGGTGGGGATATGAGCCCTTTCTTCTGACTGAAGCAATAATTAAAACCAGGCCGACTGGAAATGACGATTCACCACACTGACCCTTCAGAGGCAGGAGACTAACTATCATTAAAAGGTCATCTTTGCGGCTCGGACTGCATATGGTTGGGGAGGTTGGGGGGCGGGGTCCAAATGGTTGTGCTTTCCTTTACAGCACTGCCAACAGGATTTGAGAATCCACAGGGCCTCATCTGTTGTTCCTTAAGCAAACAGTTAATGTAATTTGAAAGTTCACTTCATCCTTGGGATGACAGCTAGCAATCCTCCCCCAGCATGTGCTCACTCTCCCTTTAAGGGAGGTCAGGGCACTTTCCCAGGAGTCTCCAAAGTGCTGGACTGTCCCATGGACTCTCCCTGCCCACCGAACACAAGGAAGGTTACATACAGAGTGCACAGTGAGTACACCTTCCTAGTACAGCAGCAAGATTCCTCACTGGCTCTCTTTAACTGGAAAACTTGTGTGTGTGTGTGTGTATGTGTGTGCACGCGCGCGTGTGTGTATGCATGTGTGCATGCACGTGTGTGCGTGCTGAGTGTGTGTATGTATGCATGCACATGATGACCGTGCATGCCCATTAATGCATGTTTGGAAACCAGAGGCTGATATCAGGTATCTTCTTCTATGTTTTCCCCTAATTATTCAAGACAGGATCTCTCACTGAACTGCACTGATGAGCTGGCCTGACTGGACAGGAAGCCCCAGTCAGCCTGCTTCTTCCTGCCAGGTGCTAGGATTACAGGCACAGCATGTCACTAGGCCCAGCTTCTATGTGGCCGCTGGAATCTTAAGTCCTCCTGTTTATGCAGGAAGCATTTTACCAGATAAAGCATCTCCTTAGCCCAAAGCCAGCCTTTCAAAAGGCATGCTACCACCGAGTACCGTCAGCGGCACTGATACCCACAGCCTTGAAGGGAGATGCTGGAGGAAGTGACTGTGTGGGGCCAGGGTTGTGCTGTTGTAGAGCACACAGCCCCAAGTTCTGTCTTTCTCTACTATAAAATGATATAAAAGAAACCCAGTGAAAACGATGCCTGCATTTCTATTGAAGTACCTAAAAAATGTGCCAGTGAGAATTAGCGGCCATGGAGAACCAAAGGAAGGAAGAAGGCGTTTACCGGTATCCACAGGCTTTTTAGCAACTGCCATCTTGTTTAAGCTTGAAAAACCGTCCAGGGAGTTAGGTGCTATTATTGTCCCCTCTATAGTGTGTGGAAAGTGCTTGGCTTTGGTCCTGATGCTGCTAATGATGATATCATTGCTGCAATGGCAAAGTTGTGCTTCTCAAATCAGACACTCCTGACAACTACATGACCTTAAGCAGGGGGACAGAACCTCTGGCCCTCAGTTAAAAATGATACTAGGAGCCAAGGGTAGCTCAGCTGGTAGTGTTTGCCTGGAACACAGAGTCCTGGGTTTGCTCCCCAGCACTGCCTGGCAGTGCTACCTCTACCCTCTACTCATTTCACTTGAGACGTGGAAGCCGGAGGGTCAGAGGTTCAAGGCCTCTTTAGTGGGCTTAAGGCCAGCTTCAAGATATCTAAACAAGCGTACAAGATTTCTGGAATAATCCCAGTAGACTGCCCGGCGCATGGAAATTCCTAGTAAATCACAGCCATGGCTGTGCAGGAAGGACTAACCAGATGAACCACACCAGACACGGGGAAGGTCAACCTAACTGCTTTAACTTATCAACATCCCCAATCCAGGCACCGTGAAATGAACATGTCACAAAGCAAACAGACCAACTATAACACTGTCCTGAGTCATGGAGCCACCAGCCCTGGGAGATCTTCGGCCAGCTCCTCATGACCCATGAGGCATGTCAGTCCAGGGCTGGCAGCTACAGGCTGGTGGGTTTGATAATATGTTGTCTTCTGTTTGCTCCTTTGTGGGAAGACAGCTCCGTGTGAGCAGAAATGGTGGATACATGGGTGTGTATGTGTGCGTGCGTGTGTGCATGCATGTGTACGTGTGTGCACGTGTGTGCATGCACGCGTGTGTGAGACGGCTAAGGGAGATCCTGGAAGTATTCTGAAAAAAATGGCAGAATAAACATCATCGATTCCCAGCTTGCTTCACCGGGGAGACTGGCTGACCAAGCTAGGTCTAGAGATCTACAGCCTAGCCTCCGCATCTACGCAAAGGGAGATGGTAAGACATACATCACAAAGGTACTGATCTAGGGTTTCAACACCTTTGCCACTGGCAAAGGGGAGAGTGAGATGCCCTGGATAGACAAGAGCACACTGAGTTTAGCCCCCGGTCTCAGGACACCAAGAGTCTGCTGCAGGTAGCACTTATAGAAAGCAGGGCTGCAGCTGCCCTGCACTGAGCATGGGGAGGGGTGCCCAGTGTTTCTCCTTGTTTTTCTTGTCCGTATGGAAGGCATCGCTCTCCCCTCAGAGGGTGGAGGGGAGAAAGAAGGGACATGTATTATAAAGAAGTTACCAGACCTGCACCTAGAAGGGGTTCAGGAAATGTCAGCAATTACTAGTGTAATTCAGGTTTGGGGGTAAACATGCTGAACAAACTCAACATGTTATTATTCCTCTTCTTATATCTACTTCATAGGCCTTCAATTAAGGCATAATTAAAGATTAGCTGAGGTTACAAGGGTAGCTGCCCACATTTGCTTTCTTCATTGGTCTTCCGTGCTCCTTGTAACTTTTATTCAAGCCTCAGGCAAGACATAAAACCATTCTCCAAACACCCAACGCTGCCAAAGGCAGATGAGATTTTGTAACATCCTGAGAGCAGGGCAGTGAATTTGTTCAGTTTATGTCTCAGAGGCCAGGGAGATACTGAGCAAGCTGGGGCGCAGAGGGTGACAGATGCAGCTGGCTCCTGAGGTGCCAGGGGCAGACTGGGTATGGTCCGGTGCCCATGGGCCTCTGTCCAGTAGCACAGAGTAGGGATGCCTCTCTGTGAACCACAGGAAGCACACAGGTGAGTTCCCACACCCTGGATGAGCTGATGAGGAGACCAGGGCCACCCACCAACTGCAGGCTGGAGTTTAAAACCCCTTCTCAGGAAAAGGGGAGGGGATGGGATTTGCTTCCTGGGCCCCTAGCACCACCATGCACAGTAAGGATTAGACCTCCATTCTGTCCCTGTGAAATACTCCTAGGAAGAAAAAAAGACGGTCATCACTTAGGCAAGGCACAGGGCAGAATTTCCGTCAGTGAAGGGAGCCCAGCACTGCTCCTCAGGATAGATCCAGACTTGGAAAGGGGAGCTAAGGGTATGCTGCTGGGGGAGCCCCAGCACAAAGAGCCATTAGGTACTTCTCCCCAGGCTCATCCACATATGATTTGAAAACAGGAAACCGAGCCCTAAAAAGAAGGTGCCCACATTAGCCCCTAAGAGTCCCTAGTTCTGTCCCTCGTTGCTTTGTTATATGATAAACATGGGATTCCTGGTAAATCAGGAGTCCTCCGGGACCTGTGCTGTTAAGGACTCCCTAGGCCTCCATTGTTTCTACCATCTGGGACTTGAACTAGAAGAGCTAGAGGGCTTCTCCCCCTCCCCCCTCGTGCTATGGCAGCTCAGTGGCGACGGCTTGGGCACATCCCATGAGCTCTCCCTGCCTGCTTCCCAAGGTGGCGTACACACAATTGCTTCCCAGGAGGTCAGATTTCGCACACTCCAGCCATTACTTCGAGCACGCTCACCTGATCTGCTTCCATGAGAGTTCATAAAGTAGGCGGTGGGAGATGTGTTAATAGTTTTCATGAGGTGCTATGGCCCGGGATCTGGGGATGATATGAACTATGTTTTGCGTTAAAGCCTACTTTACTCTCCCGGGAGAGCAGACAGACTCTATGTGGATTATTTTGTTTTGGTTTGGGGAGCCCAGGGAGTTTTGATTTACTATGCAGAGGGGATTGTGTCTCATGGCCCGCCTTCATTTTGATTCTGCTTTTGCATCTCTGTGAACTTTGTGAGCAAGGAAGCATAGGACTTTTAGGGCTTCTGGAACCCTTGGAAGCCAGGAAGGGAAAAGGGGAGCTAAGCACCTATTAAGTTCTGGGGACCCTTTAACCCCTGTACAGTGGCTCTGTGAGGCCAGGTCTTATACTCGGCCCACTTCACAGGTGAGGGGATGGACTCAGAGAAATAAGATGCACGGCCTGAAGCTAATGAGCCCTGCAAATGTGTTTAATTACAGAGTTGGCATGCTTTGATCAATTGTGTGTGTGATGTGTGTGTGTGGTGTGTATGTGTGTGTGTGTGTGTGAGTGTTATGTGTGTCAAAAAATGAAACAGAAGAATGGTTCTGAGTGCTGGACACTAAGCACTAAGGAGCTTGGGTGAAAGACAGATATCTGGTCCACGGAAACACGCAGGACAATCTCCCACGCCTTCTTCAGAAAGTTGAGAGGCATCACTGCATCCTTGTACAGCACCATAACATGGACTTGGACAAATATACGTTCACATGTGGGAAAGGTTTAGATAGGAGCCATCCCTTTGACAAAGAATTTCCTACCTTTAAATTCCAAAGAAGTACATACTTCAAGAAAATTGTGAACATATTTTTTAAAATCCTGTCTGGGGAGTTAAAGGAGCTGAACTCTATCTACATCTACTACGGTTAGACGGGACCACATCTAGCCAGTCATCCTGTGACCTGGAGGCAGCGCTCGCTCCCCTGGGATGGTGGGGTTGGACATCCGGTGCGATCTCTGAGGTTCTTCTGAGTTAAAGCTCAATGATGCCATCTGTTAAATCCACTTTACCAAACAGCTCATTCTCCGGCGAGGGATAAATGAGGTGTTGCAGGCCTGCCTTGCGGGTTTCATGTGGGCAGTTCATCTCCTTCAGCTGGGAGGTGAGTTCCTGGAGGGCTGGAATGTGTGTTAATGCCTGGCGCCCGGCACATGCCCGTGACTGTTGAGTTAACTAGGGGCGTGGATGACAAGCGGGGGTCTTATCATTCCTGGTGCAGTCTAAGGAAAATGAAATCTTAATATAGCTTCACTCTGAGCCATGTTTTTCTCATTTATCGATGGAGAGCAATAACGGCCTCCTCACAGGGTTGTTGACCGCTTATTATTATTGCCAAGTTAAGGGTTTTTATTGAAAGGAAGGTGAAGGAGAGAGAATAAATAAAAATCTTAAAGGCTGCAATTAGCGCTGTAGTGGATGGCTTGATTAGGCTAATGGCGGCTGCACAGGTGCACCTGCGCTCACGTGGTACGCCATGTGGCGGGACTGTGGAGTGGGGAGTGCGTGATGATCACAGGCGAGAGATCATCTCTCCGACTAGTCGGGGGTATAGTCTACGAGCCTCACGGGATTCCACACTAGCTGTGGGAGGCAGGGACTGCCTTTCCCAGTCTCAAGATCAGAAAAGCAAACTTCTGAGAGGTTAGCTCATCCGCTAACGTCAAACAACGCTAGAGGCCAGGAGGCCGGTCAGACCAGTAGGTTTGATGAACTAAAATGCGCATACCCCATAGCATGAGCGGTTTCAATAACCGCTCTGCTCCATCTAGAGTGAGCACAGAGGTGGAGACGAGGAGATGCCACACAACCGATGAGAGCCCATGGGTCAAAATCAAGATGAATCAAGATGGAGTTCATACATGGGGAGAGACGGGAACTGGAAACGGCTGAATAATTTCACCAAACGAAAAGATGTGTTAACTACAGAACTTACTTAGTAGAAAAACGACTCCTTCAAAACCACTTCCCTTCTTCACTTCAGGGATTACTTTTTCATTGCTGTTTTTTTTTTTTTTTTTTTAAATTTGGTTGGAAATGTGGCCCAGAGCATCCCTGACACTGTTGGTCACAACCTGCACAAGAGCGTTTGGTCATGAAGGACAGTGACCCCAGGCATGTCTGAATCTCGGGGCTCGGAGACCAGAGGAAGAGGAAAGGAGTCCTGTGGACGTTGTCCTCCCTCCATCCGGAAATGAGACCCACACTGCTTAGGTCTGCAGAACTTAGAAGTCACTGTGTCACAGAAGCCAGCAAGGAGTTGCCCTGGATACAGGTCCTGTGAGAAGTTCTCAGCAGGGTACAATAGTAAACAAGGATGTAAGGGCTGGGGGAATTGCTCTGTCACATGCTTGCGAGGTTTCATCCCCAGGACTCAGGTAAACAGCCCAGCAGGGTGGTATGTTCTTACAACCCCATTGCTAGAACCCTGGAGTCCAATAGGAGCCAGCCAGTCAGCTTAGCTAAATGGGAAGTCCTGGGGTCACGCTAAGGGATTCTGTCTCCAAACAAAAAGGTGGAGAGCCCCTCAGAAAGGCAGCAGAGGCTGGCCTTTAGTTTCATAAGCACATGTACTCTTATGCATATACATGTACCCCAGTAACAGCCCCCCACTCCCAAGAGGGGGAGCGCTGCATATACTCTCTCCTGCTTAGACACACCAGAGGATATATCTAACACGCTAATGCCCCCGGGAACTCGTGCACCAAGGAATGTCTTTGACCTTAGTCTTCCCAGAGTTCAAGTGTCTCTGGAACCCCTAAGACGGGCAGCACTGTAAACAGGAGCAGGGTTAGCTCGTTGGGACTGCGCTTGGAGCATCCTCTCCTGCTTGCTTTATTCCAGTTACCCCAAGACTCTCTCTGCGGTCAGACATCACCCTGACTACTGAGTGATTTTTCTACCAGGGAATCTACTCGACTTTACTTTTAGCAAGAAGCTTCCCATGACTGCTCCCTATCCTAGAAGAAAGCAAGGATTCTCCAGCCCGACGTTCCAGCTGCTCCCTAACCCCGCTCTAAGTAGCAGCAGCCCTAGGCTCCTCTCGGCACCATGCTGCCCTCTGGGTCCTGCTCAGGCACGCTCGGTTTCGGAGTACATTTATTTATTTTGAAATAATCTTACACTCCCCTAAAAGCTGTTTTTAAAAAAGTACAGAATTCTTTGGTACTTTTTGCCCACTGTCTCTCAGTGACAGTGTTCAGCTTGCTCCAAAGAGTTCTCTTTATTTCCTACCTCTGAATCAACTGCCTTGAAGTCCAGGTCTGTGTCTGTCTTTATCTTTGTGTCTCCCCTGGAACCTGGCATGGAGCGCGGATCCACAGGCACAGGTTCGGAGGCTCCCAGAGGGTCCCATTTTGTTGTAACCATTCAAACAGACAAACAACCAAAACCAGAAGCAAAAAAGAAAGAACCAGCCCAAACCGCTCACGATTTATCATTACTTCTTTGAAAAAGGTACCTGAGGATGAAGGATGAAGCTCGAGGGAGTCCCGGTGAGCAAGTGCCTACCCCAATCTTCTCTGTAGCTGCCGCAGCTTTGGGCCAAGGGCAGCAGGCCATCATCTGGTTGCCCATAGACATGGCAAAAAGAGGGCTGTCTCGCCTCTCTGGCACCTTGTCAGGCGTACGGGGCCTGACTTGTATCATAAGCGCGGTTTACACAGTGTGGGTGGAACACACATTTCGGTGCACACCCTTCTCCCATCCCAGACAGGTTTCCACGTGGCTGCACCAACTTGCTCCCAGCAAAGAGTGAGTGAGCAGAGAGAGATGAGCTTCCAGGCAGCAGGCAGACTCCAGAGGAACGCGTGCCTTGCTCCAGAGCCTGGGCTCTTCCTGGGGCTAAGCAGCCAGTTTACTCTCTCCGTTGTGGAGCCTGGGGTGACTTACTGCTGCCCGAGAGAACCACAGGCAAACTTAAACCATGACTGCCTACTTTAGCAGACAGCTCCGTGGACTTTCCAGTCTCGATAAGGTGCGGGCAGCGCAGGGTGCTAGTTCACACCCACCGCTACTCTGACCCTGGCATTGTCTGAAACATTTTCCTTGCTCTGCTTGGAGAACTCCTGGGTAACACAGTCTGAGTGACCAGTGTCCAGTTTCTCTGATTCTTCTCTTGGTCCCCACAGCAACCCATAGCAACTGGAAGCAAAGCGGGTTAACCACTACCGACCTCCAGCAGAGGAGGCGGGTTTAGATGCTAGCATGCGTGAGGCACTCAGAGCAATCTGTAACTCTTAACCAACCTGCCTGTGTGATCCCTGCAGCTGTTGTCAAACAAGGCGCTTCATTACCTGACTGTCTGGTCTTTGCACCTTTGCCAGGCCACCGGCTCCTGCTAAGCCACGGGCCCTTGGAGCGCAGGGGTTAGGTTGTCAGTTGTAGGGCAGAAGGGGAATGAATTACTTTGGAAGAAATTAATTTTCTATGGACCCCAGAGTAGTTCCATAGAAACTCTACAACTTATTTGATGGAGAAAAGTACAAGGAAGAAAACAAAAGCCATCAGCCTTAGGACCTTGGAGAAAACCAGGGATGGGTCTCTCTGCTGTGGGACCTGCTGATATATATATACTCAGTAAATTAGGTTCATGTACACTATATCACTTCTATCCAGTGTCTTCTAGGGGGATTTTTATATCTTTGCTATTTAAATATAATTTTAGGTGCTGGGGATGCAGCTCAGTGGTAGACCCCTTGCCTGGCATAGGCCCGAGACTCAATTCCCAGAACTGAAAAAACAACCCAACAAACCAACCTACCAAAACCAAACTAAACCAAATCCCCACAATTTTAATTGCTACTCCAAACATTGCTGAATGGACAGAAAGCAGTGTTCTTCTATCCACTTTCTATTGCTGGACACCCATGGTGTCTTCCCCGTTTTTGCTTTTGCAACCATTTCAGTCATCTGGAAGCTCTGACAAGGTGTTTTGGGCTCCAGGTATAAATAGGTCTCTCTCCCGATCACAGGATGGATGCTTGGGCTGAGAAAGGTTCTCCTTCCTGGGGACAGTTTGAATGACCACGTGGTAAAACAGCAGACTATTGGCTCAGACCTAAGTCCCTTATGCCCCCATCCCCCAATATCTCGTCCTATTGACATTCCTCCTGGGAGATGCAGTTCCAAAGGACAGGCAGGCTTTGTTGGGTCTCAAGGGCCCTGAGAATGGGCCTGTAACCTGAGCCCCGCAGGCTTGGAGTCATTTGGGCAGGTCACTGTGGGGACATACTGGTGACAGATTAAAGTGCATCTCAGAGGCCTGGATTGTGTTTCCTGAACACAGGTGTTGGGAGATTATCTTTCTGACAAGCCAAGCACTTACCCGGATCTCCACAGCTGCTTTTGCTTCTGTCTCTAGTCCTGGGCCTACCACAAAAATAGCAGACTCCAGCCTTTCTATGTGAAAGCCAAGAGCTGTCTTCGCCACGGCCTCTGTGCCCAGAAGACTTTACCCAAGAGCCTGACAAATTGCCTCACTTTGTCAGCCGAGAGGACGAATAAACATCCTGCACTCAGAGTGGCTGGGCTGCCTGTTGCTCCGCTCCACGGCGGTGACTCCGGAGCTCTCTGCTTGAGCGGTACTGAGACAAACAGGCACTTGACATAGGGGACCTGTCTCCTGGTAGTCGCCTGACTTTGGGCAAACAGGCTGGGTTTTGAGCCCTTCCGTTGCTCCGCCTATTAAAACGGAGCCCGAGTGTCTGTCCTATAATTGCTGTGAAGATAAACCACAGACTGCCACATGGCAGCCCTCGGAGCCCTAAGGAAAGGTGCCAGTGGGGAACATGCACAAGGGACCTGCTGATCTTGATTGTCAGAAAGTAGGGATGGGAAGGAGGGTCTCCACACTGCAGACTGGGCCTCCCGCAGCACTTAGCTAGGTTGTGAAAGAGGGGACGTGGGGGTGGGGTGAGAGGAGTGTGCAAACAGGGAAGGGCTGTTCTGTGCGGGTCTTGATGACATGGGTTCAGGTGTGACCCGAAGGCAGCTTGGTCCTAGCACTGGAGGCAGGGAGGCAAGCGCTGGCAAGGAGCCAGCTAGGAGCCCGCTAGATGCAGATGCCAGGCAGGCAGACGTGGGAACGTGGCCGGATTGGCTTTCTGAGCCCACCCCTAGGTGTCATGCAACGCAGAGCAGGCTCTCCCCGGGGGCTGCCCAAGTCATTCTCACCTCACAAAGCTGTCCCTGAAGTGAGCAGGAGCTGCCTGTGACAGAACCCAGATTGCATTCCTGACTTGTCTTTCTGCAGACTAGTCTTCTGACAGCATCGGCATTGTCTGATCTCCTACTGTGCGCTGGTCTCGTGCTTTTAGACATAGACTTCACTGGGTCCCGGGGACACTTGTGTGATGTAGTTATTTTATTCTTATCCTATGCTGGTGGGAGACTTTGGGGAGGAGGCCCTTTAAATGGAGAGAACCGGAGCAGTGCAGTTAGCTCCTCTGAACACACTGTGGGCCCTGTTAGGCCAAGCCCCCAACTGTTATCCCTTTAGTGCAAGGGCAAATACTCCCCCAAGCCTCTCATGGATCTTAGGGGTTGGTGGGCTCAAACCTATGGCAGGGTGAGGCAGCCTCTCAAAGACCGGACTCCTCCCACTCTTTGTGGGCAACGGTCCCCTTGATTGGCCCATCTTTCCCAAATGCCTCTTGTCAATGACTCTCTTCTCACTCCACATAAGAATAATTATCCGTATTGTGCAAAAGAGAAAAAACGCCGCTTGGAGAGGGAGATGAAGTGTCTGACGCTACATGGCCGCACATGGGGGAAACTGTGAACTGAAGACTTTCTGGCTGGCTCCAGCGTTAACACTGGGCACAATCTCTGCAGCCTCTGCCAGGGAACCTAGAAGGCTGGGAAGCTCGTGGCCTCTCAAGTGCAACGAGGGGTTCACCAGACCCTTCACCAGATGAACTGTTCCCCTCAGACCCTGATGCAAGGGTTCTTTTAGATCCTGCATTCCTGGCCCAGCAATTGTACCAGTTCTAGCCCCCAGGAATGAGGCTTATGTAGGTACCCTTAAGGAGCACACTGCAGGTGACAATCCAGAAGCTGGCTTCGGTCAGCGAGTATGCAACAGCCCTCAGTCTGGCTCAGGAGGGGCCCTGAAGGAAGGTTGTGATTTCATATTCTGGTTTCTAGGCTGTTTTTCAGAAGTTTTAGGGATGGTCTAAACAGCATCCCGACTCTTGGAAATCATGAGACAGAGCAGGAGAGGATACCCTGGTATGGCAATGAGGGCCTGGGGTAGGTGTGAGCAGGGGAATCCTAACTTGGGTAGTGAAGAGATTAAAGGGGAAACACTGACCCCACCTGTGGGAGGTCAGGAAACAAGTTCAATGCCCTTTCCACGTTCATCTGTCCTACCTCTGTGCCAGGGGAGGAATTCACACTCAGCAAAGTGACATCAATTAACTTCTAGTCATAAATTCTTATCTGTCTGGAGCAATGGAAACTCTCAAGGCAGATCCCAAAACTCTATTTTTCCTTAGCAGGAACCTTCCTAGGTCTCTGGTGATAGTCTAAATAGGATAGAGCATTGGATGATCTCAGTAACCGGAGAACCCAGGAGCCATATTAAATGTCAAAACTACAGTCATGAATATAGATGCCCAAGGACCTGAGGAGATGACTCCATTGATAGAGTACTTGCCCAGCAAGCACGGGACTCTGGGTTTGATTTCCAGGATCAGATAAACTAGGCACGATGAAGCACACCTGCAATCCTGGCAGTCAGTAGGTGGTTGCCAGAGGATCAGAGATTCAGAGCTATCCTCGGCTTGAGGCCAGCCTGGGATGTACAAGATCCTGTCTCAAACAAAACGCAACAACAACTCTAGATACCCAGATGGGAACACTAACAGAAGGTGAGCCAGTTCCTCCTACCTCCTGCTCTGCATTGAAAATGCTCCTCTGTACTAAGCGCCCAGTCTGTTGAGTATCTTACTAACATGTTGGTCTACATACAACGTCTGTGGACACCTACTGCACAAAGGTGTAAACGTGCCTGTGGTACAAGTCTTATTGGATGTGCTGGTAGAGCCCACCTTCCCGTGCGGGTCCTTGTAAGCAAGCACTCACCCCGCTATGTGCCTTGCCCCACAGAAGCCAGCAGAGACAGGGGCTCTCGTGGTCCTTTAGTGTGGAAAAGGAAAAGGGAAGATCTGGAGAACCCAGAGACTTTCTAGTAAGGAAGAGCTGGGCCTGAAGCGTTCATCACTTGGGATGAAGGGGCTGAGGTTGCCGGGCTTTGGGCGAAATCATCAAACCTGTTCCAAACCCACCCAGTTGCAGCCGTGTGGAAATGAACAAGGCACTGACTCCATTGCGCTGTGCACTTCCTTGCCCGGTGTGAAGCCTGCACCAGAAAAAAAGGGGCTTAGAAGAATCCGTTCCCCCATGTGAAGCAGTGGCCTTGCTTTGGAGCGACACAAGGACGTGTCTTCTGCTCGCTCTCCTCCCAGTCCTTCAAGTCCCCAGAGCTTGAAGGATTCGGCTCAGGTACACCTTCGAAAGGGTGGCAATCCCAGCATGCCTTCATCATGGGTTTGGGGGGTTGTGGGCAGAGCTGGACATCAGCTGCCTTCCCATGTTCCCAGTCCTGCTGCCCATGAATAGCTCTGGAGAGATGGGTCTGGCTCTCAGGTACTTTGGTCTCTCTCAGATTTGGGACTAATTGCGGCTCTGTTGGTCAAATGCCCGGGCTAGAGTCTCTCATAAAGCAGTCACTTCTGGGTTGGTGATAACATACCCTGCTCCATCAATGAAGCCACTGAAGCCCAGAAAGGCTTCCTGACGCGTCTGTACCATCCCATCAGAAGTAACAGAGCTGGGTTTGAATCTAAGCCTGTGACGCTTCAAGGTCTCTTTCAGCACAAAAGGTCTTCAAAGGATAAAATCAAATTATTATTTTTTTGCTGTGATTTTTCCATATTACTTCCCTTCTAGTAAGACCTGAGATCATTCACTGAGGAAACATACCTGTGGCCAAGCCTGATAACCCAGGTTCCCATTCATAGGATATACACACATGGATAAGGAAATCAATGTGAAAAAAATAAAGTTTTTTTTCCCCTTTGACTAGCTTTTAGATAAAAACGAGAAGTTTTAAACAACTGTTTTGCCCATTTCTGTTTCTGACATACGCTATCAGAAAGGCAATATTGAGCTCATGCACCCGGACAGGTTGGGCAACTGTGTACTGAATATTTTTGAGGCTGAAGCCCAAGAGAGGAACCAGCTTATCCAAGGCCACACAGCTGCAGAAATCCAACTCAGAAACAAGACTCCCTGGCACAGCAGACCCCCCCTCCCCACCCCCAACCCCAGAATGTCACAGTTTCTGCATTTGATTGGATTGTGGTCTGGGCTGAAGTTGGGGAGGGGCACAGAGCAGAGTGCTAGGGGCCTGGCTGGGAAGGCAGAAGGGAACAGAGAAGACTTTATGCCCAAGTGCTTCCTCCTTAGCAAACTTCACAAAGGAACGCTGGCCTCTGCCGCCTAGAGGTTTTTCATGTTGCAGCTCGTGTTGAATTGTTTTATGCTGCAGCCGTAAACTTCTGACAGAGAGGGTGCAGGGACGGGGCTGACCCTGGTTTAACTGTGGCCCGGCCACTGTAAAGCCAGGGTTATGAGGCTCACTTCTGGTGCCAAGGCAGTTTAACAAGTATGAACGCACGTAATTCCTTCCAGCCCTGCCTCGGCATAGGAGAGCTGGTTCTGGGGCGAGGCTCCCTACGCCCCTGACAATGTGGTTCCTATTACCAGCTATCGCGCCTTGCAGCCCCCCCCCCCCCCCCCCCGTGCCCAGCCAGACTCCTTTCATCACAATACCCAGCTTTGGGTCCCTCTGGAAAGCGTCAGAGCGGTTCTGCATCCCAGGAGGGAAGGAGATGGGAAGAGTGGGTGTTCTCTACAAAAGGGGCCTGTCTCACCTGTCTTCAGAAACCCTTCTCTGAACTCCAGTCTCTTTGCAACCCACGCACAATCTCTAGTCTTATTCTGAAAAATCTCAACCCCAGAGGAAATTTGAAATGGTACAAAAACATCCCTAAGTACTTTACCTAAATCTGTCGCGGCTGATACGGTGCCATGCTGCGGTATCTATATTTATATGTACCTTTTATTTTCTCTCTCAAAGCAAGTTGTAGGCTTCAGTACATTGCACACAGCCTGGAACGAGGATGCCCCATAGCCTCAGTACCACGGCATCGCTAAGTAAATGAGCAACAGTCCCGTGGTGCTCTACACATGTGAACAGCGGCCCCACGATGCCCTACACATGTGAACCACGACTCTACAATGCCTACACAGGCCATATCTAAAGAATCCCACATCTTTCTTATAGCTTAAGAATCAATTATGATCTGATCAATATCCAAGTAAAATTTGGTTGCATTTTGCTGGTGTCTCTAAATCTAGGGGTGCTTCCCAATGACCCAAACACCTACGATTTCTCTTTTTCATGCCACCTACCTTCCTAAACCCATGATGTGGCCCCTGAACACAGTTCCTCATGTTGTGGTGATCCCCAGCCATAAAATTGTTTTCATTGCTACGTCATAACTGCTATTTTGCTACCGTTATGAATCATAACATAAATATCTGCTATATGGTCCCAGGGGTCTTGGCCTACAGGTTGAAAACCACTATTCTAAACAGTCCAGCCTCCTGCTCTTTAGCCAGCCCGGCATTGTGGGCAGGCTGGCTGTGCCCTCTGCTTGCTTCAGGCTCAGCGCCTTTGGTGAGCCCATGTGGTGTGACGGGCTGCTGCTTCAACCTAGCTCTTGTTCTTTCCTTTCTCCTTCTTCTTTCCTTTCTTTTCTTGTTCTGTTCTTGCAGTGTTGGATGGAACCCTGGGCCGTGCACACGCTAGGCAAGTGCCCTAGCACTGAGTTCCAAATCCAGCCCCTGGGCTTCTTCCAACCCTGCTTCCAGCCGGCTTCACCATGGGGCTCTAGCAGGCACTGTGTCCGTGTTAGAATTAGTTCCCTACGTGGTTCCTTCCTTTGTAATTAGGAAGCAATCTGTGACACAGGACCAGCTCTGTCATCCAGACTGCCCCCCTGCTCTCCTCCTTTTGCCATCCACTCTTTCAGAGGCTCATGGTCTCCGGCAGCCAGCCAGATGCCAAGGTCAATGGGTATTTCACATTTGCCTTTCTCCCCTTCTTTAATGTCTCTATAGTTGGACATAAAAACCTAAAGATTCAACAAATGAGAGGAGCAATGTCTTGACCCCTTAGCAGGGTTGGACATTGCTGCTTAGGCTCCTCCTAGAGAGTGGGGTCTAACTCAGTATCTGGCAGTCTGTAAATACACCAGGCGTCTTAGTGGAATGAGTAGCGGGTGAGCCAGTGAGCAGGTAAGCCAGTGAGCCAGTAAGCGAGTGAGCGAGTGAGCCAGGGAGCCAGGAAGCCAGGGAGCCAGTGGCCAGTAGGCCAGTGAGCCAGGGAGCCAGTGAGCCAGTGAGCCAGTGAGTCAGTGAGCCAGGGAGCCAGGGAGCCAGGGAGCCAGGGACTAAATACACACGTCAGGGCAAAGTCCTGACTGAGGAGTCTAGGCTTGGAATCCCAGCTCCCAGTCTTTATACACAGGGTAAGTTTAGTCGATAGTTTTTCTGCTTTGAAAAAAGCCTAATATTCAAAATACTCACTCAATAGGATCTTTTTCCAGAAGCTAATATTGGGGACTTTGGAAGGGCTGCTGTAACTGAAGCAGCTTGTAAGGCCAGTAAGGCCAATGGCGTATTTCACTGGCTCAGGGAAGGAGGAACTGGGTGAATTCTGGAGGGCCATGGCTGCCAGGAGAGAAGGCAGTCCTGTAAACTGCAGCAGAAGGAGCAGCTGGAATGGAGTCTGGGTCGGCTAAGTGTGGGCCCCTCGCAGGATGGGTGAAGATACATCATGATCCTCTCTGTGTCCATCCCTTCTCAACCTTTGTCACCATGGGTCCTCTTTGATGTGGCCTGTGCATTATCCCAGGGCTTCTCCTGCTGGGCTGAGAGCAACTTCTGGCTGGTGAGCAGGGCTTCTGGGAAGCAGGGTGGGGGGGTGTCAGAAGCCAGGCTGCTGAGCGATTTGATGACCTGAGAAGCCAGCCCATTGTCCAGGCCTTAAGGGGCCACTGCCCCCTTGCCATTAACCCACCTCAGGATAAAGGCCATCACCAGCTCGGACAAATAAGCAGCTCAGCCGGACCTCATGCATCATCTTGTCACCCACGCAGGGGCCCAACGGGGGGGGGGTGTCTCAGAGCTGAAGGCACTGGAGTGCAACTCAGCAACTTCCATTCAGTGGGCTTCTGATCAGCGCCCCGCGGTTTGGTATCAAAATGCACACACGGCTTTGCCCTCCCCCTCAGGCGTGGGGACTAGAAAGGAAATCTCTGATCTGCTTTGGAGGTTTCCCTAGACCCTGTGGCTTCCTGGGGGGCTGTCAAGAAAGGAGGACAAAGGCCGTTAGATGACCAAAGGAACCTAGTGGGGCAAGAAGAGTTGGGTTGAAAGGCCAGGCGCTCTGAGGACGCAGCGCACCACCAGCTATCTGAGTCATCCTGGGAAAACTGCCGGATCGTCCCAAGGCTTAGCTAGCCTACTCCACTGGTAACAGAACAATGACTACAACAGAGAATTTCCAATCTTGACACCGGCCAGGTACTTTGCTGCCATTTCACACCACATTCTACTACTAGGGAAAGGAGGAAACTCGGAGGCTCCATCGTCCGCTAATCCCAGCTTCTATAATAATGAAGCCATAGGGTAAATCTGCCGCTCTAGAGCCTTCTGACCTCCTGGAGGAATCAATGCGGACAGAAATGCCAGAACAGCCAGCACAGCACCTATGCCCCAAGGCGCTTGATGATGGGACCCACTTTTCTGCTACACGATGTGGATGTGACTTCAAGCCCAGCTGGGTCCAGCGTAGCACCCTGCCTTCAGCGGGTACTGCTTTTCTCCTCCCCCACGTCAAGCCCTGGAAGACGGAGTTTGCATCTAGCAAAGAGCCCTCCACAGCATACACCGGGAAGAGACTCTTGTGTGGGTGAGGCCCCAGTGTGAAGTCAGGAACATGCAATACACCACGGTCAGGCCAGCCACCAGTGAGAGTGTAGACGATACAGGGGTCCTCCCACGCTACACACTCCAGCCTTGAGGATCTGTATGTCCTCACTGCCTGCTTCAGGGCTGAGCTGTTAAAATCTGAGTCCACCTTCCTGAGGCTGGGGGTAGGAAGGGGAAGCCGAGTGAGGGCTCTTCTCCTAGCGCACAGTAGGTCCTTGATCATAATTGGCTCACTTGAATTGCTTTTGAAGGGTAAACAAGGCTCTTTCTTTCCACATTTGTTAACCGAGACCCTCCCTAGATCTCACGTTAACATGATGAAGTGTAGGAAGGCTTTTGCTCTCAGCATTGCTACAAATCAGGGCGGGCATAGCTGGGCCTAGGGGATGATGTTTTAAGAAACAGGTAAATGCTGGGTAGAAGGCCTGGACTTTCACATGGGGAGTGAGGCCTTGGAAGGATCGCTGTGGTTTAAAAGGGAGGGATGCAAGGGGGCAGCAAGTCAGAGGGCAAGAATACACTGAGAAGTGCTATGACAGTGACAAGAGACAGGTGATCACACTTCAGTATACCCACAATAGACTCTGTACCCTGAAAATGCCCCCATTTGCTTCTAATAAATAAGAGGGAGAATAGTGGCATGGGGCGCACTGAACTACTGGCTGCTTTGCCTCTGAGCCGGCCACAGGCTGCCGTCCTCAGTCCCATTCCACAGATGGCCTTGCTGCCATCAGATGTGTATCTTGGAGAATGTCTTCTGGGACACTGACAGAGACGTTTCTGGAAGTATAAATATACGTACTATTATCATGAGCTGTTGCCGCAGCTCTCCAGAGCTAATTTATGGAAACGTGATCTACCAGCAGAGAGGGAAGGGGGCATAAATGAATTACCAGCCAGTTTCCTCTTCTTTCAACTCCGTGGGGGAAGGCCGCCGGCCAGAAGGAAAAGGCATCATAGTGCCAGACCGGTGGGGACCAGGAACAGTGCCGAGACTCTGGTCAGGAATGCAGCGAGGTAATGTTTCTAAGACCCCCATGCTATGTTTGCTTAGCTGCTGCCTTGGGCTCCCTTCTTACCTCCCAACCTGCAATCTCTGAAAGTCACCCAGGGCGGTGTGTGTGTGTGTGGGGGGGGGGGGGCGGGGCAGCTGAGGACTCCTAGGCAGAGTTACGAATTGCTGTGACTCTCCTAAGTCTGGAGGGGAAGGAATGAAGGACCTTGCCTTCTTTCCAGGATATCTGGACACTTTGGGGGCACTGAAGGGCAAGAAAGAAGCCAACATTCACTGGGTTCTTCATTTGCACAGCAATCTGGCAAAGCAATCGAAAGGAAACTTCTGACAGAAGAATAGTGTCAAGTTGGGAGCTTAGGCCCCAGCCCCTTGCATCTATCCTAGCTCCCTGACCCTGAGAGTTAGCACTCTGGACTCCAAATCCCAGCAGGCCAGGTCCTGACCCCTGCCTAGGCCAAGAAGAGGCTGAATAGATTCCACACATCCCAGCATCTTTCCCTACCCTGGTTCCACATCATACCATTTCTGCTTCTTCTAACCTTGTAAAGCAAAGTTGTTTTTTTTTTTTTTCTTTAAGTTGTTGAATCTCAAACACCTACATAAATAATGGCAGTCCAGAGGAAACCGCATGGTTTCCTGGTCCACATTGAGAGCCATTAGCCGGTAATGGGGCATCCAACTGAGCTCAAAGCACCCAGCTCGGACCTGATGACAGGGTAGAGGACCAGGGAAGTGGGGGAGGGTGGGAACAGATGGTCTGCAAAGACCACGCTTAGGAACAGGGAGGAAGGCTGGGTGCTGGGAGCAGCCGGAGACATTTACTCTCAAGGTGGGAAGGCTCTGGAGGTGGCACTAAATGCCCAGGCAGCCAGCGGCCTAGAAAAGGCTGCAGAGCTGCTTCCCCTGCGGATGACCTCACTGTCTGGTGAGAACAATCATTAAGTAGTTCTCCCATGGGGAGTGCTTCCTCTTTCATCCTTTTGCATGGAGGACATCTCGCTAGGCACCCAAAGACACCTGCCAATGTCCCTGTTTAACAACGGGAGGCAAAGCTTTGCTCCACAGCCTAGTGCGGGCACCTTCTTACCGGAACATGAGAACCCGCTTTCATTGTTAGCTCCTATTTATGGCCAACCATACACTTGCCATATGGTGGCAGTGGCACACAATTCCCTCTTAAAATGAAGAAATTCAGTTACATCAGGAAAGTTTGGGGAAAGATGCAGTGGAACAGAACATAAATATCAGTGGAGGTGGGCACGATGCTGGGTCCACACCGGGATGCGGACACAGAAGCAAACAAGGTCTGGAGAACTTTGAGTCCGGTTCTTTTACTGCCCGGACTCAAAGGACAAGACTCCTGCAGGGCGGCGCAGAAGGTCAGAGACAGGCTGAGGGTTAGAGCCGTTCAGGTGGCCTGGCTTGTAGCCCCCACACCAGTGGAATCCACGCTAGCTTCGAGTTTCGGCAGAGGTTTGTAACCAGACAGCAAGCTTTGCTGATGGCAATGGTTTCACAAGCCGGACCTTCTGTTGTACAGCCAATCCTACATGGACGTACAGCTGCCCTTCTGTACACCTCACCTCCAGCACACGGTGTCATGGAGCTCCAAGCTCAGTCACGCTGGAGGCTCTGTAGATCTAAGAGTGAGCGCCTGGATGGGAGCTTTAGGAAAGGGAGGTTTGCCCATGTTAATGCCCTGATTCTCCTTGGTCTCTTTCCAGGCTCTTCTTCCAACAGCCTGGGCACACAGGTGTCAGAGATACGTGCGGATGTGGGCTGCTATAAATGAGGACCCTACAGGGCCCACTGCTAACATTGCAATAGGAACACAAAGCAGGCTGTTTCCAGACGGAAAACGTCAGGACGCATGGCTGACATGCCTCCTCATGGGTGGCCTTGGAGTCCTGAGATCCAGTCAAGCCACACACTAAACGTGCTATTTCTGTACTTTTTAATACAACTGTATTTGGGGAAACGAGGGAAAAGAAATGGGGCCGCAATTGCATTCTAGTCACGTGAGTGACTAATTAGAGGACCCGGGTTCTCCCAAGACATTGGGCTACATTAATTCAAAGTGTGACTTGTTTGTTTTCTAGGGTCAAGGAGACGCTTTACCTCCTAGAAAGCCAAAGTGGCAATTAGATTACAGTCACCAGAGTTTGCCCGAGGTAACACATGAAAAAGAGCTTTGTAAACTACATAAAATAGAAGTGACCCCGTTGAGGCTGTCCCTGCTGCCCCCAATTAGGGGGCATAATAGTTTGTGCCTGGTGGGAGGCAGAGATGATCCCTGATCTAGTTAAGGGAGCACCTGGCAGAGCACAAAACACAGGAAAAGGGACCATAACTGCGAACCCTGACTGCACCAATGCCGATCTCTGTCTCCGCGAATCTGCAAGGCTGGGCCCGTGTGGCTCAGTGCGCATGCGCCCGTGTCATATGTGGGGCTAGCACATACACACACACACATGCCGTGCTCATACACTTTGAAGCTGGGCATGAAGATGGTCATGGGTAGTCATGCCTGTAATCCTAATACTTGGGAGGTTGGCATTGGTGGGGGGAGTCACAAGTTCAAAGTCAGCCTGGACTACATAGCAAGGCCATGTCTCAAAGCACCAAACCAAACGGAACCATACCAGCCAAGCAACCGACCAATCAACCTTGTTTGGTTGCAAAATCTGCCTTGAACAGACACGAGGCCTGGAGTCTTCCTTTTTCCTTCCTCCCTCCTTCTTTCCTTCCCTCCTTCCCTCCCTTCCCACCGAGATAAACTATTTGTATGTTTTACTGCGGAGATGGGGATGTGCTTGGTGATGGGACAAGAACACGGCGTGTACTCTATTTACTCTGGAATCTGCGAGACTTGCGGTTCTGAGGGTTCATTTATTTCCTACGATCTCTGCTTACAACACTCTTCACCTTCATCTCTCGGGAGAACATCCAGCGACATTTAGCATGTCATCGGGGACGAAGGAAGCAAGGAAGGATTTCACTTGTCTTTCTAGCAAGAGAAAGGAGATTGAACAGACTTCCTCACACAGCTTGTGTCACGAGGATGTATTTACCAACAAGCTTCTTTTGATGCAAGAAGAGTTGAGGGGAGCAGTGGACAGAATTGAGGGAGTGCTTGACACTCCCCACCCCCAGCAGCCTTTCGCCCAGGAATGTGTCAAGCAAGCAGAACCAAGTCCTGTGACCACCATGAGTGCCATGAAATTCACAGGGAAAGAAGAAAAACAATCTGGCTGGGCATGTCTCTCTGTCCTCAGAAACAGGCATCGCTTTGCCTTCTGATTTCACAAGTTGACTTGAAAGGACCCAGTAGGCTCCCCTGGGAATGCTGCATAGGTTCTAAATGAAGTTGGACTTTTTTTTTTTTTTAAGAAAACACTTTTTGGAAGGAGTTTGCATGCATAGCCGTGTTTCCCATTTAGAAAGAAAAATAAACAGTCCTCTGCTGGATTGGAAGTCAAAACAAAACAATCCCAGCAGCCTAAGACCCAAACAAGGCAATGAAAACGCTAAACAATCTTGCTGCTGGCCAGAGAAGCATTTTCTAGGGCCAGGTAGGAAGGGTCTGGGGCCAGAGGGAGCCAAGGACACATGTAGGGTTTTGCTTTGGGAGATTTTGCAATAATTTCACAACCAAATTTTGGGTTGAAAAATACCTGGTCTGATTCATCTATGGAACCCTTGAGATCCTCATAGAAACAGGCCACAAAGATTCCGTGCCATGGTCTCAAAGAGGCCTGGGGTTCAAACCTGATCCTATTGCTTAGAGGTTCAGCGAGGCAGCGAAAGGACTCACCTCTCTGGGCCCCTGTTAGTTCAATGAGACCCAAACAGGGTAGATAAGAGGGCTAGTCAATGCCTCCCTAAGATAAAGAGGGCGCCCCAGTGCTGGGCACTTCATAATGTTTGTGAGGTGACAAACGGAAACCAAACAACCCGGAATTCTTCCAAAAGAAAAAAATCCAATTCAGCTCTGGTGGAATTCCTTCTCTTCAGTTGGTCTTACTATGGATACAGAAAGACCTGGATCTGGCATTAGAAATAAGACAAAGGAAAGAGAGCCCTGGAGGCAGCAAGCTTTGGTTTGGAGTCTTTGTCTTCCACGGTGGCTATGATTAAGTCACTGCCCTTATCTCTGGGCCTCAGTTTCCCCCAAAAGTGAAATGCAAATAAATCCAAGACCAAAGATGATAATGCGTGCTAAGAAAATGCATGCATACAGAAGGTATGTTAGACACATGTTCTCTCGCCCTCCCCCAACACAACCCAGGCTTTGAGAAGCTCTTCACAGCCTTCTCAAGGCTCTTTATTTCCTGACCCTTTAAGCCCTACCTCTAAGTTTCCAAAGCCCCCTGGCTTCAGAATGCAGTTGAACACAATTGATGAAACACTGTTGATTCTGGACGTTTCTATGGGGTTAGGACAAGCATCCCCTTAATCCTAACCACTTCCTGAGCGCCTGGACTGTGACGGGTTGATATTTCGGGGAAATCTTTCCCTATTCACACCAGAGACTTCTGGACGAGTGCCCTGGGGAGGATTAGGGCTGTGATGACAGAAAGAGCGATTTACCCTCTCTCTTCTCTGCCACCGGGACAATGAGCTGTGCCCCTTGCTTCTCTCTGCACTTTACATGGGGATTTCGGCAGGGCAGCTCTGAGGCCACACAGACCCAGGTCCCAGCACCTGCTGGAGCAGATACAGCAGCTGGGAAAGACTCCAGGGGAAAGCTAGAAGGCAACCAGGGCCCTGAGGGGGCTGGTTCCAAGGGGACAGCTCCTTCCTGACACTTGTGGAAAGCAAAGGAAAGTGAGAAACCTCTGCGCTGACACCCTCCAGCAGCCATTCGAGAAGCAGCCTGTGTCAAGTACAGTCAGAGAGAAGTCTCAGGAGAGCCACCCTTCTGGGGTTTAGCATTTGACCTACCCGGGGTGGCCTCAAGCCTCAGCTCAGCGGCAGAGGGTGCGGTATGGCGGTAGGGATGCCCAGGGCCTCTCGGGTTAGCAAAGGGCTCCATCTCTGCCTTATATCCCTACTGCCCAGCTTTGTTTGTTGTTTTTAAAACTAGCAGAACCGCAGCAGGTGTCCTTACCTCATGGATGGAGTAACTGACTGAGGGGATGGGAGCTTGTCTACAACGGCACATTGAGGATCTGGCTCCGCAGCTTGCTCACTGGGTCATTTACTCACTTAGGAGGTAAACACTGAATAAGGAGCATTTGTTTTTAAGGCCGGGGACCAAATCGCTAACAGTGGTCGTTTCTGGAACACAGACTGCACGAGAAAGTGACCTTTCACTTTTCTGCATCATCTGAGGTGTAGACAGACTTCCCTACTTTTACAATTAGCCAAAGCAATAAAAATAATTTCATGAAGATATATTCGCCTCCGCCTGAAACAAATCAGATAAAATCTTGCAAACATTTACTGGACCCACAATGTAGAGACCAGCTTACTGTCACTTGCACGGGGACAGAACCTTCCCATGTGGGACTTCGCGGCCAGAAAGACAGAAGGTAAGGCACAGCAGCGGGCTCTCATGGCACCTACCCCAGAACAGCAGCCAAGGAGGACCCAGACTCTCCCTTCCCACCACGGACACATTTACTCATGAGGTTCAGAATGGCCCTGGGGAAGGAGTTCATAGCATGTCAAGGCCCCTGGGAAGCAGGCGCTCAGAGGAGCTGAGCGGAGCAAACAGCTGTCGCCAAAGGCCTCCGGTGGTCTCTGCACATCAACAAAGCAAGAGCGAGCACCTCAGCCTGCCTCAGAACTTATGACAAAGCCACGGCTCCGGGTCAGTTATTAGCAAAGGGAGAGATTAAGGACTTTCATCTCTCGTCTTTTCTTTTTTCCTGCAAGGTTTATTTACTCAGAAGTGAATGGAGAACATTATCATTTATCCATCAAACTATCTATACTTGTTCTCTATTTCTATATCAATATCTATATATTGATAGGTAGATACAGATATTTACAGACATATTTTTTCTTTCTCATTAACTCATGATGGTAACTGGCAGGGGCATGATCACCACATGACATTAATAAAACCGGATTTCTTAGAAACTGCTCTATCACTGACAAGACGGCCTGAGGCAAGAACACTGAATAGCCAGTGAACCACAGAGCCGGACACGGGACACAGGAGGACTTTCCCCCTAGTCCAGGGTCCCGGCTTCTGTCCTCTCTAACGATGTTCTGTCTCAGAGGACGCCCCAAAGATATGGGGCCCTGGACTGGATGGGTTTGGTCAGAGGCCACAAGGCCTGTGTGAGCATGCTCAGTGATCTGTGAAGCCTTTCGTATCCTTCTACGTCAGTGCCTGCTTTGTGCCCAGTTCCTGGGTGTAAAGGAGTGGGAGCTGGCTCCCCAACTCCTACCCAGAATTCTCTGCCCATGCATGTCCAGAATAGTCCTGGTATCACAGTCTGACCCACCGACCCATTCCTCCCCACCCAGCCAGCATCTCCTAGAGGAGACATTATCCAGTTCTCTCAGGCAGTGCGGAGATTTTCTCTCAGCCACCCTGTCAGCCAGCTTGCTAGGCTGTGTCCTTCCTTATCACCTGTAGCTGTCTCCCTCTGCTCCTGAGAGAAGCCAGAGCTTTAGGTGTTTCTCCCAGCATGCCTAGTGCTCCAGGATATGTGGAGAGCCTTCTCAGGGAGGCTCTGAATGACTTCTACAGGGGAGGGAGCGGCAGGTGACAAGGCAGACACCACTATGATGCTGTTCATCATGACGTGGATACCACACTGCCTGCTTTTACATCGGAAGAAATTTTGGGAGTCAGTGAGACTTGTCCAAAGCCCTCAACCAGGCATGGGGCT
Source organism: Chionomys nivalis (assembly GCF_950005125.1). NCBI lineage: Eukaryota > Metazoa > Chordata > Mammalia > Rodentia > Cricetidae > Chionomys > Chionomys nivalis. The sequence goes on from NC_080108.1 coordinate 3,287,386, forward strand.
TTGATAGGGTGCAGAGCTGTATGGCACCAGGGTCCAATAAGACTGCTTGACGCTTCTCTCGATCTCGGCCTCCTTTTCCAGAATACGGTCAAGAGCACAGGCACTTCTAAGATTTATATTAAATTATGTCTATATGTGTTCATCTGTACACGCTATGAGCACATGTGTACACGTGCCTGCAGGGACCAGCAGCATTCAATATCTCTGGAGCTAGAGTTTCAGGAGATTGGGAGGCACCTGATGTGGGTGCTGGGAATGCAACTCAGACCCTGCAGAAGATCAGCATTCACTCTTAAGCATTGAGCCATCTCTGCAGCCCCATGCAGGCATTTATAAATAAATGTTTACCAAATCAATGCAACCTCAGGTGGTCTTTGTTAGAAAAGCCCAATTTCCTTTCTCCTATTAGAATCAGGAAACTCTGGAACCATTAATGCAACCCTAAGTTCTCTCACACACATTTTCTGTTTCTCCTACTGGCTCACATCCCCCACAGGAACATCTCTGCAGAGAAGCGTGGGCCACGCTGGCGGGACAGGTGGGTATCTTGGGCCAAGTGCAGGATCAAGGTGGGGCTCTTTCACTAAACCCTTTACACCTCCGCTCCTCAAGTCAAGCAGAGGAAAGTAGAGAACAGGAGCGGACCGTGGGGAGAGTATGCTGGTTAGAGTTGGCTCTGCAGCTGCCTGGAACTCCAGGGCAGGGAACTTGCAAAAACAGCCCTGGGCTTTGGGGAACATCTTTTCTCTCGGTTTTCTTATTGCTAACGAGGGACACTGTCACACACACCCCCTCTGTAGCTTTGTGAGTAGGATCTAAGGAAGCAACAGGTGACTGCCTGGAGGGCGCCTGCACCCAGCAGTGAGGCAATCGGAGAAGCAAGGCCCCCACCCTCCAGTTTGCGTCTTTGTCTCTTCCCCGCCTTTGGTCTCCTGTTGTCTGTACACCTCTGTCTCGGGCACCTGTCTCAGGACAAAGCCTTCTCCGTGGGGCGGACAGGAACTGGCTACTCCAAGTCCACGGAACCGCCCAGATCCCCGGCTACCCACGAGTCCTCACCATGCACCAGGCCACTCAGCTCTTGCAAAGGGGCGAGCGGCCAGAGCAGGCATAGCCCACGAAAAGAAATAAACCATTAGAAGTTAGCAAAAAGAGAGAAGCACTTACCGTTTGCTGCGACCCCCAGGCTGGCGGAGCCACTTTTAACTAAGAATGAGTTAGGGACAAACTCTTCCTCAGAGTCTGAGTCCAGGGTTGGCTGGGCCACACCGTTGCCTAGCAACCGCCTCTGGCTCTCATTGGCCGGAGGGGAGGGGGGGCGGGGAGGGGGACTGCTCAATAGGGGTTGATGAAGCAGATGAACAATGCAAAGGAGCACCTGCGGGCCACAAAGACAAACACAGACAGAAAAAAAATAATGAAAATCCATTTCGAAGCACACGGGGAAGGGGAGGCAACAAAATAAAACACGCAATAAACACGCATCAACGGGGGGCGGGGGCTCTGGACGCTATGATCCGCTGCACGTGTGGCCTGGACAGGGGCTCTCCCTGTGCAGAGAAAGTTGGTGAGCGCTGCTTCTGAAGAGCAGGAGTTGGCCCACACCTCAGAAACAGCAGGAGCGGCTTCTTCGTTGTTTAGCCTTTCTTTGACAGAGGCCTGAAAGCCCTGGCCGTGTTTACTGCTGACTGAGCCTTTTACAGAACAAGAGGCTGCCTTCCACAGCCACAGTGGCCTCTCTGGTAAAATGAGCAGCCGGGGGTTGGGTGAAGGCTGAGCCCCCGTGACCCAGCCATTCTGTGATGTCACTGAACTGAAATGATGTTCTTAATAGTGATATTTGAATCCAACTTTCCTGCAACAAGTCCTGGGTCTCATAAAAAGGGAGAGAGAGCTGGAAAAAATGACCTCAGGCTCTCCTCCACCTTGGGCGGCCTAGAGACTCAGCGTAGCAGTATTTTAGTGTTCTGAGGCTATAACATGTTACAATTCTTATATTCTGACATTCTTTGCAAACTTCTTGAAGTCAAGAGCTTTAGCAGTCTTCCTCTTTTATCGTAAGGGAATGCCAGGCTCACACCAGGCATGGAAGATATCTGTTACATATATTAATGCTAGAGCTCTAACATACTAGGATCCTTATGCCCTGTTAGCCAAAATGATAATACCCTATCATATCAGGACACAGCCAGTCTGTGAGTTCCAAGACAAGACCCTGGCCCCGAGTTTCTTCCCCGTAGAACTTTTATTTTGTTCTAACTTTCCAGTTTTCCCTATCTCTATGAGCAAATTCCCAGCTCTTCAGAAGGAGGAGGTGACACCTTGGGGGCATTCACAATCTTGTCTGTGGAGGACCGGACCACACATGCAGCGCATCGTATACAAGAGAGGACATCAGCACAGACACATAGAAGTACACAGTACAACACAGGCTTCGCTCGCTGGCAAGGGCTGCTCTTTACTCCCACCTTGTCTGGGAGAATGTGTTCGACACAGTCGTATGTGGCCAGCTCTGCAAAGGGACTTAACCTCAGGAAATGCAGTCTGGCTCAGATGGGTCATCTTAACACTGAGCAGGATCTTAAGAGGCACAAAACTTCTGTTCTGGGGACACACAACGGGAGCCCCCCCCCAGTTCACAGCCACCAAATCCAGCAGTATTTTAAGGATTCCACTGCTTGAGCTTAACCGTACATAATGACACTTTATAGAATTTCTTCGTGTGCCATTTGGCTGGTTAGTTCAGAGATTCTCCAAGGACAAGGGAGGTAGTGGGGATCAATGACCAAGGTACATTCTTTGGGTGGCTTTCCCTTTTGGTTCTTGGTTTCTTTATCCAAAAACTTTGAACTATGGTTCAACTGTCCAAACCAGTACCCCAAATTTACCACGAGAGCCTTCCCTGACACACAAGCCAGCACAATAAGGCTGAGCTTGCCTTTCTCTGCCTTACCTCGCCAGCTGACGCCACCCTTCTCTCTGTTATAGTTCAAACACGTGTAACTGTCTCCAGCACTAATGTGCACAGTACCCCCTGTTTGCGTTGTTCACACTTAGCATAGGTTTCAAGAGTTTACCAAAATTGAGGTTGATGCCACTGTGTACCGTCTTATTAGTTCTATGATTTGGGGAGAATGACTTCTATGCTCCCCTTTGAAAGCTCTCTACTCCCCACACACTCTGATTTTTATGCTGTAAGCACCATAGATGATCTGGGGGAGTCTCTAGAACATATGAGCATGTAGGAGCTGAGAGGTTACTTGTTGGTTCCCAGCTACCTGGCTAGCTTAGACCCGAAATAATCACACAGAAACTGTATTCATTAAATCACTGCTTGGCCCTTAGCTCTAGCTTCTTATTGGCTAAGTCTTACATATCAATTTAACCCATTTCTATTAATCTGTGTATGGCCACGTGACTGTGGCATACCAGCTAAAGTTCACAGCATCTGTCTTGGGTGGCTCCATGGCATCTCTCTGACTCTGCCCTTCTTTCTCCCAGCATTCAGCCTAGCTTTCCCTGCCTACATAAGTTCTGCCTTGTTATAGGTCCAAAATAGTTTCTTTATTCAATAATGGTTATCACAGCACACAGAGGGGACTCCCACATCACCTACGGTCAGGGCTCATTAAATATTTAGGAAATTGAACAAAACCATCACATCAAGACCCCTGTTCATGACTATTTTGCTCCTGCAATGCCAGTTTTTGAACATTTTTTTCTCTAGTCAGAGCCTCTGATAAGCCTGAGACACCCAGGGCCACACCCATCCAGATGCTACAGCTTCAGACCAAAGCTAAGAAACGGACTATGTTGTTCCAGGGTGCCTCTGACACCCTCCCTCAGTCGAATGGTCAGGCTTTGCTAACTTTACATTTATAGAACTAAGCAAAGTGTTCCATCTCAAACATCAGGACCCAGGTTCAAGTCCAGCCCTACACCTCTCTCACGGCTTCCCATCTTCCTCTGCTTTCCTGTCTTGGCCATCTCTTGGGATATGGGTTCTCTCTGAATACTCACCATCAGTGACTGAATTTCCTAACCAAGGGCCAAACCTTAGCAGGCTGGGAAGTGTCTGTGAGGTACAGACATCTCCAGAAATGTGGTCGGTACCTTCTGCTCACTCCCCAGCAGCCGTCAATCTCAGTGATCTCCAAGGTAGGCGGCCACAGAATAATTTCCCAATTGTCAAGAAACCTTAGGAAATATTTACTTTGCCAATGCAAAACTTTCAAGTTTCTATGTAGCATGTGTTTTATGCTTCACATGTTGTAGCGACTGGAATACGCGGGTGAAATGGCATGGCTGCTATCCTTGGGCTTTTTATTATTTTTTTTCTAGAGTAGTGGATGTCCGGAAATGTACAGTGAACATGGCTTCATCCTACAGATGTGTCCTGATGGTCGACCGTCAGGCCAGAAGATGAGGAGTACAAGGAGACACCCAGCACTGAAGAGCCGGTGGAAGGCTAGGAGAAAGGAGAGCACACATGGGCAGGGGTGGGACGAGCCAGACGGCATGCCAGCCCAATGTAAGGGATGGGAAGGCTGGGCTCAATCTCAGATGGGAAGTGAGATGGGCTCTAAGGAGCCACAGAAGATCGCAATGGGCAGAGACTACTGTGTGAACATGTCTGGTGAAGGACAGAACACTCACACTTAAAGCCCCCTGCTTCTGCTGGTCTCAACAACCTCTCTATCCCAGTCTAAAGTCTTGTGCTATGGTCAGCCTCTCAACTCTCCAGAGACCTGTAGAGGCATGCTAGGGACCCTTGCTCCCCCGGGTGAGCCACTTTTCTCCAAAGACGTGAATGTGCCCAGCTCTTTGCCGGACTCCGTCTGGAGCGCATCCCTGGGGTTCTGTGCAGGTTTTGCTGCTGAGTTTTGCACATGCTGTTCATTCTCCAGGGAGTCTTTATTTTCCGACTACCGCCCAGTTTGTCTTTGTGGTGTTACCTCATCCATGTGATCTCCTGCAGAAAGGCCTTTCCGATGCTACAGTCCTGGATTTCACCCCACTGAGATACTCCCCTGAGCACCCTGGACCCTGCTTGGCTTCTCTGTTAACGGATTGTTACTGCCTGGCTTAGTACTTGTCAATATTTGCTAAGTGAGGAGATCATCTTGACTGGGAGTCGCTTAAGATGTTGAATGCTGGAAAAAGGAAATCCGATTCGAACTGGGGAGCCATGGACGCTTTCGCAGCAGGAAGGGGACAAGACTCTGTAAGCGAGCAGCATCTACTCAGTCACCCCGATTTCCTTCCCAGTTCACAGCTCAGTGGGATGTGAAATGTCAAGAGAACCAGGGATTGCCTTTAGAGCAGAGCCACATGCACACTCTCGTAGGCCAACAAGGAGGTCTGATTCCTGGGGTTCGGGTATGCCGAGGGGAACCCAGAAATACAGATGAGACTCCATGAGTAGAATGAACTTCCCCTTGCACCATTCCAATAATTGGGGGGCCGTGGAAGAGCGGGGGCAAGAGCCGTGTCTTTGGGAGGGCTGTAGATAGCTATTCTGATCTGAAAAGCTTAGGCAGAAGAAATATTTCAACTTTTACCATCAACTGATGTTTACCTTCACCATTCAGGATTCTTATGTATTCCTTTCTGTGTATGTATGCGGGAAAAAATTGCCTATGTAAAATATAGAACAACTGTATTGATTAAATGTCAAGTTGCTTGTATTTCTTCACAATTTTAATTTCTGTTAATTCTTGTACAGATATAGATTGTATTTTGAGCATCTTTTTCCCAGTTCCCCCCACTGTTTATCTTATTGCCTTTCACCTTTCCCACTTATTCCCTAAAGCTACATCTACTTTCATTGAATATATACATACATGCCACGTATATTTCTTGGGATAGGGTCCCAGTAAATCCAGCTTTGGCATGGAGTGGGTAAGGGTAGGCAAACTGAGGGAGAACAGACACCCGCAAGGTTGGGGTGGGAGGCGGGTCAAACATGGCAGAGCTTGCAGGAGAGCAGCAATGGGCAGACACTTTTCCACACGATGCTCCAAATACAGAGTCATTCTCATGTGAAAGCTTAACCAGTGCAGGCTTAGAGCCATGGGGTCGTCTGTCTGGAGCCACAGGACCCATTACAAAACCCACTGCTTTCCTATCATTGAGTCCTGAGGGTGGAACTGATGAACTCTGGTTTGGATTCCCAGTGAGGCTCAGGGAAAGAGACCCAGAGAAAGCAGAAGGACCATGACCTTCCCATTGATCAAACCTGGGATCAAAGCTAAGTTTTAGCAGTGAATGACATCGTGTGTCACTTCCCACACAGTCTCTGTCTTCTCCTTTGGAAACTAGAGCAACTTGCTGGAGTCTGTCCTGATAGTCACTGGGAAGCACAGCTGTCTGCTTGCTCTCAGTAAAGGCTCAACCAGTGTTGTTCTTTCTGCTGTGTCTCCAAGTGGGGAGCAGAGGGGAGAGGCAGTGGCAGTTCTGCAAGCTTGCCAGGGAGGCTATTACAAATCTGTATTTGATGGTGTACCAAAAGAAGAGGAAAGTAACAAAAGGGGAGGGAGGGAGGGAGGGAGAGAGAGAGAGGAGAGAGAGGAGAGAGAGAAGAGAGAGAGAGAGAAAGCTGTGAGAACACAGGTCAGAGAATCCTGACAGATAAGATATGCCTTTGTGTGAACTGACAGTAGATTTAAAAAACAAACCATTTGGAACCCGATACATATGCTCTCATGGTGTCACCACACTTGGATGGCTGAGGTGGGGAGATCGCGGTGAGTTTAAGGCCACCCCGTCTCGACCACCACAAGCAATACTGAAACAAACAAACAAACAAAAAAAAACCACATGAGCAGTGAGAAAGAACGAAAGGAAAAGAACCCTGGCCTACAGCTGCACTGTAACGGCTCTCCAAGGAAAGCCTTTTAGCATTCCAGATTCTGAAAATAATTTTGGAATATGTCAGAAGACTAACGTCGTGTGTCTTCATCGTAGCTGATAGACTGGTTTATTTCTCTCAAAGAAGAGCCATCAATAAAAATGACTTTTCCCCACTTTGCTTAGCGTTCCTGAGAGATCCATTTGACTGCCTAAAGGAAACCGTATTGATCAGCGTTTAACCCCATCCAGGCTATGGTAGGGAACTCTGTGGCAGGTATACAACATAGAAAAGGATGGGCCGTTATCTGGCCAGTTTTAGGTGTGACCTGTGGGGAGCAGAAATCCTTGGGAACTTTCTGGGTCACCTGGAGAGCTTCCTAGTAACCTTTGGAAGGCAGTTTATAAGAATAATAAACGACTTTATTCCAAGTGCTGAGCCTGGCTACAGACATCACTCAAAAGCGGGCACCTGATACACACGCACAGACCACCACAGCGGAGGCTGTCCGTGTTGCCTCTTTACCTCCCCTCTTTTGGCACACTTCAATCACTCCCCCGTCCCTCTCCTCTCATGAACTGATATTGTCCAGCTGTCCGACTGAACAGCAAAATCCGACTCAATACTGAGCAGAAGAAGGGCACTGACGGTACCTAGGAGACTGGGGGTTTGGTTGTGGTCAGGAGCTCTATTGCAGCAGCACTGTGTCCTGAATCTTATGCCAGTGAAGTGCGTTCACATCTACATCCCGAGCAGGCTTTCCTCCCAGCAGGGACCACGCACCACGCATCTCTGTGTTCGGGCCCAGTCCAGAGTCTCACATCAGCAACAAGTTGCAGGACTTGTTCCCCTGGTTATTTACATTGATTCAGTCTCATTCCTTTTCAAAGGGATGAAAACCTGGAAACCTAGTGACTATCTGGTCTGGCATTGGGGACAGCCCCGGTTTGTACTTGCTGTTGTGCACTGATCAACAGTGGTGTCCTGTTACTGTCAAGGGTCTTATCTAGATATGTGGTCATGCTGTAAGGCCATGGGCTACAGACTGAGGTCCACATCAGAGGCAGCCACCTGTGACCATGGAGCAGAAAGCAGAAGCGTCGAGCACAGCATCAACAAAGCATCTCATGATTCTGGTAGCCCCTTGCCTTTCACCTGAACTGAAACCTCCTAAGGTTCTTTCCTGGCCCAACCTTCCTGAAGATGGAAGAATCAGTAGCCTATGCTTCCTGGAGGTGTCAAGAAGACTGAAGTAGACCCTGGAAAGTATGCAGGATAGAGATGGTTTCAGCTACAATGAAAATCAGGCACATCCAGTACATCAGAGGCCCCTGAGATCTTTACAGAAGTATGGATTTGGGGAACGGTATTGAAGAAAAAAGTTAGCTAAACTTGAAAAAAAATCTTTATAATGCTATCACCCCATGAGCACTTTTAAATCTGAATCTGCATTTATATCTTTAAGCTGTTGCCCAATGGCAAATGCTGGGGAAGTGGTCCAGTGTGTAGAGAGCGGTCCTTGTCCTCTAGCCTGGTAGCCTGAGTTTGAGCCCCTGAGCTCACACGACGGAAGGGGAGAATCCATTCCTGGGGTCGTCATCTGACCTCCACATGCATGCACTGGCTGGTGTGCCCCCAAATCAACAACAAAGAAAAACACAAAAACATTCTGTAACGAGCATGTTTAGCTCTTTTCACACATTTAAGCTGGTGTTTTAGAACTGTAGGGAAAATGGAGAAATAGGCATGAAGATACCTCGTGTCTAGTAGATGCTAAAAGAGATACTGGTCTGAACTATAATAAAGAAAGTTCTCAAACCGTTAAACATCTTTAGCTGTCTAAGCAAGTGCATAGTGACATAAAGTTAGACAGAAATACAGTGGTAGAACGGACAGACAGATGCTGTAAACTGTGCTTGTAAGCAGCAATTAAAACAACAGAATGGCAACTGTGTGAAGGAAGGCTCTTTTGATGTGTGTGTGCACACTGGCATGTGTGTGCATGTGCATGTGTGCATACGTATACATACACGCTGCAAAAAAAGTTAATTATCAGTTACTTTCAGACAGCAGAATTATGACGTTTATTTACTTTATATTCTCCTTCCCTCCCCTCCCCTTTCCTTTCTTCCCCTCTCCTCATTTAGTTTCTGCAGCCCATGCTTGCCTGGGACTCAGTGTGCAACATAACCCCAAGTCATGGCATTCCTCCTGCCTCAGCCTTGCCGGGACTATAGGCGTGAGCCACTGTGCCTGACTTCTTCATTGCCCACTCTCCTCAAGGAACAAACTCACTGGTAAGATTTGAAAACAAACAGCAAACAATCAAGCTGTTTTAAAGGGGACAACACACACAGAAATTCAACTCTGGAGACAGTTTTAGCCTCAGAGCCCTGCTGGGAGGAGCTGGGTAAGAGCAACCCTGCAGATCCCAAGCTCAGGCCAGTAGTGCAACCTAATAAATCTATGGGTCTCATGCCTGCAGCCCAGCAGTTCCTGCTAAGTCAAGCATCCCCACAGCGCTTGTTTTCAGAAGCAGGTCCCAGTCATCTGTCTCTGTGACTTACGCTGGGAAAATGGTCTTTGAGAACAGGACACAGTAAATCAGTAAATTACTCAGGTTCAGGGCATTTGATCTCCTCACAAGTTTCTCAGGGAGTGTTTTGTTTTGCTTTGCTTTTGCGTCCAGGAAGATCAAAGCTCTGCTTTCATGGGCTTGCCCAAGGAGTACTTTCCTCTTTCATGCTGAGAAGATAGCCCTGGGGTCCTCACATGGGGGTGGACAGTCTACCGGTTAGCATGCTTTGTGGCAGAGCGATATTAACGGAAAACATGCATTTATTTTATATGATCTCTGCTTTATTGGAGAAATAACTCACAAGCCATACAACACACCCGTTTCAAGGACACCACTCAGGGGGGCATTGGATATATTCCTAGAGCGGTGTGACCAATGCTATATCCATCTTAGAATGCTGGTATTATCCATAAGGAAGCATCATAATCACCTGTAGGCACTCCTCATGGTCTCTCCAGACCCTGTGGATTGGGACAATCACAGATCTATTATTCTCTATCCCCATGGTTTTGCTTAGTCTGGAGTTTTCAAGGAAATGGAATCATATATTTCAGGCTCTTTTGTGACTGGTTTCTTTTATTGAAAATGTCTTTAAAATGTACCCACATTTCCTCCATGTTGCCAGCTAGCACTGTATTGGATGGATATGCTCCATTTTGATCATCCACATATCAAACCTTGCTTGTTTCCCTCTTTGGCTTCTCTTCCTGGCTGCTAAAACTTGCAGGCGAGGTTTTGCATGGTAGAATGTTTTCACTTCCCCTGGGTACACACTTAGGTGTGGAGTAGCTGGATTGGATGCTGTCCTAACTAAGCTTTGTCAACTTGGCACAGCCTCGAGTCACTTGAGAAGAGATTTTCAACTGAGAAGTTGCTCAGATCAGAGCAGCCTATGGGCATGTTGGGGGAGGTTGTCTTGATTGTTAATTAATCCAGAAGGACCCGTCCACTGTGGGTGGCGCCATTCCTCAGGTGGTCCTGAGGAATACAAGAAAGCTGGAAGAGCATGAACCGGAACAAGGCAGCAAGCATCGTGTCTCCACCGTTTCTGCTGTACTTCCCCGGCTCTGAGTTCCCTGGTTAGAGGCAGTGCTGGGTGGAATAACAAGGAGGCCTGACTTCACTAACGATGGACCGTAACCTGTAGGTTCAAATAAGCCCCTTTCGCCCCAAAGTTGTTTTGTCAGAGCAATTTATCAGAGCCACAGAAAGGAAATTAGAACAGATGGTAAGTCCGTGTCTAGGCTCTTAAGGAAGTGTCAGGTGGCTTTCCAAAGTGGCTGTATCGCGCTACATTCCTGCCGAGAGCTGACTTCTCTACACCCTTGCCATCACTGGTTAGTATCTGCCTTTCTCAATGCAGCTCTTCTGGTGGGTTGGATTTGCGTTTCCCCTACAGTGAAACTTTCCTGTGCTTCCTCACCACTTCGGTATCTTCTTCGGAGAGATTTCTCTTTGCTAACTCCTTGGTTACTTTACCTATTTTTAAATTGAGTCATTTGCATTGCTTAAATTTTGCCTAATTATTTATTATTTATTTTATAAAATTCAGTTGCAGCCCTGACATTTTCTTCAAACAAATTATTTTGTGCCTCTTGGCCAGGCACCGTTCTGAGCGTGACTGACAGGCAGAGAAGGAAGATTCCTGCCTTCAGCAAAGTTGCGTTCTCTTAGAAGAGACAATACTGACCTCTCAAGCAAATATCTATGTATAAGACAGTCAAGCGAGGTAAACAACATGAAGAGGTGTTGAATGAACGCAGGGCCAAGAGTGATGCTGTGGGTGTGTTGTTTTCAACAGTGTGGCAAGGGGTGGTCTCCCTGAGGAGGTGGCAGTAGAAGTAACTGAAACCGGAGCCACTCATTACCCAGAGACTGACTCTGCTTCAGGTAGAGAACCCAGCAATGACAAAAGCCTTGCAGCAGAACTGTGGTCCCTGGAGGCACAGGAAGGAAGCTAACTGGGCTAGTTGAATGGAATTTATAAGGCCGGGACTACAGACAAGACTGGAGACCTTAGTTTGCAGAATGTATACATCTATAACCCAGCCCCTGGAAAGGTCTCCAGTCTTAGTTTGCAGAATGTATCCATCTATAACCCAGTCCCTGGAAAGGTCTCCAGCCTTGTCTTCGAGTGGGAGGCTAGAATTGGGCTGGGGCAGAAAGTCACTTTCCATGGGATGTGGGAGAAGAAGAAGAGGCAAGGCCATCTGTATTATCTCTCTGTGTCACACTGTGCTGGCAAACGGGACTAAAGAGCCACTGGAATTGATGGAGAGCCTCAAACTATCTGGCTATGGAGAGCTAGCTCTATCAGGGGAGCCTGGGCAGCTTCACTTCTGCACTGAGATGTGATTAAGAAAGCGCTTCCAGACAGCTGCACTGCATCATTTATTACTTCCTGGGGCTGCATCTCTAGATAGCCACCTTCTACTCGATTTACACAGCTGCAACACGCTAGGCTTCATAACGGAAGAAGTTCATAACCTTTGCGCTAGTCCCTCTACTCGGGTGCTGGGGATCTCAGATGCAGAGCAAAGAGGCAAGGGGTGGGGAACGAGCCAGTTTCTGGAGAATAGGTTGGTTATAGACTTTAATTGAGTACCTACTATGTGCCCAGCACTGTGGAAACCTTTCAATATGAGCCACCACCTTCGGTTGGCCACCCCTCTGGAAGCTTCCAGGGTCCTTTTGTCGACAGATATAGTGTGGGGTCCTCGAGCAGCATGTTCAAGGCTCCTCAGCTCATGGGGCCAGGCTGGGCTGTGATGCTCTGAGGAACCCTAAGCCCACGCTCTTCCCACTAAAAAGGTGTGTGCGCTGAGATTACAAGCATGCCCCTCTCTCTGCAGCATTCTCCTTTTGAAATGGGGGCTCTGGGGCTCGAACTTAGGTCCTCACGCTTGCAGGCCAAGCACTTTACAGACTGAGCCAGGTCCCCACTCCCTTTTGCCCATCTTTCATTGGGCACCAGATAGGGCCAGTAATATGCGAAGTCCGGCTTCTTTCTCAAACCAACGAACTGGAGAGGATGTGGAGCTGGGCCTCAAATCCAGACCCTGAAGTCAGAGCTGGAGTGTTTTCTAGAAACCTGTTCTGTGTCTCATGAGGACTTAGAATGGGGGTCAAGAATGAGTGTAGCCAATGGATTGGCTGAAAACCAACCAGTCTCATGAGGACTTAGAATGGGGGTCAGGAATGAGGGTAGTCAACAAACTGAAAACCAACCAGGAAACAGAAAGCACATACCATAAAACCAGTGCTGCTTGCTTCTCTGTGGCAGCGCTTTCTAAATAACTATGATGTCTCAACAGAAAGTTCAAAGAGGAGCCAAGAGCCCAAGCCCAGAGCTTGGTGAAGGTTAGCATTCAGTGAGTGGCATGTCCTGGAAGGGCTTCTTTCTGCTCCACGGACTGACTTGAGGCAGCTTGCCAGGCAGCCCAGAGTGGGCCCTTAACTCGTGGAGGACTCGGTGTCGGCTTCCTAATGGAGCTGAAGCTTTTGGAGAAGCCTAGTGGTGAGCTCTGAGGTTGGGCTAAGGAGGCAGGAAGGCACAGGTGTGTGCTGAGTGTGCATGTATGTGCATGCGTGTATATATGTGTGCATAGTGGGTGGGTCTATGTCCTAGTCAAACAGAGCTACATGTGCAGAGGCCTGGAGGGAGGAAAGAGCACACAAGAGTTGAGGAACAGCAGGACAAGAGGAGTGTGTCTAGAGAGGAGGTAGGGAGGGACGCAGAGTTGAGTGGAGAGAAAGTCGGGACCTAGGAAATCTTGTCTGTCATTATTTCTTTGGTTCTAGACCCAAGAGCAGTGAAAAAGTAGGCTGCCCACCAGAATCAAGCCACCAAACGTCGCTGAAGCTGGAAATGAGTGTGTTACCAGGCTACCTTTGAGTTTTCCTAAGGCTCCAGTAGTAAAGCCGGCAAGATTGATCGGTGCCGTTCTGCGAGTCCCGGGTCTGTCTCTCCGAGTTCCTCTTTATTACCCCCATTTAGCAGGCGAGAAGAGAGAAGTTCAGGAAGGTTAAGTGAGTACATTCTGAAAGTCTATGATTTTCTGGAGGAAACCGCCCTCGAGCGTTCTGCCTGAATGACCCAATCCTTTGCTCTCGGGAGGAATTTTATTCGGGGGCGGGGGAGAAAAAGACTCCTTAATCACAACAATGATCACAGTGGCTGCTATTGGGTTCATACTTTCTTCTTAGCAGACCCTCTACCACACTGTGTGGAAGACACATAACCATTTTTTAATGCCCACAATAGTCTGACGAGGCAGATACTTATATCACCCCCATTTCAGAGAAGAGGCTTCTGTTTACAGTGCTCAATCAGCCTGGTCCAGGTCATGTGGTCCCACAGTCTGAGCAGCCTATCATTCTTCTCTGAAGCTTAAAACCAACAGAGGTCTCATAGTCCAACTTTAGGACACCGCAGTATGGAGCAGCCTTGCCTGGCGGCCAGAGCATGATGCCTGGGTTTAAATCTGTGTTACCATTTCCAAGCTGTGCGACACTGGGTGAGAATTCCTACGCTCTCAGCGCTTCATTTGCAGAACGGGGACAGTGTTGGCACCTACCTCACAGACTCGTACAGGGTCTGAGTGCAGACCTAGAAGCTCCATCTGAGCATTTGTACCAGGCACTGTATCTGACGTGCCTTGTCTGTGATTCTCGCAGGAGCCAGGGGAGGAAATTTATTATTCCCATTTTGAAACAAAACAAAAGAAAAACAAAAACCAAACCAAAACGCACATTAAGAAAAATATACAGAGCGTACCCAGAACTATGCAGCATGGGGACTGCACAGAACTGGACTGGAATCCACAGGTCTGATTCTCAAGTCTACGTTGTTTCCCAGAGCGACATCATTCTGCAGACAGCATTGCAGAGAGCACTGTCAGCCGTTGCTGTGAAGTTCTTGGCATATTATCTGTGTATGTGTGTGTTCATGTCTTTGTTTGTGTATGCATGTGTGTCCATGCATGTGTATGTGTGTGCATGTCTCTTTGTGTGTGAATATGGGTGTGTATGTGTGTGCATGTCTGTGTGTGCATATCTGTGTGTATATGTATGTGTGCATGTGTGTGTATGTCTGTGCATGTCTGTGTGTGTATGTATGTGTATGTGTGTGTATGCATGTGTGTGCATGTCTCTGTGTGTGTATGCATGTGTGGTATGTGCATGGGTTTGTATGTGTGTGCATGTTTCTGTGTGTATATATGGTTATGTATGTGTGTGCATGTCTGTGGTACATGTGTGTGTGTGTGAATGTGCATGGGTATGTATGTGTGTGCATGTCTGTGGTGCATGTGTGTGTGTGTGTGAATGTGCATGGGTATGTATGTGTGTGCATATCTGTGTGTGTTCATGGATGTTTATGTGTGTGTGCATGTCTGTGTCTGTATGGGTGTGCATGTGTCTATGTTTGCATGGGTGTATATGTGTGTGCCTGTTTGTGTGTGTACATGGGTGTGTATGTGTGTGCACCTCTCTCTCTCTCCCATTCTCTCTCTCTCTCTTCCTCTGTGTTTGTGTGTGTGCACACGCACACGCGCGCTAAGGATCTCAGAGCATGACAAGCAAGGGAGCAAAGGCAGCAGCAGCAGCAGCACAGAAGGCCGCATTGAGGCATCGGCTATTGTTCTATAATAGAAATGTAATTATTTCATAAGGATAATAACAACTCATCTCGTGTGCGGAACCCTTGCTGGTGCAGGAAGCCCTTCCACACCATTATCTCACTGCATTCCATAATGGCCCCACAGGCAGGGGAGCAGAGCTAATTATGTTAGGTTTTGCTTGTGGTAGCCTCTCTTGGTCGCTTACCCATTGCCCTTGCTAACAGCCATCCCGACTCTTCAGCAGGCCAGGCCTCTATCTCGTGTCCCAGTTGCCTGATTGTGGCTGACAAATTACAGCGTTCCCATTCTTCTCTTGGGAGTATGACCGTGGGTCAGTTTGACATGAGGAGAAACTTGGGGTCCCCTGGATGCTGAGCCATCTGCATATGCTTGAGACTATGGTAGCAGAAGTTAGGACGGCGCCCTGAGCTTTGATAAACCATGTCTGGAACTGCTGTGCCTTGGAACTCCTTGCTGAGTGAAATAATGAGGGACTAAGTTAATAATCACCACGGTTACAGGTAAGCTGAGTTTGGCTCTTGTACACGGCATCTTAAGATAGCCCACCTTTCTTTGGAAAGTGGTAAAGATGAATCGCCATCATTTCGACTGGAGCTGGAATCACCTAGGAGACGCACCTCTGGGCAAACCTCTGAGGATGTTTTCAGACAGGTTTCCCTGAGGAAAGACCCACCCTGAATAAGGGTGACACCATCCCATCTGCTGGGCTCCATGGCTGAAGAAAAATGGGAGAAGGAGGAAGCGAGCTGAAGACCAGCATTCGTCTTTTGGATTTCTGACATGGGTACAATGTGTCCGATCATCTCGCAGCCCTAGTGCTACGCTCTCTATGTGTGATAGACTCTCTTCTCTGTAACACCCTTTTCTCGAATTGTTTGGGTCAGGCATATCATCATAGTAACGAGAAAAACAACACAGTATTCCTAAAAGTCTACTCCTACTACTCCAGCTCTTTTTCACAGCTATGCTAGAAACAGCCCTGCTGCTTGTTCAGTTGCCTCAAAGCTGTGGCTCTGTCCTTTTGGTTTACCTTCAACACCTCATTTACCTCCAGTGTCTGAACTGACTGTGTCAGAGGCATGGGAAGTACACCCAAGAAGCCTGGTTAAATTGGCTGCACGGCAATCCCGAGGCTGCTTCCCCCACTGTTACATGAGATGCTGGTACCTTTTTCAGGCTGGCTGTGGTGCAAGGGTGGGCACTGGGGCTGTCAGCATTCCTCCATGGAAAGGGGACTTTCCTCAGTCAGGAGCAACCCCAACATTTTCTGGTTAGTATTTCCTGCCAGTCACAAGGACCTGAGGTGAATGAATCCATCGCTTTCTTGATATTTCTATTCCAATAAGGCAGGGACTCTTGGATACCTTGTCTACTTTCACCTCAGACCCACCAAGACTTTGATTCTTCTAAGAATGTGTGGCAGAGAGCAATTTTAGTATCAATAAAGAGACAGTAAGCAGTTCCAACCCCTGGATGCTGTAGAAACTCCTTCAGCCAATAGCCTTTAAGATACTGGCCCACTTTGGGCGTGGTCTCATGCAGACAAAAGGCATGAGAGGGCCCCTTGGCTGCTGGATTCGGTTCCAGTTCCCTGAGCATGGAGAGGACGGAGGGTCACTACTATTTCTGTGAGTTTTTCCCTCTAATAAATAAACCTTTATTATACTCCATTTTAGGCTAGTGTGGAAGTCATTCATACTGCAACCCCTGGCCTCCTACTTCCTGCCTGTTTGGGTGATGGCAAAAGCATGATAACTCACTGTAAGCCTTGACTTCCTCTGGAGGGTCCCCACACCTGGTCTCAGTGTCATTATGTCCTGGTTGGTCAAACAGGGCCGTTCTTCCAGACCTCCTCAGCACCTCATAGATACTGTACTTTGAAGCCTGTTGACACCCAGTGAGGACCATCTTGCTGCCCATTTTCCATGTCGGCATTCAGCCAAGCCTGAACTTGTGCACTTCCCACACAGGGCTCATCCAAAATGCAACAGATGACTCCTCGTGTCGTAACTGATTTCCTCAGATCCCGCTGAGTCATCCCAGGCTCTACAGTGCCCGTTGGTGCTAATGCCTTCTGGTGATTTTTGAAAAGTTGTTATTCTGTAATGAAGCCTCTGAGATTAGCTTATGTTAAGGGCCGGCTGAGGACTGTGCTGACCTCTGCCGAGGGTCTCCATGGCTGCTCTCACAGTCACTGACGACACACAAGAGCTCGCTGTCCTGATTGCTCTACTCTTTCTCTATTTCTCTTCTGACATGTGATACCTTTTACAATATCTGTTTGGAAAGCGTATTTCAAACACCGCATTCTTGGGAAGAGGTGGAGGAACTCACCCTCTTAAGCGGGTTGTAAACACAGGGCTGTTTAAGCCCTCATTTACTTAAGTCTTCATTCACTAAATCATTTATTCTTTCCGAAAAGTATGTCTTGAAAGCCACACACGGTAGTCCCTGGAGCGATGCCAGCAGTACTATCCTATGTAAACTCACAGACTCATGGGACGGTCAGTGTTATCCTTTGTATAGGAAATGTGCCTATAAACATATAAAGGCTCACGTGTTGGAGGCTTGTTCCTATCTGATAATGCTCTTAAGAGGCGATGTGATCACGAGGGTACTAATTTTATCAATGGTTCGATCCATCAGTGTGTTTATACTGAATAGATGATTAGAAGGTCAGCCTGGCTGGAGGAAGCAGGTCATTGGGGGAACACCACTAAAGTGCCTACCTTGTCTGCCACTGTACCTTTCTATCTTTGACATCTTTGTTTCCTGTCTGCCATGTGGTGAGCAGTTCTGTACCTCACGCTCTCTTGGCAGTGATGCCCTGCCTCACCAAGGTAGGCCTGAGGAATCACGGACTAACACCTATGAAACTTTGGGCACAAACACATCTGTCCTCATTTGAATTGCTTCTTTTTGGTATTTGCCATAAAAACAAAAACCCCAGCACTTCCTGTGTGTTTATGTTCATACTGTTTTATGATGTGGCTGCTTGAGACATGTTACAGGTGAGGGTGGCTGCTACCAAAGCTCAGGCCAACTGAGCCAGGCCCTTCTCTGTGCTTCCATTGTGTTACCTACTCTACTCGGCAGCACAGAACCGAGGTCTGCTGTGTGCTGTGGGGATATAGGTGGGAGAGTGAATGAGGCAGAGGCTTTGCATAACATGGGCTACACCTGGTGGAGGGGTGGGGTGGTGATTTGAATAGGTATGGTCCCCAAAGAGTCATGGATATGACTGCTTGGCCCATAGGGAGTGGCATTATTAGGAGGTGTGGTCTTGTTGGAGTAGCTGTGGCCTTGTTGGAGGAAGTGTGTCATTGTGGGGGTGGGCTTTGGGGTCTCAATTGTTCAAGATACACACGGTATGATACACATTCTTCTGCTGCTGCCTGAGGATCAAGATATAGAACTATCAGCTCCTTCTCCACCACCATGTCTGCCTGCACGCCACCATGTCCCGCCATGTTGATAACGGACTAAACCTCTGAACCTGTAAGCGAGCTCCAGTTCAATGTTTTCCTTTATAAGACTTGTCATGGTCATGGAGTCTCCTCATAGCAATAGAACCAGGATGAGAAGCATCCCTCCATCCATCTTTCTCGCCTATTAGTGGCTTAGTCAGCATCTCTGTTACCAGAATGACTCTGTCTTACACCACAGTGCTTGTCTTCCACAAACTTTTATTTACTTAGTAGCAATGATTAAGTATTTAAAAAGTGATGAGATCAGGTAATATATTAATAAAATGGGGACTGAGACAATACAAAGACTCAGTGGCGCTGTGAGCCAGTTCTTTGAAAAGATAAACAAGATTGACTAGTTCTGGCAGAACTGGAGAATGTTATCAAAACGCTGGGTTACTGAGTATGGGGGTCCTGGTCTATCCCTGGTCTAACCGAAAGAAAGAGGATGCAAATCAATACAACTGGAGTCGAATTGGGTGCATGACAACACAGGATAATGGAAGAGAGTGTTCTGAGAGAATCCTTTAGAAAACTACATTTTTGAAAACCTGGGGAATGAAAAAATGGATAAATTCCAAGACACAAATAACATACCAAAATTAAACCAAGAAGATATAAACAATTCAAATAGATCTATAATAAGCAACGAGATTGGAGCAATTTTAAGGCATTTTCTAGCAACGGCCTGAGGTTCCACCTCAGTTGGTAGAGCGCTTGTCTAGCAAGTACAAAGCCCTGGGTTTGAACCCCAGCATCACATAAAACAGGTATGATGGTCCATGTCTATAATCTGAGAACATAAGAGGTAAAGGCAGGATGATCAGGAACTCAAGACCAGCCTTGGCGAAGTAGTGAGCTCAAAGGTAGCCTGGGCTACATGATACAAAGACCCTATATCAAAAATAAAATAATTAAATTAAAAAGAGTCTTCCAATATAGAAGAGCCCAGGACTAGACAGACTAGCTACCAAATTCTACCAAACCTTGAAGCATAGTTAGCACCAATATTCCTCAAATTATTCCTCCAAACAGAATTGGATGGGTGCCACTAAACACACTCTACGAAGCCAGTGTTACCCCAGTACCAAAACCAGACAGTGTACAACAACCGCAGAACGCAATGGACTGAGTCCACAGGTGCAAAAACTTGCAAGAATGAGTATACAAGCGGAGTTCAACAGCACATTAAAGAGTGACACACATGGTGGCCACATCAGTGTGGCCACAGAGATGAAAGAAGACACAATCCGGCACAAATCCAGACTCAGGGACAGGAGTCAACTCATGACCTTTACTGTTGCCAAGACGACCTTTGACAAAGCGCTACATCCCCATGAGAAAAGCCATGAGGAAATCGGGGATTTTGGGGAGAGTGAGCGGGCTCGTGCAGGAAAGGCACTTGTTGCCCGAGGCTGACAACTTGAGTTGAGTCTCTGGCTCCCGTCAAGTTGGAAGGAGAGACTAGATTCGGCAAAGCTGTCCTTTGTCATCCGTATGGATGCTGTCACGTGTGTGCTGATGCACAATGTAGTCATAAAAACTTTACGAGAAAGAGAAATTAAAAATAGATCTACTTCCACATGGTAAAGTCTGTATGTGACAAACCTGTAGCCAATACTATACTAAGTGGAGGGAATCTGGAGACATTTGGTCTAAAAACCAAGAAAGAGACACAGGTGTTCACTCTCTTACTCTTGTTCAACATGGCACCTAAATTCTAAGTCACACACAAGGCAAAAAGAAGAGGGAGGCAAGGAAGAATGGAAAAGGTCAAATTATCTTCATTGCCGATGAGATTATACTATACTTAAAAGGCTCTAAAGCTGTGGTGCTCAGCCTTCCTAATGCTGCCACCTTTTAACACAGTTCCTCATGCTGTGCTGACCCCCAGCCATGAAATTATTTTGCTACTTCATAACTGTAATTTTGCTACTGTTATGAACTGCAAATATCTGGTGTGCAGGCTATCTGATATACGATCCCCGTGAAATGGTCATTCACTGCCCCCAAAAGGTCGCTACCCACAGGCTGAGAGCAGCTGCCGCAAAGACGGCACCATAGACTTTCAGCAAAGCAGCAGGCACAGAATCAGCAGAAAGAAGGCTGCAAAACAACCTGTTCACAATAGATAAAATTAAGAAGAATTACTGATGAGGTGGGAGGCCTCTAAAATCCAAACTTCAAATTTCTGAAGGAACTGAAGAAGATTCTAGAAGATGGAAAGACCTCCCTTCCAACGCATGTGCTCATAGATCAGCAGAACTAATGAGCAGGAACTGTCTAAGTTATCAAAAGCAACCTGCAGATTCAGTGTGATCCTTATATTAAGGGGGAAACGTCAGATTCAGAAAGTTAAATACTTTGCAATCTCGTGTGTGTGTGTGTGTGTGTGTGTGTGTGCGCGCGCGCGTACGGGTACGCACATGTATACATACATGATGTTAATGTACTTGGGATGGTAATGGTGGGGGTGAATATGATATAAGTACAGGCTACGAATATGTGAAGATAAAAATAATGAAACCTATTGTGTTAATTTAAACAGTAAAACGTTCGTATGCTAATGTAGAAATGAACCCATTAGCATGGCGGGGATACAGCTCTCTAGTAGAGCCCTTCTCTCAGAGGCAAACAATTCTGGGTTCAGTCTTCAGATGTGTGGAGGGCAGAGAACAATTCTGTGGGAGTCGGTTCTCTCCTCCCTTGTGGGTCCAGGTGACTGAACTCAGGCTATCAAGCTGAAAAGGCAGGCTCCTCTATCAACAGAGCCGTCCAATTGTCCCCCAAGCCTGACTTGTTCAAGGTTTTGATCACGAAGGGATACATAACATTGTCAAAGGCCTTTTGGCATCTATTAAGATGATGTCATTTTAAAAAAAAGTTTTAGTTATTTTCATTTTATGTGCATTGATGTTTTGTCTGCATGTATGTCTGGCTAGGGTGTCAGATCCCCTCAAACTGGAGTTATAGACAGTTGTGGGGTGACATGTGGGTGCTGGGAATTGAACCTAGGACCTCTGGAAGAGCAGTCAGTGCTCTTAACCTCTGACACATCTCTGTAGACCCCCAAACACATCTAATATGAAAGACATTTAATTTTCCATAAGGCAGAGAACAGACGTTAACTGAACAATACTATTCTCCAAACATTGAACAAGTGATTTTTATATTTTATCCGTTTCATCTCTGTGGTCACAGGCAGACACAGGAGGAACTGTGGCCTGGGAAGATTCCCTGGGAACTGATGGCAGGTATGGGGTTACATTTTCTGACTTCTGGGGCAGGACTCTGAAGTCGCCTGGACTAACTTGACTTAACCGGCTCCCTTCACTTGAGTCCAGTTTCCTAGACAGTCAAACGGAGAGAATTACGTTTCCTCTGATGGATTCTGTGAAATTTAGATAGGGAATGGCTGTGAGCATGTAGTTAATGCCCGCGTGACAAAAAGTTTAATAACTGCCAGGACTAATTACAAGTGAAGCAGTTACTATTTCATTATTTCTTCTCAAACGTATTATTCCTCTGTCAATCATACCTCCTTCCAGCAGGGCAGGTTTGTATGTGGTCGGTGGTGACAGTTGATAGAATCATCATGATTTCAGGGCAGTTTTCTTTTCCATAGTGTTCTAGAAATTATCCAAATACCCATCAACAGATGCATGGGTCAACAAATTGTCGTGATTCCTATCATGGGAAGCCCCACCGCAATGAGCAAGCGCATATGCGGCACGAAGGATGAGTCCCAGTGATCTCGCGCGTTTGTGGCAAGGGAAAGGAGCAGACACAAGAGCGCATGCCTTAAGATCTGCTTCCCTGAAATTCACAGGATTTCACAGAATTCTTTGCAGAAGTGACGCGCCGACCGTGGAATGGTTATCTGTGTATGGCAGTGCATGGAGTGCTGGGGGAAAAGGGGGTGCATGAGGGGGACCTGCGAGGGTTTGTTGACAATCTTTATGTTCCCATCTGTGTGATAGCTACGGGGACATGTGGTCCAATAGCACACGGCTGTGCGCTGAAGTCAGCATGCTTTATAGACATTACTGCACACACGTTCTTCTTCGAAGCTTTCTGAGCAGAGAGCAAGTCAGATGCAAACCCTTTGTAAAAGATAGGGTCTATCTACCAAATCTCAAAACTGATCAGGGTCGAGTTTCTGTAAGTACTAAACACTGCAGTTACCTCTAGATGCTGCTTTCTGTGCTGCTGGACATGGAAGCCCATTTAATATTCATTCTATCTCATTGGGAGTGGACACCCAGGGCCTCAGGCATGCTGAGCAAGCTCTGTCCTTCAGAGCTATATCCCTATTCCCTTCTCTACCCCTCCTTTTAGCTTACTTTTAAAAAATGAGGTCTTGTTAAGTTGGCCCTGGTGGCTTTGAACCTGGATTCCTCCTATTTCAGCCTTCCAGCCTCCCGGGATTACAGGGTGTGCCAGTTCACTGGGCTTGTCACTCCTAACCGCCACAACTCTGAATTGGGTAGTACTATCATTTCTACCTGAAAAATTAAGAAGTTGGGACATGACAGGTCACATCCTTTGCCTCAGGCAACTCAGCCACATTGGGCTGGGTCTGGGGGCCAGGTCTGAGTTTCACTACGGCCTTCACTATTGCCTCCCTCCGTCCTAGGGGACCCCCGGGGAAGGGCATCCTCTGGCTTCCACTTTTACATTGATTCCCTTGTCTAATTCGCAGCGGAGCCGAGTTGGGACCCCAACACTTGAAATACAGATCATTTCCAGGTCTAGGAAGACCTCGTATTTCCTCGAGTCACCTGCCGTGGGGAAATCAACACGTGTGGCGAGGACCTGAAGCCGCACGCCAGCAGCCAGCCTTAGTCCTCCGACGGTGAGTGTGCCATCTTAAAGAGCACAGTAACTAGATGGTGAGCAAATTTTAAAAAACACTAAATTTTTAATTGCTTTTGTGTGTGTGTGTGTGTGCATGTGCACGTGTGTGCATGTATTTGCAGGTGTCCATGAAGGACAGAAGAGGGATGTTGCCCTGGAGTTAGTGCTAGAGGAAGTTGCAGGCCATCCAGTATGGATGCTTACAATCAAATTCAGGTCTTCTGGAAGAGAAGCAAACACTCTTATGAACCCAGCCATCGCTTTGTCTCTTTAAATGAAGAAATTCTCTCTCCTCTCCTCTCCTCTCCTCTCCTCTCCTCTCCTCTCCTCTCCTCTCCTCTCCTCTCCTCTCCTCTCCTCCCTCCCCCCTCCTCCTTCTTCTTCCCCTCCCTCCCTCTCCCTCTCCCTCTCCCTCTCCCTCTCCCTCTCCCTCTCCCTCTCTCTCTCTCTCTCTCTCTCTCTCTCTCTCTCTCTCTCTCTCTCGTATAGTGAGTCACTTGCATGCATGCAGAGCCTAGAGGAAGACACCAGATACCCTGCTCTAACTCTCTGCTCTGCTTTATTTCCCCTTTGACTGAACCGGAAGTTGACTGACTGAGCTCAACTGGTGACCAGTGAGCGACCAGCATCCTCCTGGTTCACCCACCCTCTGGGCTGGCTTTACAGGCACAGGCTGCCATGGGTGTGAGGTGTGAGGGATTCAGATGCAGGGCCTCAGGCTTCTGCGGCAAATGAGTCATCCCCTCGCCCTCTCCTCCCCTCAAGCTACTCAAAAGGCCCACAAAGTCTCAATGAGGGCTGAGATTTGTGTGGTAATCCCTAATGGGCAGCCTTGGTTTCAGCTGTTCTCTGGTCTTTGTGGTTCTCCTTGGAATTTTATTTTGGGGTTAGATCTACAAAACTAAGGCTGAGGATCAGCCATTCCACACTCCGGCTGCATCCCCATAACCTCAAAACTCTAGGCCTGAGTAACGTGCAATTGTACAGGAAATAGAAACCCGCTCATTGTTTGTTAATCAATTAGCCCCACGAAAGACAAAGAACGCACGGGTTCAGTGGCATTTGGTAGGGGCTCTCCTCATTAGAATATTAATCACCAGTGTCAAGTCTCACTGGATTCTATTAACATGAAGCAAAGGTTAGCTTTTGGTCAGCACTTAACATTTTAAGACTGCAGGAATCGCAGGACACGGGAAGAGCCTGCTGACATGCTTGGCCCCATCTTCTGTTCCCCAGGCAGATACTTTAGCCCTATTTGATATACCCAGAGGTAGGGACCCACACGCCCCCTCTGGTGGTAATCGTGTTTTCTATGTTGTGTTTCATACTGGCAACCAAACACGCTTCCGCACCTCACACACAGCTCCCCCGCTTTCATTTCGGCGCCTTTTCTTTTGCTTCGTCTTCTGAGAACACGAGGAGCAAGTGTTAAGATTCGTCTTCAGAGGCATCACGCAGAGAGTGATGACATCACAGCTCACACCTTCTTGGCTTCGTATTCGACAGATCGCCCTCCTCTGCTGGAACTCCTGCCCGACACAGCCCCCCAGAACTCACTCCTCTCCAAACTCTCGGTACTTAAGAATGCGATTATAAGCAGACAGTTCTGCACACCCTCTGCCCCTGCCTCATAGGGCCATTTTGTAACTTTTAAACTTTCAGACTTGCAGGTAGGTGAGCGGTGTCAGACCCCTTCAGACCCCTTTAGGTGTACTGAGCTCGGTCTGGGGCTGGCTTCCTGATCTAGCCTCCAGTGTGTGGGTTGCGATCATCACTCAAGGGTGCCCACCTGGGTTTAAGGCTATTTTCTATCTCTATGGACAACATTGAGGCAGTGCCACCCGGGACAGTAAAGACATGAGCATAGCCAGGGCCCTGTCGCCTGGGGAAGACACTGTGTTGGTTTTGGTAAATCTTAGCACGTTGTTCAGGAGCGAGCTACAGAATTCTGCCCAGATCACAAACACAAGCTACCCAACAACTGAGCACAGGATTCTGTTAGTGTTTGAGAAAGGTATAGAAGCGTGAGCTCGGCATAGAAATTTCTAGAAAGACACACAGGAAGCTGCGAATGACAGGGTGAGGTTGATGCCAATGCCCTTGGCTTTTCATTTCATACCCTTCAGCATTATTTGAATTTTTAACTGTGTGACTTTATGACTTCTTATAAGAAAAACGACATAAATATTTCAGTGTTACTGCTGGGGATTTCTGCGGGGTTTCCCTCTCCCCTTGTCACGACTTTCTAGTACTTGGCTTTTGCCCCCACCTACCAGGTACTATTTGCATACTTAGAAAAAACAATATTAAAAATGAATACTCAGTAGCTGTAGTGACCTGCGTCTAAAATACTCATCCTATGTGACATTTTTAGGGCACAAAGGGCAATGCTGCACAGATGAAATCCGATTGCCAGTGTTTCATGGTGATGATGATATCTGAGAGGGGCAGGAGTTGTCTGTGTGCGCTGTGTGGCTGCAGCTCTGCGCAGGTCCGTTTTGGTTGTCACAGTGACTAAGATGCCCATTGCTAGCACATAACACCCTGGTGTCATGAATGATTAAAAAAAAATGTTCTGCCCAAAATGCCAATAGAGTTTCCCTAAGAAATACCCGTGGATGGTTTAAAAGTAGAGTTATGGAATGTCTCTGCCTACCCCCTAGCAGACCTTTTTATTTCCTTTAAAGAAGAATTTGTTGCTGTCCCTTGTTGATGGTGGGGAAATAGAAGACAGGTTCCCTGCAGGCCTTCTAGAGAGAACTCCCTGAGAAAGAAAGAGGTAGATGGGGGGCAGGATTGCACGGAGTACCCAAAAGGCAAGAGCATTTGAGTATTGGATGAGAACTGGTTCATGCAAGGGTTGTGACAAGCCCCCTTAGTCTCCCCCGTGGTTAACAGGGAGCTATTACCCCATTTTACAGGTGAGTAAGCCGAAGGCTGATGCCACTGAACCCTGAGGCTTTTGGCTAGCAAATGGCTCAGTCCAAAACCTGGCTTGGCTTCCCAAGCCCGTGCTCCTTGCCAGGCTCCACAAAGGCTTCCCTCACAGGCACAGAGGAGGCCAAGGGCACCTGGAAGCAATTTCTTCCCCGGTTTCCCCCAGGAGCAGGGCTAACTCTGGTAAGGGAATTCACGGTGAGAAATTAACCTCTGTCTGCAAGGGCCAATTACACAGTCTGGAACAGAAAGAGCAACCTGGGCCTGGACCCTGGTAGGCACCCTCCTACCTCTGCTGCCTGGAGAGGTAGTCAGGAAGAGTCTGGGATGGGGCACAGGAAACCCGTTCTATTTTAAGAAAATAGCCGTGTTTGATTATCCAATAATACCAAGCTATAAAGCAGGGACAACTATGGATTTCTTCTAAATTTGAAAAATTGTGAGCCATTAACTTTTCACTTTTAAGGCCGGTCTGTTTGAAAGGAATTGAATCCCCCAGGCTGTGGAGAGAGCAGGAGTTGGTGCCCGCAGACTTCTGCGAGGGACGGGAGCTGAGAGAAGGCGCAGGTTTTGAGATTGCTTCCCACCATCTCACTGACCCTGAGTTTCCGCCACAGTCCTCTCCGGCAGGTACAAAGCAGCTCTTCTCTCGTGGGCGTTTTAGACTTTGGCCAGTGTTGAGTCCTTTAGACTCAGTTCAGGTTATGATTTCCTTTGGGCTGTCCTCAGAGACCCCTGAAAGCTGGTTCAGGAGCCCCCAAGTCCACACCGCTAACTTCTCTCATACCCCATCTTTCACAGGGCTCTTGGATTGCACTATGCGTTCCTTTAGGGTGGAAAACGTCTGATTCTCACTGATCTTATTGCTGACAATAGTGCGGGCGCCCAGTGGAGTCATGCTTTCTGGGTTCGTGGTTGTATGTGAAGAGATTTTTTTCTCCAAAGTAGCACTCGGCGTGGATAGAGAGTGAGACGTGGACTTGGCCAGGTAGGTGTGGGAAACACAAGATGGACTGAAGGAATAAAACGAGCAGACAAAAGAACCATGGAAATATCTGATGAGTTAGTTTCAGTATAGAATAGAGACAGCTATGAAGAAACAGTCTAGAAAAACCACTTATTGCCTATGTGACCTGAGGCAATTTATTTAAATGTTTGCCCTTTGGTTTTCCCAGGATGACTTTAATTAGGTGTTTATTAACGGTTTGCCACAATGCCAGCCATCCAGTGAACACTCAATAAATTGTGGGTTTAACTAATATCATTCTGGAAGGCGATGGTTATTTTGAAATCGTAGGAAAACCTGGGTCCTAGTTTCTTAGAAATTGTTTCCTGGGGCTGGAGAGATGGCTCAGAGGTTAAGAGCACTGACTGCTCTCCCAGAGGTCCTGAGTTCAATTCCCAGCAACCACATGGTGGTTCAAAAGCATCTGTAATGAGATCTGATGCCCTCTTCTGGCCTGCAGGCGGAACACTGTAGAAATAATAAAGAAAACATTAAAAAAAAAAAAAAGAAAGAAAAAGGAATTGTTTCCTTAGGTGACCAAGACTTGATAACTAATTTGTACATTCTTGTGGTCATTCATTTGAATACTTCATTCATTAATCTTATTCATTTATTAAGAAACTACTTTTGGCAAGATACTGCCCTGCGCTGTGAGAGTCCAATGCCACAGAGCCAGGATCGGCATGATGTGAACGGGATTCCTACAAGGTGCCCTCTCTCCATCTACTCATGTGCACTGCACATGCGTCCCCAACAAAAACCCAATGTCGCTTTAAAAGATTGATTTCCAGCCACCAACATTCAAACTCTTGTAGGGGAAATGAGACAGACATAGAGATCTAGGCTAGGAAGAAGCAAAGTGGAGCTGAAGAGACGGGAAGGGGAGTCTGTAGAAAGACAACGGAATGCAGAAGGAGAATTGGTTCACAGGAGAAGGACCATTTGTGTCCTCAAGATTTTCTTTATACCTTACTTTCTGTAATTTTTATTATGGTTATCTGTTTGTTCTTAGGATTTCTTGAGCTTCCTGAATCTGTGAGTTTAGTTTATACTAAATTTGGGGAATTATCACTTAACATCTATATCTATCTACCTATCTATCAATCATCTATCTATTATCTTTGAAGAGCATTTTAATTTCATGTTATACTAAGAAGTATTCACCTACAAGTTACTGAAGCTCTGTTCAGTCTACCAGACTCTCTCCCTCCCTTCCTCCCTCTCCTTGAGTTAGATAGTTTTCATGGCCCTGTCTGCAAGCACTTGGATCTTTTCCAGACAAATTATAAACACCTGATAAACAACAGTTAAATCCATCAATAAAAGTTTCATTTCAGATATACTTTTCAATTCAAGAATTTCCATTTGGTTTATTTCTTCTAGGAGATTTTTCTCTTAGTCCACTCATGTTTGGATGGCTTTGGCTTTTCTGAGTTACAGGTCCTACACCCTCCTGGGCCCTGCATGAAGTCTCTGCTGTCCATTGTGTGTTAGGAACGCCAAGGCATCTGCATTCTGGGCTTAGCTGTTTTCCTTGGAAATGTGTTGAATTTTATTGAGGTGGAAAGAAATTTCTGGGTAGATTAGCATGGCCATGTCAAAGCTAAGTCTAAACTCCATGAGCACAAGCTCAAAGCAGTCTTTACTCCCTGACCAGGTTGACCCTGATCCTAACAGATGACTTTTCTGCAAGCGCTTCCTGGAAGTCTACAGCATCTAAACAAGGCCTTGC
The DNA here is from genome assembly GCF_950005125.1 of Chionomys nivalis. Classification (NCBI taxonomy): domain Eukaryota; kingdom Metazoa; phylum Chordata; class Mammalia; order Rodentia; family Cricetidae; genus Chionomys; species Chionomys nivalis. Next base: position 3,316,455 of record NC_080108.1, read on the forward strand.
TACTCAAGACGGTTCACTGTCTCTCAGCCTTGTGTGAGTCCTGGCATGCACGTACTCAATGGGACTTTTATTTTTGGATTCCTTTCTCTCTAGTCAATCAGTTTTCAAATCCGAACATGCCAGCATTCTCACCCGCCCCAGACAGAATAGCTGTGCTCTGTTTGATCTCTCCTGCACTGTTGCCTCATAAACCTTTCTAGGCATAAGCTGGGATCCATGCCGTTTCCTCATTGGAAGCCATAGTTTGGGTTTGCTTTTCGTTCATTATGAGAAAACGGTAATTTTATATATCATGCCCATTGTCACAATCATCTATCAGATAGGACGGGCAGTTCACTAGAGGGTAGCCAGAAAAGAAGTCTGGAGAATGGAGAATACTTAAGAGTTGTTTTATGGACAGGAAAGGCTTAGACATAAGGCAGGGAATGAGGAGGCTCACTTCAGCAAGACTGGCCATGGTGTGCTGAGTTCCTGACGTGTACTCTACGTGTGGATTTTACGCTGAATAGGACGAACAGAGACTGCCCTGTTGCCGTGACCTGTGTTCATGTCGATGACTTTTGGGATGCCTACTCCGTACAAGTCACTGTCGGGGTAGGAATTTGGTGTCACTTTAAATGAAAAGGCATAATGCTTCTCTTCAGAGAGTTCACTGTGGTTTTAGGAGAGTGGTAGAAATGAAGCGGCCAGGTGTCAAAGCCATCCCTAGGGTGCTGTGGGAGAAGAGAGGTGGTAGGCGTCCCCACCTCCATGATATATGCACAGTGTCCCCGAAAATGACTAAGAGTTAATCAAGGCACAGTGGCATACACAAGGGTCCTGTAGGAAGCTCAAAGCATCTCAGTATGAGAGGATGAGATGGGCCTGAAGAAGCAGATAGGCCTCCAGGGGCTTCATCTGCTAAGCTCAGAGTTTGGATTTTATCCAGAGGGCAATGGGAGGAGCCAGAAAAAGCTTTAACACAGGAGCTGGAGAACTTCTGTCCTTGACATATCCCAGGAGCCGGCTAACCAATCTAATACTCCAAGGAAATTTATGGGCCTGGGAAGGGCTTTAGAACTTAATGCTTCTCTACTAGAACTGTAAAGCCTTTCATAAGAGCCATTTGGATAGAAATAATAATAATAACTCAAGATACTTGCAAATGGATCCTATGGGGTCTAAGTCACATCCAAAAGATGTAGAGAAGGAGTCTGTGTGTTTCTTCGGGAAGGTAGTAGGTTGGGCTTAAGAATGGCCCTTGGAAAGAATCAATCCTTTTCCCTGCTCAAAAAGAAAGTGAGACCCAGTGAGATGACCTACAGAGGTGTGACCAAACATTGAAAGGCATGGGAACAGTAATGATTTTAAAAGTGAATTTTATTTAATTATTTATGCGTGCATGTCTGTGTGAGGGTGCCAGATCCCCTGGAAATGGAGTTACAGACAGTGGTGAGCTGCCTTGTGGGTGCTGGGAATTGAACCCGGGTCTTCCAGAAGAGCAGTCAGTGCTCTTAACCTCTAAATCATCTCTCCAGCCCCAATAATATTCTTGATACAGAGCTTAGTATATAGTAGGTGTTCAACCTGTCTTTATCATTAGGGAATTGGTTCTGACATTCAGGAACCTCTAACACTTTCTCTCCAGAAGGCTCTATTCCTTGTCAACTCTTCTGAGATTGTTTCAGAGGCAGCAATGTTTACACTAAGAATGCAGAGCTCAGAATACTTATGGGAGGCTCAGGAACATCTCATCAACCGCCAGAGTCTGCATTTGGAAGCCCTTGTTTTGGGACAAAAAGTAATTCTCTGCTCTCGGGTGCTATGACTCACTGAATCTTAAAGCAAATGTCACCTTTCTTTTCCAGATCATTTTGCAGAGGAATCTAGAGATAAAAGTGACTTTCACAACTTTCAGTCCGGTCAAAATAGGTAGGACAATTATAATTCAGGGTTTCTCACAGACAAGGTCCAGTGTCCCTCATAGGCAGCTGAAGGAGGACATCACCTTCATTACCAGCTCTCATCTCACAGGGCGAGGGGCAAGGCCCTGTTCAAGGGCACAACTGATCCTTTGGTTCTGTGGCCAGAAGCTTGACTCTTGATAAGTATGGAGACTCAATGCAATTGTAGGCTTTGGGCAGCAAGAGTGCACCAGCTTGGGCTGGCTCCTTTATGGATTTTATCTGTGGGTACCCACTCAGATTCCTAAACTGAATGAAGGTCTAACATCCAGAATGATGCAATTCGGGAATGCAGCACAAGGAGGCGTGCCCAGTTACAAGTGCCCGCTTAAGGGAAGAAAGCAGTCTCCTCCTTCTCTGCTCGGTGTTGTGCTGTCTGAGGAAAGGCCGTGTGAAGTCAACCTCAAGAAGGCAGTTGTTAACTTGTAACCTGGTCCCCATAAACAGCCAAGACTCCAGAGATTCAGGAAAATCCCATCAGCCTCTGTCTTGGGCTTCAGTCTCTCAAGTATTATATATAAATATGTTTCATACACCACCTTTTCTATGCTATTTTGCAAGAGCTAAGAGACCTCCTTCCTTAAAGCTCAACAAAGCCCCGCCCAGTAGGCATAGTAAAAATGACACCCAAAGGTAGAACATGGACCTGGAATTCTGGTCTGGCTAATTTCTAGTTGCAAAATGATACAAAGTCATTAAACTTTTCTGAGCTTCACAGCCGCCCATTTAATTTTTAAAATATAATTAATTTAATAAGTGTGTGTGTGTTTGGTTGCCCATGGAGGCCAGAAGAGGGCATTGGATTCCCTGGAGCTAGAGTTACAGGCAATTGTGAGCCTCCTACCATAGGTGCTGGGAACTGAACTTGGCTCCTTAGGAAGAACAGGAATGTTCTTAGTCTTAACTCCTGCGTCAATTTCCCCACCTGTCCTCTCCCTTCATTTTCTTGATCTTTGAAATGGGACCACCAACATTTACCTCAGCTATCTCTCCCAATCAAATGAGATTATGGAGACTAAGGGAGTTTGGAAACCTCAGAGGGGATTTCTAGCTGTGGCCAATGAGGACCTTGGCTAAGCACCTCCCCTCAAAAAGAACTAGAAAGTAGGACAAAAGTGTCAAAAATAACCATTTCAAAGTCCTGGAAAGTGAACAACGATATGATATACAATGATCAGAGTTCTTAGATGGGACCTCAAAAGCCTATGAGAGAGAGAGAGACTTTGCTACCTTTGTTCACAGAGTAGAGAGAGAGAGAGCATTCTGATGCAAAGAAGTAGGGGCCCCTACAGATGTTTTAGACAGTTACGATGGACAGTTCTTAAAATTTTAAAAATGTTTTTGTGTAAATTTTTTAAATTTTATTATTTTCTGTGTGTGGGTGTTTTGCCTGCACGTATGTCTGTGCACCACTTGCTCACCCGGTGCCTGTGGAAGCCAGAAGAAGGCATCAGATCCCCTGGAACTGGGGTTACAGATGGTTGTGAGCTGCCATGGGGGTGCTGGGAATCAAACCTGGGTCCTCTTCAAGAGCAGCCAGTGCTCTTAACCACGGTACTATCTCTCCAGGGCTGTCATGGTCGATTTTATATATCCTCTGGACATGGAACCTAGAGACTTGGCCAAATAACATTCTGGATGTTAAAAGAGGAGTATTTAAGCAGGTAAACTTTGAGTAAAGCAGATTGTTCTTCATGAAGGGGAGAGCCTCCTCCAATCACTGGGAGGCCTCACTAGAGCAAAAGCTGGCCTCTCTGGAGCTCAGCAAATAGCCTTCATCCCGGCTCTATCACGCCACGTTTCCTGGGTCCCAAATCTGCAGCCCATTCTTTTGATTTTGAGTTTTCCAGCTTTTATAGAGGAGGGAGCCAATTCCCCCACCATGTATCACTTTGTGTGGAGCCGACACCTCACTGGAACGGTGTCTCTGGAGCAGCCGGGCCAGCACAACATCTCAATGACCTTTAAACTGTTTTAACTGACTGGATGGTGGAACTATTTTGCTGTGGACATTTACTACAGTGAGTGGAGGGTGGGTGATGGGAGCAGCGGGGAAGACAGCTTAGGATGATTCCTCTGTGGGCGGTGGGCACAGAGGTAGAAGAAAGTCCTGGGCAGTGGCGTCCCTAGTGTGGCAGAACCAACCAGGTCACAGAGCCTAGAACACAGGCCTCCTAGTGCCCAGTGGTGTGGAGACAGAGGCTGCATCAGGTGCTAGGCCCCAACTCCCCAGGCTCTGCATGCAGAGAGTGGGTTCCTAAAGTAAACAGGTCACATGATCACTGCAGAGCCAGAGTGAAAACTAGGGGCTTAGGCCAGGAGACACTGCCTGGAAGACAGAGATGCTTAGCATAGGCTGTACTGCTTCTGTCTTGAGACCCATAAAGGGTCCTCACATCCCAAGGAAGCAGCTATGGGTGAAGGCACAGTGCCCCCACACTGGCTCCTCCCCTGACTCCAGTCCCACCCTCTTTCCTCTCTTAAAGGGTGTCATCTTTCCCAAACCCTCTCCTTTCCACTTACCTCACTAAAACTGCAGCTGAAATGGATTTTTTTTTTTTTTAAATTCACCCCTCTACCCTGAATCCTCACAAGGGGCCACTGTGCTCTGTTTGGTTGCCAGCTCTGCCCCAGATCGCAGTCCCGACTTACTGTGTGGAGTTCTAGCCTGCCTGGCTTAGCAATGTGCAGTGCTCTGGGCTGGAAACAGCAGGGAACTCTGAGTTTCAGAGCTGCAGCTCTTGGTGGGTGAATGGGATTTTTATGAGGCTGCCACAATCAGTCTTGCATACAGGGTGCTAAAAATTTTTATGGCTGGCTAGGATTCGTTGGAAGCGCCAAGCCGGAACGTGATGGAGTTCCCTATTAGAGAATGTCCCCAGGAAAGCAGGCGTGCATGGTTCCCTGGTACTCGGAGGTGTCAGGGAGCTGGTTTTATGGAAAGCAATTTCCTCAGTAAAGAAAAAATATGCTCCAGAGACAGCGCGATTTCGGCACAGGGGCTCTGCCGCCCCCGGTTTAACCGGCTTCCTTAGCAGGCGGTCCCTGGTGACTGAGGAGACAAATGGGTCCTAACTATTCTGCTGCCAGCAAACTTCTCCTCTATATCTTTCTTTAAAATATACACACTTTTATAAAGATAATGAAAGTTCTCAAAAAATATATAAAAAAGTAAACAACGCTGCAATGACATCACTCACGGAACACTAGCCTTAGTATTTTGTGACATATTGTACACATTGTTGACAGAGTCTGAATGTAGCTACGACACAGCTTTCTAACTTTTGCTTAACGTTTTCGTAATAAGCGTTTTGGAGTCACGGGAATCTTTTTGTAAACCGATCTCATTTTAAGTAACTTTGTAATATTCCATTAAGTTGAAGTATGTAAGCTAGTGCTTCTGTTTTTAGTATTTTTTAGATTTGGAGCTGGTTCTCCATGTGCGCATGCATGTGTGTGTGTGTGTGTGTGTGTGTGTGTGTGTAAATAGTGACATCATGAACATCTGGTGATATAAAACTTGCTCACATTTCCTGTGAGTCCCTTGGCCTAGAGTTTAAGGCCCAGGTTCACAGAAGGGCTACATTTCACACTGTCCTGACATGAGCTTCAGCTTGTCTTCCTTAGACATGCTCAGTGGGCCTTTTTCCACCCTCCACGAGGACACCTATGCAGCCACGCCTTTGGGGACACTGTGTTCTTTAGTCCCTAATACATCAGATGGTTCACTAAGTCCTCAACGCCACCTCACCGTGTCGTGGGTTTCCAGGTTAATGATGAGGCTGAGCATCTTGGCCATGTGTGTATCACCGGCCTTTTTCCGTGACAGCAGAGATCTGTCCTGCACTGTTTGCTGTAGAAAACCTTGTCAGATGCATTTGTCATAGATTTCCACCTGTTTGTCGACCCTAGGACATTTCTCAAGTACAGATTCAGCAGGGAACCCTTGGGGTTCTAATTCCTCATGGTATCTGTTCCAGGTCCCAGCTTCTGCGGGATGTAGGGAGTGGCACTCATGCTTTGTCAGGTATGCAGGGAACTCATGGGGCCTAATCCAGTTACAGGTCCTCACACCTGACCCTGTACACCCAGATCCTGGGGATGTGAGGACCAACTTACACCCCTCCTTGTAAGTAAATTAGCAAGTGCTACTGTGTCGAGACTCCAAGAGGGGACACATGGCATGAGAAAAGGGTATGCCCCAACATTTGAGGTTTGCATTCTTCAATTTATAGAGCTCCGAGGTCAGTCTCTGAACCCAAGGAGCCGGGCTCTTAGGTCCAGGGCGACACAGAGCTGGCGCGGGGGAGTTCCCCGCTCCTAATCTTCACATGATGGCTTTAATGCGTCAGTCATCAGGACTCAGAGTTTAAAATACAGCTTTTGCTCTAACAGGACTCACAGCGGGGAGAGGGCCTTTTCAGGGAGGGGACAGTGCACGTACAGCCAGTAACCGGGCCACTAGTGCTCTGAGGAGACTGGGAGATGACGGGGTTGACATCTCATTTTGGTTATCCTGGGGTGAGAAAGTGTTCCACCAGGGTAGCAGGTGACAGGCAAGCAAGGGAAAGTCGGATAAAGATTCCATCAGAAAGCACTGGCTCCAGCCGGGTACATGGCGGCTTGGGAGCCAGGCTTGGCCCTTCATTAACTGGACAAGTCCCTTCCCGCTGGTCCTTGGTTTTCTGATCTCTAGAAGGTTGTTTGTGAAAAATAGATGAAGCACATAGAACGTTTGATAGAAAACTAGTGTGTACCCATTTCTATCCACCCTTACCAAGCTTTTTGGGAATAGCCTCTTTTTAAAAACTTGCCTGAACAAGCAGAAGGTCAGAAGAGCCCTCACATGGATGCTGCACTACCCTGTTCCTCAGAGACTGTTCTTTGCCTCTGCTTGGCTGAGCACTCTTCAAACTCTGCCTTTCCCTGGGTCCCCAGATAACCCCCCAATGGAGCCACAACCCTGACCCTGTCCTTCCATGTCCCTTTGCTCGGCTAACAAAGAGTTCATGGGTTTTGCTGAGCTCCAAGACCCAGCTCAGATTTGCTGTTAACTCTGGGTCTGGGTTTCTGATTTAGGCCCCCGTAGGCCAGCCTTGCTTTACTTCTGTGAGTCACCTTCTCAAGAAGACCTTTCTGAGGCCCTGGTGTATGTGTTTAGATTCCCAAGTGTGGAATCTGGGGCTGATCCCCTGCCTGCACCCAAATCGCTGCTGGAGAGGACACCAGCTGAGCCCTCGCTCGGCAGTCTCTGTTTAGCTTCAGGAAGAGTGCATAGCACCACTGCCATTGTCCCATCGCTTCTCTGATGGCTGGGAGGCACTTCAGACTGGAAGTGGGTGCTATTTAGAAGAATATTACGCTGGGTCGTTAATGGAGTCATCAGGGATAACAAAGAGGAGACTATTCCTCATGAAAGGATCCTAAATGTCATCGTTTTAAAAAAATACCTTTTCAAAAAAGTCCATTGACTCCAACTGTCATTCTGATTCAGGAAACCCAACTCTAGTTTCTCTCAGTTTCGCCCTTTCGCCTGGGAGAAACCACTGGGCTGTTTTTACTTCCATACTTCTTTCTGCTGTACATTAATTGTCTACCATGTGTGTGCTCTTCCATCCAGAGCCCAGAACTAAGACTTCCCATATCTGCTCAGCCAGACTACATTTCTCAGCTCTGTGTATCTAAGTAGCCCCAAGGCACTGAATTTCACTTACAGAACTGGCCAGAACAAATTATGACTATTCTCAGCCCAGATGGATAGGGCGCAGGTTTCTTTCTTTCATAGACACCTCTGAAGTGCTAGGTGAAAGAAGAGCCACAACACAGAAAGGATAAGGGTCTCTCAATCATTCCCAGACTAAACAACTGTTGCTGCCATCCAGGAATACTGTCCCAGACTGATGAAAGAGCAAATGAGATTTATACAAGCCTTTGGATGTTTGGTTTACTCTCCCAATAAATCTGGCAAATAAAATTGGTGTGGTTCTCTCTCCTCATGCTTCCTAGAAAGGGTACATTCATGGGATGGCAAGCATTCTTGACACCAACACAAGAGCACTCATTGAGAACTTTCCTATACTTCTTCCCCAGTATCCTCCACATGAGTAGGTACGCCAGTCTAGCCTGTACTCTCCATAGTGCCACCTGGAGATAGTGGTAGAAGCCAGGAAAGTTGGATCAGCAAAATGTCTATGCAAAATCAAGTTCACTGGAAAAAGAACTGTGACCAATTAACAGTCTGCCAAGGGAATAGGAAAAGGTACTTTGCTCTGTACATGCATGCCTGCTATTCAGGACTGGAAGCAATTATTCTGGACTGTAAGTAATCAAAATCAAGGAAATACCGAAAACATTGCAGGCCTTCTGCTGAGACCTAAAGCCCAAATTCTTAATTGTAGCTTCCAAGACCATGCGTGCTCCAGCTAGTCAGGATGGTGACTTCCAAGACCCCAAGTCTGATCTGGGACTCGAACTCTGTGAAGTTTCTTCCATGGCAAGAGGCTGCCCTTTATCTCATCCATTAACCTCCCCATTCTCTACGAGATGCTGGAGGCAGAGCAGGTCAGACCTAGCTCTGTCCCTCACACAGCTCCTCAGCCATGCAGGAACGAGCCTCCATCTCCGAGCTGGTGTCTGACAAAGAGGCAGAGACCAGTAGGGCTCGTGAATCCATTTATCTATTAATTTATTATCTAATGGCTCACAATGACAGTGCTATCTGTTCCAAAATGCCCTCAAACTAAACCAATACAGTACATGCACATTCTAATCAATTAAAACGGTTCTCCTTAATGTCTGCCTTCAGCAGCCAGTAACTGTTGCATTCCCGGGTCCAGGGAAGGGAATCACCTTTGCACTTCATTAGACCCCAAACCGTCTAATTGCTCGGTGGCCACCACCAGTCTAGAGTGAGAAGCAGCTAACCGAGGTTCTCCGTGAAGAGTGAGAGGGGAACTCTGCAGACAGAATTACCTTTTCTCTTTCCCTTTGCAAAGAAAGTCCTGTAGAAGAGAGCGTGTGGGCTCTGGCAGACACAAAGAGGAGCAATGGGAGGCAAAAACCTTCACCCATGAGCCTTGCGGGCCTGGCTAGAGGCTGTGGATTTTAAAACCGGGAAGGCCAGTTCTAGTGCATTTGTAGCTGTTAGGGTGAGCAGGGAGGGCCAGGGCCTCCTTCTCAGGCGGCTCCCCAATTCTGCACTTGTTTCATGACTTCCCTCTGAGCTGCGTGGTATCCCTAAAAGACTAGAGAACTTTGGCAGGCACTTCTAGGAAGCACTTGTTGAGCTAAGGGAAACAAAGGCACCCCTTTAGGTTGGTGGGAGAAGACAGCAGTCGGAAGGTCGGCTTGCAGCCTGGGGCCAACGATCGCTAGGACACATTCTAGCAATGCCTGCTACTATCTGCCAGGCACCGGCTGGGCACATGTGGAATCCACAGTGGGAGGAGGGTGGTTTTGGTGTGTGTCTGCGTGTGCATGCGCAGGGTGCAGGGTACTCCCCAGGGCCTGTGTAAAGGTCCGCTTTTGTTTTTGAGACAGATCTTCTTACTGAACCTGGAGCTCACAAGTTGCCTAAGGGTACCAAGGTCACAGGAGCCTTTGCATCCACCTCACAGAGCTTAAATGTCAGGAGTACACCTCCACTTTTCAGTTGGGTGATGTTTGTGAAAGGAGCACTCTACCCATGAAACCATCTATCTCCTCCACCAGGATAGGCAGGATATTCATCATCCACTCACTTCCGAGACGAAGGATTGCCATAGAGCTCGGGTTCAAACCCAGGCAACTGACCCTTTGCTCGCAGTCAAAGCCAAAGCCATCGCAAACACTTTTGGCTGTGCTGAGCTGAGCGGTACCCACATCTGTTCTCAACACCTGGTGCTCTGCTGCCTCCTGAAGAAGGGGAAAGGTCAGAGGACACGTGTCTCCACTTTACATCACGGAGCAGCCAAGTACGAGGAAAAGTGGCTGCTGATTTCACAAAGGAAAAGCGCTCTGTGTGTGTGTGTGCGTTCCAAAAGACATCCTTATCGTCAACTCCTCTATAGTGCAAAAACATATTAAATTAAAATAACAGGTCATGAAAATCATATTGCAGCATTCCAGAAAGATCTATTATGTGAAAGGACCAAAGAAAAGAGGGGAAAAAAAATCCTGCAGTTTTCTTGCATGTGGTGATGATTGCTGTAGGAGGTGCCACCATGAGAGATAGCTCCCGCCCTTGCGGAGACACAGTAAAGAGAAATAAAAGGAACAGCGAAAAGAATGGACCTAAGTATTCTGACGGAGCTCTGTTATCTCCATCAAGACTCCTTGAAAGAGGACGGCAGAAAGCAGTACAGGTAAGATGGTCAGAGACTGTAGTGATATTTCACGTGTATTTTAATAAATAAAACTTGCCTGAAGTTCAACAGCCACACTGATCAGCCTTACAGACCAGGCAGTAGTGACACACACCTTTAATCCCAGTAGCCACACTAGTTTGCCGTAGAAACCAGGAGGTTATGGTGCACACCTTTAATGCCAACACTAGAGAGGAATATAAGACAGGAGGAGACAGCTCTTACACAGTCTCACTCCGAGATCCCTGGAGGCAGGATTGCTATTTCAAATGGAGGTAGAGGTAAGAACCAGTGTCTGGCTGTTTTGTTTTTCTGACCTTCAGGTTGAACCCCAATTTCTGTCTGGAGGTTTTTATGAATTGTGCTACAAGAAAGGGCTGGAGAGATGACTCAGCAAGAAGAGTTGCAAGCCTGATGACCTGAGTTCAAGTCCCAGCACCCACAGAAAAGAAGGGGAGAAAGGACACCACAAAGTTGTCCTCTGACCCCCACATGTGAGCCATGGTATGTGTGTCCACACACAGTAACAAAAAGTGAATTCATAATAAAAATATTATTAGAAAAAGTCTCTCAAGAAGATGACAATCACTCATCTAAAGAATAAGAGAGGCAAAGAATGTCAAAAGAAGAGGGAAGAGCATCCCAAGGGAATAGCATGTGCAGAGACCAGAGCCAAGGATGGCTTTGATGTGTTAGGAACCAAAGGAGTGACTGCAGAAGCCAAAGTAGAAGAGCCGAGAATGAGCTATAAGCCATCAAAGCCACAGGGGAGTCTTTTGTTGTTGTTGTTTTTGAGACAGGGTTTCTCTATATAGCCCTAGTTGTCCTGGAACTCCGTCTGCCCTTGCCTCCTGATTGCTGGAATTAAAGGCAAACGCCACTGCCACTCAGCATATGAGAGAGTCTTAAGATGCTCTGGATCTCTTTTTTTTTTTTTTTTTTGAATGAAAGAAAATCATAGAAGTCATAGGAATTGAAGGGGGCACGTGACATGCCATTCCAAATGCAGGAAGGAGGTAGATTATTCTGTTCCTCAAGACAGCAAAATCTGGGGGCCACTCAGGATTGGGGGTTATGATTATGAGTTGTCTTTCTGATGCTGTATTTGGAGGCACCCGACCCAGTCAAGACAAAATGCAAATGGGTGGTTTGAAATTGAAGTTTGGCATTTGAGGAGATGACTGGGTCAAAGTTATCAATTTGGTTGATATTTAAAAGCCTGAAAGCACGCCACTGCCTTGAGAGTCACGGCAGCAACCAGTCAATGACAGGACGATGATAGGGGGGTCAGTGCTTGACAGGTTCTGGGGGGAACTGCACGGTTGACACAGTGTATGTAGAGACGTTCTTTGGGAAAGCATCAACTGTCAACCCCATATTGGACCCCAAGGGACTGAGAGGGGAGGTGTGATTCTGGACCAGAGAAAAACAATGTGGTGGGACATTTGTACACTGTGAAGATGTATTTGCTGTGACTGGTATACACAAAAAGCTGAATGGCCAATAGCTAGGCACGAGACAAAGGTGAGACTTTTGGGCAGAGAGAGAACGTCGGAAAGAAGGTGGAGTTGCCAGCCAGATACGGAGGAAGCTGAGTTGGCAGTATAGAGACACCAGGGAGATACTGAAGAGGTCAGACGTACAGTACAGAGGAGAGGTAACTGAGCCACGTGACAGAACATGGATTAATAAAAGCAGGTTACTTTAAATTGTAAGAGCTAGTGGGACAAGCATCTTCTCACGGCCAAGTTTTCATAATTACTAAGAATTCTCCACACCATTATTTGTGAGTTGGCAGCTCAAAGACAGATCTGACTACAGAACAAGGTTTGGTATTGGGAAGACCTGCTGGAACCTTCCTTTTGACATTTGCTTCTTGTATAGACTCCCTGAGCTGCCTGTCTATCGGGGCCATTACACCAAACATCCCGTACACCCTCCTGAGCTGCCTGACTGGGAAAGGCAATTACACCTAATACCCTATGGCATCATCTGAAGGTGTCATCATATTGATATGTGCACAGCCTGGTTCCTGGCACACAGTAACTTTCCAGGGAGGCTAAGTATTCTCATTAAGGAGATGTGCAGACTGTTTGGGCATGAGAAAGGTGGAAGAGAAGAGATCAATATTTATTTACTTAGTTTTCTCAACTTCCGGCAGAAAGTTTGACTCATTCTGGGTCCCATACATACCAGAAGTCACAAGTGACAAAACATTCCAGACATCATAACCTGAGAAAAATGGCTGAGAAAACAGACTGTGATTCAAAGAAGTTGAGGCTCAACGGGGCAGGGAGGGGAGGGAACTGTCCTCAGTTTCCACACCTTTGCAGAGTTTCACCTGGGGAGAGGAATTGGTCCTCCTTTGTGTGGTTTTGAAGATAGGAAGCAGAGGGGCAGCTATGGCGGGGGCTACTGGATTCCTGGAAAAATGTTGCCAAGCATGGCACAGAGAAACCGATGAGTACGCAACTTTGGGTCTTTCAAGAAAGGTGCCCAGGTAAGACCATGTTTATATTTGTTAAAAGGACTCTGGAATTCAGCGACACAGAATGCTGGGAAAAGTGGATGGATGCGGCAGAATAAATTTCCAGTGTGCGTCATCATGTTTTGCTGGACTTTTGAGCCAAGGAAGCATATCACATGTTCAAACCACTAAACCTGGCTATGGAATGGAAACTAGCAAGCATGCATGCAGGAGGGTTTGCAGGCAGGCGTGTGGCTGGCAAGCATGCAAGCAGGCAGGCAAGTACATCTGATCTCTGAGGTCCACAGACAGGGTTCAGGCTGCTGGAGGGGCAAGGCTAGGGCTCAGAAAACCTCCAGGCTCCATTCAGTTTCTACTGCTGCCGTCTTGAAATCACTGCTCACGGTAAACAAAGAACATTTTCATTTTTAATTTGGGCCCGGAAACAATGCAGTAGGCCCTGCTTGGAGAAAAGTTGGACTTCATTCTCAGAGGTGGTCTTTCCTGACGGCATGGAGCAAACCCCCACTTCTAGCTGTTTCTGACACCAACGTCTGCGGCTTGGATGAACATGAAGCAGGTTGATTTGTGATGATCGTGGTTTGTGTTTGCAACCCTCGGGTTCTTAGCTATCCATGTTTAATGTTTAGATTGTAAATTTACCCTGAGGTTCTCTCTCTTGCCAGTATCCAGCTCCTTGTTCTGATGGTCAGGGATGGGAATCCCATTCACTTGGGATGCTTGAGGATCTAGGCTGCTACCTGGGCCCTGACTGCTATGCCAAAAAATGTACACACACACACACACACACACACACACACACACACACACACACACAGAGGTCTGGCCGAGCTCCCTGGTAAGCCGATTATTTATAATGTGGTAGAAGATAGTTTTAAGATAAGGAAATGGAACTCGGGCCTGATTGAAACAATGTGCTTATCTCTGTCTCAGGAGGAAAGAGTGGCTGGCGAGAGAGAGAGATTACCCGGAATAGGTTTACTCGCTTCCTGGAGACCACCCCCACACCCCGCCTCATTTTCCAAATGGGTTTAATAGATGATGTTATTCGAGCCAGGCCCAGCAAGTGGAGTGGAGGTGGTTTACTAAGGTCTAAGGCCAAGCTGATCCATGTGTTCTTCATGGAATTTTTTTTTTCCAGACTTTCAAATTAGCAGGCTTAGAACGACTGGGTTGGCCGAGAGGCAGAAACGGAGATGGTTTTACAGAGCGAGCAAAACCACATTTGACAGAGGAACAAGCCCAGAGACAGGCAGGACTCCGGCAGGAGAGTCAGGACAGAAGCAGGGCTCCCACTTGGGTTTCTGTTTCTGGAAGACTCTCCAGTTGTTTGCCTTGTCCCCCTTGTGACCCCGCGAGAACCACTCTCCTGGCTGGAGCGCTAACCATATGCTTGTGCTTGAGAGAGGGGATTCCTCCAGTCCGGCCCATCCCTATGTCCCCGGGGCCAGGACCAAAGCCACTCTTTCGCTTCCTGGAGGATGAAGGGAAAGAGGTATCAGCAGATGTAGAGCTACCTGTTCCCTCCAAAACAAGCTTTGGTACCTGAACATACCCTGAGTGCCAATTCTCCCACAAGACGCAAAATAACCACGCCTGTTAGAGCAGAAATAATCGCTGTCCCTACCTCTGGAGGTCCTCTATGGCTGTTGCCTCTTCTGGCATGTTCCCTCCCACGTTCTCCTCTCACTTGGTTTGCGAAGCATCCTCCATCCCAATTCTTGCTTCCTTATTATGTGAATGAGTATTTATTAACCACCTTCTAGAAGTTGTGTTTAATGCTACTTGCAAGTTCTTCGGTAGCAGTTGAGAGAACAAGGACAGGACCCTGCCGTTTGCCTCAAGTTCGCGGTGTGATGGAAGAGGTGAGTCTGCAGACATGAGGAGGCTAGATGGAAGGGGGCCCCGGGAATACAAAGGACGCCCTCCTCGAACCAGGATTCACAGAGAAGTGAGGTACTGGAAGGTGAGCCTGGCGTGTCTGTGAATTGTTGGTAAATGTGCATGGCCCCCAGGCACGAGAATACATGTTACCATTTCTTAGTTCATTATCTTGTCTCTATGTCAGCTAAATAGCTTTGTAAGACTTTAAGACTCACTCATCTTAGGCAGGTGGTGACGCACGCTTTTAATCCCAGCACTCAGGAAGCAGAGGCAGGTGGATCTCGGTGAGTTTGAGACCAGCCTGGTCTACAGAGTGAGTTCCTAGACAGGCAGAACGGTTACACAGAAAAACAAAAGACAAAACAGAAAGGACTCATCTTTTCACATCCGCATAGCTCATCTCCATACTCAGAATCTAACCCTTCTTTATTAAACAATACAGCCAATTGTAGCCCATATGTAGTGCAAGACAAAGCATCCAGGCTGCTAGTGCAGACTTCACAGGGTCATGTGACTGACAGAAAGAATTAAGAGACCTTGCACACCCCCACTGTCAGTAGGCTGACTGGGACCGTTCTCCAGCCCAGCCTCAATCATCAGTTAACACCGCAGCAAGATTGAACACTAATTTTGCAGACATTAAAATTTACCAAAAAAAAAGCTATTAGAAATTTCTTCCCAAATATTGTGCTCATGTTGCTAATTCTGTTTTGATATTAGCTATCTCATTTGGAAATTATATCTCAATAATGAAAAGGTTATCTCTACTGTAAGATAAATAATGAGAAAGACTCACTGGCTTCAACTTGATCGTTTGAATTTCTGCCACTGGAGCTGTGGTCTCAATTACAACCCAACAAACTGATTAAATATCAGCCAAGCATGAACAATAGCTCGCAGTTCAGATTCTTCCTCCCTACTTCATCCCTGAAAGCATTTGAACCTTAGAATATAAATGGAAATTTCCCTCACATAAAAAAGGCAACAACAAAATCCCTTGCATTTTGGGCCCTGCTGCTGACTGTCACTGGCAACGTTCAGATTGCTCGGATGGGCCTTTTTCTTCTCTGAAATCAAAGATCTAAGATGCAAATAAATAAATACGTTAAAACAAAACAAGCAAACAAACAAAAAACAACATTTAGTCCATCATGATGATTCAGTGGGTAAAAGTGCTTGCTGCCCGACAACCTGAGTTCAATCCCTGGAAGCCTCATGGTAGGGAGAGCCATCCCTTCAAGTTGGCCTCTGAGCTCCATATGACATGTACAGACCACCCACAAAATGAAAACAAACTTAAAAATGAAAAAAGCATTTTAGACGATCTAAGAAGCAAGGGACTCTTAGTTCTGCTCAGGACTTTCTGCACCAGTGACCTCTCTTCCCTGCTCAACTGCTTAGTTCACAAACATCCCTGGGCTCCTATGCTATGCTAAGAACCCCAAGCTCATTCTGCAGGGGAAGAAAACCTGCCATTGCTGAGCCCAGGCCTGCTCCTTGGAGTTGTTGTGATGCTCTTTATGACTGCACACCTTAGAGGTGATGCAGTGTTCAATGTGCCTAGAGGATACAGTCTGTGTCTTTCATTGCTGCATCCTGTTGCACCAACCCAGAGCTTGGCACACAACACATGCTCACCCATTGTTTGATGCGTATTAACAAATTACCTGAAATTTTATACACCTTTTTGTTTTTAAACACAATACTCAGAAAAAATCTTCAACACAGTGTAGTCCCCCTAATCTGCATTTTCAAGTCCCCTCCCAAGAACAGGAGCTTCTGAAGACCGGGGCCT
Organism: Chionomys nivalis; assembly: GCF_950005125.1. Taxonomy (NCBI): domain Eukaryota; kingdom Metazoa; phylum Chordata; class Mammalia; order Rodentia; family Cricetidae; genus Chionomys; species Chionomys nivalis. The sequence continues at coordinate 3,332,907 of NC_080108.1, forward strand.
TCATGATTCCCTTGTGGTCCAGGCAGCTTCTGCCACGGGGAATGGCCATGCCTCCTGCAGTTGTTCCTCTTATATACAAGGCTGGGGAAGACATGCCTCAGGCTCATGGAGATTCTGAGAACGAGGTACACATGGATGGAGCAGGGATGTGAGGCAGTACACATGCACGTGAGGATCACCCCCGACAGCCGGAATGAGCTGTGGTATTTACATGGTAATACCAGTCGGTCGTTGGTTAATGACCGCTCCCGTGGTAGGGGGTGTTTGTTCTATATAGCACCTGATCTACACTAGAAAATGACTTGAGGAGGGGAGGAGTTGAGCCAGAATTGGGGCTGGCTGCATCGCCATCCTCAGAGAGTATGAATCAGATATGTACTCACACCTTGAGATGAAGTCTGAGCAGATGATGGCATGAGAAACCCCAGACCAAAGGGGAAGTGTAGGCTTTGAACTATGATGGTGCACCTGAAGAACAGGTCACAAGAGGTCCCTAAGCTGCTCTTCATAAACTAGTATGCCATAGATGCGTGTATAGGTTCCCCAAGCTACTCATCATGTTCTATTATGCCATAGACTCTTGCATTCTACTGGCTTCAAATCTCTTCACTTACATTTATTTGTGTCTCCTCCACATCTGTTTGTCATGGGGTGTGTATGTTGATGTCAGAACAATTTCCACAAGTCGCTTCCCTCTCTCCTTCTCCCGTGGGGGTCCTGGGGCTCTACCGCAGGTCATGAGGTTTGGCGGCAAGCAGCCTTGCTCACTGAGCCATCTGGCCAATCTCCTGCTGGCATTTGTGGTGCAGGGTATTCCCAAAGGAAAATCCCTGCATCTTTGGGTTGAGCAAGTAAAAGATTGTGTGAGAAGCATTATAGTGGGTGCTGAGCTGTAGCCAACTGGTTTGGCGCAATCATTCTTACACGAAAGCAACTTTGCAGAGACCAAGAGGTCTTGAGGAGCGAGATAAGCCAGGGAGCAGTGGCAGACAGGCGGGACACGAATAGAGAGTGCCAGGGAGCCCCAGCCACAGTGCCGACTTTCACCAATTATCTGACACTTCACCCGTCACCTGTTTTGTGCCAGGCACTATGTCACCCTCACATGCGTTTATCTCAGTGAATCTTCACAGCCAGCCTGGAAGATGTCGTAAAAACATAATTTTGCCTGTGAAGTGACTGAAGCCCTAAAACCTCAACAGTAAACTGCAAACCAAGGCGGGAATGTGAGTTACTCGTTGTGTGACCCTACGGTGCCCCGCTCGTTCCATGACTGTTCCTTCACAGCCTTTCAAAGGATGCACTACTGGGCTCAGCTAGGCAGTCAGCATTCCCTGCAAAGGATCTTTGTGCCGAGTTGTGATTAAAGCAAACAAGGTAATCAGTTCCAGGACCAGAGGGGGAGCGGCGCTCACTCCCATGCATGCCTCTCTTCACCAGACCCTGGAAACCTTTCAGCATGACGGTGGCTGCAGCCATTACCCCTTAGACCACAGAAGAAAGGGGTCCTGTCTGGAAATGCAATTATTTCAGAATAAAAGGTTTGAAAAAGACAGACGCCACAAAAGGAAGGGTTTTGTTTTTCTGAAAGTGATATTCCCAGTAAGGGTGAAGACTAGCTTTGATCGTGGTCTATAAAGCTTTGATCACGGAGAGGGCGGTGATGATGCACATCCTAAGAGCATGATGATGAAGATGATAATGGTGGTGATGAGGAGGAGGGTGGGAACAATGTGCCTTCCCCAAGCACTTAGACAGGCCGATTGTTATGGGCACTTCAGACATACTTTGCGGTCATCATAGTAACCGTGGATTGGGGACAAGTGTTTCTACATAACACACAGGAAACGAATGCTCAGAGAAACGAAGTCACGGCCCAAAGCATGCGCCCATAACCACTTACCCAACAAACACCCTTTATTTATTCTTCCATTTGCTCATTTACTTTTAGAAATCCATTCATGTATTCAGCAAACACCAATTTCGGGTCTACCTACTGCAGCTACAAGACCCTTCTAATTTCCATGCGTCAAGGAAAGGCCTTTCTCCTCACATTAGGGGTAAATGAAAATGAGCACAAAGTCCATTCCAATCAAGATTTATCGCAACGAATGGTCTACAACTAGTGTAAAAAGAGCCATTAATGATGTCTGAGCTCCTATGAGCTAATGCCAATTATCTGCTTTGCTCTTAATTAACGTGGCAGTAAAAAGTTACTCAGTCATTGGTCGAGAAGAGAGGGGCTGCATTGCATTGCACTGCTGTCTGTGCCCTAAGTGGCAGCCCAGCTGAGCAGGGTTGGCGCATTCCAGGAGAGAGCATGAAGGCTCGCAGTGCCGGGCTAACATCTGGGGGCAAACACGGGTGGAGATCTTGACAGCACTTACTACTGCTTGGCCACTCTCTATAGGACAATGGAGGGTCTTGTTCTCTGACCCTGCTGAGAGCCATTTGCTAGGTATTTGTCTAGGACTATGACACACCAAAAAGGAACATTAGACACTGTTATAAGATATAGACAGTATTTAGGTCATTCAGTTAGTCACTGAAATGAATAGTACTTGACCATATCTGTCTATGAGCTTTGGAAGTTTACATAGGAGTTGTCATAGAGATATATCTCCATCATCATGCAGTGAGAAGGATGTAATGGACGGCGATAATGATGTCAGAGCAAGGCTGATGGACACGACATCTAGACTGTCAGCCCACGTCTATCTCTGACTTAGACTACTTACCTGCCTGGAACATATTTGTTCTTGATGCCTTTGGGCCCACTGTGCTTGGAATGTGTCCCCCCAAATTGATGAGTTAGAGACGTGCTTCCTACTGCAACAGAGTCAGGAGGCAGGACCTTTGCAGAAGTGTTTGGCCTCCAAAGACTCATGAGTAGGTAAATGCATTATAATAGCTTGATGGAGGAGGTGTGGCTCTTTCAGCTTTTCTGCTCCCATGCCCAGAGGCTGTAGTGTTCAAGGTGCCACCTTGCAATCAGATGGCGGCACAAGCAGACAAGACAGGGTCTTCACCTACAGAGGGAAGGGGCTGCTCAGGTTTGACTCCTCAGGTCTCTTCAGCCTCCCTGACTGACTCTTTAGATTCTAGTCTAAGTAGCCCACCTATTGTTTAACTCATCTGATCATAGGACAATGCAGATAGAGCATATATCAATTTCATCGATCTATGTAACTTAAAAGTAAGCCCTCATAGCATCCTAAAGTTGTGCATATCCAAGAAAACACACCTTTGTAGCTAGCAAGTAAGTAATGGGAAACTTATACCCAGCCTGGAGAAAATTGAATTATATCCTAAAATTAGGATATATTGTTGTTCCTTGCCTAGATCATGTGTGGAAATTTCCTCTCAAGAGGACAGGCAACCCATTCTCTATTCCTTTTGCATTTCTCATAGACCCTGCCCAGCCCTGGCAAGGAAAGAGAGCCATAAGGATCATAGTTTGAGTCACTATAAAATCATGGCACGTCACCTCAGAGGTCATATTGAGCAGAACCAGGAACCGTCTCCACATTCCACAGGAGGAACCTGGGGCCAAGAGACTACAAAAGGCCTGGCCAATGGCTGCACATTCCATACCAGCGGGGGTAGGGCTGGTACCAGGTCTTCAGATTCCTGGACCAGGGTTCATACCCACCATCCATTGATGGAGAGATCAGTTCCTCCTTCAGAAGAAAGAGAAAAGCGTTAGGAACGGTCTCTTCGGAAGATCAGCCATGTGCTCTGGGGAAGACCTGCTGCAGTCAGCACTGGGCCGCTGTGGATCTTTCAAGATGCCTGGAGGATGCTGGCTGAAGGAAAGCGAGGGCAGACCCCTGGTATCCCCCACCCCGCCCTGCTTCAAACAGCTCCCAGTTGTTGCCATGAAAACATAGCTATATTGTCTCTAACACCAGATGGTAAACCCCGTCCAGCAAGGTCCAGGTCAAATTGACGTGCATTTCCCTACTTCCAGCATCAAGAGAGATTTGGCATCACGTGGACTTAGTGAAAGACGGAACGAGGTTAAGTCCACCAACCGTGACACATCTACATGCTTTCATGCACTAGGTGTGACCTCACAGACACTCGGAGCTGCAGTGCGCTTTGTAACACTATCAGTGACAAACATATCTTGCAAACTAGTTTGGAGGGCGAGAATTATCTCTTATCTTCAGGATTTATTTTAGTGCGTGTGTGCGCACATGCACGCACGCACATGTGTATATAGGCGCCCACGGAGGCCAGAAGAAAAGGAATTAGATCCCCTGCAGCTGAAGTTACAGGTGTGTGTAAGTCACAAGATGTGGGTGCTGGGCACTAGACCTGGGTCCTACCCAGGAGGAGCGAGTGCTCTTAACCACTTAGCCATCTGTCTAACCACTACCCTTTCAATTTAGGAGATGCTGTAAGATTCATTTTCCGAACTGTGCCAAGTCTTTTGTTGGTGGTAGCTTATTCAGATCTTGGCAACGGCGGGCATTCTGTGATGGGTGCTATTATTATTCATACCCTTAGATGAAGCCTAAGGTCTTATGGGTAGGGACTTTATTTAGAGCCCTGAACTGGCTCCCCTGAACCGTTTCAGCCAGAGCTGGATGCCTTAATGAGGTGCTGTCACACTGACAACGGAATGGAAGGTAATTGGGAATCTTCCAGGAGCAACAGGCGCAAGCCCAGTCTCTGGGTATGAGTTGCATGGCTGGTTTCTGATCACATGCATGCATGCTGAGAGAGGAGGGGGGAAGGGAGAGAGTGAGAGGGAAAGAGAGAGAGGGAATGTGACCTCATTCAGGGCTCATCTCTGAAATATTCGTAGAGGAATTCAAAGCAGCACTTGGTCAGGTATGCACTGGAAGGCAAGTGTCCTCATGCCAAGAAGAGCCACAAGTAGTATATTTGATAGTGTGTAGTGTATGCATGTGTGTGTATGTGCACATATGTGTACATGTATGCCTGTGTGCGTGCACAGCTGTATGCATGTGTGTATGCCTATGTGTGTGTACATGTGTGTGTACATAGGTGTATGCATGTGTGTGCATGTGCGCGTGTGTGTGCATGTGTGCATGCATGCAGGTTTATGAATGTGTATGTGCGTGCGTGTGTGTGTGTGTTTGTGTGTGTGCGTGGTGGTGGTGGGTAGCAAGGTACACGCTCATGAGACATTGGATACCTTGGAGATGGAATTGGTTACAGGTAGTTACAGTAGTTGCCTGATGTGGGTGCTGGTAACCACTTTCAGGTCCTCTGAAAAAATAACACACTCTTTTAACTGCTGAGCCATGTCTCTTGCCCCCAATGTTACGTTTTAAAAGTCTGTACTACATAAACAGGAAGAGGAATAAAGCCCTTGTTGCTAGGAGGTGCTCTCACAAAGCCCCCTGTGTGAAATAGGAGATGGGTAAGAAGGCAGAGAAGGGGTAAATGTGGACTTTGGCCCAGAGATTTGAACTTGAAATTTTCTAGACCTAAATAAGAGTCTTGTGTACTTCAAGGGAAGAGGTTAGAACAGAAAATGCTCCTAAGAGTGGGTTTGTGGTTTTTATCCACAAACCACAGAGGGCCAGCAATTCTCCCCAAGTTAAGGAAAGGTCAAAGATTCATGCGTTCTCTGAGTTTCTGACCAGTAGCGTCTTGGTGATCACCAGCTCCAATTCCCATTTTTCCTTCCCAGCTCCAGCCGCGGCCAGGAGACATCGAAGCTTCCTGGATCCCACAGCTGTTCTCCAACAGACCCGGAACTGAAAACCCTTTTGATCAAAGTCTAGTAGTTTGGGAAGAGGGCTCTGTGAGTGGAGTGGCCATAGTAGCTGCCTGGGTCCTACCTGGCCACCCAGATCACCCAAGATACCATCCTGGAGACTGGCATTCTCAACTGCATCTTGTTTCCTGAGTGCCGAATTGAAGGTGGGTACACCTTATCGCCCCTTTTCCTTAACTTTGTCTCCACTCATTTCTTCTTCTACCCAAGCCTCTCACTTCCGTGGTCATTTCTTCTCTGATCTTTGGGTCTAGCCAGCTGCTCCAGGGTTTCCATGGGCCATGGAGAACCCACTTCCTCCAGGCGCCATCTGAGAAGTGTTTACTGCATCTGTCACGGCTTTAGCATCCTTAGGTCTAACAACAAGACCCAGGTAAATGTTAGGTATATGCTAATGACTGAGACTCACTTCAACCCCACAATCCCACGGCATAGGTACCACCAGCCCCTAGGTTGGCGAAGCTCACATGGGCTCAGTCCCAAAGTCCCACAGCAAGGTACCACCAGCCCCTAGGTTCACTACAGTTACACAGTCACAAGGAAAAGCCTCAGTTTGATTTTGAGAAGTAAATCCTCTATCTTTAGTGGCTACAGTTGACCTAGTCCAGACTCCATATATTTGAACCCCAGCTCTGCCACTACTTGGCAGTGTGATCCAGTGCCTGGTGTCAGTTTTCCTGTGTCTCAGTCTTTGCTTTTAATGGGGTGGTGGTAAAGATTTATGGCAGGGTCAATGGAGAGCATTTAAGACATAATGGAAGAGCGATTAATATTAGCCGTTGCTCTTGGTATTACTATCACACGTCAGCTTATCTAGTGCTCCAGATTACAGACTTTGGGCTGTCTGTTTCTTGTCTTTGTTTCTCTGGGAAATGGGGCGCCAGGCGGCAGCTCCCCAGAAGGAGTTTCCCCACACTTAGGCGACCCCCTGAAAGGACAGAGGGGGCCAGGTTGGGCAGGGGGTGAGCTTGAGGTAGTACACCCCAGTGTCATGGAGAGCTCTGGAACGGAGCTGGCCTTGGAAAGTCATCTTGAGCAGGGTAAGGAAGCCTGGCCTTGGAACTTTACTCCCTCCCCCCTCCACCTTTCCCTCAGAAGAGAGGCTGGGCGAGGCAGCCTTCAGAGATTGGGTCTAACCTGGGGTTGGGTATGGCAGCTCCTTTCAGGTGAAGCTAATTCCCCGGAGAAAAAGTAGCTGAGGGCCTGAGTTCACTCTATGGCCTTCGGGGGCAATGAATATCCTGGGCTTAGGAGGCTTACAGAAAGGGCCTCTCTAAAGCATCTACCATGAGCCTAAATAGCAGAAGGGTAGGGCGCCATCGCCACCTCCAGCGCCATACGGCAGGATAGACGTGGTACAGGTGCAGGGATCCTGCCCGGGGCAGTAGTTACCACAGCTTTTAGGGTTATAATTAAGAACCACTGTGAGTGAGTGTTGTGCACGTCCAAGGTACACCTCAAATTCAGCTCGTGTGTCTTCACTCCCTACTAGGGTTACACATAATAGAGCCAGAATCTGCCTGCAAGGAATTCAGTGCTAACACACCAAGCATCTTCCAAAGCTGCTGTGTTTCCTCCTGGCCTCCTCCGGCAGCCTGGTCTGCCGCTTTCGTGTGTGTTTTCCCGATAACATACGCTTCGAGCATCTAATAGATACGTTTCGCTTGGGTCTGCTGCCTCCCCTGCCTTCAATCATCTGCTTTCTGTGCAAGGGCACCGGATCAGAGGTTTGGTTTCTCCTTTATCCGTGTTCTCTGCTTCCCGCATCATTAATACGTTCTCAGCCAAGTACAGCAACCTATTTCGTGTTAGATGTTTGGCTGTCTTGGAAACCCAAGAGCCTCTGGGGGAACCGAAGGCCCAAGAGGATAAGAGTGATTTAGAATTCCTCAAAACCAGGCCCTAACATTTCTCAGTTCTATTCCTAGAGGGCCCTTTGCAGTTGGAATCTTAATTCAGAAAGTTACCTTCAGAGTTGGAGGGCAAAAGAAAGAAGGGAGAGGGTGAAATTGGACAAGGGTGATTTGGCATTTGTAACAAGTAGCTCTCTCCATCCATGTGGGCCCTTTTCCAGGAAGCCAATTAATAACCCCACTCACTATGGAAACGGCTTTCACTGTGAGAAATCCCCAAGTCCTTTATGGGGAAAAATCGTATCACCCGACAATGAACTTGATCTGTGGAGCAGAGTAAGTTAACAGCTGTTAGACAGCTGTATTTCTCCAGCTGAGGGGAAGGGCCTCAGAGCAACTGAGGGAAAGATACCCACAATGCTCCTTCTTCAACAGGACAGTCTGTGTCCACCCTGGGTGAGGAGCAAGGGTGTGCCTACTCAAATGGATGGAACTAGAAAAAAAAATCATCCTGAGGGAGGTAACCTCGACCCAGAAAGACAAACACGGTGTGTACTCACTCATAAGTGGATATTAGCTGTAAAGTAAAGAATAACCGTGCTATATTCCATAGCCCCAGGGAGACTAGGAACAAGGAGGGCCCAAGGAGGGATGCATGGATTTCCCAGGAAGGGGAAGCAGAAGAGATCCCCTGGGTGGACTGGGGGCAGGTGGGGATGAGAACATCAGGACTTGCATTGAGGGGTGGGTGGAGGGGGAGAGTAAAGAAAGAGATGTCTTGATGGGTGGGGGTGTACTTCTGGGTCCGACAGAAACCTGATATAAGGGAAACTCCCACAAATCTACGACGATGACCCCAGCTAAGACTTCTAGCAATAGTGGATAGATAGCCTGAACTGGACTTCTCCTATAACCAGATTGCTGACTACCCCAGTTTTCATCAGAGAGCCTTTGATCGATCAGTACCTGATGGAAACAGAAGCAGTTAGCCACAGCCAAGCCCTAGGCAGAGCCCAGGGAATCCCGTTGAGGAGAGGAAGGAAGGCTCGTAGGAGCCAGAGGGACCAGAGTCATCACAAGAGAACCCACAAAAGCAACTGGCCAGCTCATGGGAATGCACAGAATATGGACTGGTGGCTAGGGAGCCTGCAAGGGACAGGCCTAGGCCCTCCACATGTGTGTGATGGTTGTGTGGCTTGGTCTGCTTGTGGGGCTGCTGTGGGTCTCCTGGCAATGGGAGCAGGGACTGCCCCCAACACCCTGACAGGCTTTTGGGAACCTGTTCCTAAAGATGGGTTACTTTGCCCAGAAAAGGAGAGGAACTTAGTCCTATCTCAAGTGCTAGGGCAGTCTTTGTTAGCACCCATGGGAGGCCTGCCCCTTTCTGAACAGGGGAGTGGGGGGAGGGTCAGAGGGGAAGTAGTGGGAGGGAATGGGGAGAGGGAAGAAGTTGCGGTCAGGATGTAAAATAAATAGGAAAAAATTAAAATAATAATAATAAAAGTGTGTCTATTTGGCAGTCAGCAGTCACAGAATCAGAGGAGAGACATGGGAGGGAGCAGAGCTGGCATATGACAAACACCTCACGGACCAGGGACTGTGCTAAGCCATTTGCAAAGGATCCATTGACTCCTCACGCCTACGAAGTGGATTTGGAACCTTGGTGCTTCAATTTCATATGGTGGGAAAGAGTCTCAAAGAAGCAAAGAGACCCTCCCAGGTTCACCTGGGCTCCCCCCTTCTCACTCAGAATCAGAAAATCTCTCAGCAACTCCCTTGACCTGACTCTCCAGAGTGGCTATGTTTCATCCAAAAAGTGAAAAGAACTGTTGTTTCACTTGAACATGCCAGCCAGTGAAGCTCGGCACATCTTTTCCCTCCGACAGGGAGGAGGAGTCAGGATCACAGGCAGGGCATCTGGTTACTGGGCTATCATCAGCTCTCCTGGGCTATCATCAGCTCTCCTGGGCTATCATCAGCCCTCCT